>NW_027040737.1:0-680000 GCF_037179485.1 Ochlerotatus camptorhynchus
CAAACGTTTTAAGGATGTTTTCGGATGTACAAAACGTTAGAACTAAACGTTGTTCGATTTTCCGAACAAAATTACATCCATTGATGTAATATTGTACCTGCTTTTTGCTATTACATCATTATTTCATCAGCTTGAATTGCTTTGATCGATATTACATTTTTTTTGCGGTGTACGAATACATCAACAATCAATACGAAACTAACGATTTTAAATTGGCTCACCACTTTAGTAGCCTATTGGTCCCAAGCAAACGATTAAAGTACCCTATTCTAGTTGAAATTCTATTACTACACTATGTTTGTTTTGATTCGCTATGAAAGTTTGACAGATAACATCAGGGGTGTGTGGATTCACACTGTAACTGGCAAGTACCCATTAATGGGTGAAAAAGTGCCCAATTCGAAGTAAAGTAGGTAAACTCATAAAATGGGTAAAACGTCTTTACCCAATAATGGGTAAAGACGTTTTACCCATTTTATGAGTTTACCTACTTTACTTCGAATTGGGCACTTTTTCACCCATTAATGGGTACTTGCCAGTTACAGTGTGAATCCACACACCCCTGATGTTATCTGTCAAACTTTCATAGCGAATCAAAACAAACATAGTGTAGTAATAGAATTTCAACTAGAATAGGGTACGTTAATCGTTTGCTTGGGACCAATAGGCTACTAAAGTGGTGAGCCAATTTAAAATCGTTAGTTTCGTATTGATTGTTGGTCACACGGTCTAAGAGCAACCGTAACGGTCGTTGTCATTTGCGCGACTATTTTAACAGCGCACAGCGCTCTAATTTTAGTTTAGGCACTCTTCTCCACACCGGTCGCTGCTATCGTGGTTATCAATTTACTCACCTTTGTCCGTACCGGTAGTGAGCATTTTGACATTTCTACGAATAGCAACCTTTCTCCCGCGCTACCAAATTTAGCAGCGCGGGAGAAAGGTTGCTATTCGTAGAAATGTCAAAATGCTCACTACCGGTACGGACAAAGGTGAGTAAATTGATAACCACGATAGCAGCGACCGGTGTGGAGAAGAGTGCCTAAACTAAAATTAGAGCGCTGTGCGCTGTTAAAATAGTCGCGCAAATGACAACGACCGTTACGGTTGCTCTAAGCCAGGGAAAAGAGGAGCAGCAAAAAAAATAATAATAATAATTTAATTTACTTTATCGTGATTTAATCGTGATTATTTAAATGTGTTGTGTTTGATGGAAGAACTATGAAATATCGACAGAAAGAAACATATTTCTTATCAATCGTCAAGACGAAAGATGGTTATGGTGGCTAAACATTACGATAACTCAAAAGAGGTGAGTGAAAAACATTTTCTTTGCCAAATAATCGAACAGCCACGCAAAATTCCAGTAGCGCTAGTGCTACCTAAAAGCATTCGTTATTTTTATTTCTAACATAAAATATAAATTGTACAAAGCATTTTGAACTGATCGTAACGATGTATAAACGTGCAAGTTATTCACACAGCAATAAATTTCTCCGCATTCGTCTGACTTAAATACTGACTTCGCTCCGACGCCTCGCAGTAGTTTACTTCCGGTCCGGAAGTATCCACGAAGCGCTTCTTCGTTCCAAGTTTCGATTCATAATTAATAATTACAATGTCAATGTCTTCCAATTCCGGAATATCCACGTGACCGGAAGTTGCGTCACTGCCTTGGTCACAGTCTCGTTGGCGCCTGGGTTGCGTCTATTCCGGAAAGGTTTTCTCTGTTTTGATTTGGTTCAATGTAAAAGCTTCCCCATTGGTCACAGCCATTCCCTCGGGGGTTATTTGGTTCCCGGTTTCCGATTGATTAGTACCTTATTTGTTCCCATCCCCGTTACTATTGGTGGTAACTTCCTGGATTCGCTCGTGCTCCGGAATCCACTTGCTGCGTGCCCGTTCAAATGCTTCGATAATGCACGACCGGAACAGCTTCTGGTGCAGCACGTAGGCGCTGACGTGTCCGGCATCTAGGTAGCGAATTTCCGCTCCCGGCCAAATGTCCTCCAAACTAGTACAGCTGTCCCGTGGAATGTACGCATCGTCCTTGGCACAAACGGCAATAATCAGCGAGGTGTCGTACGGGACGGTGAAGTTTTTGAGATGGGTACACTCGTCCATCATTCCGCGCATAAACTGCAGGGCTTCTCGTTTCCACCAGCGGGTCTTGGACGTATCGATCGGTTCCCGCTTCTCTAGCGGAGCGACTTCGGTGGCATGTTTGGTGGGGTTTTCGTTGCCACTGCCGTTGCTGCTCCAGCTGATGAACTCCATGATTTTGGTTCCCAACGATTTGGAGGGTAGGGGTTCCGACAATTCTTCAGCCTTCACTTCCAGAATCAGCTTGTCGCTGTCAGTCTTGTTTTCCTCTTTGTAGTTTTTGAGGGCCAATTGTATTTTGAGATTAAGCTCGTCGATTTCCGATTGGGTCAGTTCGCATTTAACGTCCGAGAGCAGCTTGTTCAGGAGAGGTTCAGAAAGATTGAGGACATTCTGTCGATTGATGTGAATGCGTTTCTGCTCCTGTTCCGGTGTGGTGTCACGGATGACCGTTAAGTTGACGTCCGGGCAAGCATCTTCGCTGACCAAGTCGTCCACGTGGGAAATATCCTGCTTGAGTTCTTCGACTGATTGGTTGAAGTTCTTGATGAAACTCTGACCGGCCACGAAAGCATCGTCCACGACGGTGACCATCTTAGAGAGCCGCTCCCGGTAGTTACCGTCGGCGAAGTATTGCGTTTCCAGTACGTCCCAGTTAATCGAGTGGCTCATGACGCCTTCGGTAAATACGGACGATGCCGTGGACCAGCTGAGACAGGGCACCAGAACCAGAGGTTTTGGCCAGTTGGTGGCAGCAAGGGAGGCCATGTGACCACCCATTGAGAGGCCGGTGATTCCGAGCGGACCGTAGCCGTTACGTTCGCACCAGTTAAGCAGGACCAGCGACTCCAGCACCAGACAGCCGCCCATGACGAAGATGTCCGAGACGTTGTGCAGGCTGGAGGCCCTGAAATGAGATTAATAATTCATTAGAAATACGAAAAGTAACACGTTGCCGATTAGCTACTCACTTTTGATCCTTGGGTTTACGCGCCCCGTAGAATGGATTTTCCAGAATAATAGCACCGAGATTGGCTTCCTTCAACAGCGGCTTGGCGATTAGATTGCGTCGCTTCCAATAGTACTGCAACATGGAAATGAAACGCAGTAGGTATTAAATTTGAACTGTTAGGAAAAGATAACGCGCCATCAGCGCAACTTACATGATCCCCCGTTCCGGCCAAATGGATGCACATCGGCTTGAATCGGTCGTCGTTCCACTTGTGCGGCAGCAGTATCTGGAAGTGCGCATTTTGCACCACATCCGGTACCAGTCCGGGTAGGTAGATCTCCAGCGGAGTTACGAATTTCCCCTCGAGGATCTTGCAGTCGGCGGTTACTTCTTCTTTGGTGATTTCCACCGGGTAATCCGATGGGACGAGCTTCGAGCAGGCGGCACGGTTGGAGATGATCTTCCGGAAGGCGAACAGTCTGTGGAAGGAAGGAGACGTGGGACAAGGGTTGAATGTTGTGATAATGTCGAAGGAGAGCTATTTTGAGAGAATGACCTTTTGTTGCGATTCCGCAGGCAGATCGCATAAAAAAGGTTGATTGACTGAGTTAGCTTAACGAGACGGCAATTGCCCTCAATCAAGACTGCTGGCGAGGTGCATGGCGTGTTGATTTCAGGCGGGTTTCCGTTTTTTCTTCTTATCGGTGCAAGGCGCGATAAGGCCTTTGCGGGGAACCAGCATGCTGCTCATGAACTGTACGCTACTTATTTTTTGTTATCTAATCGGTCGCTTTCACATGACAATACAAATCGGTTGAGCTCGTTCTTAGTGTTTTACTGGATTCAAGGTAGATTAACTTATTCATAAATATTGAAAGAAGGTTCGCATTTTTTTTTTAAGTTTGCTGCCGGTCAAAAGTAAAACTGTCCGTGGTGGTTACTGTGTCCGAATGACCGTTCTCTCTGCGGAGGCTCAGACGGATAAAACAGTCTTACCTTCAAAGATAATCGCCAAAGAAATTAAGAATTAGGACAATTAGGACAAAAGGCTGCTTCGTTTGGATATGGACACTACACCGAGACATGGTGCAGGTCAATGAGAAGACAAATTTGAAAGTCAGGTTAGAATAGCAAGCTTGTTTGTAACATGCTCACCCTATGAGGGGTCCTGGGACAAACAACATCAGTCTTTTGGCAATAAGCACAAAAAGGCACAGCTAAAAAGCAAGACCATGCTGGAGATGGCTTTGTTCGATTCCCGGTCCCGTCCGGCATAGGAATTTATCGGGTTGGAACATTTCTCGACTTCCCAATACACAGAGTATAACAACTATACTAATACAAAAAAATGGTATACGCTTAGAAAGCTCTCAATAATCAACTGTGGCAGTGCACTAAGTTGAGAGCAGTGCTAATAAAAATAATTTCTTCTACACTCAACTTAGCTGAAAATGAAGACAAAATTTGACAAAACAGCATTCTCTCGATCAAGGCAATCTCTGAGTATCGAAGTCAACATTTGTTTTTCTTCATTCGTAGCTGGATGTTCATTATCGCCTCTGTTGTTGTCAATATTAATATTCGTCTTCATCTTGGTGGGGATCATTTTGAGGATCAAATGCAAAATGATTATTTTCATTTTACACACAAAAATAGCGCTAAAGAACGTGTCGTGTTGATTGTTACAAACAGATCGATGGTAAATTATTGCCTTTTGTTGAATTGATGGAAATACCTAGATTTTAGGCCATGGGATCAACAATATTACAAATAATCAGCTTGCTCAAAATGAATTCGATTATTTTGCTTTTGAGGATTTCGATTTTTGAGGCAATACCAGTTTTTTTACATTCTTGAACGTTGTGAGATTTCTGACTTCAACTATAGTCTATTTTTAAGATACAAGATTTAAAAAATGAATCGTAACTCTTGGTTTGGACCGTTTTTTTTTGGCTAGAGAATTGAGACGAGAATGCCAATTAAGTTGAGCAGAATTGTGAGGAATTCTAGAGATAATAATAAAGGATTTCTGGAAAGAAATTCAATATAATTTGTGTTGCCACAGGGACACTCGCTAACGCACCCGGCGAACTGGCAACCGGTCCAATCAACTGTGTCTGGCAGACCGCCAGTCTATGTGCGACGGGATCGACAGCATAAACGTCACTGAAAAAAGACGTCATCCGTTGAGTCCTGGGACGTTGAGTCAAGCAGACGAAGAATCTCGCGGGTAAAACATATTTTTCTTAAACTAGTGCCTAAATAGTTCGTTTCTTAATCTAGTTTCCTATTGTTGCGTACGATAAATAATGCTAAATCTACAGTGTGAATTTAAACCTAATTATACTGATTTCTACCTTAACACTAAAACTAGGACTAAAGCTAAGTTGGACAGCCAGTGAAAAGGCCTGTAAAGGAAGGGCCACTGATTTGTAAGTGGTAACCTATAAATCTAAACCTACATTGCTAAACTAACCCTAACTGCGATCCTAAAAGGAAACAAACGCTGTTCAATAACAGTGCCGCGCCTTTTTATTTAGCCGTACCAACATCTTCAAAAAATCATCGAGCAGTTGCCGATTCCCGCAAGAGATCCGGATATGGTACAGCACGACGATTGTGCAGCCTGCGACATTCCAGATGCCGATGAAAATTATGTGCAGTGCGATGGGTGTGATCTGTGGTGGCACTTTTCGTGTGCTGGTGTGACGGAGTCCGTCAGTGACCGAGCGTGGATGTGTTCGAACTGCACTGCATCACCACCACCGAATCCACCCCCACCAGGAAACATCTCTTCGAGCAGCTGTACAATCAACGTACAACGCAATCTCGCCCTGTTGAAGCAATGCCAGGAGATCGAACGACAACGAATGGACCATGAACTGCTGAAGAAATTTTTGGACGAGCAGTTGGAGCTGATGGACAAGGCGATCGAATCCCGGAGTCGGGTAAGCAATCGCGAACGACGAGAAAGAGCAGTCGCTCAGCCCGCGGATGTAAACGATCGCGACATAGCTACCCTCGATCAAGGTCGCCAACAGCAACGCATCCCCTTCGCCAACAACGAACAGCAGCGTGAAGCCTTCGCGCGCACAACGAATATGAACGTACAGCCTACATCGTTGGAGGAGTGGTATCATCGGCAGCAGCAGCAGCGATTGAACGCAAACCAGAACGGTCCGTCACTGCATCAGCTTGCCGCACGTCAATCGTTGGCGCGCGATCTGCCACAGTTTTCGGGTGATCCCGCGGATTGGCCTATGTTCATCTCCAACTACGAGTATACGACGGCGTCGTGTGGGTACACGCACGGGAAGAACATGCTCCGACTACAACGGTGCCTCAAAGGACCCGCTCTCGAGACGGTGCGCAGTAGGTTGGTATTGCCTGTTGCGGTACCGCAGGTAATCGAAGCACTTCGTATGCGATATGGACGCCCGGAGCTGTTGATTAACGCGTTACTGGAAAAGGTGCGGAAGATTCCCGCTCCAAAGTCGGATAAGTCGGAAGGGCTGATCGAATATGGTATGGCAGTGCAAGCCCTTTGTGACCATATCGAAGCAGCCAACGAACATGCACACCTGTCGCATCCGATGCTTCTTCAGGAACTTATCCGAAAGCTACCAGCCGACCAGAAGCTTATGTGGGCCAGGTACAAGCGAAGTCTTGGCGTGGTGAATCTGAAGACATTCAGCAGATACATGGAGAACGTCGTCAGTGATGCATCTAGTGTGGTGCTGTTCGAACCGGAGTCTAGCAGGAGCAAGGACAAACCAAAGCCGAGAGGGTACGTTAATTCCCACACCGGGAATGCCGTTGATGATCAGCCGTTGGTAGCAAGCAAGCGAATCGAATGCATCTTCTGCAGTAAGATGGGGCATCGGTTGCGTGAGTGCTCGGGGTTCAAGAATTTGAATGTCGACGATCGCTGGCGAAAAGTTAGAGCTTTGTCGCTATGTCAGATTTGTCTATTCAGTCACGGAAGGCGGTCGTGTAGAAGCAACAACCGTTGCAATATCGATGGCTGTCAGTATCGCCATCATCCGTTGCTGCTCTCAACAAGGCGAACTGCAGCAGCTACTGCGCCAACAGAACAGGCAGAGAGTCATACTCATCAGTACCTCGGATCAAGCGTTCTGTTTCGGATCGTGCCTGTTACGCTTTATGGGCAAACTGGTGAGTTGAATACGTATGCTTTCGTGGACGAAGGATCATCGCTGACTCTGATGGAGAACGATATTGCAGAGCAACTCGGTGGGTTCGAATTGAGGAACTGGATCTCGAACAACGAGGGTGTTCTGGAGCACCTTGGGGAGACTCAAGCAGCTATCAGTAAAAGCTTGATAACTACGAGCACCACTACTGAACGTGTGCTCGGGATGTTGTGGGACCCAGTAACGGACGAACTATCGTTCAGCACACTTATGAGCGATGAAGTTCAATCTCTCCTGGAAAATGACAGAATCCCAACGAAGAGGCAAGTGCTACGCTGCGTCATGACTCTGTTCGACCCGTTGGGTGTATTGGCCACATTTCTGATCCACGGCAAGATTCTGGTGCAGGATGAAGAAGTCGATGGAAATCAGTATGGAGACTGGTGCAGGTGGATCAAGATGATTTCGTACATCGCGAACGTTCGCATTCCTCGCTGCTATTTCCCAGAAGCGTCGGCACGTTCGTATGAAGTTACAGAACTTCATGTCTTCGTAGATGCCAGTCCGCTTGCGTATTCCTGTACGCTGTATCTAAGGACAATCGCCGCTGACGGCACACCCCAGTGCACACTGATCGCTGCGAAGGCCAAAGTAGCACCACTCAAGCCAATGACTATACTGAAGCTGGTACTTCAAGGATGTCTCCTGGGAACAAGAATTATGAAGTTCGTGCAAGCAAACCACTCCATTACCATCAGAAGACGAGTTCTGTGGACGGACAGCTCCGTCGTGCTTTCGTGGATCTGCGCAGATCCGAGAAACTATCGACCTTTCGTGGCCAACCGGGTCGGCGAAATTCTCGAAAATACAACAGTCGATGAGTGGAGATGGGCTTTTTGGCTCAGTTCTAGTACTCGCTTTGGGCCCAAGTTAATCGATGCACCCCCCGAAACATAAAAAATCCATGAACCCCTCATTTTATCTGTCAAACTTTCATAGCGAATCAAAACAAACATAGTGTAGTACTAGAATTACTAAATCTATAATGGGATACGTTAATCGATTTGCTTGGGACCAATAGGCTAGTCAAGTAGTGAGCCAATTTAAAATCGTTAATTTCCACCGGTTAGTTATAACATGTCATAACTCTGCTATCTGAACAAGGCATTAAATACCGTTATACGCATGACTGTCCCATGTTCTACGTCATTGTGCTTTCAAAAGTAGTGAAGCATCTTAAAGTAGACACATTGTAATTTTTATTAAATTTCAAACATTACAGCACAAGAATCAGAAATCGATCCGAAATGTGTATACGTGATCTCAGACAGGTAGTTGTTTTCCTAAAATCCAGCGTTGTTGTTTTATAATTCACTATTTTCATCATACTCTCATACGAACAGAGTCAAACAATACACCACTACAAACACACCTACAAAAGCCGAGCGTTCTTTGGATTGGTGACATCTCGTATTTTGTTTTGATAGCTGGTGTGCATTGTGTGCATATCCCCAAACAGCATTGCTCTTGTTCTGATTCACTTTTTTTCTTTCGATAAAAAAAAATGAACGAGAGAGCAAAGTTTAATCGATCGACACACCTCCCTTGGCTGGTGGTGCAAGAATGTTGTTTTGATTTTGCCAAATCGTCTACGACTGACGCCTTCAAGGATATAGGCGGCGACGCCTACAATGCGTTTGTCCTTGAACCGAGTTGGCAATCGAGTAAGCCAACGGCATAACGGAAGCAGCGAATGTTGTAAACAAACATATTGTACATCGAGAAACTTCGCTGACGCGAAAACAGAAAGGGAATTTCTATTGAGTGTAATATGCATTGCAGCAGGGGATCCCAAAAATAGATTCTAGGGTGAATCGATTCCTGTCTGCAGCGAAACGAAATGACATATGCTAGTTTAGTTATGTTGTTTTATTGTGCATGATTGATTGACAGGGCACATAGCCAGAAAATTGTTATATAACTAAATGGTACTTGTCTCTGCCGCCATCGTAGATAGCGGCTCTTGGAGTTTGGTTTCGTTCCAAGTGAGTTATTTTTAGTACCCGAGTTCAAAGCCCTCTAATTTCACTAGCACCTATTGTACTAGCGCACTCGTGATCATCGTAGCAGTTAGCAGATGAGTACATGCTACTCTTATTAGGTCACTCCCGGGTGATAATACAAGTTGATAAGCTTCTGCAAATGCCGGTTCTCTGTAGGTAAACACTGCTGGGTTCCAACTCGGCCAAAATTTACTGACGTGTTCGTCAACAACGTGTGACCAATTTCAGAAAATAGCACCTTCTAGAATTTTTCCTTATCTAGTGTCACACTTACCTTTCGAGATTTTCCGGTTTGCCCCAGCCCTTGCAGAAGAACTTGGTCAACAGCAGCGAGCGGTATAGTCCATCCAGGCGTGATGGCGGCATGGCGCTTCCCTGGTTTGAATTCGGCCGATCCCTTCTAGTGCGCCTTACCAGTGGCACTATACCAAAAATAACACCCCGAAAATCGTCCGATATTTCGTCAAGCACTGATTCTTCTTCTTGTTTGTTGATCTATTTCACGCACTGCCACCCGTTTGCACACTAACACACAACCTCCAAGAAGGAGCCGATATTCGATTGCAGCTGAATTCACTTTTTTTTTCCTGAGCCCGGATTTTTTTTCTTAACTATTGCGCTTCGCTTCTGTTGCCCGAATTAACTTCCTGTTTACCGAAACCCCCTTTTTTGCGTTGAACCTTTAACAAAATTTTCTAATGCAGATTCATAAAAGCAGACATATTTCCTATGATGTTCTTTGTTGAGTAAAGAAAAGATACAAGTCTCTTTGTCTCTCGCTTTTTTTTCTAACTCGAAAGAGATTTAAAACTAGTGTTGTGTTATGTTCACTGCTTGAGTTGTTGCGGACGACTGGGTCGGCACGAACCGTCCGGAGCTTAAATAATATGGTATAAACAACCACTCTGTGGTGGTTGCACATTGGTATTGGTGCGAGAGTGCGGTACTATGGATGCAGCTATGTTTATAAAAATGGTACGATATCACGCCAATCAGGTGCCGCCGACGAGCCAAAAAAGCCGCAGTCAAAACAACATTGACAATATTTTCCTACCAATACATTGCCGGAACGGTTGGGGGTGTTGATAAGAAAGAGAACCGGGGAGAGAGGCTGTGACTGACTACATACTACTACTGATATCAGTTACCGCAGGACAAGGTATTACCGGTGTTTTCTGATTTTGATCGTTCATCATTTTAATTAGAGTTTTAATTTGTTTTCTACACCATTATAAACACTGTGAATTTTGACATAATCTTCAATGTTTGGCCACAATCGTTGGTTGCAAACATGACTTACTATGAGTTGAGTAATTTTCGCTGAAGCCGAGCCACTAGTTTTCAAAAAGTAGGGGCTTTATTCTGGAAATCGGAGCGAACAAGGATCGTTTGTAGAATATATCTAGACTAACATTTGAAAAGGGCGTAATTCCAAAATGACCATATCGAGAAAATCGCTTCTGAATTTTGTTGACCTAAAAATTAATCCTATTTCACGACTTTCCATTTTCTGGTTGATTTTATAAGCTTGACATATAGTTAATAGTGTAATCTATCATCAAGCATCACTAAAAACTCAAAAAAAGTTTTCTTTGTCGTGAAATTGAGAAGAAAACATCATACGCCCTGATAATTTCATGCATGTTGTTACCCCCGGATCTTCCACCCTTTGAACTGCCAACACTGGTGATACGCCGTGGAAGTACACCATCGGGATTTTTTGTTTGTTGTTCCGCCTTGGTTCTTCGTTCGCAAATTTTGTGAGAGTGGAATTACGCCCGGAGATTTTTTGGTCTTCTTTTTGTTCGTTGTTTACACGTGAACTATCAATCGGATGCATTTCAAATGAATCGGACGTGACTAGGTACTACAGAATCAATACGTTTGGCATATTAAAACGATATAATTCGTAGTTCTGGTGCAAGGCGTAACAACCAGATGCATCATAGAGTTGAAAGTTGGAAATACGCCATGTAAGAAGAAACGTTTTTGATGATTTGAAGTGATATTTTCTTCTGCTTTTTCGTGATTATCGAGTAGTTTGTGAACTATTCTCTCTATATGTGGCAAAATATGGTTTGTTTACATTTTGGCTCTTAGGCCCCTTTCAAATGTTAGTCTAGATATAAGTCACGATTCTCACTTTAGCTTAGCTTGGGACCGAAAAGAGTACCAGAGCTGAGCCAAAAAGTTGAGCACGTTATTTCGGGACCTTCTAGTCTTACACGCTGTCCAGACTGGAGAGTTATAACATGTTATAACGGTTGTCAAATAATTGCAACACAGAGACCACCATCAAGATAACACTATAACATGTTATAACTCTGTAGTCTGAACGTACTATTAAACGCTGTCCAGACTGGAGAGTTATAACATGTTATAACGGTTGTCAAATAATTGCAACACAGAAACCACCATCAAGATAGCGCTATAACATGTTATAACTCTGTAGTCTGAACGTACTATTAGAGTTACCTCTATGGTTTCACCTAGTACGAGTCTACGTTGAGTGAGGAAAAATTTCAGATTTTTCAACAGCAGTTATCGTAGGCTGTCTCAACACTTCCCTCATCTTTGTTCGCCCGGGTGTGCTAGTAAACAAAACTCAATTCCAATGAACATGGCGTTCAACGGAAACGGTGTCGGCGGTGGCCAGGACGGGCCGCACAACGAGCGCATCTGTACCGGCCAGGATATGATCGAGACGGTTCCGCTCAATAGCCGGAACAACAACAACATCAACGAAACAGATGAGCATCGGCGAAAGCGCGAGGTAGCAACGCGGATCAACCATATCCTGCTGTTCAGCATCATAAATCCCGTCTATCCTATTACAGTGGACGTTCTATACACCACCTGCTCACCCAACGGACAATTTCAACGTATATGGAGTCCAAGCTATGGTTGAGTTTGAGAGCATTGAATCCGCCACCAGAACCCGCGATGCATTCCCGAATCGAAATTTACATTAGCCCAACGTTTGATTCTGATGTCTACATCAGCATCGTAATCAAATGTATACCTGATGTCAAACATTAGAAAACATTATGATTTAGTTGTATTTAAGCAACGTAACATGGTGTATACATCAGAAATTTTGGAACAAAATTTTGCCATTCTAATGTCGGTCTGACGTCAAAAATTTCAATCTATTGACATTAGAACCAAACGTTTTAAGGATGTTTTCTGATGTACATAACGTTAGAACTAAACGTTGTTCGGATGTTTTTAAATGTAAACGTTTTCTGATGTTTTCTAATGTAGAGGTTTCCTGATGTTAGAATCAAACGTTTTTCGGTTGTTTTCGGATGTAAAAAACGTTAGAACTAAACGTTGTTCGGATGTTTTTATATGTAAATGTATTCTGATGTTTTCTAACGTAGATGTTTCCCGATGCTAGAACCAAACGTTTTTTGGATGTTTTCGGATGTACACAACGTTAGAACTAAACGTTGCTCGGATGTTTTCAATTGTACTTCGTGTTTGTTGTTCTCTGATGTTTTCAGATGTACAAAACGTTTAAAGTAAACGTTGTTTGAATGTTTTCAAATGTAGATGTTTACTTATGTTTTTAGATATACAAAACACTAGAATCTTACTTTTCAAATGCTTTCAATTATATTTACAACACATTAGAATTAGAAACATGATCGTGTAAACACTACACACCATTATTGTTAGATAACATCATAAAAATGCGTACATAATAGTCAATGCTGAAGCTCCCGTTTCCCACCAGTCAGTTAACTGACCTTAGCTAACCTAATATCATTGTGGCAACTCTCTATGCGGCAGGGGAACTATGCCATTAGCGCGCTAAGAGTTGTTAGACCACTGACATAGGCGCCAATTTGTAGGTGACGAGGCACTTGGTGACATTACAGCGAGCTTGGCGATTGTTATAGCATTTTTGAGTGAACTACCAGACAATCATGACAATGTGATCGCTGCGCCTCCAGATCTCCCTTTAAATCGACCCGCTGTGCCAATTTGTCAATAATGCATGACACTTTGGACGGGGTTGCTGGCTTGTTTGGTCCACTGTTCGGATATACAAGTGGCAAGCCTTCCCCTTCACGGATCGCCCAAAAAATTGCTGCAAACGGACTGCAAATATATAATAAACAAAATTATTGTGCATGAAAAATATGACAATGGACAATGCTCGAGAAGCACTGGGAGTTTTCGAACGACGCGTGCTTAGGACCATCTTTGGCAGGGTATATGAAAATGGTGTATGGAGTAGAAGAATCTAGATAGAGCTGGAATTAGGGCGTAACAGCCTTTGTAAACAATGACTTCTCTTGTTGATTTCTCGGAATTCAAGGCACGCCTACACAAACCAACATATCCATCGGATAGTAGAAGTCTTCCTCTAATCGATGGTGATGTCGATTCGCCTCGGAGAGCCATGACATCCGAGAAATCATCGAGAGAAGTAATTGATTACAAAAGCTGTTATGCCCTAGTTCCAGCTCTATTTAGGAATGAACCACGAACTGGCGTAACTTTATGGCGAACCCAATATCCAGAAAGTCGCTAAAGGTGGAAGGGTACAATGGGCGGGACACGTTGTAAGAATGCCGGACAACAATCCCGCTAAAATGGTGTTTTCCTCAAATCCGGCCGGTACAAGACGCAGAAAAGCACAGCGTGCTAGGTGGTTAGACCAAGTGGAGCAAGATGTAGGAAGTGTGGGACGCTCGAGAAATAGGAGACAAGCAGCCAGGGACCGCGTTAGTTGGCGCAACTTGTTATACAGGTCAAATCTTGAGGGACGTCGGACCAGCAAAAGTTAAGTATCTTATACGTTGGCCAAATTGTTATCCAAACTGCTTAAAAGTTCGAAGAAATAGTAATTAGATAATGCAGAATTTACATTAGAATTGTACTTTCTTAAATCTCAGTCTTTCCCTGATTGCGAACCACACTTGCTTTTTCGGAATTATGAAGTCATTATACGTTATGATGACATTTTGTATTTTTAAGTTACAAGAGGACGTTGCAAAGGATGAGTTTGACGTTAAAAACCTGTGCATTTAATTTTCAGAGAGTTGCAATCAGCGAATTAATTAAATCACTTATGGCTCAACACAGAAAAAAAAATGTAATATCGATCAATGTAATTCAAGCTGATGTATGAAATAATGATGTAATAGCAAAAAGCAGATACAATATTACATCAATGGATGTAATTTTATTCGCAAAATCTGGCTGGCTGTCTTTCAAGAATTGATCATACACGGGGTTTTCCGAGAATCTTCAGACCATAAGCCTCTAACTATTTTTCTCGGTCCAACTGGCCACCTACAAGTCCGATCGATTCCCTATCTGTTTCGCTGAAATATTTTTCAATATTTTCAGACTGGCTGATTCTTTGTTGTTTACGAATGGTACTATATAACAGCTTAACTGGATCAACATGTTCACCATCTGTCACTGTCTGCAAAAACATTTAATAGCAATTACCTGTGTTGCGATACTTCCTTCAATGAAAACAAATTTTCTTGCATTGCTGATCATTCGGAATGAGCTCTCCGCACATCATTGAATTAATGTAGGTTCAATGTAGATATGTAGATTATCAATGTACATATTTAGATGGTATCATATGTAAAGTGCGAAAAGATAATGAAGGAAATACGAAAAAGATTAGCTTCAAGAAGTGACAGTTTCATCGGATTAGTCACCAAGTCCCCCACCACTGCTCTCTGCAGCCCTATCACTCCCATCCCCACGATTGCTGAAGATAATAATAAAATTCTTGATTTTATTTAAAGAAATTTATTTTTAGAACATTTGAGTTATCGGGATTCGTATTCGGTTTCCCCATCGGGAGGATCCGTATTCGGAATCCCCATCGGGATCCTTTTACGGAATCCCAATCGGGACCCGTATTCAGTTTCCCCATCAGGATACGTATTCGGTTTCCCCATCGGGATCCGCATCCGGTTTCCCCATCGAGATTCGTATTCGGTTTCCCCATCGGGATCCGTATTCCGTTTCCCCATCGGGATCCGTCTACGGAATCCGTATTCGGTTTCCCCATCGGGATTCGTATTCGGTTTCCCCATCGGGATCCGTATTCGGTTTCCCCATCACGATACGTATTCGGTTTCCCCGTCGGGATTCATATTCGGTTTCCCCATTGGGATCATTTTACGGAATCCCAATCGGGATCCTTTTACGGAATCCCAATCGGGACCCGTATTCGGTTTCCCCGTCGGGATCCGTATTCGGTTTCCCCATCAGGATACGTATTAAGTTTCCCCATCGGAATCCGTATTCGGTTTCTCAATCGGGATCCGTATTCGGTTTCCCCATCGGGATCCTTTTACCGAGCCTTTTACGGAAACCGTCATCGGGATCCGTCTACGGAACCCGTCATCGGGCTCCGTTTACGGAACCCGTCTATGGAATCCGTCATCGGATTTCCATCGGGGTCCACTCAGGCATAACATTTGATAACGGCACAAAAGCATTTGTAGACAAACTTTCTAAGGCCCTTTACACGCGAACCAAAGTACGCCCACGTAAACCAATACCATTTTCGGAAAGGTGATAGTTGCCCCTATCCGATGATGTTGTTGGTTTGCGTGAGCGTACTTTGGTTCGCGTGTAAAGGGCCTTAGAAAGTTTGTTTACAAATGCTTTTGTGCCGTTATCAAATGTTATGCCTGCACTTCCACTTTATTTTTGCTATTAGTAAATACATTCACTCACCTACAGAGATCCGGCTTCAAATTCCCCGCCGGGATCCAGCTTATAACTCCCTACCGGGATTTGGCTTCGGGCAGGTGCACTGTCCTAAAAAACATAATTACATTACATTATATTAATTCGAATTAACTTACCTGCAAAACATCGAATCACTACCAAAACTCGCGATGGACACATTAGCGGCACTTTCCCGGTCTAATTCGTCAAAAAACTCAAAAAACCAAACTTTTCCCACTGCTAAAAAAACTGGACACGGAAAATGAGATCAACGCAAATTTGAGTACAGTGTACTCAATATCGAAAAAGTGCAGGATGAGTAAATTTGCCGCATGTTTTCCTGTGGAAAACCTCAAAAATCTGCCCTAAAATTAGGAAAATTGATCCAGAGAATCCAATCTTTATTTTTCTCAAATTCGGAAAAAAAAATTCCTGGAAAAACCTGGAAAACAAGTTCCTGCACTTTTTGCGAATTATGAGTGAACTAAACTCAAATTTGGGTCGTTCTCATTTGCCGTGTAGTGCTGACTCAGGACAAAGCAAACTTTGCATGCGGCGAGGGACCGAGGGACAACAAATTACATCGTGATGAAGTTTGATTCTAATGTAACGTTAGGTTCAGTTGTCATTGGATGTATTCTGATGTCAAATTTTACATCGTCAAGACGTTTGATTCTGATGTAACGTTTGAGGCTAATGTATTTTTATGTACTTGGACGTCACACTGAAGTCTGAATACATTAAGGGTACAGCAATACACGTTAAAATTTTATGTATTGAAGATGTCTGCTGATGTTTCCTACATTACAATTTCTATTCGGGTTGAACGGCTGTGACATCTATTCCGGCTGCTGTACACTGCAGATCGACTATACCAAGCCAGAAAAACTCAATGTTTACAAACACGACACGAACTCCAGTTGGGACTACACATTGGAAGCAGCCGTCTCCAAGGATGCCTGCAACGGATGAGCCCCGTTGCTACATGATCCTACAATCTTCGATAGAAGGCCCACCCCGTACAACGACCGTCAATCATTAGTCAACCATGGTCCTAAACCAGCCCTCCTGGGAGCCAGCGGAGGAAACGGATTTTAACCGAATTTTTCACCGCTCGAGTTTCATTCGTGGGAAAACTGAAAACCAACACTGGCCGGAACACACGTCGGACTGATGAAGGACGCACCACTGACCCGAAACGAACCAGCCAACTTCAATCAACCGGCATAGCAACAGGGCGCAGTGATGATGGTCTATGGACTCGATAACAACACACCCATCACCGATAAGCTGTTCAATCTGTTCTGCATGTACGGAAATGTTGTCAGGATAAAGTTCCTGAAGACCAAAGAGCATCCAGCACTTGAGCAACATTCCAATCGAAAATGATGGTAGCAACATTCAGATTGCATTTTCCAAGCAGAACTACTTGTCAGAGTCCACCAACCCCTACACGCTGCCGGACAATTCGATCACCTTCAAGGACTACTGTAACGGCGGCTCCAAGAACAATCGCTTCCTTTTCCGAGGATTTCCTCGGGATTTCCTCTCCCGAGGAGACCTTGAGGATTGCTTAACTGCAACCAGGTCAGGGCTTGTCTGTATCTTTACATGCACATGCCAGTTGTGATATTGCGGACCAAAAGTTTGTTGGAATTTAACTACTAGCCAAAATTAAATAATTGTGTAGTTTAGAATTATGATTTTCAGTGTCTACTCGGCTGGCGACAAAAGCAGGCCACTCTCGATGTGTGCCACGCGATCGTCTGTTTTCTCGGCAGCAACCATTGTGTGGTTCTCCTTAAAGAGCCTAAATTTATAAAGAGGCGACATCTCAAAATTGGAACAATCGATTGTCTGTCAAAGTCATAGGAAAAGTCATTCCAATCGAGCAGAAGACCTGTCAAATGGATAAGATGTCGTCTCTTTATAAATTTAGGCTCTTTAGTTCTCCTCATTGTTTTTCATCAGTAGTTCTTTCGGTCGATGCGTCGTCGACTTTGGAAAGCAACCGTTTAGTGATGAGTGTGTGAGTGCTGACCACGTTTTGCGTCCATTGCTGCAATGGAAGCGCTCTAACCCTCGTTGGCGTAACTGCCATATAATGAAATCACTGGAAGCGGCTCCAGTTCTGATGGAGGAGGCTTTTTGGATAGCGGAAGACAAAGTGTTTATTGTAATATTTTTGCTCCGAGTAAATTTGAGTAACTCATAATTACTCAAGAATGATCAAAGTAGTCTGGCCTTATGTATATTCATCAACAAATACAAACTACAATGTGAATAAACATTATGTGTCAGTGGAGGAGGAGAATCAGAATTATTTTATTATATTCTTGATAAAAATCCTTATTTAATCAATTGAATTCATTCACAGCATGAAATATAAGAATTTTGCTTTGAAGTGAAATAAGGTAAAAAATGCCATATCCGAAGATGGCTTCACATGAAAACTGTATCCGTATCACCCAGGTAGACGTAATTTATAAGACCTTCATGTGCTTGGCAAATCAGAGGTTCTGCACGTCTACAATTGCAAATTGCATCATCTCAAATAGGAATGAATAAGTTGAGAATTCAAGATTGATGTGAACTTGATTTGGATTTATGGAAACTTAAAATTTTAAATATGGTTATACAATGACAATGTATTGTTTTCTATTAATCTCGGGTCGAACTTAGTGACAATTGAAATGCTTATAGTTAATTTATCTGAAAATCATGACAACCAGCAACCAAATGGATTATGTTTCTATACTTCTCTGAATGCCCAAGTATTAGTGCAGAACTATGAGGCTACTGCCTCAAAGTTCTGCACTAATTCTTGGGCATTCAGACAAAAGTAGTAGTAGTAGTAGTAGTAGTAGTCGTAACTTTGATGCCTTTCGAATATTCAAACTAGGGTCAATTTAACCAAATTTATCATATTTTGAATCTGCAAATGCTATGGTCAACGTCGACCGATAACAGCCTGCACTAGATTTGGTTGAAAACGGCTTACAAAGGATTTGAACGAAACAGTAGGAAGGTCATGTGATCTATCTATGGATGATTATCCAGTGTAAACCATCATTTACTCTCGTTATTTTCGACAATGAGAAGCTGCAGAATTTAGGAATATTTATCACCGTTGAACGTCTTTCTTTGACAGTTGGGGAATAAACACAACAAGGTTGCTGTGTTACCGTGCATCGCTTGTTGAGCAACTCGAGTTACTCAGAGTTGCTCAAAATTAACTCAAATTTTACTCATGATCAAAAGCTGTCTTGCCCCCAGGTTGTACCTTTTGACTATAGTTTTAAGATGTATTGTATAGTGACCAAGAATCCTCGGCTCTGTAAAGTTAGTTCGTTTGAGCCTTATCAAATAAATCAATAAACAAAAGATAATAAAAGCATTGGCATCATCTTACGGTGGATTCCTGTATCCGGACCACGACCGTTCTACATTTCACTCTGGAGTTGTAAGCCTTTTAGATCATTACAGTATCGTCACTCTGAAGCAAATCAACCACGTGGTTAATGAGAACAATCGTAGCTTAGACCTTTGCTTCGTCACCGCTCAGGATACTGCTCCGCATTTGTCTATGGCTGTTTCTCCGTTGATAAAGACTGTTCCACACCATCCTCCTTTAGTTATTGCACAGGTCTCCTACGATTTCCGAAATGCTGACCACGACAGTATCGGGGAACTTCATTCGAATTTGGACTGGCACAGGATACTCGTCCCTGCCGATGTCAATGCAGCTGCCCAAACTCTCTCGCATATTTTGGCTTACGTCATTGAGCGACACGTTCCGAAAAAAGTTCCTAAACAAGGTAATCATCATCCTTGGCAAACAAGTGAACTCCGTATGTTAAAGTCTTCCAGAAGAGCCGCGCTAAGAAAATACACCAAGTACCACAACCTACAACTCAAGGACCATTATGCGAGGATCAATCATGCGTTGAACCAGTCGCCAATATAGCTTCGATCTCACCCGAAAAGTTTTTGAAATTAGGGTAGAGAACTACTTCGGCCTACTTCAAATAAATCCATGATTTCAGAGCTAACAAGTCAATTATCCGTTTGGTACGATACATTAGTTAATAAGCTACGGAACGAAGTCAATGAGAACGCGTGATATGAAGGTTTGCACCCATTATTCCCAAAAACAAAAGAAGCGCTCCGACCGAATCAATTTTTATCTTCATCTGATAGGCCGAAGTGAATTCATTGACGTTTCAATTGCGTTTCAATGCGTTAGGCCGAGTTTAGAATCCGTAGGCCGAGTTTGGCGTCAAGAAGCAGTGTTAGACTTTTGACAATATCTCAACTATTGGTATCTCTTTATCAAATCTTACGGTACATACGGAAAGGTAAATACATTTGGAAGCCATCAGTAATAATAACATTCCGTTTGGTGCTAAACTGCGCTAGATTAAGAAAGACTAAGTGCGGGTTGTGCTTAATAGGCCGGAAATGGGGTAGTTAACCCTATGTGAATGAGCAACGAAAGGAGTCTGGCCTTCCATCCACTATGGTACTGAACGGTGAAGAAGCTTCATCCCCTCAGGACATTTGCCGTCTGTTCTCAACCAAGTTTGCGAGTGTATTCTCGGATGAGAACCTACCTTACAAGCACGTTTCTCTAGCAGCCAGTAATGTCCCAATGTCTGGTCAATCTTTGGCAGCTATCAACATCGACCTCGCTATGATAACAAGGGCGGCTTCGCAACTGAAGTCTTCATTTAAGCCTGGACCTGACAGAGTTTCTTCCGTCTTTCTCAAGCAACACAACGATAGCCTGGTGACTCCTCTCTGCCTTCTGTTCGAAATGTCCCTCTCTAGTGGGGTGTTTCCTTCCTGCTGGAAATCAGCTGAGATGTTTCCAGTGCATAAGAAGGGATGCAAAAGAAACATCGACAACTATCGCGGCATCACATCGTTGTGTGCCATATCTAAACTGTTCGAGTTGGTCGTTATGGAACCATTAGTCTCTCGCTTCAAGCAGCACTTGAGCGAAGTCCAGTATCGTTTCATGGCCTTCTGTGTCTCCCCTCATACATTACGGAGAGTATGACAGACCATATGCAAACAGATGTCATCTACACTGACCTATCAGCCGCCTTCGACAAGTTGAACCATCCTATAGCGATCGCCAAACTGGATAGGCTCGGTATAAACGGCAGTCTCCTACGATGGTTCGCATCCTATCTATCTGATCGTCAGTTGGAAGTTGCAATCGACGACTGCCGATTTCCTTCGTTCCCTGCCACTTCGGGTATTCCGAAAGGTAGCCACATTTCTTGTGTATTTCAGCGACGTCAATTTCGTCCTCGACGGTCCACGACTGTCGTTCGCAGACGACATGAAAATCTATCTCCGAATCCGAGCCATCGCTGACTGTCACCTTCTCCAACTCCAACTCAAAGCTTTTGCTAATTGGTGCCAACTGAACCGCATGGTTGTAAATCCAACAAAATGTTCGGTAATCACGTCCTCACGGAAGAAACATCCAATTACATTCAGTTATATCCTAGAAGGCGTTGACGTACATTGTGTGAATCACATTAAGGATCTGCTAATGATCTTAGATTGTCAACTCACATACAGCCAGCATATCATTTTCAGGATAGCTAAAAGTTTCACGGATATCTACGCGTTTGAAGTCGCTTTACTGCTCCCTCGTCCGGTCGGAGTTAGAATACTGCTGCCGTGTATGGAATCCCAATTACCAACACAGTGTACAAAGAGTAGAGTCTATTCAACGACGATTCATCTGGTTTGCCCTTCGACGATTGCCTTGGAGGGATCCTCATCGCCTTCCAAGGTGCCAGTTAATTCACTTGGATCCTTTGTGGAGTCGAAGAGATACGACAAGGGCCCTGTTTGTGGTAGACATTCTACTGGGCAGAATCGATTGTCCTTCTATTCTACAACAAAGAGACGTTAACGCTCAACCACGAGCACTCCGTAACAACGCAATGCTGAGGATACCTTTTCGTCGTACAAACTATAGTTCGTATGGTGCTATCAATGGGCTACAAAGGGTTTTCAATCGTGTTGCTTCCTTTTTAGATTTTCACTTGGCACGTGATGGATTAAGCGATACTACGAAATACAATATAGTCAAGAAGTAACAAGCTGCAAAGGCCGTGAAGTCCAACTTAATTCCTAATTCTTAAAAATATGAATTAGGAATTAAGTTGGACTTCACGGCCTTTGCAGCTTGTTACTTCTTGACTATATTGTATTTCGTAGTATCGCTTAATCCATCATTAGGACTAAACCCAGTATGTTGATGTAGAACCAAATAAACAAATAAACTATGAATTAATTTTCTAAATAATTGAGTCTAATGGTTGTGAAAATATTTTTTTTTTAATTTTGTTTTTATTTGGTTCAAAACTTTTGGAATGCGACAGGTACTAATTTGGCTTGATCGAGTTGCGATTTTCTTTTCTTTAGATCAAGACGATGAAGTTTTGAAGAAGACAACGATATTAACTATCTGCCCACTGGGTCAACATATTTATTTATTTATTTTGTTTTTCTTCATCGGACTTACCGTGTCTAAATGAAGCCTGATGGGGAAAAGCCTAGAAAAGGCGTAAAAACCCCATATCTTTTCGAAATACATGAATCACAATAATACAATACAATTACAACGAACATTAATCAAGTCTATAGCATAAAAAAAGTTATCCTCCTATGGCATAGAGTTGTCCGTGAATCAGGTAGAAGTCCTCGTCATGCAGTTGAACCGCAAACAAAAAATAAACAGGTAGCACAATCCTTCACGTGTACATTAAATGGACAGCTACTCACCTTCACAGAAGTCTGCGTTGAATACGGTGACGAAAGGTTTCCGCTGCACAGTTGAAGTCGAAAAACTCGTAAAACTCGTTGAAACGCCCAGACATGAACCGAACAACTCGTTCGGGTGCGTAGATTTCGAATTCAGCCAGATTCCTGGAGAGTCGATTTCACCAATAAGTACTTTCGCTGCGAACACGGCCTGACTAATCGTCCGCCTATGTTCTAGTGTTTCAAAACCCAGGAGTTAACAACGATCTTCGTACGACGGAAGGTTCACAGGGTCATTCCAAGGAAGGTGACGAAAGGCATATCGAACCAATTTCCTTTGAACAGATTCAATTCTCGCTATCCAAACTGCTTGATACGGGCACCATACTACCAACAATCAATACGAAACTAACGATTTTAAATTGGCTCACTACTTGACTAGCCTATAGTCCCAAGCAAATCGATAAAGGTATCCCATTCTAGTCGAAACTCTGGTACTACACAATTTTTGCTTTGATTCGCTATGAAAGTTTGACAGATAAAATGAGGGGTTAGTGGATTTTCCCATGTTTCAAGGGGTGAATCGATTAGCTTGGGACCGAAGATAGTACCAGAGCCGAGCCAAAAAGTTGAGCATGTTTCTTAGGGACCTACTAGTCTTAGAGTTACCTCTATGATACTATCGAGCTGAATTCCAAGATCGATCGCACTAGAGAGCAGCATAGAGCTTTTAGACAGGCAGGATCGCGAAACTCGTCAGCGATCTTGAAAATTAACCCGAGTTGCCTGTTAGCTTTCGCAACGATGCCCGAGTAATGAAGCTTGAATGTTAAGGCGCAGTCCAGCGTGATTCCTAGGTCACGAACATTGTCCACACGTTGCAGAAGTTGGTGATTTATCGTATAGTTGAATGCCACTGGTTTCAGCTTGCGATGAAATGAGATAATATTACATTTTTGTACATTCAACGTGAGATAGTTTCTTGAGCACCACTCTTCGAAAGTATCGATTAAGTGCTGAAGCCGTAAGCAATCGGCGAAGCTACGAACAATCACATAGATCTTCACATCATCCGCGTAGAACGATCGGCAACCAGTTGGGAGGATCAGTTCGGCCTCATTCACAAAAATCGAGAATAGCAATGGTCCCAAGTTGCTACCTTGAGGAACACCGGAGCTGTTTGTAAAATAGTCCGATTGCTCTGATCCGATTCTAACACAAAGTTCCCGATTGGTCAGATAGGACTTGAACCAACGAGTTAAACCCGAGGATACACCGAGTTTTTCAAGTTTAGCTAGCAGTATGGAGCAGTAAGAATGCGGTTATATGTGCGATATTCGTTGCTCACTGTTGAAAATAATCATTTGGTGAATGGGTTACGATTACGACAGTATTTACGGAGGGCCTTCGATCTCAGACGCTTCAAATTCCGTAGTCGAGCATTCGACCATACGGGTTTGGGAGAGGGTCTCCTCAATGGGACAGAATCAGTTATTGCCCGGCGAAGTAGTTGACGGCTTCATCAATAGATGAACACGTGTCAAGGCACTGTCAATCTGCCTGGGCAAGCGAGTGACTCAGGGCGACGAAATCTGATCTACGAAAGTCGAGCTCATGTACATCAACAGGGGGGTTATCGTAGCGAACAGGAACAGATAGGTTGATGGAAACTTCCAACGCAGGATGATTGGTGTCGATGCCAATCAAAGGCTCTGGGGCTTCTAGGATAGCACATTCCAGTGCTGCAGCTTCGTTCGTCAGAACGAGATCAAGCAGCCGAGAGTTGCTATTCAGTATCGAGTTGATTTGCGTTAGGCCATGCAGGTTGAAACCATCAAGGAGAGCACAGCATGATGCGGGCATGTTCGAGCGAAGAACATCAATGCTAGGAAGATCGTTTGCAGGAACGTTCCATGAGAGCCCAGACTGATTGTAGTCACCAAATATCAGAGCTAGGTCGTTTTGTTCTAGTCGAGAGAACACGGTACCAATCGAACTGATGTGGTTTGCAATGCTGCTCGAATCAGATTTCCGGTCTGGAGGTAGATACATAGCGCCAATACTTATTGATCTACGAGGCGTCGTTATTTTAACCCACAGCTGCTCTAGAGAAGTGCAAACTGGAGCAGGATCGATGCAGGAGCTTAGGCGTTTGGATAGCGCAATCAAGACGCCTCCCCACGCGATTTGGTACTATTCTGGTGGTTGCGGTCGTTTCGAAATACCGTGAATAGACTGCCAAATAATTGAGATGAATTAATGCGGTCATCGAGCCAAGTATCCAAGCCAAGTATAGCCATGATATCATAAAAACAGAACCAGCATAACAGATTATCGGGAAAGCCCTTAAGTATGGGATCCCGGAGAAGAAGAAAATTGGAAGACCATGCTTCATGGTCATGGAAAACCAGCGCAAGGCACGATGTAGAAAGAAGCGATCGATCGGTGGATTATTGGCAAGAGGTGGCTACTAACTGAAGCGAGTTTAAAGCAGCCCTGACAAGATTGTTCACTGAAATGGTGGAATCAGAATACGAAGACTCGGGAGATACTCTCAGTGATTCAAGTAGCGATGATCAACTGAACATCCCGGATTTCAGAGGTTTCTCTAACGACTGGGTTGCTGCTTTCCCAATAATATACTATCGCGCTATTGTCAAACTCTGTGATGGTAAAATCAACTAACAACTTCCTTTACTTTTCACCAATCTCGATCATTATTAACAGGTAAATATTCACTTTATTCAATTAGTATATTATACTGTCATTAACATTGCAACTAATTCATTTAGGCATATTCAATTGACCTGCATTGGGTTATTATTTTGCATGCAATGATATGTGAAAAAGGAGGACTCACGATTCAGCATGGAGAGTTTGGGGCATGTTGTTCATTTTAGGCATTATAGTTTGACGTGATCACCATGATCCACTCACGTTCTGGGATGTGGCCTTGAGACTTGAGATTTGGCCTTCATAAGACCCCTTCTGTTTCGCAAAATTAAAATAAAAAAAGCTTATTCCAGTCATTCTTGGTTTACAATTTGGTCTAATGAACCATCTGATTCAGTCCAATAGTGTTCGGCCTAGTGACTATGCAAAATGTTTCTAGTTCTCTGTAGCATGAGGCTTAACAAAAGTGATACAAATTGATTTTTATAAGTACCTCGAAAATAACGTTTACATAGGACATAGGACTGTTATGCGAGTAGTGGCAGCACATTCATCCCGGACATGTCAGTGTTAAAGTGACCACAATTAAAAAAAAAGTGCTGATCTCAAGTTAGCGTGGATGACCCGACGATCTTCTCAAAGGATGGGCAGGTGGCACAAGCCCCTTCAAGCTGCAATAAGCTGCAAGAGAACAACAGTGTGCAATGCTCCTGTCTACAGAGGCTGAGTATGTTGATTAATCTGAGGCCACCAGGGAGTCATTTTGGTTACTAAATCTTATGCGTGATCACAAGATAAGTATAGCTGTAAATTAGATGGAGGGACAAAATTAACCAATTATATCCATACAAATTAATTTTGTTTTTAGACCATGAACCTGGCACGAAGTTCGAAGAAAAGGATTGCAGCCGAATCATAGGATCTTGAAGTATCTGCAAGAAGCTTAAAACTTATACGAGCGATATAATCCGGCCTCAGACAAACATACATAACTCATTGAATATTTCTCACTGTAAAACATCGTCGCTAAGACATTACCGTCATCTGTTGAGTACACTGTATTGGGCACTACACTGAACAGATGGCGGTACTGCGATACTTTTAAATTGTCCGTTAAATGCTTGTTCGATGAATAACTTGCGAGCGTTATGTCTGTTTGTCTGAGATCCGGCCACCAATAGAAGTAGAAATGGAAGTCTTTTAATAATGTGTTTATTTTTCCAGGCTCATTTGCCGTAGAAATGAATGTCTTCCATCAAAATAAGCACTTCTTATTCCTTGTGGAAATAATCCCGTTGGGGATAAATTTAGACTCCTGTACGTACCGAAGAGTTTTTCCTAGTCCTTTTTAGTCATACTAGTAAAGTACCGGTTCGGAAAATTTCTACCTACCATAAAACGCTTCATGTTCGGTTGATGCACTACATTTTCGTCAACACACATGCAATTTTCGCTAGTATTTCACACCGCAAATACAGCACTCTGAGAGTAACGAATGTATCAGTTTAGCTAACAAGCTAAGTATTGCGCATTTCACACCAAACTGGACAAACAAGCGCATATTCACTTCTTAAAAAGTGTGATCAAAGTGCGAGTTTCCGTCCAATCGTCTTAGTGTCTTCGGTGCACTCATTCCTTATGATGTAAGCAATAGGTGTTCCCAAGACACCGAAACGATTGGCTGGAAACGTGCACTGTTATCACACTTTTTTTGCATTTTTGTGGCAGCTCAGTTTCAGATGCAATCAGCAGTACTATTGAGAGTTTCCGTCAGTCACACCGGTTCACAACTAGTTCAAGCAGTCAAATATCGAATGCCTCACTCGGATCCTGGCGACTTATCACCGTACAAAAATAAACGTGATCTATCGCCACCGAGCAACTTGAAATTCCTACGAAAATAGTGCATCTTGGTGCCTTTACCCTGCTCCGATGCCGTCAGTTGCTGTGATGACTATACGAACACAGTTAGATACGTCTTTTCACTTTCCTAATAATAGCCCATGTTTTCGTAATATTTTCGCTCTAAGCCCGCGTTGCTGATTGAGGAACGGCATTGATTGGTAAATATTTTCCTCTCGGTTGTTTATCAGCAAGCAACTGATCCAAAAACAGCCTTTTATTACGTGCCATTCAATAGAACGAACACCAAACAACGACGAACCGGCTAATTTGGCATCGTCGTTTTCGTCGTCGTCGTTCTAAAGTTCAATCCTCTACACACTACGAAATAGACATGTAAATTTCAGTGCCCTGAGACCGACACATGCAAGCGGCCCTTTTGACATAAGAATCAGTTGAATAGGACGAGAAAATCACTTCAATCAAACGCACTTTTCGTCGAGTTGCATATATTTCAGTTTCAGGACACTTAATTTTACATGCTATGTTTGTTTACGTTCCATGATTTACGTCAAAGCTCAATAACGTCTCGTGTAAAAATAATAATTTCTAAGTGTGTAGGATATGTCCCCGAATTCTTCGGCAGTGATCAACTTTCGTAAACAACACCTGGTTGAGGAAGGCTTCCCCCTAGAATTCAAAGTTCAGCGGGGGCTCGTCTGATCGAGAGTACAATCAGAGCCCGAGCACATGTTTGGGTAAGTGTATTTCTCGGTGTCGCTGTCTCGCGTGTTGTTCCACATACATTGTAAGCTCGAAATTTCCACCTACAATGTGTAGGTTGTGAACCGAACAGTTTTCGTTTGTAAATTGTAAAGCACTGTTGCGAGACCTGACTGCATCCGTTTGGGTTGATTTTGTTGCTAGCAACCATGCACTGTGTAGTAGATTTATCTATAAATTTTCTCTGTGTCGACTAAATATTAGTACAGCTTACGTAAGGTTGTTTACTGGCAAATTTAGACACCGGTTGCAAAATATCAAGCTTTGTTTTGATGGCGGTTGATTTGCACTGTCTTTTATGTATGTAGAATATAAATAGTAGATGAATGCTAAAAGATAAGTGCGATTTATCTATAGGTAGCTGTCGCACAAAGGCCGTCGCATTAATTTGCGTAATCTCAAGAGTTTTGTTTTGAAAAAATGTAGACCCAAACAATATCAAAGTTTGGTATCACACTGCTCGAAATGCTTGTCTTTTCAATCGTTTGGGATATTAGCCCAGAGTTTCCAAAATTTGTCAAGTTCAACATCGTTCAAGATAGTTTTCAAAAATGATGTCAATGAGAATTCTAAACAATGTGTAGCCTTTTTTTTATTAATTTGGCAATCTTAATAGTTTTTCGGTGTCCGATGTTTGAAATTTTGCATATGGTTGTTAATTTTAGAACCTTGCATGTTTTTCCTGTCACAAAATCTACAAAATTGCTTCTTGTTATATTGAATTCAAGTTCGGCGTATCGAAGATTTGTACAGGTTTGAGATCTCCAGGGTGGCCACCCACCGGGAATTTGTTATCGCCGGGAAAAACCCCGTGAAATCCACGGGAATTCGATGGCAACACCGGAGAAATTTTGCTCAAAGAATCGATATCTTCACATTCATTGTTCAATCTTCTTTCATTTCTCTCATCTACTTGCCACGCGCATCATCTTTTTGCAAGAAATCTTCAGAATCGTCATCAATCTTCTTTCTATCTATTCAGCGTGCGCGCAGCTAACCACAGCAAGACACATTTTTCCTGTATTGTAGATAGAGTCGCCCCCCTCGGATTTTCCTATGTTTCTAGGGGTGCCTCGATTAGCTTGGGACCGAAGAGAGTACCAGAGCTGAGCCAAAAAGTTGAGCTTGTTTCTTCGGGACCTTCTGATCTTACAGTTATCTCTATGGTACCAGAGCGGAGCTAAAAAGTTGAGCACTTTTCTTCGGGACCTTCTGGTCTTAGAGTTACCTCTATGGGTATCCAGTATTTTACGAGCGCTTATGGTCGCCACAATCTGGCTGAGTTTCTGGTAGAGGACATAAGATTTGAAGTTTGGCTTGTGTCGTTTGATGTGTAAACGTTCAAATTTCATCGTTTACACGTCAAACGACACAAGCCAAACTTCAAATCTCATGTTCCCTACCAGAAACTCAGCCGGATTGTGGCGGCCATAAGCGCTGATAATACTGGATAGCGTCCAACAGCACGTGCAAACGATAAAATTGTTTTATCAAAGTAGGTGTTCTTTGTGAGCAACGTTTCGAGCGCTTCGCCCATTTTACAGTCGCAATAATCGTCCTACCATAGAGGTAACTCTAAGACTAGAAGGTCCCGAAATAACGTGCTCAACTTTTTGGCTCAGCTCTGGTACTCTCTTCGGTCCCAAGCTAATCGATTCACCCCTCGAAACATAGGAAAATCCACTAACCCCACAAATTATCTGTCAAACTTTCATAGCGAATCAAAACAAACATTGCGTAGTACTAGAATTTCGACTAGGATGGGGTACGTTAATCGTTTGCTTGAGACCAATAGGCTAGTCAAGTAGTGAGCCAAATTAAAATCGTTAGTTTCGTATTGATTGTTGGCTCAACCACCACCCGTACCTCAACGGAACGCAAGGTCTGCCGAGAATATCGCCGCTGTACGCGAAAGTGTGCAGGAGAACCCGTGACAGTCGATTCCGCGCCGCGCACAAGAACTGGGCCTCTCGCAGGCTTCAACTTGGCGAATTCTGCGTCGAGACTTGGGTCTGCACTGCACCTATACAAGATCCAATTGACCCAGGAGCTCAAGCTTAGCAATCATAGACAGCGCCGTGTGTTCGCTGATTGGGTTTTGGAGCAGTTGGAAACAGACCCCGATTTTTCCCAAAAAATCTTCCGCGAAGAGGTTGATTTCTGGATGAACGGGTATTTGAACAAGCAGAATTCTTTGGTACAAACAACGTAAATATTTACCTTTTTGATAAAACCCAGGTAATCATGACATTTGATTATTGAAAACAATATGAATGAAGAAAAGAGACCAACTGCTGTAATGATTACCTGACATTTGTCAAATAATGTAAATATTTACATCGATTGTATCGAAGAATTGTCGAATTTGGAACAAAGCCAATTTACTCGAGGTCCACCAAGTGGCAATGCATCCCCAGAAAGGGACTGTTTGGTGTGCAATTTAGGCCGGAGGCGTCATCAGTCCGTACTTCTTCGAAAACGACGCTGGCGAGGCCATCACCGTCAACGGCGATATGGATGTGAACGATATGTGGTTCTGTGAGGTGAATAAATGACTGAATGGATTACTATTCGTCATTGTATAACATCTATGGTTGAACCCCTCGGTAAACTGTCAGGTGGATGAACACGTTCATTCTCTCGCGGCTGCGCATCACCTCAACATGCGAGTACTGCATTCGTCCTCTTTCCGTGGAAAGCCATCGGGCAGGCGAAACGTGTGACTACCCTAATAAAAAATAACCATAAACGAACGATAACCCAAATCATTGAACTATTCCACAAATGGTTTGGATGATACCCAGAACACGTCGTTAAGCAAATTAACCATACAATTTTTATTAGGGTACCGTTGCGTGCTGGGTGATTCTCACCCAGAGTAAATATCCAGTTCCCACAATGGCGAATCCTGCCAGATAATTTTATTAAAATTTAGCAGCCTGGATAGCATTTCCGGTGAGAATCACTCAACACGGCAATAAAAGTGAAAATTTGTTTTGAACAAACCGAGAAGTGAAAGTGAAACACATAATTATAATGCGTTGCGAGCTTGTGACTGTTTGGGTTTTGCTGACAACTGCCGAATCGACGAACGTCCGTAAGTTTTAGTTTGGACAAGAAGCAAAAGTTTAGGATTCTTTTCCCGTTGCGGTGTTGGACTGTATATGCATAAAAGGATGCAAAGTTGAAATTGCGGTGTGAGACGCCCGCAAGAGCATCGGACAGTGCGCTGGGACGGCCATGGGAAAAAGAAAATGCTACGGTGTGAGACCAACAATCAATACGAAACTAACGATTTTAAATTGGCTCACCACTTTAGTAGCCTATTGGTCCCAAGCAAACGATTAACGTACCCTATTCTAGTTGAAATTCTATTACTACACTATGTTTGTTTTGATTCGCTATGAAAGTTTGACAGATAACATCAGGGGTGTGTGGATTCATGCAGAACATGCAGGGGTGAGTGAAATAGCTTGGGACTGCTTGGGACCGTTGTTCTGGTACTGAGTGAGCCAAAAATAATAATGATTTTCTTCGGGACCCAGTAGTCTTAGAGTTACCTCTATGGTGAGACGCCCGTAAAGATTCAATGTGCTGGGACGGCCATTAAACGAAAATTCTATCGTCGCGGTGTGAGACGCTCGCAGATAGATTTATTGGTGTGCTGGGACGGCCACTGGAAAACATTCTGGCGTTGCGGTGTGAGACGCTCGTAGGAAGAATTCACAGTGCACTGAGACGGTCACTGAACGAAAATTCTCTCATTGCGGTATGAGATGCCCGCAGAACGGATTTAGAGTGATCTGAGATGGACACTGAAGAAGAATTCTGCTGCTGCGGTGTGAGACGCCCGTAGGAAGAATTCACAGTAGGTTACTGAGCGAAAATTATGTGTCCGAGGTATAAGTCGCCCGGTTGAACATTCGACAGTAAAAGATGAGCAGTATTGGTTATGATTGAGTTCAACTGGCCTATGCTCTTAGTCAAGTATGGAAAAAATCATGTTATGGTTCTGTTTGCCGTCTCGCAAATCGAGCTTCCGCGGAGATCTTTTGTTTTTTTTTTACTTCCAATCAAAATGATAACTAAATAATTTCGAACACCTGAGTATCAATTCAGTTCGTGTGTCTTAAGTTTCTCATAGAAATATTTATCCAATTAAATAGTGTGCTGGGACAGCCACTTATAGTTCGAACGATAAAAAAAAATAATGTCGGTCTAGAGAGATCGCGGAAATCGAATTTTAATTGTGCAGTAAGACATCCAAAATCAAATTGCAGTGTGTGAAGATCATCGCTGCTGTGTTTGAAGCTGGTTACGAGAACCTATTGCCCTCACACCACCTATTCGAAGTCACGAGTGAACTCGAAGCTACAGCTAGAGAAAAAGTGCAGCCAGCCAAATTTAAGCCGGATTTCAGTTGAGGGTATTATGTGACGGTTCAGCGACGCAGTTATGCGTGGTTAAATACGATACGAAAATAATGTAATAAAAATGAACCACGGGTTGATACGGCCGGGAAGGTCAAGTAATGTATCACAAAGGTTTGAAAGCAGTATAGGGAGATTATGATGACTTGGAAGAAATTACTATTTTTATTTTATAAAAATTGCTCTAACTAGATAAATAGATTCTACTAGTTTTGTTAGCACAGTCTGGAAGTGCAATTATTTTCGCGCATAAAGCAATTCCAGTACATATCTGTAGATATTATGTCGTCTTAACAAAAAAATTAATGTAACGCACTCAAGCACAGATCCTGTATCTTTAGTGTACGTTACGCTGGGATGATATTACCTATCCATATTGCACGCGTTATCCGAGAACTGAAAGTCAAATTCTTTGGGATGCACCAAGTTGATGACTTACCGAATAGGTGTAGCATTCTTGCTTCAATAACAGCGTTGCAGACATAGAAGATGCACGGCATCCAAATTTGTACGAAGGAAATTGAAATTTGTTAGCATTACTTTTCATTACCTTTGTAGACACTTAATGAACAGTAATAAAATCAACCCTTTCAACACAATTTGCGGCCGTGTGGTGAACAATTTCATTTGTTAACAACTCGTGGTGCCAGTGTCATAGCCGGATTTGAGAGGGGGGCAATTGCAGTAATCGTAGTTACTAGTTACTAGTAATAAAAAAATAGGAAAACTGATATTGCTTAATTTTTATTAAAGACAAAATTATACTTTTAACCTTTTCTTTCCATAGTTGACGAAATAAATAAATAGATAAATTTAAGAAAACAAAACTGTATTCGATTATGTACTAGTATACGTTGGTTGCCGAAATAAAATAAAATAAATAAATCATTTAAAGTTACGTGTTGCTGTCAGCGGCATCGATTAAATTGAGGAAGTCTTGTGCCCGGCAGTCCTCCAAAAATATCTACATTTAGAAAGTATTTTATCCTGATGCTTTGAGGCAGACTTTTCTGTATTCGGACATCCGAGATTAGGTAGACAGGCTCGTGGTCCGTGACGCCCGTGATAGTTTCTTCTGTGAAAATCGATTGAAGGCAGTTCGTGGTTAGTAGGTCTACAGTTTTTGAACTTCTGTCAGCTTTTCTTCTTGGAGGAATTGGCGGAATAGATAGTTGAATGCATCCTGCAATCGTATCAAAGCGTCACGTCGAGACCAATTTATCAACACGAATTGTTGTCAGGGCTGTTCCCTGCCATATACTTTATGCTTTATGAAATTATACTCGGGAATACGAATTGGTACAACTGGAGCAGATAACTTTAGTTTTGTTTTAGTAATAATAAAGAAGTAGTATATCGTGATTGTTTGTCATAGTTTTGGTTTATTAACTTTAGACGTCAACGTGCGTGTTCGGTGATGCTAACAATGGGAAGAAATTTCTACAGCAACTACACAGATAAACAAGGAAGGCTCGCCTTGGGGTGTATAAGCATAACCATGAATAAGTCGCATCAGAGCGCCAGGATCTCCAACTGGAACATAATATTTATTCTAACAGGTAGGGTTAACTACCCCATTTCCGGCCTATCAAGCACAGCTCGCATTTAGTCTTTCTTAATCTAGCGCAGTTTAGCACCAAACGGAATGTTATTATTACTGATGGCTTCCAAATGTATTTACCTTTCCGTATGTACCGTAAGATTTGATAAAGAGATACCAATAGTTGAGATATTGTCAAAAGTCTAACACTGCTTCTTGACGCCAAACTCGGCCTACGGATTCTAAACTCGGCCTAACGCATTGAAACGCAATTGAAACGTCAATGAATTCACTTCGGCCTATCAGATGAAGATAAAAATTGATTCGGTCGGAGCGCTTCTTTTGTTTTTGGGAATAATGGGTGCAAACCTTCATATCACGCGTTCTCATTGACTTCGTTCGGTAGCTTATTAACTAAAGTATCGTACCAAACGCATAATTGACTTGTTAACTCTGAAATCATGGATTTATTTGAAGTTGTCTGCTCGATAGGCCCAAAATGGGCGATTAGGCCGAAGTAGTTCTCTACCATATGGGTAACGGCAATTTGTCATTATGTACAAATACCTAGGTTTAAATAAGATAAAAGGGCAATTCTTTTTTTCCGATCGCTGACTAAGAATGATCCGGGACGGTCATCTTACTATTTCGGAAGGTGGATTAAAGATGATCCAGGACAGGCATCTTATTTTACTTAGAAGCGAGAAATAAAGATGATCCTGGGGGATCTCCTACCTTAATTTGAAGTTACAGTATAGATGTTTCTGGCAAAACGTTTTACATTGCCGGAGCGTGGGAAAAGGATGATTGGAAGGAATATCTTTTAGGGATCCCAGGGAAATGATGATCCGGGACGTACATCTTAACGTTTCGCTAAGTGGATCCGGTATGGACATCTTACTTTTTCGGATTTACTCAGAAGCAAGAGTAGATTGCGTGTATTAAAGACGGTCTTTGGATCGCGGAATGATGATCCGGGACGGACATCTTACAATCTGTTTTATAATTCAAATATGATGTGGTATCGGTCGAGGAATTGGTATCTGGTTTTGGTAAAGTAAAGTAAAGATGGCTGATACGAAAAATTATTTCTGTGCAATTCAAGACAATCATTAAAATACGCAATCTTTAAGACAGAAGGAAAGCAAGCTGCTGTTTAGAGCGTAGTATGCAGTAATACGAGGGGCACGCACTCATCGATTTGACTGCGTGTTAATGAAAATACCGTTCAAATATTTATGAATAATCAAAATGTTTCCAGCGGTATTGAAATAATAAACAAAATATTTTAAGAACAATTGAAAATAATTAACAAATATTTTGCGATAATTAATGTAAATAATAATATGTTGTGTGGTATTGAATGTATTTTACACACTATTTTTTTTAATTATTCATAGAATTGTTTTGTTTTTACATTCATGAGTTCTCCTAGATATTTATTTATTATTATTATAGTCCATCTGACTTGATATTGAAACTAAGAAATAATATACATCCTATCCATCCAAATTTTAAAATAAAAAGCGCAGTACGTTCATGAAGGTGTTACGTTACTTATCTATGAAACAGAGAAGGAAAGTTAATAGTGCTCATATTTACATGCATTTGTACACAATGGTCATTACGGAGTTGTGGTCTTTTTTTTTGTTATTTTTTGTTTGGAGAAGGAGTGGAATGTGAGGTGAATAAATGACTGAATGGATTACTATTCGTCATTGTATAACATCTATGGTTGAACCCCTCGGTAAACTGTCAGGTGGATGAACACGTTCATTCTCTCGCGGCTGCGCATCACCTCAACATGCGAGTACTGCATTCGTCCTCTTTCCGTGGAAAGCCATCGGGCAGGCGAAACGTGTGACTACCGTTGCGTGCTGGGTGATTCTCACCCAGAGTAAATATCCAGTTCCCACAGGTTCCAACCTCGGTTCCAACAGGATATTCTGCATGAGCGATTTCCGGGCATGGTCGCGCGGAGGCGATGTCTACCGGCTACCGAAGATCGTGTGATTTAACCCCGCCAGACTTTTGCTTGTGGGGTTATGTTAAGTCGCAGGTCTATGCCAATAAGCCGCAAACCACCGATGCCCTCAAACCCTAATCAAATTTGTATGGTTATTTTGCTTAACGACGTGTTCAGAGTATCATCCAAACCATTTGTGGAATAGTTCAATCATTTGTATTATCGTTCGGGTATGGTATTTTTTGATTAAGGAAGCCCAATGACGTTTAAATAAGGTCTGGGCCAAAGGACTTATTGGTGTTAGTTAAATGAGCAAATGTTTAGTGGTATTCGTATTTCATTGCAATGTTTATCTTTTTACACGAAACAGCTGTTGGCAGTGACGTATTTCTATCTGATCGCAGTATCTTAAGCAATGTTTACAATATTTTTGCTTCTAACAACAGCATGCTGCCTGTTGGCCCAGATCTTATTTAAATGTCCCTGATCAACGCCATCAACGAGATTCAGCCCGATTTGTCCGCCAGAGTCCCATTTTGGGCTTATCAAGCAGAAAACCACAGACAAACCGACATGACACTTAATTCTGACTTATGCCCGAAAATTGTAAACGGCCGATTTAAATGTTCAGTGATCCGAACTGTCAACACCATAGGATTTTGTGATCTAGATAAAATTAATTTGTCAATAATAGATCAGACACGAACCAATTCATAACTTTTGCATGCAGGTTCATGGCTTAGCTAAATATTTCCCGCGAACACGGAGCCAGATGTCAGTAGTGTGCTTTGGTCGGAAATTTTATTGTTTTTGCTTTGGTCATTCATGTCGGTTTGTCGGTGAGAAAACATAAAAAAAAACCCATGATTTCGGCATTAACAAGTCAATTATGCGGCGTTTGGTACGATACTTCAGTTTAAAAGCTACCGAACGAAGTCAATAAGAACGCGTGATGACCGCATCAATTTGTATCTTCATCCGATAGGCCGAAGTGAATACAATAGCGTTTCAATGCGTTAGGCCTCTTTTAGAATCCGTAGTCTGAGTTTGGGGTTAAGTAGCAGTGTTATATCACAGACAAACAGACGTAACACTGCATTGTGTATCTTCGTTCACGTATTTAACAGTTGATTTGAATATTATTAGTACCGCGAACTACTCGCCGCCGCCGGTGGTGTAGTGGTAAGCGTGATTACCTCTCACCCCAACAGGCCTGAGTTCAATCCCAGTCGGCGCCGCCGGGATGTTCTGAGGCATAACATCTCTAATCACGCCTTCCTTCGGAAGGGAAGTAAAGCCGTTGGTCCGCGGTTCATGAGTTGATGGATCGATAGGTAGGGTCCAGGTGTAGGAGCTGCCTTCCTGGCGTCGGTAGCATTGGTGTTCAGCACGGAAAACAAGATCGACGGAGTTAGCGAGCAAGCTTGTTTTCTGCGAGAAGGTCGAGAGATGTCGTTGCTGAGGTCCCATGTTTTGTGCTTTGGTTCTCGAGGAATTTGCGTTTAAAGCCATTGTTTACGTTTGGTTGTTCCGCCTATTTCAATTGTTGGTCTAGATATGACTCCGTTTTCGGGTCTTTAGTTGATATTGAACTTCAAGAATTTTGTGTAGCATAACTGCTTTTTGTTTCTGTAAGTTGCCAACATTAAGAAGTTCTATACTCTGAAGGTTTCTTCTCGGTTCGAGACACAAATGAGTACGGAAAACGATTTTTTTTCAGAAGTATTTATTCGCACGCTCTTAATCAATCCAGTCTATTAACTTGTAAGAAGCTTCCTCTTGGGTCACATCTAGAACATGTGCCCACCTTTTCCGTCTCCAGTTGGCATACTGAACGAGCTTCTCCGAATTGTTCGTACAAAACAATAATCTTTATAAATTAGTTCCCTACTTGTACAAAAACGAAGAGAATCAAAAAATGCTCACTAGGAAAACTCGAACGAAAAAAAAAACGATAAAACGATCGATGATGATGGTGTTGTTGAATTCAATCTCCTTCGAACCACTCCTTACGCCAGCAACTTGCTGCGGGTGGAGAAAGCAACGTACGCCACGAAAGCGACCACTCCGGTGGCGAGGATTTCGGAATTGATCCATGGTCCCTTGTAGGCACCGGGGAAGCTGACAATCACATTGGTCAGAGCCTTTACAGCCTGGATGTCCTCACCGGCACGCTGAGCCTTGCGTACGGCCGCGAATGATTCTTCGTCGAACAATCGAATCGTGTACTTGCCGCTGCTGGCCTTCTTGATTTCCTCACTCCAGCTGACCTAAATCGAGACACGATTTGAATTTCCTTTCTTTCATAAGTGAAAGTAAAATGAAGGTAACTCACCTGGTACTTGGAATCGCCAACGCGGACAACCGGGGCCAGCTTTCCGCCGACCTCGGCAAACAGTGGCAACTTCTCGGCTCCGGCATTCGAACACTTCAGGGTGAACTCGGTAACGAAGGCAATCTGGCTAACGATGGTGGCATCCGAGGTGGAAAAGAAGCTGGATTTGACCTCTGGATTGCTGCAGGAACTGGCCTGGCAGAGGGAAGCCGACACGGCAACCAGAGCGACGACGAGCAGTGCTTTCGGGTTCATTGTGATTTTCACCTGTTTGGCCACGATTTCGATGGGAACTTAGCGCGTGAGCTACCTTCGGGGATGTTTGTACCGTGCGAAAGAGTTTGTTGAGTTTTACTATGCAGACTGCGAGCCACGTAGCGGTGACAGATCGAGTTGTAATGTTTGACAGAGCCGGGCCACGTTCGGGTGAGCTGTCAGACCCGTTCGGCTTTGTTGTCATCTCGCGAGATTCGAGTTCGAGGCGTTCGAGGTCGAGAGAGACAAGAAAAGCCACAGTTGATTTTGGTGTGTGAGGGGCGAGTGTATGGAAATGTTAAGATTTTATTATGGACAGCCCGAATAAAAATGCACCATATGCAATAGGACAATAGAATTCTATTGTCCTATTGAATATGGTGCATTTTTATTTGGGCTAAGCTATTGTTACAATCCAATAAAATCTTTTGTAGATACCTACAATTCACTTTATTTCCAATAACAATCAAAATATAATAAAACTAATTGTCACAATATCATCTATTGTAAATAATTTGAATAGGATAATTGCAATAATAAAACAAAGGTTTTCACCAATATATTCGATGTGATGTGTTTACCCGTATATATCTTTTTTTAGTTCACTAAACCACATGCTGGTAAAATGTGATGAATTTAACTAAATTGCGTTGTTTAATTTCGAAAAACATACCAGTTTTCTGAAGAGCTTCGTTTTCTGAGCGAATCGATATTTTTAACTATTCCATAGACATTGATTTCGATTTTAAATCAAGATTTAAATTTTTAATTATTGGCACTAATTCAAATCTATTAGTTGACAGCTAGCTCCCATACAAAGTCCCATCGAGGGGCGCTAAGATGGTGATTTTTTGCTAATGTAATCGCACTTATTTTAAATAGTGCACCAAAATTGATGAAATTTTGGATTTTGGCCCCATTTTAAATGCAGATTACGAATATGTATTTACCTCAATACCCCTAAACAACTCAATTTTTGTGCACTGGGACACAAGACTTTACTTAAATCTTTGGTTTTTATTAGGTAGGTTCTGATTCTACACGTTGTAGTTTCATTTGTATACCTGTGATCTTGACATTTTTACCTACAAGATGAGTGCTTAAAGGGGTTAAGTTTTTGATAAGTCTTAAGTGGGAATGACACTGATGAAGACTGCACATTGTAGTCGAAATACGCATCTGTCATATATACCAAAATTAATTAAGTGGAATTAAATGGAAGATAACTTTTTTTTTGCTTTTATATTTAAGCATTCAGTTTCATTTTAGAGCTAGTTTTGAAGAAAAACGAAGACCATTAATCCCCGCGTGCGTTAATGGATGACTCAGGAGTACAAGAGCGACTAAGAAAATAACTCAATCAAATGCCAACGGTTTATCCGAAAGATGAGAGGCTTGAACTTAACCATCATGTAGCAACTAATTCATTTTCGTGGATTAGGAATTCAATTGACATGCACTGGGCTACTATAAAGCAATTATATATGATGAATTTCTGTAACTCATCAACCAAAAAGACAACTTTTAGGAATTTCCTTCAACATCCCAAACCCGTCCTTATGATAGATCAAAGGCTTTATTGGTGAAATGTCAACAAGCTGCTAGACTACTGTTCGAGATGAGAAGGGGGCAACTGCTCGTTAAAATTTGAAATTGTTAACAAAAATCACAACGCTCAGTAGACGTCCATACCGGCGCAGAGACAGGCACAATTCAAGCTCATCGTCTTCTTGTCCCTTGCTCGCAGCTTCAACCATCGCTTCTGGTTCGGAACGAACATCTCCGGTGGCAGTGGCGCCTTGTCGTCTCCTTCCGTTTCTGAAAGTACAGAGATGTTCAACCCGGAAAAATGTCATCGACCAATCAGCCCACCCACCTTCACCCTTCCGTCCCTTCTTCGGGCTGGGAAGAATCGAAATCGTCTCGTCCGGTTTCCTCAGCAATAGCTTGCCGACACCTTCACACATTCGCAGAGCTTCGTGCTTGGACAGGACGTCCTTCAGATTTTTGTCCATCGATCCGCATTCCAGTATCCAGTCGACTACTCCATCAAAGTCCTTCAGCAGGTTCAAGGCCCCACTGCTGCTGAACTTGGTTTTCTTCATGTAGATGTGATCCAGCCAAGCCTCGCAGATGATCTTGAGTGTTAGCTTCAAGATGTCCAGATCTTTGGTGGCTTCAATCACCGGCAGGTATACTTGGTTGAAGAAGTATGCTACGTACTCGTTGGCAGTTTCCTGTAAGACTTCCGATTGCCAGTGTCGATAGTGCGGAAAGCAAAGAGTTAACGAAGCCAGACTGGTCGTACGACAGACAACGGCCAATACGTCGATGCATTCGGCGCAAGACTGTTTCAGCTTCCGTATGTTATCCTTGATTTCTGAAACAAGTTTCTCCCGCAAAGCAACGCAAACCTGTACCTGAACTTCCAGGGCATTCGGAGAGACCAGTTCCGGTACTCGAAGATACTGCAACTGTTCTAGGCAGAGATTAATGTCACTGTGAACAACCTTGAAGAACATGGTCATGTTCCAATCGATGCAGAGAGATCGTGCCTTGTTTGAGGCCCAATTTCTCATCGAATGAATTGAGTGATCCATTCGATGCAGGACGGGGATTTGCTCGACCAGTGGCAGTTCATTGGGAATGGTTCCGATGTCACAGGTGTTCGATATCTGGACTAGCTGATACAGCAGTTCACTCCATACTTTTCCGCAGTTGGTTCCTTCAATCTGTTGAACAAGATTATCTTTTTGATAGCTTGAAACTGATAGCGCTTCGACTTACCATAGCAGCAGGACTATAGAATTCCGATTCCTCAAAGGGGTAATCTACCGGCAGACTGGACGCAACGATCGCCAGCCGAAACTGCCGATCCCAGATAGTGCTGGTCACGTGCACCGTCAGGGTTTCCCCTAATCCTTTCAGCATCGAAAGTATCGGTTCGGGAGCTTCGTCTGGTGTTATCAGCGACAACCAGTCCCGCAGGTATTTGGCACAAGCGGGCGGTCGACAGGCTAGTGGTGAATTACTCCACCACAGAACTACGTGCTCCAGTGTTCCACCGACTTGCGTCCAGAGACCGCGCGTTCCTCGATTGACCCATTTGATTAGTTCGGCTTTGTTAAGTTCCTTGTCGAAAGCGGAAGGGCACAGCTTGATCACCTTCATCAGGATGTTGGCGATGAAGATCTCTTCGTCTGCGATTAGATTCTCCAGTAGGTCGATTCCTTCCGGTTCGTTAACTAGATAGTTGATGGAGTTGTACGCCACCGCTTCTGCGGCCATTTCATCGAAGAAGTTTATGGCAGGATCCTGCAAGCGAAAAATTGACCGTCAGTTCAGAACTTACCTTCTCAAGCCACAGCAGTTAGACGTTGTATTCAGTTTCATCTGGCGCCCTGGACTCCGGCTTCACAATGGGTGTTATCGTAGCGGAGTTTGATGGTGGTGGCGGATGTCCCAGATGCATATCTCCGCTGGCGATCAGATTGAAACTGTTCTTCCGTCGATTGTTCAACTCCTCCTGGAACGGGTCTTGAATCTTATTCCCTTCGTTGAAGTTCGCCGTCAATGTCCGTAAAATTTCCATGCTTGAAGTGTCCGATTCATCGTCATTATCGATGGTAGCCGTAGTGGCTCCCTTGCACGTTACCAGCAGACAGTTGATCAGCGTTGCACAACACTGCTCCGATCGTTGCTTTGTTACAATCTGCAAATTCGCATAAATTACATGAAATATACCCAGCCTGTCCGTTGTTTCAACGATTCAGAACCTGCAAAACTGTCCCAATATCGATCTTCTTCGGCGTCGACATCAGCGCCGGGAACGAATTGCTGCATATCTGCGCTCCGGCTTGCGTCTTCGCTCGCGTCGTCTTAAGCGCCAACGCGACGCTCTCGTTGTGCAGCGTCGATAGCAACATGGCCCCGTCGATGACCACCTCCGAGCTGTACGTCAGTCCGAGCATCAGCTTCAACATCTTGTTGATGATGAAGATCAGCTGAAAGTGCCGTTTGCGAAGGTTCTGCCTAATCAGATGTGCCTTTCGGTTGAGCAAGATTTTGAAGAAACTTCGCTCCACGTTCTTGTCAGCCGACGAAGCGGACATCCGTATCAGCCGCATCTGGATGTGGGCGGATAGCTCGAACCCCTGGCGGCTTTGCTGTAGCAACCGTTCGAATTCCTACAATCAAAACAGATTATTGATGATAGCACGTGCTTTTGTGAATGGAACCGAAGTCATACGCTACACTACGCTACGGATTCGGCGCACTTGAACCCTGTCGTAAACAACGATCATGTTTGGGTAATTATTCGGCAACACGAAAGGGAAATGCGGTGATTGGATATAGGGCCGGATTGCCATTCAATGAACCTTGTCTGATGGGTTTTTTATTTTGACTTCGTGTTAGGTGTTTGAGAGTTGTTGTATGGTGGCACGTACCCAAGGTTCGATACCAAGGACACATCGGAGCGGAGAATTTGTTTGGCAAAAGTTTGTGTGCTTTGGCAGGTACTGTACTGATTGTTGAATGTCTAGGTCATGCTTGCGCTTGAACTTCCATTCTGTGGCCGATGTGGAACCGTGTTCGAATCGAACATGTGATAATTTTGAGGGTTATAAAAACCTGGATAACAAAGAAGAAATTTGTGCGCAAGTTCAGTAATATTCGATGGTACACGTAGGGAGGTTTCAGAATGAGTTCAGGGGACTTTAGGGAGGGGGGGGACAAGCTAGACCGAAGCTTCTGTAGTCCACTCGAAGATTTGCCGCACTCTTCTATCACCCGTAAATTTTGACAGTTTGAGGTAGTATGTTTTGGTTCCCATTCGTTGTCTTCTCTTTTACTCAGTGGCAAAATGATAGGGAGCAAAAAGTGAGGTTATTGCTTCAATTTATGTCCATAATCTTTGAAATTAATTTGAGATATTCTTCTGAAATCTCATGGTTTGCCCTTTTGTATTTAGAAAGTATTATCCCAGAATTTACCCTCCCCTTGGCTAGTTTTTAACCTGGACGTTGGTGGGCGGGCCTAATCTTATGCTTCATAGTAGAGCGTTGGAGACGACTGTTTTAGGTCTGGCATCGTTGGCTCATGCCGTGACAGAATAGCGTCATGAGCATTGCGATGAGGATTACTGAGCTTCCCCTCTCTGATGAACAATTGCATGAGCGAACCAAAGTTCTAGCCTGAAGTGATAGTATCACACTTGTTACTCCTTTGTTTGAAAGCCGCGTTGTAGTACGCTAACGTATAGGCACTGACGTTGGGTGTGATACTGGCGGGTTTTGCCGCAAATCACTCTTATTTTATTAATTTTTACGCAGATAGATTTATTGGGGTTTGCAAGGGAATTATACTGTTGAAATATTTCAGAAAGTGCCCAACAGTGCTCCTTCTACTTGCGTGACAAGCTTTCATTGTTGTTTTCATTGAAGCATTACTCAGGGAACAATGTTAAATAGCATTTTTGTACATGGTATTGTAACTAATCTTATATGTGCTTCATTTTGATTTGGGATAAGTGTTTGAACTATGGCTCGGGATTTCCACTGTGGCGTGCTTCTATTGTGACATATTCATACGTAATTTTGTGGGAGGACATAGTGAAAACGTGTGACTGTAGTTGGAGCATATACCCTGTATAATTTAAAAATCAGCTAGGAAACTAATTTCAAAGTGAAGCATTTTTGCCACTTGAAGGTGTCACCTGGGTCGATCTAAGATATAATAAATATAGATCAAAGTCAAAATTACTTGAAATACGTTAAATTTTAGATTACATAGCAGTTTAGGTACTTAATAAAGCATGAGTTATAATTGATTTGGTAAATTAGAGATTTCAATTATTTATTAAATTAGACTAATGAGATAATCATCATAATCATCAAACGAACTTAAATAAGAAAATTTAGACAGCCTAATAACATTAAGTAGATTAACCTGGGTACTGCGGAGTCGACCCATTTTATTTTGCAAGTCAATGGAAAACTGCTTGAAAATTTTCTCAAGTTTAAAACTGGTTTGCTCTTTCTCAGTTGATTCCCACCAAATGCTCTGAGCCAGGAGTGCTCGAGCCCCCATGACTCTATCAAAGTTTGTATACATAAATTTTTCGCGGTTTTTATACTTTCATCACTGAGCCTTCTGGTTTTTATCTTTGAGCTTAACATTAAGAATGTGTTATGAAAAAGTATAGATCATTTTCATGAGATTACAATACTTGACGGTAGATAAAAACAGTAACTGCATTTGCTGCTTCTGAATGTTTGGCTCTCGCTTGACAGTTCACACTGGCTCCCAAGTGACAAGCACCTTGAGTGAGTCCGCATTACTCAGAGATTAACAAAAGAGTTAGGATGCGGGGGGTCCGCTTAAGGAGGCAACTAGCCTTTAAAGCAACTGGCACCTAGCCTTTTCATATATTGTCTGTTTATTTTGATGGTTGCTTTAAAATATCAATTTGGTATATATGTGAAAGGATGAATCAGTGGGAGATGGATTTTCGGTTTCTTTACATTTTGCATCACAAATCTAGTACTATGTGTCATTTCCTCAAAACCCCCCTATAACCGACCTCTACAATCCCTTCGTTTTCTCATGGCGTTCAAGTGGTCCGCATAGACTATTCAGCCATTACCCTTCCTTTATCCTCGGCTTTGGATTGACTTGTGCTCCCACTGCCCCACCAAACGCTGCAAAATTCAAATGAAAGAAAGTATTATCCCAGAATTTCCTTAGAATTTACTTCAGCATTGCAAGAGAACTTTCCTAAGAATTCTTATGAAATTATTCTCAAAATTCCCTTCAGAGAATCTCTTGGAAATCACTTGAAATTCTCATTTGAATTCTCTAGACAATACTTCAAAGTTTTAAAATCCTAAAATGTTGTCAAAATCCAAGATTAAAGATGTTGATTTTCAATTCACAATTCTTGAAAATTACGGCGTAGGGGAAATGGATGTACTGTCGGCCTTAATGCCCCTAATTTGGGCCCAAACATAAATTCAGCAATCGACTAAATTTTAAATAGCGACCTAAAATATCCATTAGCACCGTTCTAATGACGCGTTCATCTAGATAAAATTGATAAATAGCAGATTTTTGTCGATGGACCCAATCTTAGATCCATGGGCCACAATTTCCCCTATTTAAAATTTTACATTTTTTCAATTTCTAAAATCTTGAAAAGTTCAATAATGTAAAAAACTCTTGAAAATTTTCATATATAGAGCTGGAATAAGGGCGTAACAGCCTTTGTAAACAATGACTTCTCTCGTTGATTTCTCGGAATTCAAGGCACGCCTACACAAACCATCATATCCATCGGGTAGGAGAAGTCTTACTCTACTCGATGGTGATGTCGATTTGCCTGGGAGAGCCATGGATTCCGAGAAATCATCACGAGAAGCCATTGTTTACAAAAGCTATTAGGCCCTAATTCCAGCTCTATGTAGATATAGGAAAGTGTAAGCACACTTTCAACTCACCGCCATTTGTACCCCGATGAAGATTATCAGCTGTTTATCAATGTGTGTTGTTGTTTACTTATTGGTCAACAAGTTTGTGTGCGCAAAGTGCTTTTTTTCAAGGGGGGGGGGGGAGGTGGCTGTCAAATACGAACAATCGTCGCCTACCTCGCATAACTGGTTCCAAACGTTAACAAGCCATAAGAAACCTACACAGCAAAAAAAAATGTAATATCGATCAATGTAATTCAGCTGATGTATGAAATAATGATGTAATAGCTAAAAGCAGATACAATATTACATCAATGGATGTAATTTTGTTCGCAAAATCGATGTACATCGTACAACGTTATATTACACAACCGATGGATTGACCTGGTTGCAGCAGTTTGGATGTAATATTCAACAACTTTTTATCTGTGTACAGGGTTTGTTTACGTTTGGAACCAATTTCATACAAGAATGATCATTCCAAACGTAGGCTGATTTGACAGCACGTCCCACAGAAAATCAGCACAGCACGTCCCACGTCAAAATGAATTATTCTGTTTCGCCGTCTACACGGTAAGAAAAAAGTACCCAACGGCCAGTTCACTTTTACCTACATTTGACTAGTTTGTCTCCTTTTCTCCTTCTAATGTTGTCAAAAACGGAGGAGCAAAACCACCCAACAGGGGTAGTAAAGTGTGGGAACCCAACGTTGAGTATAATCATATTTACCTACTATTGGGTACAACTAACTTACTTTTGGTTAAAAAGCCAGTGGAAAATTCCATACGAACTGCACACAAGTAAATGAAAATTACTTTGACCCGCTTTACCTACTTTTGGGTTCCTGCACTATAGTGCCGAGATGAGTGAAAATAACTTAATTTTGGGTACTTTTTTCTAACCATGTAGACAAAATGTGACAGCAAGGAGCAATGAGCACAGGAGCGAGGTAGCTACACAGAAAAAAGTTCTGAATTTTACTGGTGATGTAAACATCCATACATGGAAACATTCATGCATGTAAATTTCCTTTTCACGTAAACTAGCAGCTTGCGAAAAATGTTGCAAACAAAGGTGGACAGTTACATACAATACTTGATACAATATATAGAATATTGCATGACATGTCTCATAAATTTACACGATCTATAATGTAAACTTGTAGGACATATGACGCTCCATTTAAAGGGTGATACGGTCAAAATTTGGTCAAGGGAAAACGCGTGTAAATCGGTGAAATCGTTTATTTAAAAAATCAAATTAAATTTCTTTTTCAAGTTCAATTAGTATAAAATTCAGGAAAAATATTCAGTTAGGCTTCCACTTTTCCAAATCCGAATTGCCGGGCCTTACGCTTGACCCCTGCCATCAGATTTTGTACAGCCACCTTGTCCACCTTCTTCGCCGCAGAAAGCCAGTTTGCCTTGAACTGCTGCTCGCCCTTAGCAGTTTTTTTGGTCTTCTTTAGGTTCCGCTTGACAATAGCCCAGTATTTCTCAATTGGGTGGAGCTCTGGCGTGTTGGGAGGGTTCTTGTCCTTGGGAACCACCTGCACGTTGTTGGCGGCGTACCACTCCATGGCCTTTTTACCGTAATGGCAAGATGCCAAATCCGGCCAAAACAGTACGGAACAACCGTGTTTCTTCAGGAAAGGCAGCAGACGTTTATTCAAACACTCTTTCACGTAAATTTCTTGGTTGACAGTCCCGGAAGCTATGAAAATGCTGCTTTTCAAGCCACAGGTACAGATGGCTTGCCAAACCAGATATTTCTTTGCGAACTTTGACAGTTTCATGTGCTTGAAAACATCTGCTACCTTTCCCCTTCCTTTTGCCGTAGAAAACTCCTGTTCCGGAAGCTGCTTACCACGCAGTCAAACTTCGTCAGCATCGTCGTGTACAGCCTCCGGGATCGCGCTTTGGCCGTCGTATTTTGTTTATCATCGCGATTTGGAGTCACTACTTTCTTGTAAGTCGATAGTCCGGCTCGTTTTTTTGGCTCGATGCACGGTTGTAGACGATACACCCAGCTTATTTGCGGCATCTCGGAGAGAGAGGTTAGGGTTTCGCTTGAAACTACCGGCAACTCTCTTTGTCGTCTCAGCGGCTTCCGGTTTTCGATTTCCCCCCGATCCAGACTTCCTGGCTGTCGAAAAACGTTCCATAAACACTTTAATTACATTTGTAACGGTTGATTTGGCAACTTTTAGCGATTTTGCCAACTTTGCGTGCGAGTAGCTTGGATTTTCGCGATGCGCGAGCAAAATTTTGACACGCTGCTCTTCTTGCTTGGACGGCATTTTGACAACTGAAGAGTGAATTCCAAAATCAAAATAGGAGCAACATTCTACACACACACACCTTCAAAATGAGGGGTGTTCAGGTTTTTTTAGATGCAAAATTGAAAGAAATACGTCAAGTTGATATTGACCAAATTTTGACCGTATCACCCTTTATGTGCATCATAGTAACGTAAATGTTTTTAGCTGTGTACTTATAACACAGAACGAACATTGACAATATTATTGATGATGTGAATACAAAAATCTTGTCAAAATCCAATTGAAGTCAATATACAATGTATTGACAATACGATTAGGGTTGATGGGGGGTCTAAGATTTTGTGACAAGCAATGCATTAGGTATAGGAAAAACGTCACGATAGGGGGGGGGGGTAATTTTTTGCTCGGTTTAGCGTGACATAATTAATGCATGGGCCCTTATTGTAAATAAAAGTAATCGTAGTCCGCATCGTGCTCTCTTGCCGTGCGGATTTATTTGCTTTTTGCTGAAGGAAGTGTTACTACTACCTAAAGCTACAACAAATTTAAACAGCACTTTTCAGTGCTCAACCTGTAAAAATTTTATACCTTGTTCAACTCTTATTCCTCTTCGATCCTTGTTTGGACCCTACCCGAGGTAATCCTTCTTGGATATCGATTTGGAAAATTCCTCTTCGATCCTTCAGATTCTTATAGTAATCTGCTTGGAAGTCGATTTGGATAAAAATTTACTGGCGCCATGGCGCCTAAACGCAAAAGAAAGGGGCAAACTCTTGACCCCCCTTCTGATGAAATTAATTTGAGTAATCAATTTGATTTGCTCACGGATGATGAGAATGATCCATCATCCAAGAAAAATTCTAGTAAACTTTCCCGGCTTAATGCCAAGAAGGAAAAGATTCCCCCTATTGTGATAACCACTACCGATTTCCATGCTCTTCGCATGGAACTTTTGAATTTCGTGAAAGTTAAGTTTTCACTACAAATTGGACGTCGGGGTGAATGCCGTGTATTGGCTGAAACCTTGGACGGATTTAAATGTCTTCTCAAGTATCTTACTGAGAAGAAGCACAAATTTTTTACTTACGACACCAAAACTGAACGTGTGTTCAAGGTTGTCATGAAAGGACTGCCCAGTGGTGAATCCCTGGATCAGATCAAAGATGAACTGGCAAAATTACTTGGAGTTGTGCCACTCCAAGTAATCAAAATGAAAATGAAATCCCGTCCTGGTGATTCGCGCAACGGGATTTCTAATGATTTTTATTTAGTTCACTTCAAGTCTAGTGAACTAAACAACCTTAAGGCCTTAGAAAAAGCTAGCCTTATGCTCCATGTCTGAGTGAAGTGGGAACACTTCAGGAAGACTGGAGGAAATTTTCAAAACCTCACTCAGTGCCGTAAGTGCCAGAGATGGGGTCACGGAACTAAACATTGCTACATGCCAGCTAAATGCATGAATTGTGCTGATTCCTCTCACGCAAAGAACGACTGTCCTGTGAAGGAAGATCCTAAGAAATTTAAATGTTCAAATTGTGGTGAAAACCACAAATCCAATTTTTGGGAACGTAAGACTCACAAAGCGATCCTACAATCTCGTTCTAACCGTCAGGTAGGAAACGCTCCACGTTTCCGACCAGGTACAAATTCCTCTGCTGTTAACAACGGTCAGCGAGGAACAAATTCTACATTCGTACCCGTAGGTACAAATATCACCCCTGCTTCAATTTTTTATCTGTACCTACTCCCCTCGCTGCTAACAATGTTCAACGAGTTAATGGAGCTACCTATGTTGCTATTGCAACGGGTAGAAATCAAAATACTAACCAACGTTCTAACGGAAATTTTGACAATTTTGACTTAGGAAGCATTACTGCCCCTAAAATGGAATTTTTACAAAAATCATTAATTGACATGATTTCTGATATGCTTAAATCTAACTCCATGTTTGATGCTATTCAAACTGTGGTAAAATTTGCAAATAATATTGTCATGACTTTAAAATTCAGTAATGGATTTTAAAGCATTAAATATTTTAAATTGGAATGCTCGATCTCTTAAAGATAATGAAGACGAACTATTTAACTTTTTGAGAGTTCATAACGTGCATATTGCCGTTATAACTGAAACGTTTCTTAAACCTGACCATAAGGTTAAGAAAGACTCAAATTATTTAATTTATAGAAATGATCGTCTTGATGGACCCTGTGGTGGCGTTGTCATCATTGTTCATAGACGAATCAAACATAGAATTCTTTCTTCATTTGAAACCAAAGTTTATGAAACTTTGGGAGTTTTAGTTGAAACAAAATTTGGACAACTTACGTTTATAGCTGCCTTTTTTCCATTCCAATGCGTAGGCCAGCAAAAGAATTTTCTCAAGGGTGACCTTCAGAAACTTACCCGTCATAGGTCTAAATTCTTCATTATTGGTGATTTTAATGCAAAACACCGCTCATGGAATAATGCTCAAAGCAATTCCAATGGTAATATTCTGTTTGATGATTGTTCTGCAGGTTATTACACTATTCAATATCCAAACAGCCCAACATGCTTTTCTTCTGCAAGAAATCCCTCAACTATTGATTTGGTCTTAACTGATTCATGTCAACTTTGTAGCCAATTGGTTACCCATGCTGACTTCGGTTCTGATCACCTTCCAGTAACTTTTGAAATATCCCAAGAAATAATTTGTAATCCCAACAGCTCTACTTTCAATTACCATAGAGCTGATTGGGAGCAGTATCGAACATTTATGGAATATAACTTCGATCCAAACATTCCTTTGCAAACCAAAGATGAAATTAATTATGCTCTTGAATCTCTGACTACTTCTATAGTTGAAGCAAGAGCTGCCTCAGTACCAAAATGCGAGGTTAAATTCGATTCAATTATAATAGACGACGATCTTCAGCTCTTGATCCGTCTTAAAAATGTCCGTAGGAGACAATATCAAAGAACACGCGATCCTGCCATGAAAGTTATCTGGCGGGATTTGCAAAAACAAATTAAAAAGCGATTCTCTGCCCTGAGGAACAAAACTTTCGAAAATAATGTTTCTAAATTAGACCCGAGTCCCAAACCCTTTTGGAAACTCACAAAAAATTTGAAAAAAACCTCAAAAGCCTATTCCAGCGCTTAAAGAAGGTGGTAAAATTTTGATCACAAATTTGGAAAAAGCTCAGAAACTTGCTAAGCAATTCGAGAGTTCTCATAATTTCAGTTTGGGTCTTACTAGTCCTATTGAGAATCAGGTTGCTCGGGATTTTCTGAATATTTTCTCTCGGGAAAATATTTTTGATGATTCCGGGGGGACTGATTTGGACGAAGTAAGGTCTATAACTAAAAAGTTTCAAAATATGAAAGCTCCAGGTGATGATGGAATTTTCTATATCCTCATCAAAAAACTCCCAGAGAGTACCTTGTCTTTCTTGGTAAAATTATTTAACCGAAGTTACCATTTGGCATACTTTCCTGATAAATGAAAAAATGCAAAAGTTGTTCCAATTTTAAAGCCGGATAAAAATCCAGCTGAAGCTTCTAGCTACCGTCCAATAAGTTTGCTAAGTAAACTTTTTGAAAAGATAATTTTAAATAGAATGATGCTTCACGTCAATACGAACTCAATTTTTGCAGATGAGCAGTTTGGATTTCGCCATGGGCATTCAACTACTCATCAACTCTTAAGAGGTACAAATTTAATTCGTTCAAACAAATCTGAAGGCCACTCAACTGGAGTTGCTCTTCTAGACATAGAAAAAGCATTCGACAGTGTTTGGCATGAAGGTTTGATTGCTAAATTGAAAAAGTTTAATTTTCCACTTTATATTATGAAATAAGTCCAAAATTATTTAACTGACAGAACTCTGTAGGTAAATTCGACAGTGAGCATGCATAAAGGCGTATACGCGATGATCGATTCTCTTCATCGTTTTTCTCTTTGCATTGCTACAGCTAAGCGAAACAATTTTGTAGAATTTGTTCAATGTACAGTTGTAATAGGTTGTATTGGCTTTCAAAAGCAACAACAAACGCACCGACAAACGTTAAATCTAGAGAGTTATTAAGAAAAGAGAAAATCGATGAAGAGAATCGATCATCGCGTATACGCCCTTATGAATGCTCACTGTCGAATTATCAAAATTCCAAATCTAATCGACTACCTGTTAGAGCAGGAGTTCCTCAGGGTAGCATTCTTGGACCTATATTGTATAACATTTTCACTTCGGACCTCCCTGATTTGCCTCAGGGTTGCCACAAATCTTTGTTCGCTGATGACACAGGCATTTCTGCTAAAGGAAGAAGTCTTCGTGTTATTTGCAGTAGACTGCAGAAAAGTTTAGATATTTTTTCTTCTTATTTACAAAAATGGAAGATTTCTCCCAACGCTTCCAAAACTCAACTTATAATATTTCCACATAAGCCTAGAGCTTCCTTTTTGAAACCTAGTAGTAGTCACATAGTCACTATGAACGGAGTTCCAATTTCCTGGTCAAACCAAGTGAAATATCTTGGATTAATACTTGACCAAAAATTAAATTTTAAAGATCACATTGAGGGCATTCAAGCCAAATGTAACAAATATATAACATGTTTGTATCCTCTTATAAACAGGAAATCCAAACTTTGCCTGACGAATAAACTTCTAATATTTAAACAAGTTTTTAGACCGGCGATGCTTTACGCTGTGCCAATATGGTCTAGTTGTTGCACTACCAGGAAAAAAGCACTTCAAAGGATTCAGAACAAAGTTCTGAAAATGATTTTGAAGTTGCCTCTCTGGTACAGTACTACTGAGGTACATAGAATTTCGAATGTTGAGACTTTAAAACAAATGTCCAACAAAATAATTAATAATTTCAGGCAAAAATCGTTGCAATCCTCAATCAATCAATCCAATCTTATTTAAGTAGATTTAGTTTTAGTTTTTAGTTTTAAGATATCAATTGTTATACTGACATTCAGGTTTAAAAAACCTGTTTAAAATACTGAATTACCAAGACAGGAACAATGTAAAAACACTTAGCTACATATCATAACAATTAAGGCTGGTAAGTTACTGTAGTAACTGGAGCACCTAGGTTAAAATGAAAAGTAATTTATTTTGAATTTGAAACAAATAAAGAGTTAAAAAAAAGCAAACTGCAGTTAAAATAATGGTATAAGAAACCACAATGAAATCTATCGACAGTATCTACGTGACAATCCTGTGACATTTAAGCTTCATGAAATGCCCCTACATAAGAATCATATAGTTCTTACGTGAAAAGTACGATGGAAAAAATCTACGTATGGTTTCACGTAGCATTGAAGTGAAAATTATTTTGAGTGTACAGTTCGACAGTGAGAATGCATAATGGCGTAAACGCGATGATCGATTCTCTTCGTCGATTTTCTCTTTGCATTGCTGCAGCGAAGCGAAACAATTTTCTAGAATTTGTTCAATGCAGAGTTGTAACAGGTTGTATTGGCTATCATTTAACGAGAAACGTTAATTCTAGCGAGTTATTTACTAAAGAGAAAATCGACGAAGAGAATCGATCATCGTGTTTACGCCCTTATGCATGCTCACTGTCGAGTTTTTGTTTTGACGCACGTCGTTTGATGACGATATTGCAATGGTCGTCATAGTAGCTCAAACTTATGCAGTGACGGGGTGACCATTTCCAGCACTGGGCTCTACTCACCAATGGATCAGCCAAATTAATCCTTTTTGTTCCTAAAATCCTCACTGACCATTGTTTACGTTTGTGACATTGGCCCTTATGAATGCTCAGTATGATATTTCGATATTAATATTCATCAAATATTTCTCAATGAGCATCACGTAGAGAGTGAATTTCGAAGCTAGGGGGAACTTTTCCGAATGCATTAATATTCTATAGATAATGTAATGTTCTATTTAAAAAAACCCTACTGTGTTACCTGACTTATAACGAATATACGTTGTCCTGAATGCAACGTAGGACTTCGAGATTTGGACGTGAATGCTTGCGAATAAAATCTCAATCTCGCGAACGAACTATTCCAAATGACAGAGGAATCATTCCTCTACATGATTGTGTCGTTAGCTTTCTAGGCTGAGTTTTTATTCGCGAGAAATCGGTGATTGAAGTGTTTGTTTACAAAAGCAATTACGTCAAAATCTCAAATCACTCCGGATATTCATTATAAGTCAGGTAAGACAGTAGGCGTTTGGAGCATCTATACTATTTTTAAAATTAGTTGGACCCAATTTGGTGTTGACCCTTTTTGAACGTATGTATTTTTAATGTTTCTGAATATAAGTAGTGTTGCATTCAAATTTGCACTACTTAATTAACTGATGTTTAAAGTTATGTAAAACAAAAAACACAATACGGACGGCCTCGTCAACTACCTGCGCCAAAGCATATTGCCACTTGAAGGTTATGTTTATGCAAGCGAAAAAAAAATCAATAATTTCCCACCTACTGCAAGTGCACTCTCGATAAAAAAACCATTCCTTCTTTTCCAAAGATCAGTCCTCCCCGCATACTTACATAGTAATCCGGCAGATCCAGATTGATATCCGTGGCCATCTTCTTTCCAAGCACCCGGAATTCCCGCTCCTGGGCCCGGGCTTGATCGAAAAGTTTGACCACTTCATGGTGCTGCTTCGGTAGCCATTTTGAGGTGTTCATCTTTTCGTTTCCGTCTATTCCGGCCTCGTGTCGTTGTTTAATCCAGACCCAAAAAAAAATATATTCTTTCTGTTCAAAGATGACCGAAATTCGTCGCCGAAAGTAGGTCACTTTCACTTTTACGCCAATAATGGCATAAACGGGAACCGCGCGAACGGGAGCAGTGCGCGTTCTTTCGGATTCATCCTTACTTCTTCAAAACCTGGCGTAGAACTGCGAAGTAGAGCGAGTTACCATACCATCTAGACTAGAGCTAACCTTGAACAACCGACCGACCGCGCCATGGCAATACGGATTTATCGATTTATGCTGGGCAGGACGGGCGGCGCGAATCGGCGTTATTTGGTAGTGGTTCCCATGGGGACGGCATTGTTCCGAGGACAGGGTGAAACCCTGTCCGTACATTCGCGCGCGAGAGCGCCGAGCACATGCATGAACGAAGAAAAAAAATGTGAGGTTAGGATGATGTGTTTGACAGCAAGAGGTTCGAGTCAAGGACTGCTCGGTTTCGTCCCGTCCCTGTGTGGGGGTAGTTTTTCTTTCTCGGACAAATCAAGCCAGGTTCCGTTCAAGTTTTCGTCACTTATGCTTTTATTTGCCAGTTTTTTTTTGTTTTGCATTTTCTTTCGATATAACTAGTTATTGTTAAGTGTTTATATTTATATTATTCATTTCCCATTTGTCAGTTTATCGAATGAATCTCAGTTTTCTTAATTGTTTGAATAAATAAAACTTCTAAAAAGATGGTTGTTAAGTCTACTAAAAAAAAACCTATAATTTAGTGGCTACGAAATTCAATTTCATTCATGCTTCACAAACAAAACTGTTTTCCTCTTCCGCGGTCTTCTTTTTTTCTTCTTCTTGTCGGTGATTTGACACGTTGAAATCATCTCGTATTCCGATTATGCCTTCGTTTTGCGGTTACAAATTGAAATAGAAGTTGAAAGCAGTACTATACAGTAAAGGTTACAGATGTGTTGTTTAGGGATAAATTGAACTACCAATAGGATTTTCTTGTTTGTTTATTAAATAGTTAAGGAGGTTTGCAAAAACAGGAAAATGTTCAACAATTGAAAAGCTCGACTTACGTTTCTCGCACCAATTAAGCAAAGGTGAATAAGGGAAATTTGTTCTGATAGAATCTTCATTTATAAATATAGGGCATTGTTGTTCGCTTTCCGTAATAAATAGTTTGAATGTACTTTTCCGTGTGAACAAGTTGCCTTAAAGGAAAAACTTAGCATTTATAAACTAGTTTAAAACTTAACAAGTTCCGCTGCACTCTCGCCGCATGTCAACCGATCGAATTTGTCAAACAATTAGAAGAAGCATAAATAATATTTTTTTTACAGGTGCGGGGGCGGGTAGAGAGATTGGTTACCATTTTCGGGGGCTTTTCTTTTCTTTGATTGGGAAGAGGAGAGCTTGGCTTGGTTCGGTTAAATAGGCTCTCGTATTTTTTTTTGTTTGTTTTGTTTTGTTTTGCTCGTTTCACTAAATCGAAGTAATCTTCTGTGGTTTTGTTAGCACGAATTGGACTAGATTAGGGTTACGAATTAAATAACTAGATATGCGCTGGTTGTTGTTGTTGTTCTGATCTCAATCATAATAGGTTCGTCAAACAACTTTGAAGGTTATACATAAGTTAATATAATGGTGTGTTGTTCAATTCTGTTTCATTTTACAATGTTTTTTTGAAAGATCCGTAGTATGTGTCGAGTATTATCTGATTTTCCGCCAATAGTTGCTCTTGGCCTGACAGCTAGTTTGGTTTCAACATCAATGTGGGTTCCCTATTGTAACTAGCAGTTAGATTGGTGTGAATTACTCTTTCAGAGGATATCTGTTTTGTTCAATGTTTGTTGGTTTTTTTTTTTTAGAAAATTGTTTGTTTCTTAGAAAAAGTTCCTTACTCGCTAGGCATATTTACGTCAATCTGTCTGTCAACAGATACTGATTTCTTTTTGGTTTCCTACATGTTTGTTTTTATCTGCCATTAAAATACATTCAATATCAGCTCTTCCTAGTACGTTTACACTGCCACCTATCGGAAAATGGTTTTGATTATAAAACTAATCGTTTTGTTTCTTCGTCTAGTAGGGTATTAGAATTAGGTTTCCTTGTTGTTTGTCACTAAATATTCTATGATACACAATTCATTCAGTGTTCTCTATAAAAAAAAGTCATGGCTAGTTATGTCTGTCATTAAATAAAAAAAATCACCTCAACTGCCATCTCTTTGATTCATTCCGTCATGTTCGTTCCTTCACTCGCTCAACCGCCTGCATCCTACAGCCGTAGTTTGTAGGGGTAGGTTAGCAACGAATGAATAATGATGACGGATTGAAAAGAAAGATGGCCGGTGCGGTTTCAGTTCAAAATTTAACCATTTTGACGCACATATAGACAGACAGTACTGTGTTCCGGTTTTGTTTTTCGCGATGATGAGGGACACATGATTTATTATATGGTTTCGGTACGCGACACGCGTTGAGTTTACTTCCTCTTCTTCTTGTTACGGCGTTTACGCAGGTAACGCTCTCTCCAGCTTATCCGAAGACTGCGAACATCGTCCTCGCTATCGCTATCGTCACTTCCGTCGCTAAATTCGGGGCGATAATGATGAGAAACAAAATTCGCAGAAAACAAGAATAATAATAATAATAATTACGATTCAACTATTGCTGTTATTTTAATTTTTTTTTTTTTTGAGTAGATGCTTGTCTGATGAGTTTTGTTTTGGTTTGTTTACATTGCTGTCCTGGCTGAAGTTTCTATGCGATTGGTGATCGATTGGCGTTACATTGCTTTTGTAGGCTAGAGTAGATGGCGCTGCGGATTAGTTTGTGATGGATTTGAGCGTTTGATTCGGTTGATGATTCGGATGTTTTCCTGCTGTTGGCTTTCACAACATATGGTTTTTGCTTGTATCGAAAGGACGGATTGCTATGTATCTTTCCCTACTTAAGCAGTGTTTGTTGTTATTGTTTTTGTTGAGGTTTGATTTCGAACTGCTAAGCTTCAGCTGACCACCGTGGTGACCTGAAGGCTAAAATTACTGCTGAAAAAAGCGAGGAGATCAAGCAGGAGTTTGTTTTATGATTGGAGAAAGCTTGGATGTTACTTTTCAGTTGGTGGTGGTAATTTTGATGGAGCGGGACGACCGCTTCATTTGAGTTAACTAAGAATGGAACGCCCACTAACTGGTGTTTGGCTTGTGACGGTCACCCGAGATTCTGCTCGGAATAAGGGACACCCAACTCTGCTAGCCGTAGTTGCTCGGGATGACCAGTTGAGATTTTTTACTTCAAGGTGGCTTAGAACTGCCATTTCCAGAACAACATGTGAAAAGGGCATACAAGCTTTTTGTAAACAAACCTTTGCAGGCCCTTTTCTCACCAACCGCGGATCGCCCACGCAAACCAGCAATATCATCGGGAAGGGGAAAGTGTCCCCTACCCGGTGATGTTAAAGGTTTGCGTTGGTGTCATATGGGTGGCGAGAAAAGGGCATAAGAAGGTTGGTTTACAAAAAGCTTGTATGCCCTTTTCACATGTTGTTCTGGATTTTACATAAGTTCACCAAGATAAGAACGACATCCATCCAGGGGGTAAGTCACTTTGCTCTACTTTGTGACTGTGCTGATTGTGTTCCTTGTGTGTTTTTGGGTGTCCGAGGGTGTTTCTTCAGGTCGACCGAGCTGTCAAAACATCAAACGAAAAATTATGCTTACTGGCAACCATAACATCCCTAGCGCTGAAAATGACAGATATCTCTGCGACTCCTTCGCTGATGTTATTTAATAAACACAACCGGTGCGAGGAGGATTCGGAGCTGAACAAATACAGTCCGTGGCACCGGATTTTGGAGTGGAACCGGATAACTTCCATCGGCCAATATCACCGACTTGTTGTACATCTTCAGTGCCATTTTCCTCTATACAGTTCAGAGAAACAGTCGTACGACCGGAAAGAGCTACTCAGGGAAAGCAGAGGCAAACGCGCTGAAGAGGTTAAATTCTGAGACCCGTCAACCGTTAGTTTGACGACTTTGGAATGCCACTAAAATAGCAGCAATCACTGGTGGCGGAGAATTATTCGCTGTTCTATCTGAAGGAATTGAGTCTTTGAAGAAACTCGAATGGTGTGTGGATTGCGCTTGTTACCCCTGCTTTTATCGTGGATTTTTATTTGATTCGAATTAAAAGTGTATTGGCAATTCTTAGACGTTTCTCCGAATTATGTTGCATGAAATAGAGCGTCTTCCAAATCTGTTTACCCATCGAGGTCCGGTGCAATCCAACAAACCGACCGCCGTAGTTCTCTCTCCTTTGGGATCTTCTTCTTCTTCTTCGTCTTCTTAATTACTTTATTTAACGTTGGTCTCTGTTCCACAATCCACCATTGACGGCAATCGAATGTGCAGGGAGGTTGCTTCCACACCTGCGCCGGGACCAACGGCTTTACTTTCCTTCCGAAGGAAGAATCCCACCGACCTCGGCTGGGATTGAACCCAGGCCCATTGGGGTGACAAAGCAGTCAAGCTTCCTAATACACCACCGGCGCCGGCTCCTTTGGATTCAAAAACAACAACAAATGAATTGATCCATGAACGTAAACATTATTGGCAGTGGTGCCAAAATTGATAAAACAATTAGCTTTTCATGTGAAGGAAGGGTGTTTGAAGTGTGTCGAAGTGTGTTTTTGCTGTGTTTAACACAAAGTGGCAGAGTGCCTTACCCCTTGATAGAACCCTTATAAAACCGATAATGTTACTTGGGATCTTATGAAATTTGAGCTCATTGCGACGGAACCCTGATTTTGGGATATCATTTGAAAAGATAACTTCGTGGTGACTTTTCTGTGACCAATGACTAAACGTGGGCTTCAGTAGGTCACGAAATGGTCCATCGGAAGATCCGGAACGTGATTTTCCTCGACAATGAATGAAGATGAATGAATTTGGAATTGTGATCAAAAATTAATGGTGGTTCACTGGAAGATACGGAATGTACGTTAAAATTGTCAATTTATCAATTCTTTTTTTTCGAATGTGGTCTGTTTTGATCGCAATTTGAACCACCATTGCACCAGCCGAAAATAGAGCAAACTGTGCGCGTGGTCGGGCAAATTTTTCTTGCTTCAAAACAATCCTGAGCAGGGGTTGAAACTGTTGACGTTTTTTACTACACTCGCTTCGTTGTCGTGCGCGACAGTCTGTTTGTATTCGTACTCTCATGCTCTACCGTCGTCTCTCTTACACAACACAAACGGTAGAACAAAATTCGAGCAACAAGAAAATTATCAAATAACTATCATATGACATATATTATCAGTGTGATTTTGTTCTAATTCCTCAATTTGGTGTAAATTAAACCATTTCTGATCAGAGATGCTATTACTAGGACATCGTTGCTTGCAATTTTCAGAATTTACACGAGCACAACATCAGCAGCTCTTATTATGAGAAAAACTAAAATACATACATTCGTGACGGTCTTTGGCAAAAATGTCGTATGACAGAGCCTGTCATATGACATTTTAGTTTGGTACTGTTAGTTGATATCTTGTTTTGCAATTGTCTGTAGCAAAGGCAGTCAATTATCACAGAAAATGTGTCGACTACGGTGACCGCTTACAAGACTGATCCTGAGTGCTGTTAGCTTGGAAAGTGTTACAGACTCCAATAAAAGACTGGTTGTTGATTCCAACATAAACGTATTTCCTCTTGCCTTGAAGATCGATACGCTTGATGGAAATTCATTTGGACTTGATGAACTCCTTGGGATTGGGTTTTTTCGAACTTCTTTCCAGGTTTCGATTTTGATTCGGCAGTTGAGCAATACCCTGCTTTATGCCCCTTGCGTTTGCACTTGTTGCAGTTGTGGTCTTGATAGGGACATTCCTTCACAAAATGCAGATCACTGCAGAACCAGCATGGGGACTTCGGCTTCTTTTTCTTGAGAGGCTTCATTGAAACGGCGTTAACGACGGATTTCTCCGGAACGGGTTTTTCTATCCTTTGGTGGAATGCTTCAAGTTCGACGTGACTTTCCAAGGCGAGCTTCGAGCCTTCCGTCGGCGGAGCATTCTCTTCAGCTTCAAACTTACCGATTAATTGGGTGCGGATATGTGCGTCTCGCCGAGATCGTAGACCACAAACAAAACGTAGTGCCTTGAACTGGTCGTCGGATAATTTGGAGAGCTGGAATGCTTCAGTGTTTATTCACGGAGGCAACAAAGCTTGAAAAATCGTTAGCATCGTTCTTCATGTATTGAAGGCACAGACAGTCTTCATGGTAAGCAAACCCCACACGCATCAATATATTGACGCGAAGGGGAATTATTGACAATAATATTGATGATGTGAATTCAGAAATATTGTCAATCTCGATATATTGACGTCAATATAGAATGTATTGACAATACGATTATTGTCAATAAAAGCAATCGTGTAGCGTCCACTGTACAGCCTAGCACCGGTGTGCAAGAAGGCTTCTGGACTTACATAAACATTCACTTTGGGGCTTATTGCGGATGTCACTTCACGCTAAAAACTTGTCACTTGTCGACACGGTGAAGTGATTCCCATTTGATTTATACGGCAATCCCGGCTCTTATTATGAGTATCACTTCCTTATCACTGTCTAGTGACACCCGTAATAAGGCCCTCTGTGTTCACGCGTGCACTCCATGCATCGAACACACACCTCAACCTGAGTACAATGTTTATGTTAGATCATCCTTTCAGCGTTTAAACAGATCAGGCTTGAACCATGAACTTTGAATGTATTAGACCGGCATGTTCACCACTCGTCTGTCATTACTGTGAAAGATGTGCAGGCTAAAGGCCTATAAGAAGCGTTCATCGGTTTCGTCTGTTCTTTCTGTTGCAACATAGCAAGCCTCGATGTTCACACTTGCGTACAGGTACGAAGTATCACGTTCGATGCACAGAGTACACCCATAGAGGTAACTCTAAGACTAGTAGGTCCCGAAGAAACGTGTTCAACTTTTTGGCTCAGCTCTGGTACTATCTTCGGTCCTAAGCTAATCGCTTCACCCCTTGAAACATAGGAAAATCCACTAACCCCTCATTTTATCTGTCAAACTTTCATAGTGAATCAAAACAAACATTGTGTAGTAATAGAATTTCGTCTAGAATGTGGTACGTTAATCGATTTTCTTGGTACCAATAGGCTAGTCAAGTAGTGAGCCAATTTAAAATCGATAGCTTCATATTGATTGTTGGTACACCTGAGTTCGAAAGACAACACGTGCGTTCAATGAACGCGCGCTTAAGAAATTGGAACTCAAGCTCAACGTCGTCTGTGTTTCGTGAAGACTGGGCTCAGGAACCAATCGTTGAAAAGAGAGGTCTTGCGGTCGTAAAGCTTCTCGAGGTAGGATACTATTGACGTACCGTTCATGGAACTGGGTGCCAATCTTCCTCAAGAGTAGCCTCACCTTCACGGGGTCGTCCAGATTCTTGCCGTCGATCTTGAAAACATCTTCGTAGCGGGCGCAACAAGCATCGAAGAATACTCCACCGTCAGGATCGTAGTAGAAGTCTTTAATTCCCGTGGCCAACGATTTGATGATCTTCTCGCTTCCCGGTTGATGCGTTGGATCTGTTCTTGTTGACTGGCTACCAGCTCGGTGAGCCGAAGAATTACGTCCTTCAAATCCTGGTTGGACATCTTCAAATGACTTGAAGTGACTCAAACTTGTTCTCGTCGCCAGATGTTAGAGACTCCAATAAAACAACTGATTGTTGGTTAACTAGGTCTATGTACTTCGGAAGTTAGAACATTAATCAATGTAGAAAATAGTTGTGTCAAACAACTTGATTATGCATAGGCTTCTAAAGATGTTCGTTTGTTGTGGTGCTATGCAACAGAAAGTAAAATTCGGAACTTCTCAGAAGATTCCGTAGGACTTCCAGAAGAACTGCATAGACTCAGAGTCCATACGAATTTCGTGAGTTCATATTGTTTTTTTTTTTGAATGTCTATCAATGCTTTATTAGCTTTCTCGGGGGAGTTCATACGACTTTCGGGTAGTTCGTAGAACTCCTCGGGAATATCCATAGGACTTTTTTTTATTATAGTCACTTTAACACTCTTGGGTTATTCGTGACTTGTCCGGGGGTGAGATTTGAACTCGTGACTTTGGCGTGAGAGGAATCCATAGGACTTCTTAGGGGAGTTAATATGACAAAACGTCTATGAACAAAAGGTCGATTGAAATTTAATGTGACAAAAGATCAAATAGACAAAAGGACCATGGAATGGACAATTCAGGCATAACATTTCATTACGGCACAAAAGCATTGGTAAACAAACTTTTTAAGGCCCTTTACACGCGAACAAAGGTACGCCCACGCAAGCCAATACCACTTTCGGAAAGGTGACAGTTGTCCCTATCCGATGATGTTGTTGGTTTGCTTGGGCGTACTTTGGTTCGCGTGTAAAGGGCCTTAAAAAGTTTGTTTACAAATGCTTTTGTGCCGTTATCAAATGTTATGCCTGAATTGGTCTATCTTTTATTTGTCAAAGAACTGCTCTGTCATAAAAATAATAACTCCAAGATTGAGAAATCCAGCTTTCCATGCTCGGTAATGGCGGCCTGTTTGTATCAATAAATGTATCCTTCACTGTGCTTTTTGACACTAACTAGAGGGCGTATGTTGTTGCATTTTCTTCTGTTCCTGCGAGAGGGAAAGGGAGGGGTCAAAATCTAAACCTCCAGATAGCACAGTGAAGGATACATTTATTCATACAAACAGGCCGCCATTCCCGAGCATGGAAAGCTGGACGATAACCTTCGAGTATTACAGTTAGATTACTCAAAGTCTAAGTTTGATTTACTTGATTTGCTCAGCACATTGCCTTTGGTTTAGGGACAAAAAGTGTCGAAAGACAGAAGTTCGAAAGACAGGTTGAAAGGACAAAAGCTGATGTCAATATTCTGAAACCGATTTGTCGTGACTTCAAACAAATTCTCAGAAGTATTTTCCTTTCAATGCTCGTTCTTTAAAATTTGGTTTTCATTGATTTTGCTGTAATGTCTAATCTAGAGCAACATGTGATAAGGTCCTATGAGCCGAATGTAAACAATGACATTAATCGCAATCGACATTTAAAGCCATTGTTTACATTTGGAACATAGGCCCTTTTCACATGTTGCTCTAGGAATGATGTAATACGAATTACTATCTATTCAAAATATCTTTCTTAGAAAGTTAATCATGAGAATTATTTGATATAGTGTGATTGAAATTTGCAATGAAGACTTCGAGTTTTAAAAATTTTACACTTCGAACTTTGGAAAACGATTTAAGAAGGTGACGAGAAATCAAAATCTATAATTTTTTTACTAAATGTTCCCTTCTTTTAAACATGATCAATTCTAGAGCAACAAATAAAATAGACGGAACAACCAATTTTTAGAAAGAAATCTACATCAACGTTTGAAATAGGTGGAGCAACCAAACGTAAACAATGGCTTTAATCCTAAATTTCTCGACAATCAAAACAACGAAAACTAGCAATGCCATTCGATAAAGAAAGTTTGCTCTATGAGATGCTGGTTTTAGATTGCTTGGATGTGTTTTGATTCTCGATAAATTTGCATTTAAAGCCATTGTTTACGTTTGCTTGCTCCACCTATTTCAAACGTTGATGTAGATTTCTTTCTAAAAATTTTGAAAAACTAAGATGAAATATTAGAATCTCATAGTTTTCAGAAATTTCCTTTCTTTTATAAGTCAAGATCAACAATTGAAAAGGTCTCAACTCCATTTTGTAAACAAACCTTGTATGGCTATTTTCTCGCGAACCGAAGTTCGCCAACGCAAACCAACAAAACGAACAGGTAGGGGAAATTCTCCTCTACCCGATTGTGTTTAAGGTTTGCGAATGTAGGTTTCGGTTCGCGAAAAAATGGCCTTCCAAGGTTTGTTTACAAAATGGAGTTGAGGCCTTTTCAATTGTTGGTCTTGAAGTGAGCAGTGTTTAAATGTGTGCAATATAATTACAATTTCTCCTTTTCTTTAAAGGATTCTCTTCTTCAATGTAACACTTCTTTAAATTATACTCAAAAATTAAAATTAATTCTGTTTTGGGATTTAGACCTTTGGTCCTTTTGAACTTCTGTCCTTTTGACCTGTTGTCTCTTTTGATCTTTTGTCCTTTCGACCTTTTGTCTTTCATCCTTTTGTCTTTCGACCTTTTGTCCTTTCGACCTTTTGTGTTTCTGACTTCTTAGATTTTTTAATCCACGAATAAGTGATTCAACCTTTTGACCTTCTGTTCATTCGATATTGAATCCCTTTGAATTTCATTCGATTCTTTTCTTCAGTTTACTTGATTCAGAATCGATTCTGAAGAAACTTATGAGGGATCCGGAAGGGTCATATGACCTCCAAAGAATGGACAACGTTCGCTTTTTAATCGAAAATCGATTAAAATGTTTTTGTCACAGCACATAAAACCAACAATTTTAATGGACTGGATTCGGAACAAATTACGGTTATTCGCTGATGTTTGCTACTCAATAATATCAAGAGTGTCAAATTAATTGTTCGGTGGATTTCAACAAACATGTTTTGTCGAAAACATAAAAAAGGGTATCTCCCATCCAATAACCAAATATTTTGGATGAGAAATACTGACCACATATGTGGCATCCCATGTAACTTTTCAAGTTTTATCTTGGTTTTATGGTATGCTTCAAGGCGAAATCATGGTCTACAAGCCTATAATAAAACCAAAAATCCTTGGGATTTTTATAAAATATATTTCCGCAAAAAATGCAAATATTTGGCGTTTTGACAAGAGCGTTATTTCGATTCCTGTTTGCTATTATTGGATTTTTTTTTCAGAAGAATCTCACGATGTACAATCAGTTTTGCCATCCTTGGACCCCTTGTACGGCTTTGTCTCTTGCACTGTTCCAAAACATCATCCTCTATTCTTGACCAACCCACCATTGATGCCGCTGTCTCCGTATTCTACGACAACATCTCTAAAGTAATCTGTTCCGGTGAAGACACGAATATCTTGTTTGCAGTTTCAACAACCTTGGTGGAATCCGCAATTGCGTAATCTGCGTAACCGTCTGCGCAAAGCTCGAGTTACTTTCGTTCCCGGACCGCAGCAAACAAGTATACGGGGTGCAGCTATTAGAAGCAGATTATAATAGTTTGCAGGAAGCTCGCTTTCGTGAGTACATCGACAACCTCCAGAGGGGTTTCAAAGAAAATCCATCGTCGTTCTGGTCTTTTATCAACTCTCGGAAAAGATTAGCTGGTCGTGGACGTCACCTACGGTAGTAGAAGCTCCACCACCGACACCGCTTCTGCTGACCTTTTCGCTGACTTTTTCCACCGCAGCAATACATTGATCAGCTACCAAGATACGACATTCACCTGCAGCAGCTCATCTTCAGTCAAGACGCTATTCTCAAAGCCTTTTGCTCAGTCGTTCCATCGAAAGGTTCAAAGGCCCAGGCGGTATTCCACCGTCTTTCGTCAAGAACTGTGCAGCATCGTTGGCCACTCCCGTTATGTCTATTTTCAATCGATCGGTTAAGGATGGCGTTTTTTTCGGATGCCTGGAAGCTCACCTCAATTACACCAATCTTCAAGTCCGGTAACATGCACAAAGTGGAAAATTACCGACCTATCCCGATCCTGAACTGCTTCGCCAAAGTTCTCGAAATTCTTCTGCATGAGAAGTTGTATCCAGCTGTTCAACCCATAATCTCAGAGTTTCAGCATGGATTCATGAAAAAGCGTTCGACAGTCTCTAACTTGATGACTTACACGAACACTCGTATAGGTAGCATCGAGAAGCGTCAGCAAGGGGACTCCGTTTACATCGACTTCTCTAAGGCTTTTGACAAAGTCCCTCACGACCTAGCCATTATGAAGCTAAACCGCCTTGGTCTTCCACTGTGGATCGTTTGTTGGTTGAAATCATACATATCATCCAGGAAGGCTTTCGTTAAGCAAAGTGATTCCAGATCCGAGGTATTCCATATCCACAAGGGAGTCACCTAGGACCTCTCGTTTTCGTTCTGTTCATTAACGATGGTCCGCAGTGTTCTTGAAATATGGAGTACAAATTTGGGCTCCATATCATGCTGTTCATGTACTGCGCATCGAGAGAATCCAGAAACGGTTTATAAAGTTTGCATTACGACGTCTGCCATGGACAAATCCAGATAGCTTACCTCCGTACGAGCATAGATGTGCGCTTATTGGTCTGCAAACACTAACAAATCGCCGAGTCTTTCTCCAGAGGATGTGCATATTTGACATGATTAGTAATCATAATGGACTGCAGTTGTTTGCTCGGGAACATCAATTTCCACACTCCAGCTCGCCGTCTCCGCAACTATTACTTTCTGTGGACTCCCGGACATCGTACTGCTTACGGTTATAACAATCCTCTCGATAGATGTTGCAGACTGTTTAATGATGTGTGTGATGTTTTTGATTTTAATAAAGGTAGACCAGTTTTTAAGAATAGGATTAAGTCCCTTTAAACAGTCTGTATGGCTAAAATGTCAAAGATGGTGGTTAAATAAATAAATTCCTAAGAATCATCCGACCATTATTATCGAAAGAAGGAAATCTTTTTTTGCGAATGACAACTAACTCAAAATCCAATCGAATGAAGATGTTTTGAGAGCTTTAAGATTCTACTTCAGTGTTGAATTATAGCAGTTAAAATATTGTTATTCTGAATTAATCACTTAGTCGAGCAGTTTTGGGATGACCTTCTACCAGATATTTTAAAAATATTGCCATTTCAGATTAGTTTTAAGCTTAGCATAAATAAAACGCCTAATTTCTCGAAGGTCTAGATGAAAAATCCAAAATTATTTCTCTCTGGTAAATTTCGAGTGGTAGGAAACGGCATTTTAAACTGCTCGAATGAAATTCATGTAGTATTGGTCCATGCCTTTCTTATTAAAAATATCGACGCAATTCGGCCTCCCATCCGATGTTGCTCTGATGGGCAAGTCAGTACACTATTGCAATGAAATATCAGAGCGGTTGTACATAATTTCCAGGAAAATTTGTTCAATACTAATTATTAAAGGAATATTGCTGATTGCATCCGAAACTGGACTGCCCCATAAATGCAAAATAATGAGTGCACCGACACCAACAAGATTAGACGGCAACTCGCAATTTTATCTCACTTTAAAAAAAGAGAAAGCGCGCTTATCACTCCAGTTTGGTGTAGAATGTGCAATGTAATCTTGAATTTGAACGATAATCAACGATCTTCATCATCTGATGGCGAATTCAACCGTAAGCTAATTCCAGAATTTGATAACACATTGTTTGACGGCGTAAGCAAATCAGTTTTCATTCAATTGTATGAGAATGATTTTGTTCAGTGTAGATCATTCGCATCTTCCTTTTATTCGATTCCCTGTTTAGATCAATCCCACAGAACGCAATTCTCCTGCTGCTTGAACTCCCACTTCTTGTAGAATACAGCAATCTTTTAGGACAAACACCGGTTGTAACAATACATCTTTGACGCAACCATATTTTCCAAACATATTTCGTTCCACACCTGCTTGATTCCTTGTGCATAAAAAAATGCCTATCAATTCGCATAATTTCTTCAAATTCAAAATCCCATCCCCTTCATCGAAAATTTCCTAGCTCTACTTGCCTATCTATATATCCGCTCTCTCCAAATGAACCACTAATATCATTTATTGGCTCGGCTCCGTAAAGTTCTAACACAATTTGAGCCTGTCCAGAGAAAAAAAAGGAAGTCAAAACATTTCTACCATGTTCAAAAGTTACGATTTTTTTTAAAACTTCACCCTACTTTCCTCTCTAATTCCGTGTGTATCAGCAAATCCGTTCCCAGTTCTGAACTGTAATCTTCTACTTGTTCATTTATGTAATGTTTTGTTTTCCGTTTCCGGTAATGTTAATCCTCTCATAAGCATTTCGTTTTTTTCAAATTCCTCCTTCCGCTGAGGTTCCCTATCTTTCTTTAGTCTCTTTATTTGTTTGTTTGTATGTATTTTTTTTTGTAATGTATAAATAGTTTGTTCCGAGTACCACACATACACTGATGATAAATGATGCTTTTATGACGGTTTACTTTCTTTACACCTCCATTGTTTTGCTGATTGGAGTAAAATTGTTGTGTTTTCTTCAGAAGCAGGGATGTAGTTGAACTGCATTGCGGTCTTTTTTTTTTGGTTGAGATTCTAAATGTGAGTGTGTGAGTGTGTGTGTTTAAGTTTGAGATACTATTGTTTTTGGAATTGTGGTAACTAATGTATGCCTCACTTAAGGATAAAAATACAGGATAAAACTGTTGAGTTTCGTAGTTGTAAATCAACAAAACTCGCAAATTAATTTTTTCATTCTTTTTGCTACCGTTTCGGCAAATCAAAAATGATCAACATTTTTCGTTTCTTTTTACGGTTATCATTTCCTTCTTTCTTATCGATTTATATAAGTTTTGAACATTCTCAAATCCACATTCTATTATGACACCGAGAATTCCATGTTTTGCTTTTGTTTGTGATTATGTTTGTGTTTGAAAAATACTTTGAATTGCCTTCTTTGTTATCTTAAAAAAAGAAACGTCCTACAATCATACTCGCCGAGCTTTTTAGCAACTACGAAAATTCATTGTTCTGTTCATTTCACTCAGTTTCATTTCAACGCTCTGTGTAGTAGCATTAGTGGTAGTAAATAGCACTAGCAATAAGTTGCAGTAGTAGTAGTAGTAGTAGTAATAGTAGTAGCACGATTGATGATTGACGGTGACGATGATAATGATGCTCTGGTGATGACAAACATGACAAACGAACGATGACGAAACATCCGATCCAAAATCGCATTCACTCTTCTGTAGCAAGCCTTTTTTTTTCCAAAAATTACAATCACTGTTTGTTTGTTTTTTTTTTCGATTCCTTCTTCACACTTCCTTCGCTCCGCTTTGAGTAAGCTCAAGACTTCGGTGCATGTTTGTGAGTGTGTGTTTGTGTGTTCGTGACTTTTCTCAGTCGATGTTGCTGATTCTTTTCTTGATATTAATGTGTGAGTTGGGAGAGTGATAAAAGGAGAGAGTGAGCGCATGATCTTGCGTTTAGAACTGGTTCAGCTCGTCCAGAATCTCCTGCTCGATGCGTTCCAGTTCCTCATCCTGGATGACATCGTTATCGTCGTCCGCGCCGTCGTCGTCGTCGTCGTCATCGTTTTCGCCATTGTCGCCATCGCCGGGACGGCTCATCCTACGGCGGCCACGTGGTCCGCCGTTCCCCTCGTCTCACCACTCGTTCAGTAAACAATCATCCAACTGTGACTCGAGGATATCAATGTTGGACTCGTAGTCGTCGTCCTCGTCATATGACCTGCGAAAGAGAACAATGGGAAGAGCCGATGGTGGTAGCGGCGGTAGTGGTGATTATGATGATGATGATGATGGTGGTAGTGGTGATTTGTTGATGGGTAAGGTGGGGTTTGTCGAAGATTCATTGAAAGAGATAATAGAGAGAAAAAGAGAGAGAGAGAGGGAGCGAGAGGGGATCGGTGATGAAGAGAAAAAAATACGAGTGTTAGTGAATTTTCGGCCACTATGTTTTACGAGCAATAATGAGATACAGAGATGCTAGGTAGTTACTTTAACTATGAGATCTTTGATAGGTCATATAGTAGTCATAAGCGGATGATACAACGAATGCAGATGAGTGACAGCTACTTTCTAAGCGTAGTATGTGCGAGAAACGGATAGATGCGTTCGGTGCAGTCTGATTTCTATGGTGGTACGATTTGGGTTTTGGTAAACATAAACATCAATAAACGAAAAAAGCACTGTCATAGACATGTAGCATTTGGTAAATGTGTCATTCTATGTTTTCCTCATTTCACTAAAGTATCACCCATATTCTCATTTTCGTTCGAATCGTATTTTTCCATACAAAATAAGAGTTGTTTGTGTATGAAATATACGTTTAGAACGTAAACGAGAATTTGGCATGTGGCAGCCGTTCTGATCACTAGAAGAGCGAATTCGAAGAGATTAAAAGGAGCATCGCACTTTACACGGCCAAGCGTCTTTTTCATTCCTGTTTCTCACGCTCTTCTTACAAAAACTGTGTGAGAAATCATTCTACACAGTGAGAAAGAGTGAAATGAGCACACTTCGTGCACGACGTTTTGCTGTCGCTCATTGAGTCCGAAATAAAGTTCTTTCAAATCTGGCGTTAATTTATTTTCAAACTAATCGCGTGTAAACGTCAGTTCCAAACGCACTATCTATGATTTTTTTTTAATTCGATGATCAATGATTTTTTATTAAATGAAATGAATATTGCGTTTTTAAAGTACGTTAAGTTTGGCCGGTAACGAACTATATGAGTGTTGGGTCTCCGAGATAGGCGAAGCAGAAGCAAACAATGCAGGTCGGCTCTCTGGGAGCGAACGAATATTTCTGTTTGATTTTTGTCATTTGAATAACACGGTGTAGAAATAGCAATATTAGAATATGGAAAATAAATAACTTAATCTAAACAAACATAGATTATTCGAGCCAGTGATGGCAAATTGATATTTTTCCGCTGTCATACGCTCTCAATATCACGCAAAATATCATGATTGATATTGATTTTACAAGCTCCTTTGTTTTTGCGAGACTATTCACAACGTGTAAAGTTGAAGCTGAGGGTTGAATAGACGCAAAAATGATTCCGTTGCACCTCGTTTTCTTAGAAAGAGAAGGTATAATAATGCTATCCCTTTTTTCTCTTCACCGATGGCAGACACGAAAGGACTGCTGCCAGCCGTTATGAAAGTGTCGATTGTGTTCGGGTGTAAAGTTAAACTCAAATTCACCACAGTTTGGTGAGTTTTGTTAGCTTGATATTCCGAGCTGCGATATCACAGCTTGTAAAATCTACCGCAGTTGCTTGCATGTTGATTTTCGTCTACGAAGCGTGATCTTGATTTTTGGTGAGATTTGATTGTTTGATATTTTCCCAACATTGATTCCAGCTATAATCGGATAACGGTCCCATATTAATAGAAAATCTTTATAAAGAGAAAGAGAGAAGGAATAGTAATTTCCATTTGATTCCACTACCTTATTTGCTTATCCTTGACAGCGCATCTAATACCAGATTGTTCGAGGACTGCGGACCAAGGTGGATTCGTTATTTTTGTCCGCTAGCGAGTGCGATTATGACGACGGTGTATTGACGGAGACATGGCGCGATATGACCGTTTATACAGTGCTCAGCTGTTCGGAAATGCCTTTTCGGTTTATCGTACAGACCGTCATAATGGCTAACGTAAGATTGGTGGGGAAATTTCTACTTAAAACAGTCAAATTAACTTCCTAAAATAAGGACACGTTTGGTTTTATTAGACTCAAGTTTTTTACAGGTTGTGGTTCTCTTTCCTCATGTTTTGAGACTGACATCAGGGCTGCCAGTCATGGCAAAGGGATGGAACAAAGGTAAATGATTAGCAAGGTGAAGTTATGATGACGTCAACACTCCTCCTTAATCTTTACCCGACGTTCCACGAAATTAATCTTCGGTCAATCCCATTTTCGTCGACAGCTTCCGGTTTCTAATCGTTCCCAGCGGCTTCGTTAAAGCGTCGGCGATCATCTCCTCCGAACAAAGGTATTGCAATGTTATCTCTCCTTTCTCACAAAGATTGCGCACGAACATCTCCTTCGTCTCGATGTGCTTTGAGCGTTTACCGACCCGCTCCGATCGTACAAAGGCGATGCACGATTGATTGTCTTCGTGCAACACCGTTGGCTCCTTCTGCTCGAATCCTAGATCCGCAAGTAGTCTTCGTAGCCACAACACCTCCTGCGTCGCTTCGCTAAGCGCGACATATTCCGATTCCATTGATGAGAGTGCCACGATGCTCTGCTGCTTGCTTCTCCAGGCTACCGCAGTGCCGCCCACGGTGAATACGAATCCAGATGTTGACTTCCTGGTTTTGTGGTCCTCAGACCAATCTGCGTCGGAGTAACCCATCAGCGTTGGTGCAGATTCAGTGAATTGAAATTTCCAGTTAAGGATTCCACGCAGATATCTGACGACACGTTTCGCGGCCGTCCAATCGGCCTCCGTCGGTTGGGAAACTTTCCGAGCAAGGATCGAAGTAGCAACAGCTATATCAGGTCGCGCATTCACGGAGATGTACAGTAAGGCGCTCACCAAACTTCTGTAGTTCACGTTGTCCGGGAGTAGCTGACTGTCCAAGTCGCCCCGAGCATAAGCTTCATCCATAGGTGTACGAGAAGATTTGGCATCACCCAAGCCGAACTGTTCAGCAACGCGCTGAATGTATCCCGACAGACACACTCCGTAATTTCCGGCAACACGGTCGATCTCCAGGCCGAGGAAGTACTTCAACTCTCCTAATCCGGTCGTCTCAAAGTGCTCGCTGATCTCTTCGTGAACTCGATCTATCTCCCCTTCATCGTCGCATCCGATGACAACATCATCGACGTAGAGCACGATGTAGACACTTTTACCTTCGACGTCACGAACATACAAGCATGGATCTGCCGAGCTAGCCGTGAACCCCATGTCATTCAAGACTTCGTTCATTCGCTGGTTCCAACAGCGTGCGGATTGTCGCAGCCCATATATGCTTTTGAGCAGATGACAAACGAATCCTTCTTTGCCCGGTTCAGCAAACCCCGGGGGCTGCCTCATGTAGACCTCTTCGCCGAGACTCCCGTTGAGGTAGGCAGTCTTTATATCTACATGCTTCAGAACCATCTTCTTGTAGCTCGCCACCGCCAGTAGCGTCCGGAAAGTGGCTTGAGTCACGACCGGTGCATAAACCTCCTCAAAGTCGACTCCTGGTTTTTGACTGCACCCCTGCGCGACTAATCGTGCTTTATACTTCACCGGCTCACCGCTGGCATTCCGTTTGATTTAATAAACCCAGCGGCTGCCAACCACTTTCTTCCCCTCCGGTAGCTTGACGATCTCCCAAGTCTTCAAATCACGATGCGATGCTAATTCTTCTTCCATCCTTCTGCGCACACGATACCGCATCCTTATAGGTCTTCGGTTCGTTCTCCTCCTGAATGCGCACTGCGTTAATTTCTTCGATCAGGCGAACTGGTGCTTTCCCCTTGGTGCTTCGCTGCGAACGTCGCTGGAACTCCTCGTCCCGAAAGCCTTCGAAATCTGATTCCTCCGTTTCATCCGCCGTATCAAAGTTCCCTTCGGTGTCAGAAGAATCCGCTTCATCTTCCATAGTAGATACTGATTCATCATCAGGAACCTCGTCCTCCACCGTTGGAATCGGAGACCGATCTATCTCCACCAAATTCTTCGCCGGAAATGCACCGGAGCCTTCTTTCGCCAAACTGGTTTCCGGATGTCGCGATACTGCAACCGAGACTGGAACAACTTCACGAATATCTTCCTCCTTCGAGAACTCCTCGACGAACTTTGCATCTCTGCTTATTGTCACAGCATTCGTGTCCGGATCAAGGAACCGGTACGCCTTTCTTCCGTCCGCATAACCAACAAAAATCATCCGGATACTCTTCTGGTCAAGCTTCTTCCTCTTTTCTTTCGGTACGTGGACATAGGCAGCAGATCCGAAAATACGCAAATGTTTGTAATCCGGCAGCTTTCCGCTCCAGAGCTCGAACGGCGTTTTACCAGTAGCGGAACAAGGAAGCCGGTTGAGTAGGTAGTTGGCGGTGTTAATGGCCTCACCCCAATACCTCTTGTCCATGTCAGCGTCACGTAGCAGACAACGGGTCATTTCGATCAACGACGCCCCGCTCCGGCATCCGAAGCGAAATCAACTTCCGCATCAAGAAAACTTTTCCACACATAGACTTCCTTTCGTGGTGTGCTTGTAGGGCATCCCACATCTCTTTCGCGGTGGCTTTCCCCATGACGTGGCATAGTTGCGTATCTTCCAAAGCTAGTCCGATGACGGACTGCGCAACTCCGTCTTTGGAAATCCAATCATTCGTCGGTTCGGCCGGTTTCTCGCCTTTCACAATATCGGACAGGCTCTTTTCGCCGAGAATCAGGTTGATCTTGAATTTCCACAGGGGCCAGTTATAATCCCCCAGCTTCTCGATCGCAACCTTCTCCGCCATTTTGTTTTCGCGACGACACACGTGAACTTCCGACCGATTTTCAGCGCCGGCAAACTTTCGACGAAAACGTTCCGATTTTACTCGCGAACCGCACTAATTTCCACCACCAGCCGTGACTGGGCCCATAACCTAATGGCTAACGTAAGATTGGTGGGGAAATTTCGGGGAATTTCTACTTAAAACAGTCAAATTAACTTCCTAAAATAAGGACACGTTTGGTTTTATTAGACTCAAGTTTTTTTACAGGTTGTGGTTCTCTTTCCTCATGTTTTGAGACTGACATCAGGGCTGCCAGTCATGGCAAAGGGATGGAACAAAGGTAAATGATTAGCAAGGTGAAGTTATGATGACGTCAACATATCGTACAGACCGTCATGCCTCCAACAGTGCAAACCAGTGCTGAGAATTGTAACTGTCATTGACAGACTTTCGCGCGATATTGACCAAATTGTTCGTCACATAGTCATTGACAGACTTGATCCTCGAAAAAACCTTCGTCAAAATCTCATTCATTTTTTCGTCAATGACAAAGAATCACCTGGTAACAAAAGTGTAATTTCGTATATTCTGTGTCACATTATTGTAATCCAAGCAGTTCAGGATGTAGATGCTTGTCCACATTAACGGCTCCATGTAATTGTGTTGCTCAAGTCATTTAATTTCGTTACAAATTTAACAAATAAAAAAATATGTACATGTTCGTCACTGACAGAATTGTCACTCACAATTGACATGGTTTGCCTTGACTGTGACTCTTAGCTCAAATGAGTGACCAAAGCGGAATTGTCACTATCACCGTGCATTGCCGAGATTTTGCAGCACTGGTGCAAACACGTTGGAACAGTTATATAGATCCGACGCCTGTTTCCGATTAGAGGTGGGCAAAACAGCTCATCTAGCTGAGTGGATCAAACCTATCCAGCTCACGAAAGGGATTCGATTCTTTTGAACAGCTCTTCAGCTCACATAGAAATTATGACACAAATTCAAAACCAGAAAAGTAGTCTAAAGCAATAAATCCGTACCATACAACATGGCTCTACTTTTCAATGGAAAACGCCACTAATGCAACAACTGATCAAACATAGCGTAAACATACATACAGATTTTATATCTAATGTTAATTCTCCAGCAAAATTTCTCTCACTATTCTCGGCTTCAGCTCAAGATCATCAGCTCAGTACCGGATCCGGAGCTGAATCGTGAAGATCCGAGAGAGAGAGAGAAAAAAGATCCGAAGAGCTGGACGGGTCCGCGAGCTAGACGGGTCTGAGAGTTGTCATCCTAAACAGCTGCCAGTGAATCATTAGAGTCGATGATTCGGATTCGGAGCTGAGCTGATAAGCTGGAGAGCTGCATTTCGATTTTCGGTTATTTGCTTTTATGCGGATCTTCCGCTCCACCAGAGAATGATCGGAGGAGAGATGATAGCACATATGGTGGAGGAATAACATCAGCAACAAGAGCCGGGTGCTTAAATAAATTGGATAATACCAGTAGACAATTAACATCGTGTAGCACATGTACATATGTCTCTCTCTCTCTCTCTCTCCCAAACAGCCGCTTGGAAGTTTGCTTTTACCGTTGGTGCTGTCGATCAGCAGGCACATCCGCTATGACTAATGGATTGAATGGTTTAGACCTGTGATATCAGTGAGCTGATGAGCTGCGGTTCCTAAAAAAATGAACCGCGGGTCATCAGCTCACTTTAGAGAATCGGGTCTACAGAACAGCTCGGGAGCGGATTGTCCATCTCTATTTCCGATGCTCTAGAGCAGCTGTGGGATATAACCACCACGCCAAGTCGAGTTATTAGTGTAGACGTGATCTATTACCTCCTGACCACGGCAACGGTGTCATTGAAATTCAGGACCATGTGAACTCTAAAATGCTATTGTTTCCAATTTGGAATTCAATGACTATGCTCTGGAGCTCGGAGATTTATGACCAGCCTTTGCTTCGGTGGAGTAAGTCGGACGATGGGTCTTTCCAGGTTGAGCCTCAATCGGTTCTATCGGCTGCTTGTTCAACGCTTATCGACGGTTTCGCTTTACATGGCCTTGTTCTGTCTAACGAAGCCGCAACTCTGGCATGCACCGTTTCGGAAGCCATAGAACCTCTGATCTTTGTTGATGCAGACCACCCTGCTTTAGACGTCATGATGAACCTGCCAGCGCCAATCGTTTTTGAGGATTGTTCCGAAAATAATCATACACTGGATTTCCTTCGAGTCGACTATGCTGCGATTAGTTCTGCTATTTCCGGCATCGACTGGCGACCATTAGAATCAGCTGAATGTGTTGACGATGCCGTTGAATATTTCAATCAAATGATTTGGGACATCATGGCTGAATTTTTACCTATTGCTCGCCTCGCACCAAAGCCCCCGTAGTCCAGCGGTCACTTGAGTCGACTGACACGGTATAGGGCAAAATAGCTACGAAGATACTGCCAAAATCGTTCGTACATTACGAAGCAGAAGTTCAACCGCACAAGTAACGACTATAGGAAATACAACAGATTCCTGTATCGACGGTATGTCTTCCGTACGCAATCATATCTTCGCAGAAATCCAAAGCGTTTCTGATCGTTTGTAAACTCAAAAAGAACGAAGTCGGTTTGCCATTGTCAGTTCAGCTCGGTGAGCAAACCGCTAGCTCCGAACCGGAAAAATGCCGCCTTTTCGTTCAACATTTCATGAAATCGTTCAATGAATCTTCGACCTCACCAAATCAAGTCACGCTTGCTATAAGTGATTCTCCAAGAGATACATTTGAGCTCCGTCCGTTTCACATCAGTGAACATACTATTCATCTAGCTCTTCCAAGGTTGAAACTCTCGTTTGCTGCCGGCCCAGACAGCAATCCTGCGTTCCGTTCTGAAGCAGTATTCGGAGTCGTTGCTCACTTCCTTGGTGAAGCTATTTAATCTGTCACTACAGAAGAGTAAATTTCCTGAGCCGTGGACATTTTCGTATCTGCTCCCCGTCCACAAGAAAGGCGATAAAAGGAATGTCCACAATTACAGCGAGGCATTACATCACTATGTTGCTGCTTCAAAGTATTCGAGATCATCATCAATGAGGCGCTCTTCAGCTCTTGTAAAATCTACATCTCCATGGCTCAGCATGGATTCTATCCAAAACGGTCAGTTACAACCAATTTGACTGAATTCGTGTCGCTCTGCGTTCGGACCATAAGCAAATAAGGTAGTGGAATTAAATGGAAATTACTAATCCTGTTCTCTCTTTTTATACAGGTATTCCGCTTAAATATTTGCATCAGCCTTAGGATGCATTTTAACAAAATCAACAATTTTAAAACATATATCAAATCTTTAAAAAAAAAAAAACCGGATTTTAAGAGAAAGTCCACAAAAAGCGCCTCATAAATTGATAGCGCGATGTTAAAGTTGTTTGTACTGACGTTTACTTCAACTTTGCCAAAGACACGTAGGGGAAATGGATGTAATGTCGGCCTAAATGCCCCTAATTTGGGCCCATACATAAATTCAGCAATCGACTAAATTTCCAATAGCAACCCAAAATATCCATTAGTACCTTCCCAATGACGCATTCATCTAGATAAAATTGATAAATAGCAGATTGTTAGACGATGGGCCCAATCTTAGATCCATAGGCCAACATTAGAACCATTTCCCCTATATTGTATTTTGGATATGTGAAAAAAATCAAGAGTTCAGGCACTGACCACTTTCAAAAGACGGAACCAGAGCTGAAAAATATCATGACCATCATGTGAGTATGGGAAAACAGATCCTCTCACTATCAGGTGATCATCAAATCAAATTTTCATCTGAATCAGTTCGGATTTTTGGAAATTTGTATGGACCGTAGACATTCGGTTAAGCCCTTCCCCCTATAGTGTCTACGGGGTTTATGAACAGCCCCTTTCTATAAAAGTGCTTATTTTTTTAGGGAAAAAAATCACAATTTTCAAAATAATGTTTTTTTCAAAAAAATAAATAAAATCAAGTTTTTTTAATGTATTTTTTTTTCAGTGTAGGAATGAAACTTTTATTTGTTTATAAAATTTTAGATTATTTTCTAGAATTCATAATCGCTAAAGTATTTTTAAACGGTTTTCTACGACGATTTTCGATGTACGATTTTTTACGCTGATTTTTATACGGAGAAACAAAAATCGAAAGACACGTATATTCTATCTTTGCTATGTGAAAAAAAAATCCAATTTCAAAAGACGGGACCAGAGCTGGACAATATCATGGCCATTAAATGAGTATGAAAAAAGAAAGCAGATCCTCTCACCAGGAGACAAAACTACAATGTAATTTTAAAATCAAAATTTTCATCTGAATCAGCTCGGTTTTATGGAAATTTGTATGGACTGTAAACATTCGCAAAACTTCCCTATAGTGTCTACGTGGTTTATGAACAGCCCTTTTCTGTAAAAGTGGCCTTTCTGGCTTACTAGGAAAAACAATCACAATTTTCAAAAATGTGGTTTAAAAAAAAATTGTATGTAGTTTTTTAAATAACTTAATTTTATTTGTTTCAGTGTAGGAAGAAAATTTTAATATTTTATTAAATTTTAGACAATTTTCTACAATTAACCACTTTATTCGAGCAGTTAAAATGACGTTTACTACCACTCGAACTTTGAAATGAAACATCATTTTGAGATTTTTTCTTCTAGAACCACAAGTAGCCAAAATTGGTGCGTTTCATAAAACAAAAATCGAAATTAGTTGGTCCAATTTTGTAAAATCGTTGGTAGAAAATCAATCCAAAACTGCTTGAAAAAGTGGTCAATTCATAATCGCTGAAGTATTTTTAAATGTTTTTTTGCGATGAATTTTTAAATGACACATATTGGCAGGCCAAAGTTCATTGCTAAACTTTTTGTATTGAACGTAAAATACAAATAATGAAATAACATTAAAAATTGCCCGAACACCCCCAAAATTCAAAGTGATTGTCAAAAAACCAATTTTGGTTCACATTGTTAAAAAAAACCAATAGTGATCCGCATATGAATGACCAATAGTGAATGTATTTAAGTGATTCTTTAGTCTTTCAGCATATGTCAGGTTTTTCTTCAAATGGAATATACGGCAAAATACGACTGATTTCAAGTTGCCGATAATAGAACAGCTGGTTAACACTAGAGATGGGCGATACGCTCCCGAGCTGTTCTGTATACCCGGTTCTCTAAAGTGAGCTGATGACCCGCGGTTCATTTTTAAGGAACCGCAGCTCACTGATATCACAAGCAACGATGCCAGATATACAGACTTCTGTACACGAAAAAAGTGGTCACCCTTTTTTTAATTGTATCCAGAAAATATCAAATGAAGTATTTCCTGAAGCTAGAATTAATGCAATAACTAGTTAATATTTGTAACTATTTTTATATCTAATGAGATTAGAAAAATCGTTATAATAATTAAAGTTACAAGAGTTCAAAAAAGATAGTGTCCACATTTATCGTGTACAAAAGTCACAAGTCTAAACCATTCAATCCATTCAATTATGTACCCGGCTCTTATTAGGTACTGCAGCGTGATGTCACAAATGAACTCAGTGTAAATCGGCTGAACCTTTTTGACAGCTCAGTGGTACTGTTTACAGGCACTCGTTTTTTCGAAAAAAAAAATATTTTAAAATTTCCGAATTTTAACTTGAAAATTGTCGAGGCGTGGTGAAAGGATGTTGCTCGTCGACAATGCAAAAGTGTGGTTTACATCTCACTGCAATCTGAAAAATTATCCAGAAAATCTACCCAAGAAAAAATCGACTAAGTCCACGTAAACAGTACCACTGAACTGTCGTCAGATTGAGGTTAACCCCGACGGTGCAAAACCTAATTGCTGATGTTATCCGTCCAGCATATGTGCTCTCACCTCTCCTCCCATGACTCTCTGGGGGAGCGGAAGATCCGCACAAAAGCAAATAACCGAAAAGCGTAATGGAGCTCTCCAGCTCAGCTCCGGATCCGAATCATCTACTATCGAATAATTCACTGGGAGCTGTTTAGGATGACAACTGTCGGACCCGTCCAGCTTTCAAACCCATCCAGCTCTTCGGATCTTTTTTTCTCTCTCGATTCTTCACTATTCAGCTTCGGATCCGGATCTGATCTGAGCTGATGATCTGGAGCTGAAGCCGACAATAGTGAGAGAAATTCTGCTGGAGAATTAACATCAGAAATGAAATATGTAGGTAGACTGGATTGCATATCTTGAGAAAAGGCCACAATGTGACATACACTACCCGTCATAAGTGACGACTCGCGTGGAAAAGTATTGCAACACTCATTTGAATATTGCATCACCTGAAAAAGTTTAGCATCACCCAAAAGAAAAGTTTATATTTTCACTAAAATTTGAACAAATTCACTGTATCACTGTTAAATTATTGTGGTAAATATTCAGAAAGCTCTCAATTAGACTAGGAAAGTTTTGTAGAAAGTGATGGCTCACGGTAAAAAAGTTAGATATCACTATGGATAGTACTGAATAATTTCGAGCTAGAAATCATTTCAAATTTATTGATCCTTAGTAGATAAGTTTGAAATCACTATGCAAAATAGTAAATCATTTAATATATTTTACCCACCATAAGAATAATATCGCTCCACGGAGAATCAGACCTGAAAAGTTTAGAATCTCGTGAAGTCGTTGCGATTCTATACACAAAAGTTTGGTATGATTTGAATTTGAAGTGAATCAGAACTGAAAAGTTTGAAATCACTTGAATTTGATGTGAATCAGACCTGAAAAGTTTAGAATCACATGAATTTGATGTGAATCAGACCTGAAAAGTTTGAAATCACTTGAATTGGATGTGAATCAAACCTGGAAAGTTCGGAATTACTTGAATTTAATGTGAAGCAGAGCTGAAAAGTTTGAAATCACTTGAATTGGATGTGAATCAGACCTGAAAAGTTTGGAATCACTTGAATTTGATGTGAATCAGAGCTGAAAAGTTTGAAATCACTTGAATTGGATGTGAATCAGACCTGAAAAGTTTGAAATCACTTGAATTTGATGTGAATCAGAGCTGAAAAGTTTGAAATCACTTGAATTGGATGTGAATCAGAGCTGAAAAGTTTGACATCACTTGAATTGGATGTGAATCAGACCTGAACAGTTTAGAATCACATGAATTTGATGTGAATCAGACCTGAAAATCTACTAGATCAATAAATTTGAAACGATTTCTAGCTCGAAATGATTCAGTACTATCCATAGTGATATCTAACTTCGCTATCGGGAGCCATCGTTTTCTGCAACACTTTCATAGTCTAATTCTGGCTTTCTGAATGTTTACTACAATAATTTAACAGTGATACAGTGAATTTGTTAAAATTTTAGTGAAAATATAAACTTTTCTTGGGTGATGCTAAATTTTTTTGGGCGTGATCCAATATTCAAACGAGTGTTGCAATACTTTATCACGCGAGTCATCACTTATGACGGGTAGTGTAGGTGTAGCTCTCTCGCATACATTTTTTGCTTTTACTGATATGTTGTTGGCACATTTTGCGCGAATTTTGGTTTACGCGATGGTTGATCAGTTGTTGCGTTAGTGGCGTTTTCCTTTGAAAAGTAGAGCCATATAGTATTGTGAGGTACGGATTTATTGGTTTAGACTACTTTTACTATTTTATGCCGTTTTAAGCACTAATTAATTTTCCGATTTAAATTTGTGTCATAATTTCTATAATTTCAATGTGAGCTGAAGAGCTGTTCAAGAGAATCGACTCGCTTTAGTGAGCTGGATGGGTTTGATCCACTCACCCAGATGAGCTGTTTTGCCCACCTCTAGTTATCTTAACACGCAGATCAAATGGAAGAAAACGAAGCTGCCGACAATAGTCACACTCACCTGAGAAGTTTGGAGCGTTTTAAAAACGAGTTAAAACCGTTTTTGACAATTATGTCGATCGGAATAGATAGATTAGCAAGCAGCGTGACACTGAAAAATTTCTAATAGAAGTGCGGACGCTGCTTAGATTGCCGAAAATTCGTTAATTCTCCTATTTGTTCGTATGAAATTATATTCAATTAGAAAAATCTCAACGAATTTCAGTAAAATCCCCATAAATGTGTACATATTTCGAAAGTTCTGACTTTTTGTTGAGCCCGTGTAAATAAATTATACAGCACTATCATACTCGATCTCTCCCTAACTCGATGGAAATTCGGGTCGCATATCATATTAACTGGCTAAGAGCACCTGCACCAATGCGTTGCTATTCGGGCTGCTAGTTTGACATCTTTAGCAATTGCTATTTTAGTTAGCAAGTTGTTTACGCACTGGTCGTTGCTATCACGATTGTGAATTTAAGTTTTCGGCTAGTTGCTAAACTTATCGTCGAACTTCGAACTGAAATTGATCACATAGTTTCGTGATTGTTTTTTTTTTTTTTGACAATATTGATATACCTAACCACGAAGACTGAAAATTGAAGGTTAAGATTCATCTACAGACCCCCCAGCGATTTTTTTTAAATCGCTTGTTGTGATGCTACATGAATGAATTTGAATCTGGGACCAGCATGCGCACACTGGTGGTCACGAAACTGTCCTCTGGGAGATCCGGAACATCCATAAAAGTGGTCAATTCGTAAAAATGATCGAAATATCGATCTTCGTATGCTCATCTTATAAAAGCTGCGCACCAAAATGCGTAAAGGCATTTTCGGGTGCCCATCTGGATTACTAGATTACATATTTTAGCTTGCGAATGTATCAAGCTCAGGTGGTCGAATTTAATACGGTAGATCTATTAACATCACGTAAAAAATGAAACCTTTAAGAAGTTCTGATTGATAGAAATGTGGGGAAGTTAAAAGATCTTTAAGAGTAAGTTTCGACAGCTCCAGGGCAATCTAATAGATTTCACGAAAATTTACTTCAGCGAAGATCAAGACCTATGAGTAAGTTACGTGAACTTCGGGTAAGTTCTGAAAATGTTAGGGCAGTTCCATGAATATCAGGAAAACTGTGAGAATTTGAGGGACGTTCCTAAAACTTGGCAGATCCATTTATTTCAAGAAAATAGAGGAAACCATCAAGAAGCTCCGAAAATTTAAGGATAGTAAAAAAAAACATCAGGGAATGAACTTAAAAACATTAAGAAAGCTACACAGAAGATCCATGTTTAAGGGAAAATTTAAAGATCTTCTGGGCAGTTCCATTAATTTCGGAACAATTCCAGGAACATTATAAGGAAAACATAAGGGAAGTTCCGTAAACTTCAGAAAACAATAGAGATCTTCAGGAGAGTCTGAGGAATGAAAAGAAGTACTGGAAGTTTCAAAGACAAACTGCGGGAAAAAGGAAAGGTCCGCAAAATTTCTGAATTTTTTTGTTAACTTCAGGCAAACTTCAGGATTTTTAAAGTGGTTCCAAAAGCTTAAAGAAACTGCAGGAGCTTTCAAAAAAAATGGAGAAATGCAGGGATATCCAGAGAACTTTAGGGAAGTCAAAGTTATTTCAGAGATATGGAGATAACTTGAGGAAAATTGACATTTTAAAGATCATCCAAGTACCTCAAAGAAGTTAAACTAGAGAGCTTTAGGGAATTTCAGAGATATTAACGGCACTTCCAATAACTTCATAACTTTCAGGGAAGTTCAAAGATTTGTATGCGTACGCTCCGATAAATTCCGGTCAATTAAAAAAAAATTCAGACATACTTCGAGAATTTTTTTTGACGGTTCTATTTAGTTCAGGGTAGTACCAAGAACTTCAAAAGAATTAAGAGTACTTCAGGAATGGAAAAAATGAAATAAATCAATAAATCAATAAACTAATTTCATGGAAATTGAAGAATGTTTAAGAAGTTCCAAGAAACTCAGGGTTTTTCCGAAACGTCATCAAAGTACCAAGACCTTTATTTAAATTTCAGAAACATAAGAGATCTTACATGAGCATCAGGAAAATGTGAGATCATTATAAGGAAGTTCCATGGTATTCAATGCAGTTTAAAGAACTGCAAAAAAAATGCAGGAACTTCAGCAACGATCAGATTATGTTCAAGAAAATCGCGAGATCTTTTAAAATGTTCAGAAATCTTCAAGAACGTCTAGAGACCTTCAGAGAAGTTCATATCAGTTTCATTTATTTAAGGAAAATTGCAGGATATATCAAGGAATTCAAAGGAATTATGGGATATTTCAATAATTTCAAGAATTTTGCGATGCTTCAGAAACACTGCGAAGTCTTCAGAAAATTTTATAAATATGATTAAAATTTCCGGAACTATAGAAAAATCTATGAACTTCAGGAAAGATTCAAAACCTCAGGGAAGCACAGATAAATTTAGGATTTTTACGCGAATTGACTTGTTTTGTGGATGTTCAAAATCTTCCAGAGAACCACACCGCTACCTGATTGCATGTGCTAGTTCTGGAGAACTTCGAGATTAGGGCGTAATTGCTTTTGTAAACAAACACTTCATTTGACGATTTCTCGCGAATTAAAGCTCAATCTCAAAAACTAACAACACAAACAGGTAGATGAATGGTTCCCCTATCATTTGGTATAGTTTGTTCACGAGATTGTTCTTTTATTCGTGAGAAATCAGCGATTGACATGTTTGTTTACAAAAACAATTACGCCCAAATCTCAAAGTTCTCCGGAATTCATACATGTAGCTTCAGAATAAGTGAATCCAGAAAGACCGGGTTGTGGCCAGTAGAGTTCGCATGCTGATCCAAATTCATTAAAGTAGCATCAAAATAAGTGATTTAAAAAATACGGAGCTCTAGGATCTTTTCTACGAATTGGCCCCCTTTACGGATATTCCAACAAGTTGATTAAAAAAAAATCTAGATCCTTTTTTTACTATATTTCCACATTAACGGATGTTCCGGGTCTTCCAGGGGAATGCTTTGCTGTCGTTTGGGTCCACGTTTTTGTCCAAAATCCTAATTTATTCATACATCGCAATGTTCAAATAAAAAACAAAACAAACATTTCATACATAGCAACGCACTTGAATAGCAACCCCCATTGCGGTTACTGCGTTATGGTGGAGGTTGCTAAAATAGCTTTAGCAACGCATTGGTGCGGGTGCTCTAAGAGGTTGTTCATAACTACGAAAGTGGCTATAACCCGAGGGGGACGACTCTATCTACGATGCAAAAAAGATTGTGTTTTGCTGTAGCTACCTGCGCGCACGCTGAGTAGATAGAAAGAAGATTGATGACGATTTTGAAGATTTCTTGCAAAAACTTGATGAGCGATGCAAGTAGATGCGACAAATGAAAGAAGATTGTTCGAAGATTGATTCGCTAGTGTGAGATTTGTTGAGCATCTAAACTTGAGATTTAGATGTGTCGCCCCCCTCGCTATAACCTGTCGACATTTAAAAATAAATGTTCTGGGCGATAGTCTACGCAGGTGGTTATAACCTGTCAAAAACTGTACACGTAGTTTATAAACAGCCCCGTAATTATTCCTAAACCTAAAAATTACATAAAACTTGGGACAGTAACTTTTGTATGAACAACTGTCTACGTGACCCTTATGCAATTTTCTAAACTTTTCTAAGGCTCGTAAGTCTTTCTAAGGTGCTCTTATACTTCTCTATGGTTCCCTTTTTTCCTTGATTTGTTTTCTGTACTGAGTACCGTGATCAGAGATTTTATGCCTCAGAAAATCAAATCGGCGCCGACTAGGATTGAACCCAGGCCCTTTGAGTGAGAGGCAGTCACGCTTACCACTACACCACGAAATCAAAAAAAAAGTAGGGCATCGCCATTTGCGACAAAACTATTGAATGTAGCATTTTGACGTCTTCTAGAATGTTTCTTAAATTTGTAAGTTCTTTATTTGAGTGGTGAACATTTTTGCTTAAGGAGGATATACACCAAGATAAAAAAAAAAACCTTTTTTATGTCTTGTTAAAATCGATGAACATTTATGGAGACATTGTAGATGACATCATTTTAAGAAGCTTTTTCGAAGACGACAATTTTATATCTCTCAACTGGACGAAGTTATAGGGTGGAAATGGAGTACGAACGGTAGTACCCCCTTAAATATCGTTTTCTTACCATAACTTTTTTGTTTGAATTTTTAATTTTTTCAATGTTCTACAAAATTGTAAGTGCTCTGAAAAAGCATATTTTTGTTCCATAAAATAAATCGCTATCTTTTGCTTTAAGGATTTACGTCCGTTTTTATAATTTTTTAACGCTATCTTTAATGAGGTGTATCTTGCAGGTTAGCAGGTATTAGCAGCTAATCTCAACGTTATTTTGATCAAGATCTTATACCCTACTGTTACACATACAATTCGTAGGGGGATCCAAGGGGATGCCTAATGAATTTTCTAATGAAGTACCTCAATGTTTTGTTACGTTTTGTTGATTGCATGACAATTTATCCAAGCATTTACATTAGGGTGGATTCCCCACTGCTTTTTTAATGCTTATTCAGATCCCCAACAACTGGGTAAAATTTGAACGAATTTGGTTATAGTCTCAATTTGTGGGAGAATTTTAAATTTGGTATGGGAAAATGTATGTAAATTTGTTTACCAAAAATCCAAATATTTTTCAAATGTCACCAAAACTCGGACTTAGATTGAAAATACTATACCAAACAACTTTGTCGAAGCTGCAACCCAACCTTATGTACATACTTGGAAAAATTGTCATGAAAACTGCAAAAAGTACCAAACATTGAGGTACTTTATTAGAACATTCATTAGACATCCCCTAGGATCCTCCTACGAATTGTATATGTAAAAGTATGGTATAAGTTGCTTAACGAAATTACGTGGAGTTTAGCTGCTAATACTTGCTAACCTGCAAGATACACCCCCTTAAAGATAGTGTTAAAAAATTTCAGAGCACTTACAACTTTGCAGAACATTGGAAAAATTGTACAATTCAAACAAAAAAAATATATGGTGAAAAAAGGGGTTTTAAGGGAGTACTACCGTTTGTACTCCATTTTACCCTATAACTTCGTCCAGTTGAGAGATACAAAATTGTAATCTTTGGAAAAGTTTCTTAAAATGACTTCATCTCCTATGTCTCCATGGACGTTCATCAATTTTAACAAGACGTAAAAAAGTTATCTTTTTTATCTGAGTGTATATCCTCCTTAAGAAAAAAAATGTTTACCTCTCAAATAAAGTACTAAAAAATGAAGAAACATTCTAGAAGAAATCAAGATGCTACACTCAATAGCTACGTCCCACTGTGTGGCGCCGCTTAAATGGTTCCCAAAGGAGCTGTCCATAAACTACGTAGACCAGCGGTTCCGAAACTTTCCATGATTGCGACCCACTTTGAGAAGTTCATGGTGACCAGTAAATCCTGATTAAAATTTCCCGATTTAAATCAAGCATAAAACCGAGCGCCAAAGCGATCACTAGGTTAAATGGGTTATTACTAAGACAGTAGCATCTACATCGTCGCCCACTGGTCACCATAGCCGGTCGAACTCCAGACGAATCTAGAACCACACTACCATTCATACAACGAAACCCTACCCCAAGCTCCTCCCCTTTTCCTATCCTTCGACAATGTACCCCTCTAACCTCGAGTAAGCCGCCCAACTCCTACTAGACATAGAATTAAGTGAATTTTGTTACAAACAAAGAACAATTAATTATCGGCTCCGTAAAGCTAACGCGATTGAGCCTACGAACTAGATAAAAAGACAGTAGCATTTTTTCCGGATCTTGAAATTGGTTCAGACAGTCCTCAAAATTTGTCATGTTTAACTACCTTGAGCGAATACTCTTTACTGAATTTTGTTAGACTTTTCTCAAGCTTTGCCTTTCGAAACATTTCCTTTTACGGAAATATTTCTATATTTATTCTAAATTAAATGCAAGACGGATTCCCATGAAAATATATTTATTTTATTTATTTATTCCAGAAATTCTCTGCAGAACAATCCAAAAATTCACGTAATTCAGACTTGGATTTTCTTTGAATTTTAATGTTTTATCCATAATTCTATTGAAATTCACTTGAATTATTTTTAAAATTCCAATGCTATTCACCTCAAAATTATCTTGGAGTTCTCTGAAATACCTTGGCGATATCCCTCGAATTAATTCTAAAATCTGCTAAAAACTCCACTGATTTTTTTTTCTTAGATTCTCAGTACAAGGATAGACAAAATGATCGGTACTGGCAAAATTTTTGGGGGGTATTTCTGGTAGGAAAATTTGTTTAAATTCATATACTGATACTAGAAACGCCAAATGACGAATCGTAAAAACTCGAATTGCATGAAACTTTGCATAATGCAAGCTGAACATTGTTTTAGGTCCTAAGTAACATCGACAGATTCTCTTCGTAGACTTTCTCTTTGCATCCTCACGGCCATGTTAAGACATTCCCAGCTATTTTCAGCTCACAGATCGACGAAAGAAGCTATTATCTATCTTCTAATACGGTTCTGTGTTCATGTTATTAACGAAAGAGAAAGTCGATGAAGAGAATCGATCAATGTTACTTAGGACCTTAGGCAATGTTCAGCTTGAATTGCTTGTTAAGGGCAGGCATCCACATTTGTTAAAATTCGGCCATTTTGGATATTGGAAAATTTTCAAAATTGCGTCTTTGAAATTTTTAAAAAAAATCGGCATCTCTGAACGAAAATTTCGGAACATCTCCGGTGGCCACTAACTATAGCCACCACATAAAAATGGCATGAAATTTGTCTATTTTTCCCGGTTTTTGTGATCATTATTTGGGGAAAAATATGGTTCTGTAATTCATATTCTTTGTAGGTAATTTTATCATGTATTTTTTTTCGGAAAATTTGTCAAAAGTAATTTAAAATGTAATTTTAAAAATTGATCAAATTTCTTAGGACGTTGATTTAAATGTCCCGTTTAATTTCTAAGATCTCTCTGAAAAAGTGACAAAACGAGCGCTACTTCGGAAAAAAAAACATTGGGAAATTCATACAACTCTCAAATAAGGTTTCTTCCTTTTACATATTAAACACACTGAAAAATAAAACATCAATATTTTTCGGAAGTAAATAATGATACACATAAATACAATCGTGGGACAAAGACATAGGTGTGTGTGTATGCTTGTGCTTCACCAAGCACAGCTATATGTGCCGTATTGAACATTGACGATTGTTATGTACATTATTTTTGTTTGAACGCAATTTGACGGGTAGGAGGGGAACAAAACGGTTTTGTGTAGAAACATTAAAAGGTCCGGACAGGCAGATTGTTTTAGTAGCGACATTCAGAACAATTAGATTTCGAAGACGAAAAGGTACACCATATCTACAACAAACACAGAGAGAACGGGAAAGAGAGAAAGAGACAACTGACAGGCTATCGGGGAACACTTTTCTACACTGGAACAAAAAGTGCCCGATCGGTCCTTGATTTGGCTTGCGGAAACAGTTTTCGTGTTTTTTTTTTCTGTGTAGACCTGATTGAAGTTTGAATTTGTACAAGGAACATCTAAACCAATTCTTTTGATTTTTTTTTAATGTTGTGGGAGACTTTCTAAGAGTGGATCAAACAAAGAAAGCTATGTTAGGAAGGTAGTGTTAAGGAGCATACTAAGTTATTTATATATTTATATTAAAAAAAATTGATTTCGGGTTCATTTGGACAGGTGGAATTGGATTGTTTTTGTTTTAGTTACTTACACACAAAATGCACTATAAAATCCACCAATTTCATTATCAATCGCTTTTCTGCCTTGCGCTGCTGTAGCCGAAGTAGTAGTAGTAGTAGTATTAGTAGCAGTAGTATCACTAGTAGTAGTAGTAGTAGTAGTATCAGCAGAAGCGGAAACAGTGGCAGTAGCAGCAATGACAGCAGCCCTATTGTCTGTCTTGCTCGAGTGCTGACGTGTCACTACGGCGGAGGAAACGGACACGGTACTGGTGGTCCGGCCAATTGAAGTACTTGCATTGCCGGCCGCCGACGTTGACGATGAGGTCGACGAAGAGTTGCCGTGACATGGCAACGGTCGTCGACTCAAGATGATGCCGAGATCACAGGAGTCGTCTGCTGCGTCTAGGCAGCCATAGCTGGTTTCGCGTTTATACATTGTTTTTTTTTGGTTTGTTATTTGGCAGTATGTTAGTAGTCGGAATTGTTTTTCGATATACATACACAAACGCACGCGATGGATCACACAGAAACAAAGGAAAGAAAACATAAGAAAAATATCGGTTAGGTATTCGGCTTGGTTTTTTTTTTACGTTAATAGGAGCATATCTCAGCAACTACGGAGTCAATTTTCTGCATTGTCGGTAATCGACTTGCCTGGGTACTAGCTTTTATGCTACTTGTTCCTAAAGGGTATAATTTCAAATCTAATAAAATTCATACTTCAATCGTCAATGGGGAGTTACCAATTGTGAATTTGCCAATCAGGACGAAGCAACAAAGCTAAAGTTTTCCGAAATGCATCAACTACGACAAACAACAAACCTAGTGAAGTGTGTTGCATGCATGGTAGCAATCACATGATGATTCGACTTTTTTGTTTCTATTTGAAAACAACAACGACCAAACCCTACAAGCTCATCAATTCTAGTTCGTAAAGGCTCTAAAACATGTTTTTCAAATGAAAGTGTCTCGAAGCGACACCTGGCTCCTAGTGAGCTATACGGAAATGAGTACGTGTCTGTATGTCTGTGAAAGCAATCGTCATCGGGGATTTGTCCCACTTCCAGTGAAGTGTATTTATCATTCAAATCAAGTTGCTCTCATCGGTGTGTGCTGCCTGTAACCGTATAGTTTGTTACCCTACCGACTATTCACTGTTTGAGCTGTATACACGAATTGTAGATTGCTGTTTGCTTTTGCCATTTCTCGCCCAAGCTTTTCCCTCTATTCAGGACTGCTGGGACCATATTGTCCTGCCTGATGGGATTCGCCCAGCGGGTAGCCTACTGTGATAACAGCACGATTGTCACACGATCCCAGTAGGCGCGTCGAATATTGGATAAATCGGAATGCAGTGGCGAATGTTTACAGCTTTTTAATTGCAAGTAAATTCAGTGTGGGAGAATGTATAAATATATTGGTATGGAGTCGATGGTTTCAATCTGGATGAATAAGCAATACGGAAGTTTTTATGCACTATCATTTTTTTTTGGCTTCTTCATCTTAGGGATTATTCCGAGAGTCGAAGTGACTTTTGTCGTGATGACGTAACTCTCCATTTGATTTGCACAGAGAGTCACGTCATCACGACGTGACGTTTCTCACTTCACTAGTGACAAAAGTCACTTCGACTCTCGGAATAACCTCCTTGGCTAGTAAATCCCAATTTGAAACTTTACTCTTGCTCTCAAAATTTGTTGAGAACATCAACAGTTTTAAAATGAGAGGTTTCTAAAACGATGAGAAAGGAGTTATAACATGTTATAACTCTGTAGTCTGAACGTGGTACAAGCTAGAGTTTGTGTAAAGAGTCAGGACAAGAGAGAAACAGCGGAACTCACATCACGGTTTTTGAAAGAATTCCTTCCCTTTCACTTGGCAGCAGAAGACTTCTGCATCAACTTCAAATGACTTTTAGTTGAGGAAGCATTAAATCATTAACCACTGATATTGTCGAATTATCTTAACAACAAATATTACCAATTCTAATTACCGATCATCATCAAATGTATCCCATTACAATTTAAAGCTCACTGCATGGTTAGGATTATTTCTTCGATTATATTTTATATTTTATTGCAATACCATTCGTGGAGCTTTCATAGAATCGTAATGTTTGTTTACTTTGCGCGATAGGTAGCCGGTTTGACAGTTCAATGGGTAGACTTGGCTTCACTCTTGGCGTGACTCTTATACACCGACTCTAGTACAAGCTATAGTCGTTATATTTATAGTCTGGCGGGTAGAATCTCGGAGACCACTTGAGCTGTCAAATAGCGGAACCAATCGAGCATATCACGGCCAACAACAGCAAAGAACACATCAACTTTTTCGAACAAAACTTCGGAAACCGTTTTCTTATGACTCAAGGCTCACCTACGCAAACCAACACCATCATCGGGTTGGAGAAAGTTTTTCCTATCCGATGAACTATCAAAGTTTTTTTGTTTTATAAAAGTTGATAGTACCTTTTCAATTGTGTGAATCGGTTCCGCTTTTTAAAAAATTAAAAATTTTATCCGCCCTACTATAATTATAGCGACTATAGTACATACCTGTATCATATGTGCATTTGTATACACGGCCACTGAGAATAATCCAGAGAGGGAGTCACTTCTACCATAGAGGTAACTCTAAGAAGACCAGAAGGTCCCGAAGAAACGTACTCAACTTTTTGGCTCAGCTCTAGTACTCTCTTCGGTCCCAAGCTAATCGATGCACCCCTCGAAACATATGAATATCCACGAACCCCTCATATTATCAGTCAAACTTTCATAGCAAATCAAAACAAACATAGTGCAGTACTGGAATTTCTACTAGAATACGGTACGTTTATAGATGTACTTGGGACCAAAAGGCTAGTCCAGTAGTGAGCTAATTTTAAATCATTAGTTTCCAATCGGTGCTTCTACTCAGTTGCATAAGAAATTTCTTCATACCTCTGTGTAGAAGTGCCTCTCCCTCTCTCTGGGCTATTCTCAGTGGCCTTATATTGTCTAACAAGCACAATGATACTCTACACTGAAGAAAGTTTTCACATAGTTTCTATTGGAAACGCACATAATATTTTTTCCAATAATAAAACCCTAGAGGTAACTCTAAGACCAGAAGGTCCCGAAGAAATGTGCTCAACTTTTTGGCTCAGCTTTGGTACCAACAATCAATACGAAACTAACAATTTTAAATTGGCTCACTACTTGACTAGCCTACACAATGTTTGTTTTGATTATCTATGAAATTTTGACAGGTAAAATGAGGGGTTATTGGATTTTCCTATGTTTCGAGGGGTGAATCGTCTAGCTTGGAACCAAAGATAGTACCAGAGCTGAGCCAAAAAGTTGAGCACGTTTCTTCGGGACCTACTAGTCTTAGAGTTACCTCTATGCTGGTACTCTCTTCGGTCCCAAGCTAATCGATGCACCCCTCGAAACATAGGAAAATCCACGAACCCCTCATTTGATCTGTCAAGCTTTCATAGCGAAACGAAACAAACATAGTGTAGTACTAGAATCTCTACTAGAATGGGGTACGTTAATCGATTTGCTTGGGACCACTAGGCTAATCAAGTAGTGAACCAATTTAAAATCGTCAGTTTCCACCGGTTGACAAAACTTATGATACAGAAGTAATCATTACATAAAACATTCTATATGAGTAATCATATAGATTTCATTGGACGCTTAAGGTTCATGTGATTTAACACATTAAAGCTATGTGAAATTTACATGGATATTTTCCACCGGTAATGTTATCTCGGGAATAGAGTACAGAGAGGTATCGTTGTTTGCGGATGCTTCTTCTTCTTCCTCGCATTTCAAGCTTATTGCGGTTGGCATATTAGCTTATTGTGTGCTCTCAACTTGGTGTTCTACATGCACTTCCACAGTTATTAATTGAGAGCTTTCGATGCCTGTACCATTTTTGCATTAAGTAGAATAATCAACAATCAATACGAAACTAACAATTTTAAATTGGCTCACTACTTGACTAGCCTATTGGTCCCAAGCAAATCGACTAAAGTACCCCATTCTACTATAAATTCCAGTACTACACTATGTTTGTTTTGATTCGCTATGTAAGTTTGACAGATAAAATGAGGGGTTCGTGGATTTTCCTATGTTTTAAGGGTGTATCGATTAGCTTGGGACCGAAGATAGTACCAGAGCTGAGCCAACAAGTTGAGCTCGTTTCATCGGGACCTTCTGGTCTTAGAGTTACCTCTATGGTATAATCATAGAAGTAACTCTAAGACTAGAAGGTCCCGAATAACGTGCTCAACTTTTTGGCTCAGCTCTGGTACTCTCTTCGGTCCCAAGCTAATCGATTCACCCCTCGAAACATAGAAAAAACCAATAGCCCCTCATTTTATCTGTCAAACTTACATAGCGAATCAAAACAAACATAGTGTAGTACTGGAATTTATAGTAGAATGGGGTACTTTAGTCGATTTGCTTGGGACCAATAGGCTAGTCAAGTAGTGAGCCAATTTAAAATTGTTAGTTTCGTTCTTTCACAGCGAATCAAAACAAACATTGCGTAGTACTAGAATTTCTACTAGAATGGGGTACGTTAATCGTTTGCTTGGGACCAATAGGCTAGTCAAGTAGTGAGTCAATTTAAAATTGTTAGTTTCGTTCTTTCACAGCGAATCAAAACAAACATTGCGTAGTACTAGAATTTCGACTAGAATGGGGTACGTTAATCGTTTGCTTGGGACCAATAGGCTAGTCAAGTAGTGAGCCAATTTGAAATCGTTAGTTTTGTATTGATTGTTTGTATAATTGTGTGGCAAGTACAATCATACCAACAATCAATACGAAACTAACGATTTAAAATTGGCTCACTACTGGACTAGTTGAAATTCTAGTAGTACGCAATGTTTGTTTTGATTAGCTATGAAAGTTTGACAGATAAAATGAGGGGTTATTGGTTTTTCCTATGTTTCGAGGGGTGAATCGATTAGCTTGGGACCGAAGATAGTACCAGAGCTGAGCCAAAAAGTTGAGCACGTTATTTCGGGACCTTCTAGTCTTAGAGTTACCTCTATGATCATACTCTATGCCCAGGGAAGTCGGGAAATTTTCCAGCCCGAAAAATTCCTAGACCGGACCGGGAATCGAACCCAGCCACCTCCAGCATGGTCTTGCTTTGTAGCTGTGCCTTTACCGACTGAGCTAAGGGAGGTCCCTGTTTGCGGATGCAGTTTTAGCTGATATTCCTTTCTCCCAATTTCTAGCTGCTTGCTCTTTGGTAGCAAGAATACTGACCGCAAATGGCATCTTTATTACCAAAAACCAGATATCAAAGGATCCAGCAAAAATAGACTACTAATCCTCCATCCGCAAACAACGGTACCTCTCTGTACTCTATTCCCGGGATGTACACAAGACGAGCGCATCTCCATTCGATTATTGGGATATGTTTACAGCTGAGCAGTTTGTATGGGTTCAATATTACTGAATCGCATCAAGAAAACTTCGAATCGCATCTTAAACAAACGGGTGTCCACTAAAAAAAATGAGAATGATTCCAATGCTTTTCTAACAGAACAAAAATGTTCGCAGAGAAATGTCACCTTAGGTGAATGAACCCTTACACCCTCCAGAAAATTGTCACATACTTTATTTCACTCTAACACGTTCAGCCGGGTTCAGAATGACGTCGAAACAGGAGGAACTGCGCGCACGCATTTTACAATTCTGTCAAACGAACGGAGATCGTGGAAAAAGTACACCGTGGACCATTTGAAGAATTCCGTTGTTCGAAGCCACGGCATCTGCAAGACTCTAAGGCAGGAGGGAATAGTGTGTAGAAAGAAAACCCCAGAGTACACTGACGAGCAAATTCAAGCCGTGAGATCCCAATGCCGCTGGAAGTACGGCGGAAAGCCAACATTCAGGGTGTTCGGTTCCTTAGTGCAAATAATTTAAGGAGCGATAGAAGATCATATTTGAAGTGAAAAATTGTTCTGCGCATATGATCAAATCTCAAAGATTACTGAGTTATTGAACTTTTTTCTGTTTTGGTCTGGCTCTAACTCAAAAACTATGCCATTTAGCACAAAACTCGTGCCTCCATTGGACAGCTTGGTAAATTTCCTACTTAATCGTGTCATTTCTGTTGTGATCTCAATTTAAGTAATCCGCGAGTTCGTAGTAACCACTGTTAGTTTGTTAGTCAAATAAAACTTTCATTCGTTTCCAAGTATTCCTCAAGATCAGACGTCTTTTATTTCACTGCATTTACAAGTGGTTATGGGCCCAGAACACTGGACATGGCACAAGTTCAAGTTGAAGAAAAGTAGTTCCGGAGCTCCCACCATGTTAAGAAGCCCAATTCCGAAAGATCGGAACCATGGCGGAGGCAGTTCAAGCGTAGGTGCAGGATCGACAACGCAGAGGACCCATACTGTTGGAGACGGTGTGCGTGCTGGCGGAAGTGTGCGATCATTTGGCAATTCCATGAATGTTCCGGCCATTGAGAAGCTGAAGGGACGGCAGAATTACACATCGTGGGCCACGGAGTTCCAATTTCCTGGTCAAACCAAGTGAAATATCTTGGATTAATACTTGACCAAAAATTAACTTTTAAAGATCACATTGAGGGCATTCAAGCCAAATGTAACAAATATATAAAATGTTTGTATCCTCTTATAAACAGGAAATCCAAACTTTGCCTGACGAATAAACTTCTAATATTTAAACAAGTTTTTAGACCGGCCATGCTTTACGCTGTGCCAATATGGTCTAGTTGCTGCACTACCAGGAAAAAAGCACTTCAAAGGATTCAGAACAAAATTCTGAAAATGATTTTGAAGTTGCCTCCCTGGTACAGTACAACCGAAGTACATAGAATTTCGAATGTTGAGACTTTAGCACAAATGTCCAACAAAATAATTAATAATTTCAGGCAAAAATCGTTGCAATCCTCAATTGCAACGATTAATTCCCTTTATACTTAGATAAGATTTAGTTTTAGTTTTTAGTTTTAAGATATCAATTGTTATACTGACATGCAGGTTAAAAAACCTGTTTAAAATACTGAATTGCCAAGACATGAACAATGTAAAAAACACTTAGATATATATCATAACAATTAAGGCTGGTACGTTACTGCAGTAACTGGAGCACCTAGGTTAAAATGAAATGTAATTTATTTTGAATTTGTAACAAATAAAGAGTTAAAAAAAAAAAAAACACATCGTGGGCCTTTCTCATGAAGATGACGCTGATTAGAGAAGGCACCTCGAAAGCGGTCAAACCTGCGGAGGGACAGGAACCTGATCCGGAACTGAGCGATCGAGCGCTGGCTACAATTTGCCTGAGTGTCGAGAGGAACATTTTTAGTATCGTGCAAAAGGCTACTACAGCATCGGATGCGTGGAGCAAGCTGCAGAAATCGTCTCAAGACAACGGGCTGATCCGAAGATTCGGTTTGCTGGACAAGCTGACCGGAGTGAAATTGGAAAATTGTAGCTGTGTTGAGGACTACGTTGACGAGCGAGATCGGATTCGAGGTGAATGACCAATGGTTGGCGTCACTGTTGCTAAAAGGACTGCCGAAATACTACAACGCAATGATAATGGCTTTGCAATAATCGGGAATCGAGTTGACGGTGGATCTCGTTAAGGTAAAGGTACTTCAAGATGTGCAGTGGCCGCTGGACTGTTCTGGCGAAGGAGCATTCTATTCGAAGTAAAAGTCGCGGCGTCCGAAGAGTGGAGCAGATAAGAAGGAAGGTACGTGCTTCAATTGTAACAAACATGGGCATTACGCGGGCAAGTGTCCCCAGAAACAAAGTTCATCAAAGTCAAGAGGCAAGGCTCTGTGCGCTACGGTTGGTCGTGGAGAAGAAGAAGACTGGTACTTTGACTCCGGAGCCACTTCGCATATGACGAGGACGATGAAGAATTTTGTGAAGCATGAAAACTTTTGTACACTCTATCGAAACGGCAAACAACCAAAGCGTGAAATCAACATCGAAAGGTCTGGTGAAGCTGGAGTTGCAAGAAGGTTCAATCGAAGTTCAGGATGTATTGCAAGTTCCGGATTTGGCAACCAATCTTTCATCGGTGAGCCGAATATGTAAGAAAGGGCTGAGTGTAATTTTCACGGCTGAAACTTGCGAGGTTCGTGACGAGGATGGTGATGTTATCGCTTCTGGAATGGAGACCGGAGGCTTATACCGACTGAACACGAAGAGACCGGATGGAGTCGGAGTCGCGATGGTTGATGGCATGGATTTGAAGAATGAACTGAAAGTGGCCTGCGTGGCATGCGCAAAGGGTAAGCATGCTCGAGACTCTTTTCATTCTAGTTCATCCCGAGCAGATAGTCTGCTAGACCTTGTACACTCCGATTAGGTGTGGTCCAATCGAAGAAGCCTCGTTTGGAGAGAACCGTTTCTTCGTTACTTTCGTCGATGATGAGAGTCGAAAGGTTTTCGTTTACTTCCTGGAATCAAAGAGCCAAGTAAAGGATGTTTTCGAAAGGTTCAAGGCCATGACGGAACGACAAACTGGACGAAAGTTAAAAAAAAATATTGCGTTCTGACAACGGTATGGAGTACATGGTGATGAAGAAAACATTGGAGCGAGACGGCATTATTCATCAGACGTCCTGCCCCTATACCTCGGAGCAGAATGGTATCGCTGAGCGCATGAACCGTACGCTCGTGGAGAAGGCGCGGAGTATGATCAATGATGCGGGACTGTCGAAGAAGTTCTGGGCGGAAGCAATCTCAACCGCCGCGTATTTGGTCAACAGAAGTCCATCACAAGCGCTGCAGATGATGACACCAGAAGAAGCGTGGTCCAGAAGGAAGCCGAATCTAAACCATCTGAAGATATTCGGTTCCAAGGCAATGGTCCATGTGCCGACATCGAAGAGAAAGAAGTTTGGTTCAAAATCCGTGGAAGACATTTTTATCGGGTACGCGGAGAATTCGAAAGGATACCGGATTTATCTTTCGGAGAACGATGACGTAGTAACCAGTCGAGATGTGATCATTATCAACGAAGGTCGAGCAGTGATGTCAACCGAGAAGCAGAAACCGGTGGAGTTCATGGAAATTGTCACCTGGATTGATGAAGTTTTCGATGTACCGGAGCAACCAAACGTCGAGAATACTATCCCAGAGGAGCAAGATACGGAAGGACCGACTGAGCCTGATGATCTGATGGAAGGTCCGTCTAACGCTTGTACGGTTTCTGAGATTGAGCATACTGATTCGTTGAAAGGTCAGCGCTCCCACCGCAATAAGATAGACCAGCTGGTAATGAGCAGCGTGTGTTAAGGCGCAGCGGTCGGGAGCGCCAAACCCCAGGCAAGTATTTGGATTTTGTATGTTTTAGTCCATTGTCTGGCCCCGTTATTTCCCCACAGTGTGCGGACGAGCATATTGTTGTTGATGATCCCACGAGCTACCAAGAGGCGATGAAGCGTCCAGAACATGAGCACTGGATTTCGGCCATGAAGGAGGAAATTCAAGCGCTTGAACAGAACGAAACGTGGACGTTGGCTGACTTACCGGCCGGTGGGTGTTTAAAACGAAGCTGGATCGGATGGAGCAATTGAGCAATACAAGGCATGTTTGGTTTGGAATTTTGCAGTAATCCTGGACAATGCCATTGGACTGCTGTAAAACGGATCATGAGGTACCTAAAGGACACAGCTGGACACCGGCTTCAGTATTGCAGAGAGGAAGTTACCCAATTGGTCGGCTATACAGATGCGGATTGGGGAGGAGATCTCGATACGCGAAAATCGACGAGTGGATACGTGTTCACGTTCATGGGCGGAGCAGTTTCGTGGAACGTGAAACGACAGCCGACAGTTGCACTCTCATCGTGTGAAGCCGAATATTTGGCGCTTTCAAGAACCGTGCAGGAGGCTCTCTGGTGGCAGTATTTTCAAACGCAAATTTTCGGGCAGCAAGTCATTTCAATTCGATGTGACAATCAATTCGCTATCTGCGTGGCGCGGAACCAAACATTTGGACATCAAGCACCAGTTTGTGAAGGATACTTTGGATCGTGGAGTCATCGACCTTGCGTACGTTAGCACGAAGGAGCAACCCGCCGACGGTCTTACGAAGGCTTTACCAAACATCAAACTGGAAGCTTTCATTAATAGAACACGCAGCTTAGGAAGGAGTGTTGTGATCTCAATCTAAGTAATCCGCGAGTTCGTAGTAACCACTTTTAGTTTGTTAGTCAAATAAAACTTTCATTCGGTTCCAAGCATTCCTCAAGATCAGACGTCTTTTATTTCACTGCATTTACAAGTATTTCTTCGTTAAGTAAGCTGATGTTAGCCTATTTTAGGGAAACTTGTGTTTTCCTACGGGTTTTCCCAATCTCAAAGATTACTGAGTTATTGAACTTTTTTCTGTTTTGGTCTATGCTTGCCATATATTGGCTCTAACTCGAAAACTATGCCATTTAACACAACACGTCTGCAAACAGACGTCAACAGAAACGCACGGTGGGGTTGAATTCGTGTTTTACGCAACCGTTAATTAACGACCCAACATGATGTCTTTAGTACAAAATTGCGATAAAACTAAACAAGATAGAAAATTAGTGTCAAAAAGAGAGTTGTAGAGCGCATTGAGAGGCATATTTTGGTTGGACAAAGCAATACACTTTATCACGTATTTTTTTTAAATAATAAGGGAAAACCCGTAGGAAAACACAAGTTTCCCTAAAATAGGCTAACTTCAGCTTACTTAAAGAAGAAATGACACGATTAAGTAGGAAATTTACCAAGCTGTCCAATGGAGGCACGAGTTTTGTGCTAAATGGCATAGTTCTTGAGTTAGAGCCAGACCAAAACAGAAAAAAAGGTTCAATAACTCAGCAATCTTTGAGATTTGACCATATGTGTAGAACAATTTTTTACTTCAAATATGATCTTCTATCGCCCCTTAAATTATTTGCATTAAGGAACCGAACACCCTGTATACAAAATGTGCCAAAAGACCGGAATCCGACAAATCTGCCGTCCAATCGAGGATTTTTTCGGTCTATTGAGGATAATAGGAAGGCCAAGAACACCAAGCAACTCCTCACCAACAGGGTCAAATGCTGCATACGAAAAATCAATGTGGGATCCATCCAATATCATGACTAAGCTGCGCCGCACGGAGGACCACGGACCGTATGCCAATATTCACTTAAGTTAACCCTTTGTATGAAATAAATCAGTTTGAACTAACCTTCACTGGTGTTTTTTCCCGACCCATTTTTTTCAGTCTCATTTGTTAGTGGACACCCGTTATTGGATCACTTCAGAAAAGTTTGGATCAATATTAATATTTTAACTCATTAGAACTGTTTTTACACAGGCTCTGTTGGAAAAGTAGTCGTGACCCACTATGAAGAGTTGATAACACAAAATGACATTTGACATGACTAAAAAGGAACAACTGTGCAAAATTTCAGTTAAATTGGAAATACATAATCGTTCAGGATCGATTCGCAAGCCTTCGTGAAATGCCTCAACAGTCACCTCATGACTTGAGTTCCTATTCTAATTGTAATGCGTTTGTGGGTAGTATATTTCTTGAACATTTGCATTTCCATTGGCAGCGTCTTATCGGTTCCGACCAGTTAGGTAAATTTTCTAGTATACGTCTTTTTTTTTTTTCTTTTGACAAACGTAATTTTATGCAAAAAGAGACAGGAACTGAAAAAGGGACTTATGCGTAAATCGACTTCATCATTCATAAATGATGCTACTGCTAGTTGTTATACGACCATTTACTTATTACGAGAACGAAGGGAAGCAATTGTAAACTGGATCGCGCCTTGGCACATGGTTAAACGATATATAAGTGAAGGTTACTTATGCAGCGAGCGAAATGTAAGAGACGAGTACTGAAGAATTTACGAGCAATTCAAAAGTTTTGTTTTACGACTGACGGCAGCCTTAAGCTGTTGTTAATTACCAGAGAAATTTTTTACTTTGTTTACACTTGAAGAAGCACATGGAAAGAGAGAGTGGGATGGAGAGAAACGTGTCAGCTCAGAAATTGCTACAAATTGCTTCAATCGTTTGCGGGTGATATGGCGCTTTTTATATTTTTAGTAATCAAAATATTAACACGAAAGGGAGACAGAGAAAGAGAGAGAGAGAGAGATATGCGCAGCAAATGAGCGAGCGAGCGGGCGAAAAAGGATAGATGCTTTCTAGAGCTTATCGCAGTTTCTTTCGGGTTTTGTTTGTTTGTTAGCAGTGTACTCTTACCCTTCTTGGATTTTCGCGCTACTCATAAACATCTCCCATTCAAAATTCATTCTATCTGTGTTTCTGTGTGATTTTGCTTCTTCTTTTTCTTCATCATCGACATCTTTTGCATGATCATCTATATGTGTTTATCAATGTCTATCGGGTTTCTTCCTCCCTTCAGCAAAAGAAAACGTACACCAACATAGTATATTTGCGGGGGAGATGTCAAAACATAACACAATTATCGAAATAGTGGGGGGAAAAAGAAATGAAACGAAAAGATAAAAAGTTTATATCGTAGTGAGCGAGGTTCGCGTTTGTAGTACTTTGAGTTTTTATCTAAGTTAACTTAATTTACGCAACATATAAATTTAGAAACTGAGGGATAAACAAAAAAAATCAAATGCGCTGTATTAACGTTATTTGCCAAACAATCAAGAGCATGTGGAAGGAAGGACACTGTGCAGCAAAATTTCGATCTTCGATCGGAATCCTTGATGAATAAATTAGATGATTAGTACCAACAAAAAAAACGAAAAAATAATGTAACTTCGTCCCAATTCGTACCAACGTGAGCAAGAAGACAAAACATCAAAAGTTACAATATGGTTAAAAAGTATTATAGGAAACAACCTCAGTGAAGATAATCAGTTTGTTAAATACTAGTTTAAATTTGATTTTACGTTACATGAGCGCAGAATTTGACTCATAGGCTGAGTAAAATTTAACTCGAATTTGAGTAAACGTCACTCATATTCGACCTAATTTAGCTTAAAGCTTCAGATTCAAACATACTTTTATTAAGTCTATGAATAACAGCAGTTTTGGCGACTGTGATAACACAGAACTCAAACTTTAAATTAGATTCTACAGTCGACTTGACTTTGAGCAGTTCTACGCCAAATGATCAGACTCGACTTTCTTCAACATTTGCACGAAACTTTGGTGTGATACATTTGTGCTAAAATTCGGTGATTTTGGATCTTGTATTTTTTTTAAATGGCGTTTGACATTTTTTAACAGGTTGTAGCACAAAAATGTCACTTCTGATCAAAATGGCGTCCGAAGCAAAGTTGTAGAGAAAAATTAAGTCTTTTTTGAAAAGTATACACCGTAATTTTTTAAGAAATTGTTTTGAGTTAAAAGTAATAAACACTTTGTAGTGTATGTGATATGGTTGATATAAAATAAAAATTGATTTACTTTAATTTCGTGTGAAGTCGACAAACTGCATTTGGCAACACTGGGAGTCGACACACATGACATAACTAGACGATTCATACGCGCCGAGAGCAGTTGAGTATGAGCTTCGGAAAGCTCCGAATACACAAATGTGATTCGTGTCATGGAAAACGAAGATCGGCTTCGATACGACATCAGACATCAGACGAGGGAGATAGAATAAATCTAGATAGAGTTGGAATTAGGGCGTAATAGCTTTTGTAAACAATGGCTTCTCTCGATGATATCTCGAAAGACATGACTCTCCCTGGCAAATCAACATTACCATCGAATATGGGAAGACTTCTCCTACCCGATGGATATGTTGATTTGAGTAGGCGTGCCTTGAGTTGCTAGAAATCAACGAGAGAAGTCATTGTTTACAAAAGCTATTACGCCCTAATTCCAGCTCTATCTAGAAATGATTGTTATGATGCTCTGGGATAGAAGAGCGCAAAAGGATGGATGACTGGTTCATCGAGTTAATTCAGGCTGGCTAGTCGCTCGTCTCTCATTTTTGTGTCTAATTTTAAAGCGGATGGACGTTGCTGATCAACGCGGGATGGTTTGGCTGGCGTCGTTCCAGTGACAAAAGATCGAGGCTTGCAACCTCGATCTGAGTTCACGACACACTTATTTAAAAAAAAAATTAAAAAAAAGCTCATGAAACATTCAATCGTTTGAACTACAGTCAACTCGATATCCCATAATTCGACAGATTCGGTGGTCCTTTCATTTGTCCATGTATCGTACTCTCCATAAGTCGATATTTCCACAAGTCGATGTTCTGTGTAGTATTATTTTGATTCTATTACTCGATATGTGAAAGGCAGAACTTCTTAATTCTGTGAATTTGATGCTAAAATCAAAGAGACTTTGAAAACATGATAACTGGTGGACATATTGAGAACCCAGAACCCATCTGCCACATCAGAACATGTTTCTGGTGTCCTTGGGAAAAGGGTCCGTATCTTTAATTCATACCAAAATCTAACATGAGGCAAATCAAACTTGATTGCTTAGGGCAGGGGTGCCAGCCCAAGTAACATTGCAGGTTTTATCGCGGTTTTATAGCATTCTACAAGTCTAAATCATGGTCTACAGAACCCTCATAAAACCAAAATTGTTACTTGGGAGGTGTTTTGAGAAAAACTCTTCAACGAGATAGAATAATTATCTGCACTGCTTCTATTCAAGTTGGAGTGTGGAGGGGGAGTCTCTAGTCAGTCAGTCAACTCTCCACAACTCGATGTCCACTAACTCAATATCGAGTTATAGAACCATAGTAAAAATCAATGTCATGGCTCGATAATTCTATAGCTCGATGGTTCCTTGAATATCGAGTTGTGGAGAGTTCACTGTATATAGTATTTTTATATTGATGTCACTGTTCATAATCATAAAATTAGAAAAGAAGGAGAACAATTTAGGTTTTATGAGGGTTCTGTACCTCTACAAAGCTTACAATTTTACTTGGGCAGTAGCTTAATAAATTTACAGATTTTTTTTTTAAATTTCGGAAGTTCAAAAATCTTGAAACATTTTATAATTTTAGGTGCCTACTAGAATTTACATTTTTTTATGAGTGCAATCTCCAACGCGTTTCAAAGTCTCTGATATTTTAAATTTCATAGAAACTGTTCGAAGTCTGCTATCGCTACGGGGATAAATACATACCATAAACACGATTGTTGCAAACAGGTGGAATAGTTTGAAATTGTTTTAGACATTTTGAAATTTAATTAATTGACATCCGAGACAAAAAGGCTGTGAAATTTTCAAAATCATTAGTCAGATTTCTCATATTCTGAAAATATAATTTTATAGGTCAAAAGAAAATTTTGCAATTCCTGGATCTTTAAAAAAAGAAGCTTGAAGAAATTTTCAAGATTCTGGGTCGACTATTCCGAATTCGTATTTTGAAATGTTTTCCAAGATCCCTGATTTGAAAACAAATATCAATATAACGGATCTTAGAAAATGTTCATGATTCTGAGAATTTCGTGGTCTTGAGAATTTTTGTAGTATTTTGAGACGAACAGAAAGGGAATTCTAAGAAGTATTCAAAGAGGGTTCTGATTAGAACTTCATATTAGTTTTGAGAAAAACTTTAAACGAAATCTATGGAATGCTTCCAAGGTAATTCTGAGGACCTTCTGATTCCTGGTAAATGCTCAGGATACTCTCAAGGGAGTTCTGAGAAGAATTCAAACGAGAAGAGCTTATTTAATGTAAATCTAAATAGAATTCCAACGTGAGAAGGAAATTCTGAAGATTACTTAAGCATAATTATTAAGCAAAAGTGAGAATACTTCCAAGGGAATTCTGAGAGCATTCCTATTGCATTTTGAGGAGTAATTTAACGGAAGATCTAAGCATGATTCCGTCAGAGCAGACTTGATGAATGTCTAGGAATATTGCCTAGAAATTACGAGGAGAGTTACAGGTGAATTTAAAGAATAATATTAAAATACACTTCTGAAATTCCAAGGGAGTTCCGACTACTATTTCAGGAGAACTATTAGGAGAAATCTGTGAAAGTTCTGAGAATAAATCCCAAATTAAATTTAAGGTGTATTCCAAATAAATTCTGAGGATATGATGAAAAGAATCGATCAAAGCAGATAGGACCTTTTGAAATGTTCATCTAGAAATGTGAATCATAACAAATTATTATGCAAAGCGTCCTGCAAACTGGAGACGGTCGAGTCGAAATTTAATATTTATTTGCTAAATAATCATTTTGTCAAGCTTCTGCATTCATGTTCCATTAGATGTAACTGCTATTGTTTGCGGTGACATCTATCGGAAACGACACACAATCTGTTTTCCTATAATTGTTCACAGAGGACACTGCAGTGCAAAGCATATCTGGTACCTCTATATATGCATTTAGATTATTATTCGAAGTTCCCTTTTTTACACATTCTGCACCCAAAATTGCTCACCCCTCACAGAATTTCCCGCCGATTTTATGAATGGGGCGGGGCATAAATTATATTTAAAAAGGAGGGACTTCAAATATTAAAGTAAATGCATATAGAAAGGTACCAGACATGTTTTGTAGCGTCAAGTACTCTATTTTGTAATCTGTGAAAGCGATATCACCAAGTGAGATTGAGCTCGTGAGAGCAAATTTTCTCTTTCAAATTTGAATGTTTTTTGGCTCTCTTTGGGGACAGGTAGTAAAGCAGGTAAAATTGAATGGGTAAAAATCATTTTTGTTTAATTGTAGCATGTTTAACAATAATTTTCGGGAAAAAAAAACTTAACGAAACAGCGCCATCTCTGTGGAAAATGGCCGGACGATATGATTAATTGGCCTGTAACTGCTATTTTCTCGCATTTACACATATATTTGAAGTTACTCATCATTATGCTTTCCTCTTTTTCTTTGCAGGTATTCCACTGAGACGTTCCTTCAAGTCTTTCAAGGAACCCAACTAATGCTACATATTTCCAAAAATAAATTATAAAGTTCCATAGATATGGGGCCTTATTTAGCTCAGTCGGTAAAGGTGCAGCTATAAAGCAAACCCATGCTGGAGGTGGCTGGGTTCGTTTCCCGGTCCGATCTAGGAATTTTTCGGGTCGAAAAATTTCTCTAATTCCCTGAGCATAGAGTATGATCATATAGGGAAATTTACGTATTCTCGTCAATCTAAGCAGCGTCTGCACTTCTACTAGCATTTTCTCAGCGTCACGCACATATATGATGTGTCTGTTTGTTTACATTCATCTGCTGCTTGCTTTTCTATCCATTCCAATCGACAGAATTTTTCAAAACGTTTTGAAAGCGTTTTTACAACGCTCCAAACTTCTCAGGTGAGTGTGACTATTATCGGCAGCCTCTTTTTCTTCGGCAACCTTCCCATTAGAACTGCGTGTTAACCAGCTGTTCTATTATCGGCAACTCGAAATCAACCCCATTTTGTAGTGCGTATGCTTTATTTGAAGAAAAATGTAGCATTACTGGATTGCTCGATCGTTCAAATATAATCAGATTGAAGCTGAAAGGCTAAACAATCGTTTGGACACATTCAGGGAAGTGCGTTGATGGGAAAACATAGTGAAATTAACGTTTAAATTTTGGTTGCCGAAAACAGTCAATGGGTGCCGAAGCCAACATTTACCCTAGGTAACCCTAAGACTAGAAGGTCCCGAAATAACGTGCTCAACTTTTTGGCTCAGCTCTGATACTCTTCTAGGTCCCAAGCTAATCGATTCACCCCTCGAAACATAGGAAAATCCACTAGCCCCTCATTTTATCTGTCAAACTTTTATAGCGAATCAGAACAAACATAGTGTAGTACTAGAATTTCGACTAGAATGGGGTACGTTAATCGTTTGCTTGGGACCAATAGGCTAGTCAAGTAGTGAGTCAATTTAAAATCGTTAGTTTCGTATTGATTGTTGGTATGATTGTGCTTGCCACACAATTATTTGAGAAAGCTTTACTAGTTTTAGTAATCCTGGGAAGATCCAGGGAGGGAAGACCTCCAGGGCACGTTCAAAGTTTGTTTTTAATTTTTTCAACAACATTTAGTGACCTTCACGGTATGTTCAGAAAACTTCTTAAATTAACTTAAAATCAACCTTAAGTTAGAAGCGTCTTTAGAGGAAGTCCACAGAGAAGGTCCGGAGAACTACCAGAGCATATACATTTTGATTCATTGGTATAGTGCAGAGGGTTTCCAGAGCAAGTCCATCAGATTCTATGTCTATGTCTGAGTACAGTTGCATCTCGGTTTTGGAATGATTCAATTTTGCCATCACTAAATTTTCAATGTTAGACTATGACTATGACTAAATTTTCAATGTAAGACTCTCAATTAATAACTGTGGAAGTGCTCAAAGAACACTAAGTTGAGGGCCGGCGCAAAGTCCCAGTAGGGACGTAATAAAGCCAAAGAAGAAAAAGAAGATTAAGCAGCTGGTTGCCTAAATCAATATCCCGCTGTATCTTCAGAGTACAACTAGAAATTTCAAGCTATTCCAAAGTAAATCCAAACATTTTTCAAGATAAGTCTAGAAGTTCACTTGGAAAAATCCAAAGGATCTCCATTATAGCTTCAGAGGAACTGCTCAGAAGGTCTGCTCACATTAGCATTAGCTGACCAGGTCAATCTCTAGAGCTAGTCTTGTGTCAGTATACGAAACAATCGATCGAGACTGACTAGCTAGCGGAACTCCCAAACTTTCACCGTCACAGCAACATCATTTGAGAGCTGTTTTTGGGCCTTTGGAATACGTGAGCAACCTACAACTAGTTCGTGGTGAAAGTGGTTCTAGAATCCCATATCGGATAGTTGGAACGTCTTGCGGAGCCTCCGCAGACAGCAAAGAACAATCAGGCCTTAGCGTGAATAGTAAGGTAAGTTAAGGGCTACGCAAGTAACCATCAAGCCCGCTAATAGCCCACCATAGTGGTTAATATAAGGCTTCCTACTTTATATTTAAGTCGTATATCAGCCTTATATTTTGGTTGCTTACTAGGGTATTCTTGTAGCGTCTAGGAAAATGAAGACAAATCGCTCTTGTAGACACATTCTAAAACCCTGTAACCCTACTCTTGAATTCCTGTAGAATGGCAAGTAAAGTCCTACTGACCCAAGCTTGTCCTTGAAGCCTCCTTGGCATGTGCAGGAATATAAAATGATCCACATATGGCCCCACCTTGAAACTCACCATAAACGCACTCTCAAAGTTCCTCGAACCCGATTCGTAACCTTCAATGTCTCGTGAATCAATATTCGACACCTGAACTCAACATAAGTTCAAACGGCTCTAAGATATTTCCAGACGATCTTTTGGCGGAAACCTGTTTAAACTGGTCTTTGAATTCTTGTCAAGAAAATGGTAGTTGAAGTTACGAAGTGGAATTCCTATGTAAATATTTGAAAAACCCATTGTGTATTAATTTGAAAATTGAAAAACCAAAAAACAGAACTGTAACTTGACCTCTGGACGATCAAATTTCAAAACTGATCAAGGGACTGCGATTACTTTGCTTAATGGGACAAACTGTCTTCATGTTTCTTTTACATTTTGCATCTTCAAAGTCCGTAGTTTTATCAAGTCATGTGAAAATAGATGCCAATTGATAGTGGATAACGTCGCTATTTAAAAATTGACGCAAATCCATATGGGACTGATATGCGATTATAGACAGTACATATCTGTTATCCAAGCTTGTTCTTGATATCTCCTAGACGTGTACTGCAATCCAACAGGGTTCACATCTGATGTCTTCAGGACTCGATTTCGACGCTTATCAGACCAACTCTCGTTAGTCCCTCAAACCTGCTTCGTAACCCCCTAAATCTTCGGAATCCAATTCAATATATGACGGTCTCCATTATAAGTCCAGGGCGTAGCCATAGATATCCTTGCAAGTTCAAATGATTTCTTGGTATAGTACAAATGACTTCCATCAAAATTTCTAAGGACCTGCTGGTACAGTACAGCAGGTCTCCATGGCAAATCAATAAAACCAAGTTTAGAGACGATTACGAGAATCGCTGGAAGTCCCTTGGATTGCCATGCTTGTCATAGAAGTCTCCGCGATTCACATCTTATGTCTCTGGAACTTGACCTCGAAGCTCACTAGGCACACTCTTAAGTCTAAGTCTAATGAGCTTAATTCAATATCTGCGGGTCTTCAACGTAAGCCCAGGCAACGAAATAAGGACAATGAATGGAAACTCGGTTCTTGGAATGTCAGAACGTTAAATGAACCTGGACGAGTGGGTTTTCTGGCCCGTGAACTGCAAAAGGTGAATGTGAGTGTGGCTGCTATTCAAGAAGTACGGTGGCTTAGATCTGGAGAACGTGAATTCAGGGCGGTAGATCCTATCGCCAACACATCGTTCAAATACCATATCTACTACAGCGGTGGCGATAGAGCAGAACACGGAGTTGGTTTCGTAGTGATTGGGAAACAGATGAAGTGGGTTATGCGGTGGAAACCGGTTAGCGAGCACATCTGCAACATCTACGCACCGACTAACGATAAATCCGATGACGTGAAGGACACGTTTTATGAAAGCCTGGATAAAACCTATGATGAGTGCCCTAAACACGACTTGAAGATTGTCATCGGAGATGCAAACGCGCAGGTCGGAAGAGAGGAATTCTTTCGCCCAATCATTGGAACAGAGAGCCTTCACTCTGCAACGAATGATAATGGCCTGAAGCTGATAAACTTCGCTGCTGCTCGTGATATGGCCATCAGTAGCACCCACTTTGCACGGAAGGATATCCGAAAGCACACCTGGAGACACCATAATGGCGAAACTTGCTCCCAGATCGACCACGTGTTAGTGGATGGTCGGCATTTCTCGGATGTCGTAGATGTCAGGACCTACCTCGTTGCCGCAAAAATTCGAGCGCGTCTATCGACCGTTACGAGTTCGAGAAACCGGAGATCGATGCGTTTCAACATCCAGTGTTTGACAGTAGATGGTGTTGCTGCAGAGTACCACCAGAAGCTGAATGAGCGCATAGCGGAAATCAACGTGAACGACAATCTCAACAATCTGTGGGAAGCTGTCCACGGAGCGGTGAGCACAACAGCACGAGAGGTGATAGGTACAGCTCAGAGGCGCCCCCGGAACGGGTGGTTTGACGAAGAGTGCCAGCGAGTGACAGAGGAGTAGAACGTCGCCAGAAGCCGGATGTTGGTGTCTGGTACCCGTCAGAACAGAGAGCGGTACAGGGTAGCAAGGTCAGCCGAGAAACGAACGCAGGAAAAAAAAGGCAGTACGAGGAACGTGTTATTGCTGAGGCACAAGAAAGTATGGAGCAGAATGATATGCGAAGGTTTTACGCAACTGTCAATGGCGTGAGGAGTAAGACAGCGCCGCGACAGATAAAACGATGGTGACTGCCAGGTGGAAGGAGTACTTCGAGACGTTGCTGAACGGAGAGAACGAGAAAGCATCTACAAACAGAACACACATCGACGACGATGGTCAAGCTGTGGAACCACCAACGCTAGAAGAGGTGAAAAAGGCGATACGAGAGCTGAAAAACAGTAAGGCTGCGGGGAAGGACGAGCTCCCGGCCGAACTTCTCAAACACGGAAGTGAGCAGCTGCACCAGATGATCCACCGTATACTGTTCAAGATATGGGAGGAGGAAGAATTGCCCGCTAGTTGGTTGGATGGTCTCGTTTGTCCCCTCTACAAAAAGGGACACAGACTGGAGTGCGCCAATTACAGAGGAATCACGCTTCTGAATTCGGCGTACAACATATTATCACGTGTTCTGTTCAACAGATTGAGACCGCTTGAGGAATCCTTCGTCGGCGAATACCAGGCTGGTTTTCGTGAGGGTCGATCAACGACGGATCAAATGTTTACCCTGCGTCAAACCCTTGAGAAGTTCCGGGAATACAACTTGCAGACTCATCATCTGTTCATAGATTTCAAGGCAGCGTACGATTCAGTAAAGAGAAACGAGCTATGGCAGATAATGCAAGAAAACGGTTTTCCGACGAAACTAATTAGGCTGATTCGTGCAACGCTGGATGGTTCGAAATCATGTGTACGGGTTGCAGACGAGATTTCGGCCTCGTTCGTGACCTTAGATGGGTTGAAGCAGGGAGATGCTCTTTCAAACTTGCTATTCAACATCACCCTCGAAGGAGCGATTAGGAGAGCTGGCGTGCAGAGGAACGGTACCATCATCACAAAGTCGCACATGTTCATTGGTTTTGCGGACGACATCGACATCATCGGAATCGACCGTAGAGCAGTGGAAGATGCGTTCGCGCCTTTTAAGAGGGAGACAGCGAGGATTGGTCTCACGATAAATTCTAGCAAAACGAAGTACATGGTCGCCGGTAGAAAGCGTGGGAGCAATAGGTGAAAAGGCGTATTGCAGCCGCGAACAGGGCTTTCTACGGGTTGCGTAGCCAGCTGAAGTCCCGCAGCTTGCGTACGAAAACGAAATTCGCGCTGTACAAGACGTTGATTCTGCCGGTAGCCCTTTATGGCCACGAATCGTGGGCATTGAAAGAGGCCGATCGGAGAGCTTTCGGTGTCTTCGAGCGTAAAGTGCTGCGAACAATACTCGGCGGTAAACTGGAAAATGGCATCTGGCGGCGTCGCATGAATCAAGAGTTGTACCAGGTATATAACGGCATGGATATTGTGAAGCTTATAAAACACGGCAGGCTACAGTGGGCTGGGCATGTGGCATGAATGCCGGAAGAGCGTCAAGCGAAGCCAATATTCAGCAGGGAACCCGGAAGAGTACGTCGGCTTCGGGTAGGCCACGCACGCGTTGGCTTTGTGCAGTTGAGGAGGACATTAGGTCCTTGAACGTCCAAGGCGACTGGAAGCGATTGACTCAGGACCGAGACCAATGGAGACGGTTACTTCGTTCGGCGCAGATTTGAATTCAACGAGTCGTCGCCCATCAGGTACTCAGGTAGGTAAGATCATAAAGAAGACTTCCAGAACAAATACAATGAACATACAGAGAGCCTCAAAGGTAAGCTCAGAACACTCTGTATTGTTTCATAACAATATTTTAACAATTCTGAAATTAGCTCCAAAGGACTTTCAATTTACCTTTAAGATCTTTGTTATACCTTGAGTTAATGTGGAAAAAAATGTGAGCCTCTAAGGCTTCTAGACTCGTTACTCGTCACTCTGATGTCTTCTACATACTTAGAAATTATTGTCGTTTTCGGTAATTATTTGACATATTTTTTTTTTGAGACTTTGACGTTTATTTTAAAAGACTATTTTTCTGAAAAAAAAACCTTATTGCAGGGTGACCAGTGAACCGCGAAATTAGGAAACCGGTTAAAAATCACCCTAATTAAGCTTAAAAAAAATATTAAAAATTGGGAACATTGAGAATTTCGATGAAAAATTGGGAAAGATCTTATTTTTAGACCTTGAAATAATTTCAAGACCTTCGGACTGGACTAGATTTTCAGGATACAGTAATTTTGAAGAACTATAAAGAGAATTTTAGATTTTGCACGAAGCAATTTAGAGCACATTTTAAAATGAATGCTAAAGATAACATCAAGGCATGTTTTTCGAATAAAATGTCATACAAACATGATTTATAAAACCATGGCATTTTCGAAAAACCTGGAATTTTAAAATAGAAATTCAGATGCCCCCCTGGTCTTGTAGGTTCCAAAAGTACACCAGATTTATCACTGAAGAAAAGTCCTAAATTGGCTTCAGAGTCTCCGGAATTACTCATCTCAAAAACCTTCATGGACTCGCGTCTGAAATTCTTTTAGGCTGTCCCGAAAGTTGGTTCTATTTTCAGTGGTAACCATCATGCAACAAACTTAAGTTGCATCAACGCACGCTTTCATTTGCTTGTCGCTCATTTGAATTTATAAGGTTATTTAATAAGAATTATTCGAAAACTTTGCTGCACAGTGTTTGTAACTCTGGAAAATAAAAATAACGGAAGATAAACGGAACATTGCTAAACCAAAAAAAAAAAATGAAGTAGCAACTTTTGCGTTGGATCGGAGTTTGATGGATGCGGTGGTGGTTTGAATTTAGCTAGGATGTAAGCCGTATTTAAATTAAATCATTTAACACATGAAGAGAGATAGATTAGGTTAGGCTGGAGTGGTTTGGTAGAATAGCGAGAAGAAAACCTTATCACGATCATAAAGGTTAGTAGTTAGTGGGTGTTTCCCAAAAACAGAGACAGTTCAGTTCTACTCTACGAGAGAGAGAGGGGTGGTGCGTTTGAAGGCGTGATTCGATAGATGTTTTTTGTTTGCTTGTTATTCCCTCGGTAAGAACGAGGGCGTGTAAGTGCATTTGTTTAAAAATAGATACTCAAATATGTGTGAGGTAGGCTGGGTTTTGCAGTTTTACGAAAACAAATCAGGCCATAATGGAGGTGCTATTTACCCTTGAGTGTCTCCTCCCTCTTCGGCCACCAGCAGTTCGTACTCCTGGGCGGCGTACCGATCCCAATCCGAGAGCTGCAACGAGAACCAGGAAATGCAACGAGAAGAATAGCAAACAAAGAAAAAGAAGATTAAAATTTCAGGACTATTGAGCAGGGCGCTACGCTCCGTTGGAGCCGGATTCCTACATCGTCATTATCACGTTGCGCGAATGGATCCCGCTGTTCGTGTTCCATGTACTTCTCCAGATTGAAGAACGTATCGAAGAAGATGGGCGTCATCTTGCACCGTTTCAGATCGGCGAGCGTGACACAGCCGGGCGTGGTGGGCTTGATCATATCCAGCATCTGGGAATCCATCAAAACGAACGGGTGATTTCCCAATCGTAAACCGTAAATCACACAAAATCAATTGTCCGTACCTGGCACAAACAGTCTTCAAAGGGTAACGTCTCGATGCCGAGCGATTCCATTCGGTGTTGCTGTTCCTCGTAGAAGTACTCCAGCTCGTACATCGAGAGCATCCCGTCGCCGTCGACGTCCATGCAGCGGAACCAGTACTCGATCGCCGTCGGGTGTGTCTTGTCCTCTTCCGCCAGCAGGAACCACACAAAGTCCGTGTAGGACATCTTTGGTCCATTGGGGCCCACCACAATCGGATTGGGATTGCCTCGCCGGGGGCCACGCGTCACACAGCCGGAAAAGATCCGCTCGATCATACGTGATGAGAGTGCTGAAAAATCATGACTCATATTATGGTGATTCAATCAGTAAAAAAAAAATCGCAAAATCACTCACCATGATCGTTATGCCGGGCCAGATCCTGCTGATCGATGTACAGATCGTGATCCCGGTCCAGCTCCCAGAACTTGCAGTAGATGACGTAAAAGTGCTCGTAGCTAAAGTACGCCATGATCTGGTTGATGTCCTCCTCCTCCTCCAGCAGCTGTATCACATCGAGCAGGTTGCTCTTTCTCAGTTCGGGTACCGTGATCTTCCCCGTCCAACTACGATTCACATTGTAGTAGACTCGAGCTATCACCGTATGGACGTAGCGCGAGTGGAACTCGGCCGCCTCCTTGAGGAACGCCAACCCCGGATGGGTATCGACGACGTCCTGTATTAGCGAGGCGAAGTCTTCCGGAAGAATGTACGGTCTACTGCGGTCCCCTCGGGACATGATGTACGTAAAGCGGGACGCTGGATCATGGCAGAAGGTGGTCATTCTGGGAAAGAAATCGTTCGTTAATTGCAATCCTTCAAACTACGAAACACAAAACTCACTGTCGCCAGAAGCTGATGAATTTGTCACCGTTCACGCAACCACTGGCCGTTTGCGGGGTGCACATGAAGAGCGGTACTCGCCAGTACAGTGGCACTTGGCACATGGTGACAATCTTGTGGAACTTGTCCCGACTGCACTCGTAGTTTGGCATACTCTCGAAGACCTGCTCCAACCGCTGCATGGTCGTTTCCGTCGTGATCGCTGGCGGTGGCTTGCCATTCGGGAAGTGGAATCTGTAGGAATAACGGAGACAAATTTGAAATGATTAGCCAAAGTGCTGTCTTGATTTGATCGGATAACCCCCAGACCTTGGGGGGGGGGGGGGGGTTAAATTTAAAGCATCCGCACCCGAACATGACTCACACCCTACCCAATGCCATTCGCTTGCTGTATCGCCTTTCAGTGCAACCCTTGCCAAAAAAATCTAACGACGATGACGGCGGCTATTAGACGAGAGATATTCATTTACAAATTAAATTATACATTCCCCATTCCGTTCGTGTACATGTAAAAAAGCTAAAGCGGGCCGTGTCTGGTCGCATCAACTTTCGAAAATCCTGTTCTCTCTCTCTCTCTGTGTCCCCGTCTAGTGCCAACAAATTTTTCGGTCACTTTTTCATTCATAAAATTGTTAAGCTGTCTCGTCATGTGAGGCAACAACAATAACAACAACCGACAGCGTGTGGAAGCGATGCAGCACTCCTGGCTGGTACGTGTCAAAGTTGACGGGTTGAATTTTCCCGAAGAGGATGGACATTTTTCATCTGATTAAAAGAATGATGATATCGGAAAATTGAAGAGGAATTTTAGTTTTTTTTTCGTTGGATTTTGGCGGTTTGTGGTGGGAGTCACTAGTGAGATTATTTCCCGTTTTTTGGGCCGTATAATTTTAAATTTTGAAGGATTTTATTAGAAGTGCTAAGCGAATCATGCTTGCATTGTGGGCTAGCTTTAAAATCCTTCGAATTTAAGCACGAGCAAGAGCATGAATGTCCGGGGAAATATTGATAAAAATACTTACAGTATCGATTTGGGTACGGTTCGATTTTGGCACCGTGCCAAAATCGAACAGTTTTGAAAAATAGTAAGATTTACATTTTCTCGACTTATTCAGAGCGCAGTTTTTACAAATAGATTAATTCTAGATAGAGCTGGAAATAGGGCGTAGCAGCTTTTGTAAACAAAGTCATAGCTCTCCCAGGCAAATCGACATCACCATCAAGTAGAGGAAGACTTCTCCTACCCGATGGATATGTTGGTTTGTGTAGGCGTGTCTTGAATTCCGAGAAATCAACGAAATAACAAATGTTTACAAAGGCTGTTACGTCCTAATTCCAGCTCTATCTAGAATTATTGATGTCATAGCGCGTCATTTTGCAACGTCCACTATTAATTGAGTGGCAGTGAACCATTCAATTGATGTTTCCTATCCGGGTCATTCCGAAAAAATATTCCTGAGAAATTGACCAAAATCGATTTGAAAATTCTGTTCGGTTTCGCGGAAAAGTGCTATATTTTCACAAAAGACATGTTTAGTAAACAAAAATCTAAAAACAAATTAATCCACACCCAATTGGTAAACATTTCCGGGAAATTTGCTTTATGTTTCCGGTGGAAGTCGGAAGAAACTTTCGGGAGATATCGGGGGTGGTGAGTATGTAGGAAGAGGAAATTGATTTAAGTTGGATGGAACCTTCGCTAGGAGGTGAATCAGGGGGTAAGTCACTATACCACCTTGTGACTGTGCTGATTGTGTTCCTTGTGTGTTTTTGAGTGTCGTCGGAGGGAGTTTCTTCATGTCGACCGAGTTGCCAAAACATAAAACGAAAAATTATGCTTACTGGCAACCATAACATCCCTAGCGCTGAAAATGACAGATCTCTCTGCCACTCCTTCGCTGATGTTATTTAATAAACACAACCGGTGCGAGGAGGATTCGGGGCTGAACAAGCACAGTCCGCTGCACCGGATTTTGGAGTGGAACCGGAGAACGTCCATCAGCCAATATCACCGACTTGTTGTACATCTTCAGTGCCTCGTGGAGGAATCGGTTTCCATTGCCATTTACCTCAATACAGTTCAAAGAAACAGTCGTACGACCGGAAAGAGCTACTCAGGGAAAGCAAAGCCAAACGCGCTGATGAAATACTGAGACCTGTTCACCGTTAGAAAGTTTGACGACTGGAACAGCAGCAACCACTGGTAGCGGAGAATAATTCACTGTTCTATCTGAAGGGATTGAGTCTTTGAAGAAACTCGAATGGTGTGTGGATTGCGCTTTTTATTTGATTCAGATCAAAAGTGTATTGACCATTCTTGGATGTTTCTCTGAATTATGTTGCATTTAATAGAGCGTTTCTTCCAAATCTATTTACCAATCGAGGTCCGGTGCAATCTAACAAACCGACCGCCGTAGTTATCTCTCCTTTGGATTCAAAAACAACAACAATTTAATTGATCAACAAACGTGAACATTATTGGCAGTGGTTCCAGAATTGTTGAAACAAAATGCTTTTCATGTGGCGGAAGGGTGTTTGAAGTGTGTCGAAGTGTGTTTTTGCTGTGTTTAATACAAAGTGGCAGAGTGCCTTACCCTTTGAAGTGAATTCTAGCCGAAATCAGATACTGTTTTGGAGGAATTCGGATGAAACTTTCGGGGAAAGTTTAAAGGATCTTCCAAAGAAAGTCTGGAGGAACTTTTGGAAACAGTCGAAGGACACTTCCAAAAGAAGCCAGAAAGACTTTTTTTTTTATTTGGAGGGACTGTCCCAGAAGATGTTATAAAAATTGGCTACAACTTCCTCGGGCAATTACAGGGGAAGCCAGATGAACCTTGGAAGAATCTTCCAGTATGTGTTGGTATAAACCTTCGGGCAAGTTAGAAGAAACATCTAGGAGGAGCCAAAAGAATCTTCCGGAAGGACGTCAGAAGACATAAACTGTCTGGCGATACCAAGACGAAATTTCCAGGTGAAGTCAAAAAACATTTGACGGAAAACGAACTTTGCGAGAAATGCGAAAAATTCGCGCCAATATTTGAACTCATACAAATCTTTATAATGATAACATTTTCTTCAGTACATTTGGCTTCAATTTCATTAAAAAAGTTTAGTACGAACAAAGTTACAAATGTTTAATTTTCTTTGTATAAAAAATGACTGAATGTTGACATTAATACAAAGTTTGCTTGTTTTTCACCGTGCGTAAGTGTAAAGCAGCGGAGAAGAGAAGACAGACACACACTCAGAAATAACGAAAATTCAATGTGCAGCCAACGCTCCGACGGCTCCGACACAAAGAGCGCCACTCAGTGTAGGGTTGCAAATGGGAAACCTGGCATAATGACAATATTCTTCTTCGTTGTGCACTTCTTCATCTCCTATGTATGCAGTCGTGGTAAGCAAAGTCTGCAAAGAACTCAAAGAAGACATTAGTGCTTCTTGTATTATATTCGCTCCTTGCGCCGCACTGACTGTACCGCTCATTGTGTGGATTGCTTTCTCAAAGATTAGTTGGAAAAGAGTGTGCGAAGCAAATGGGAGAAACACACACTCATGCACAAAGTTGCTTTGCAACCGCTCTGAGGCGCTTTCCAGCCCTGCTGTCAATTTCTCATTTTACATTTGTTGTGGCTCTTAAAAAATAAGGATTATTGCCAAATGATAGAAGTTAAAACAGAAGGTGAAAAGACATTACGAGTGAACAGAAAATATTGATTATTAGTAAGTTGCCATTGCCTTTTTTCATTTAGTTCGTTTATTTGGAAGGCTCAATCGCGTTAGCTTTACGGAGCCGATAATTCATTGCTCATTGCTTTAACAAAATTCACTTATTTCTATGTCTAGTAGGAGTTGTGTCGAATACTCGAGGCTTACCCGATGTTAGAGGGGTACATTGTCGAATCATATCGGATATAATAGTATCATTTGCATTAGCATAGTATCAGTATCAGGGTTAAATTTGGTGGTTTCAAATTATGATTTTATTTCAAAGTTCAAATTATGAATGATTTTCAAACTGCTGGAATGAAGTGATCGGATATGTCAAGTATTATGTACTATACACAGCAAAAAAAAATGTAATATCGATCAATGTAATTCAAGCTGATGTATGAAATAACTATGCAATAGCAAAAAGCAGATACAATATTACATCAATGGATGTAATTTTGTTCGCAAAATCGATGGACATCGTACAACGTTATATTACACAACCGATGGATTGACCTAGTTGCAGTAGTTTGGATGTTATATTCAACATTTTTTTCTGTGTATGTGACCTAATACCAGCCACATAAAACAAATAAATCACATAAACATTACCCCCGTCACCACTGGCAAAAAGAGATGATCGCCGACTCGCTCATGTACCGACCTTGTGTTTGAAACAGTTCTATAGATTTTTACCGCAGTCAAGTTGTTATGTGAAGAATGGCATCCAGTCGTAGGTTTGGAATGTCTGTCACCGGATGGAATTCAACTTTTCAACTTTGAAATCTGTGTTAGGGACATCGCTTTTCACAGGCAATCGGTGATAATTGTAATTATCATAGCAACAGTTGCACATTCGTGCAATTTAAAATAGCGACATTTTGAAAAATTATTAGGTCTTAAATTTAACAGATGCGTAGGAATATTTCTGATCGATTGGTGATAAAATTATTGAAATTGGTACAGGGGCAGCTGAGTTATTAACGTACAAAATCTTTCATAATTTTGTTACATGTTCCATTTTTCGGTTTTCACAAAGTGTACCTCCATATAGAAATTACAGACGTAGTCCTACGTCAAAATAATAATTTTAAAATACAAGCATTAAATTTTTCTCATTAGGTATTTTCATTCGCATTTTGAATTTTATAGATCCACAGGGGATTAATCTTCAGTAACCAATAAATTAAAAAAAACAGAGGCATGAAATGTTTTTTTTATTTTCAAGAATCTGGAGTCAAATTCCATGAACAGTTTTAAAGGCTCGTTGAATTTTATTATAATTTCTACGGACCTCATTCAAAGGGAGTTCTGGAGGAAAAAATCTGAGGAATTTTAGATTTCATGTGAAGCCTGATAGTTTTGAGTAGAATTTTACGAAACCCTGAATTGAATTAAAGTAAATTTTTATGAAAACTCTTGGGAATTTCTGAGGAGCACAAATCGGGTGAACTTCAGATGTAAATTCCAATATCATTCTGAGGATAATTTCATAAAGTTTGTGCGAGAAAACGAATCCAGAGCACGAATCCAGAGCATAAGTTGACAATACTAAAAGGAGGATTCCAATTAAATCTGAGAACAACTCCAAAACATTTTCAAAGGAATTCGAAAAATAAATTCAGGAGAGTTAGCCAAACAAATAATGACAAGAAATCTAAGGAATTTGTGAGAAGAAATGCCAATGATTTCTTAGGAGACTTTCAATGTGAGTACAATTCCAAAGGAAGGAGTGAGATTCCAAATGAAATGAGTTCAATCAATATTCGAAGAATCTTTCCAAAGGGTACAAGATTATTGTGGAGAATTACAAGGTAATTTCGAGGAAAACTAAAGAAAATGAATTCGAAAGATAGCTTATTCGAAATTTTGAGGAATATGGAATTCTCCGTTGAATATGGAATGGACTATTCTGAGGTCTTCAACTACTTGAAAGTTCCCAAATGTTTCCTGAAGTTAATGAAACTGCCTTGAAGTTCTTTCGTAGTTTAAGAAACTAGCCTGATGCTCACAATACTTCTCATTAAATTCTTAAATTTCTCTGAACTTTATAGGACTTCCTAAAGTTTCCTCAATTTTTCTAACGATCATGGATCTCCTCTAACGGTTTAACAATTCGCTGAAGTTCTCTAAACTTCTTTAAAATTTATATGACTTCTGTAATGTTAACGGAACTGCTCTGAGGTTTTCTGTACTTTTCTGAAATTCTCAAAACTTCTCTAAAGTTTTTGCAGTTCTCATGAAGCTTGTTGTACTGCATTGAATTTAAATGTACCGTTTCAAAAATGTTTAAGCTTCAGTGAACTTCTGAAATTATGCGAAGACCTCAATTAATTTTTAACGTCTCTGAAGTTATCTGAAAATCTAGGAACTCCTTTCAATTTCCCACTAGTTTTCTGAAACTAATGGAAAACCCATGAAATTCCTCCAATTTTCGGGGCTTACTAAACTTATTTCAAATGCTCCCACATTTTGCTAATGTTCATAAAAATTCCTGAAGTTCGCGGATCTCCCCTTAAGCTCCATATATTTCAATAAAGTTTTCGAGATGTTTCTGAAGACCACTGTCCTTCTGTGAAGTTTCCGAAGTTGTTCTAAATTTCTGGAATTATTGTGTTCCTGCAATTTTTATGGAATCATATCTAAATAATTAATATAGTTCAATGATCTTCACTGAAGTTCTCAAGATTTTTCTGAAGTTCATGAAACTTCTCTCAAATTATCAACACTAATTTAAAACTTCTTCAATGATCTAGACTTTCCTAGTGTTATTAAAACAGCCTGAACGATTACTACATTTCTTTTAAGATCTCTAGACTGATCTGAATTTATCAGTATTTTGTGAGAACCCGGAACTTTGCTGAAATTTATTGATTTGCCTTCAAGTTTCGACAATTTTCCTGAAGTATTATAACCATTATAAACGCTCACTAAATTTCCCTGAACTTATTTATGCATACTTGAAATTTTCTAAATAATCCGGCAAATTTTCTTATATATGTATATATATTCATAATTCTCTGACCCTTCTGACGTTTTCGGATCAATCATAGAACTCTAGGGATATCCAATAGTTCCACGGAAGTCCTTGTAAGTCGCTACAAATTTGCTTAAGTTGTTGGGATTATTCTGAAGCTAGCTGATCGTCCTCGGAACTTCACAAAATATCATGAAACTATCATAAAATATATAAATTTATTAGAAGTTCTCTGGAATTCTTGAAGATATTGCTGCTTGCTAAAAGCTTTCGCATTTTGTTGTAATTAATGTAACTTTGTTGATGTTTTCTAATCAACTAAGTAAAATTATTTTTTTAAGTTTTTGAAATCTCCATGATATAACACCTTTAAAATACTGTCATGTTTTCCGGATGTTCATATGATTTTTATCAAGTTTCAGAAATTCTCTCGGAGCTTTGCTGAAGGCACTCAATTCTATTGAAGATCTCGATTCTGCTCGGAAATAAATGGAATTCCCGTAGACACCTTCTAATTTCTCTGAAATTCTCTGAACTTCTGTGAACTTCCTGAAATATTTCTGAAGTTTTCATAAATTCCCTGAAATTCTTGGAACATCTTAAAGGTTCTCGATTTCTTTTTCAGCACATCATGGAACTATCCTGAATTTTTCTAAATTTACGATTATAGATCTTTTAAACTGCTCCAAAAGTGTGGACTAAAGATACGGGAACTGCTCTTAAGATCTGAAATTCCCTAAAGATCTCTAAATATAGCTTTTCTGAGGTGTTTACAACTTCTTAAAAAAATCACAATACCCCTCAAGTTTTATATGTTTCTCAAGTTCGCTTGAAACCTAAAATTCTAGGAACTTCATAAAAGTTTTTGAAACTTTTCGGATGCTAAAAGAACCGCTCCAGTAAGTTCTATATATTTTCAGCGTATTCCCTTCCCTTATGTTCCCACAGTTTGTTTATGGAGCTTCAAGGAAATTTTTCGCATTTCCTTTTATTTCTCAGAACTCCAAAGTTTCTACAATTGTTTCGAAGTTAATGGGTCTGCTCTAATGTTTCATAAAGTTAATTACGAACTTGAAATAAATCATAATGTTTTTCCTTAATTCTGGCACTTTGAAAATTTTCAATATCTTGAACTTGTACATGGAATACGAAACCTCAAGATATTGAATATTACTTACTTACTTGGAAAACACAGGTAATTTTATTTAGAAAAAATAGTAGAACCCTGTACACAGAGAAAGACGATTAAACGTCACAAAGCAAATAATTTTCAATCTTGAAATAAATTCACACTAAAAAAGTTGAAAATATTAACTGATTACAAGAAAAAGTGACTTTAATGACTTGGACTTAAAAAAGGAGACTTTTTTGTGAACGCCTTGAAAAAAGTGACCAGCCCTGCTGTAACATTTTACCCTTTGGGTTAATTTTAACCAAATTTTGGGTGAGATGGCCTCAGTGTGTATTGATTACACTACGTGAGTTTCATTGTGAAATTTCTAGTAGTTATAAACATGGAGTCGAAGGAACAGCGCGCGCGAGGAAATGTTGCACACTCACCTTAACAACCCACATCTTTCGCACCGAGCCATCGGAAAGATGTTGGGAATCCAACAATCTACTGTTTCTCTTATCATAAAACGTTTCGGAGAATGTTTAACGGTTTAACTGTCGATCGGAAGGAAGTGAGTGCCACAAAAAACGTGTTCCATACTGCAATGAAGATCACAAGCGAGTGGTTGCTGCCCTCAAACGCAAAATCAACTATTCCGTTCGGGATGTCGCAAAAAAACTGCACCTGACAAAAAGAATAGGGCAGCTAGAACCAGTGCTGAGATTGGTCATTGTCATTGACAGACTTTTGCGCGATATTGACACAATTCAAGAACAACATGTGAAAAGGGCATACAAGCTTTTTGTAAACAAACCTTCTTATGCCCTTTTCTCGCCACCCATAGGACACCAACGCAAACCATTGTCATCAACGGGTAGGGAAAACTTTACCCTTCCCGATGATGTTGTTAGTTTGCGTGGGTGACCCTCGGTTGGCGAGAAAAGGGCCTACAAAGGTTTGTTTACAAAAAGCTTGTATGCCCTTTTCACATGTGGCTCTTGAATTGTTTTTCACATAGTCAATGATAGACTTGATCCTCAAAAAAATCTTTGTCAAAATCTCATTCATTTTTTCGTCAATGACAAAGACTCACCTGGTAACAGAAAGGGTAATTTCTTGCATTCTGAGTCACATTATTTTTATCCAAGCTGTTCAGGACGTAGATGCTTGTTCACTTTAATGGGTCCATGTAATTGTTTTCCTCAAGCCATTTAATTTCATTTTAAATTTAGCTAATAAACAAATCAGCACATGTTCGTCACTGACAAAAATGCCACTGACAATTGACATGGTTTGCCTTGACGATGAATGTTAGCTCAAACGAGTGACCAAAGCAAAATTTTGAATATCACCGTGTATTATCGAAATTGTGCAGCACTGGCTAGAACGCGGGCACGTAAGCTGTACGACGATGAAATATACGTAAAAGCGGACTACAAACAAATTCCGAAAGACAAGTTCGATGTTTCAGAGTTCCTCAGGAGACAGCAAGTGTCGAAGTTCCCCAAGAAATTCATGATTTGGCAGGCGATTTGTTCGTGTGGAAAACGGAGCAAGCCTTTCGTAACAACTCCTATCGTAAATGGCCAAGTCTATATGAATGAGTGCCTGAAGAACCGACTGCTTCCGTTTCTCAAATCACACAACGTTCCTATCAGTTTTTGGCTGGTTTTGGTCACTACTTCAAGGACGTTCTGGGGTCAATTTCGTGCCGAAGGATTTCAATTCCCCAAACACACCGGAGTTGCGGCCGATCGAAATATACCGGAGTATAATGAAGCACGAACTTCGTAAGCATCCTAAAGTTGTCACTGCGGAGCAGGAAATGTTGAAATCATGGCTGAAGCAGAAAATCAATTTTTGGTGTATTAGATGGTGTAGATTGCGTGGGTGTGTGGTCATTCGTGAGCAATCGACGTTCAAAGTAATTGTTTATGTTTCAAGTTAGGCCCTTCTGATTTGTCTCCCCTGTTTCCCCTGGAATGATCCTAAGAAGCACAAAATACCGAATGGTGACATAAAACTAAACGTTATTGACTAAATTCTGCTACATCAGCTCGGTGACTTATGAGTGGCCACACAGTTGCTGTTCCCAGATTAACCTGCGGTGAAAGCAGACTGTCGCCTATCATCCGAGTGGTACGTGTTTATGAATTTGCTGCTAGATATGTGCATATGAGAAAAAAAAAACAGCCAAAAAAATTATTTCGCAGCTGAATAAGCAATAACATACGTACATAAGCTAGACAGACAGACAGAAAGAACGAAACAGACAAGTGAGGCCAATGTACCGAACGAGAACGACAACGACGACGACGACGATGACGCCGGATTTGAACGGACAGACATTGAAAATATGTTTCCATTACTAGACGGCGGAATCCGGGTTCTGCAATAAATCTCGGTAGGATCAATTATGTTCCACAGTCCGTCAGTTAGTCTCTATGAGTGAGCAGACAAAAGAAAGGCGGATCGTTGAGTTGCGGGTGGGGATGAGAGGATTTTCCAACGCCAAAGGCCCGGCACAATGGCACGATCGTTTGCTTCATTTCAAGGATAAATTCCTTCGTCTGAGCCGGCGTCGTTGCAGCGTCAAGAAAATTTATGAATTGTACTTGAAATGGGTCGACGGACGGTGTTTTGACAGATGAAAGTGGTGTTATTTTTTTTTTAATTTTTGAGATTTCGTATGGGATTTTTGACAAGTAGCGGAAGTAGCATTCCGCCAATACAGTCAATTGGATAGTAGTTTAAGATGTTATTACAATTGTGCACGGAAGAAATGCGCAAGCTGTAAGAAATCACCGCATGTGCATGTTGGAGGCAAGCTTGCAAATGCTTATTTCACTCTTCGCGAGCGCTCAGCGATCATAAAATCGCTAATTGTGACCCTCTGAAAGCGAAATGGACAGATTTTATGGGCCATACACAAACTTTACATCCTCTTCTTGCAACTTTCAAATACAACGATCATTATAATATCTCAGTGTTTCATAATTTCGAAAAATAGTATTTTAGCTGAAATGAGCATTTGTAAGCTTGGTTGGCAGACTTTTCAATTGTAGTAAATTAGTAATCCTAATTAAGTTGATTTTCGCCTAATTAAGTTGAATAATCTTGCGATAGATTCGACAGATTTTGGATAGATTCGAAAGATTTTGGATAGCCTGGGAAAAGTTCCACTGTCCCACATATCGACTAGAGCAAATCCCATAGCAAACCCCAACCGGAATACTTACTGTGGTATGTAGGGAGCTTTCGTTGAATTTCTCAGGTGCCGCTGAAGCGTCGTATGAATGTTTGGCGGGATCAGTCTGTTGACGGGTTTGGACTGTAGATGAAAGAAGAATGAAAAATATCAGAAAAATGTTAAATCTCAATTAGTGAAATGTTTCCCCGCACCGCCGTCAGAATGCGCAGATTTGCTATTCTGCTGTACCGTAGAACCCCACTAGTTTGAAATGCTAAAATCGCAACTAATCGGCGCCCATTTAGGATTGGTTTAACTCTAAAAATGAGCCCAAAGGGCGTTGCGCACCAGAGTAGGAATACCGGTTAATCAAATGCTGAATGAGCGTCGTTTTATTGCGATTCGAACTACCGGAGTTCTACGGTATTCCCCTCGAGGGACTATGAATAGCAAAGCAATTCATACGCCACATGTACACGTGCTGACGACAGCGTCGACGAGGATGGGTTGTTTTGTTGGTTGGTCGTTTCCGCTTGTTGGTTGGATTTTTGTCTCACTTGAGTAATTGGCTAGCTGGCAGGCCCGGGTCGTGGGAGGTGAATTTTGACAGTCGTAGATGAAAATGAAAACGTGAAAACTAAAAAAAAAAAACGGTCATTCATAACATTTCCGTTTTTTTATGTTGTGACCGGTTGCCGGAGGCATGTGACTTATGATGATGATTATTTTTTTCATTTACGTAAAATAAGATGAATGGGAAATGATTGAAACGAGTTTAATGTCGAATTATAAAATTGAATGCTGTTCCAGGGTCGCCACTGGACTAAAGAATTTCCGTTTTTTTTTCCTGATTGACAAACATAGTTTTCCCAGTCACAAGCCTCTCTTATTTATTTATTTATTGATTTATTTATTCGTCAATCAATCAAATCGTAGACTACATATTAACATTAGGACTTATGTTCTATGACTTCGCAGGGTTCTGAAATATATTTTTAATTTTGTTGAGGGCATATTTAGGTCAATCATTTCACAATGATGATGATAAACAGTCATCATTTGATTTAGCGTAATTGGTCCGATGGCGATCTACTGCGAACAAGTGTCGATTGCGTAATTGTCGGGAAGGTGCATACAAACTTAATCTTGACAATAGATCAGCTGAGTCAATGCGTTGCGAAATGATATTGTTTAATAAAGAAATCTTTGCATAATCACGACGTTTTTTCAATGTTTGAATGTTGATCAACAAGCTACGTGCTTCATATGACGTGAGAGGAAAAGCCGTCCAACCTAACTTACGCAGTGCATATAATAAAAACAGCTTTTGGATTGACTCTATTCGTTCTTCAGGCTTTTTCATATAATGTGACCAAACAACGCTACAATATTCTAATATTGACCTCATATAAGCAACGTAAAGTGATTCCCCCCCCTCCCCTTCTAAACTGTCTACGTAGTTAATGAACAGCCCCTTAGGCTGTGAACCAATTGCCGAGTTAAATTTAACTCGTGGCTAAAAGTGACATTTCGAAAGTTATTTTCTATGTTCGAAACTCCCCGTGATGTCGATCGACCGGTTTTCGACCCACGGTTGTCAAAATTTAACTTCTTGTCTGTCAGAAATAACCATGCTCGGATAGCAGGGTTCATTCATAACTTTCCAGATGTCAAAATTTAACCAAAGTTTAAAAAAATCGCCAAATGGTTCAGAGCCTTATTTGAACGGGACCCAAGTCACCTTCAACCTCTGACTTGCTCCTGCTTACTGCAGGACCAAACGCAACGCCGTCCGAGGCGGTAATGAGCAAAAGCGTATAGTAGTAAATTTTACGTTTATTTGCTGGTTTTTTAAGTTTAAATATTTGGTTTTACATTTCAATTGGTTAGCCTTTGGCTCTTCAACTTTGTTCTAGTTTATTGGTTATTCTAATGTGATGATTGCATTTAGCGCTAATTGACAGGATACCCTTTGATACCTACTTGAGCACAGGAACCTACCAAACTACTTAAACTAGGTTGCCAAATCACGAATGATCTGGTGGTTTGATCGCAGACAGGCGACCCTGAACCTTTCCAGCGTGGAAGTTAGAGTGATGCAAAATTTGAAATTTTCGCTCCACAATACTTAAACGATTCCAAATCGGATCCTGACTCACCTCTCAAAATTTGAACCCATTTGGTGAGAAACTGAGATGGCACAAACCATTTGAAGTTTGTATGGGGATTACTATGGTAAAACCAAAATTTTTGTTCATGTCTATCTAATAATTCACCATATTGGTCTGCTTCAAAAGCAAACAACTGTAAATTTCCTGAAGACCACTTTTTGATTAAATGCAAGGATCGAAAGTTATCAATGGTTCAATGCGCTGATGTCTTATGATCATGCTCAATCAACTGCTCAGCAGGCAACATTGGTGTTTCTGGGGCGTTGAATAGGACACAAAAATCATGGCTACTATGTCACACTGCAAAATACAGTGTTGCCTACAGAGTAGCTGCTTGATCATGTCATAAGTTTACCAATCTCTTAAATAATTAATAACTTTTTCCTATCTCGATTTACATAGAAACGATCTTGGGCAAAGTTGTAGCTGAGAAAATTTTCTATAATAATGGCTATCGAACTGTTTCGCAGCTGAATATGGAAAAAGACTAGAAGGCAATGAACAAAAAGTTGAGATTTCTCATAGTAATTTACATGCAAACTTCAAATGTCTTGTGCGAAGTCTGTTTCTAACCAAATGAGTTGTAACTTAGGGAGACTAATCAGAACCCGATTTGAAACCATTTAAGCACTGTGGAGCGAAAAAGTCAAATTTTGCATCAGTCTAGTGGAAGTCTTTCGCTGGAAGTCGTCTTTTACTTGAGTGTTTGAAGACCGGCCAGGTGGTGAATCTCAGAATTACGAGTTCGCGGTTAAGGATCATTCTGAGGATCTTGTTTTGGATCCTCTGAAGCTTTAGGTGGTGGCACTTAGCACAACTCTCCCAGATTGGCATACCATACTCAATAGCCGGCAGAATGATCTGCTTGTGAACAGCAAGCTTATTCTTGAGGGACAGGGTGAACTTCCTGTTTATCAGAGGGTAGAGCGACCTGATCAAGATGTTACACTTGGTGGATGTCTTGTCCACATGGGATCGGAACTGCAATTTACTATCGAGGGTGAGACCAAGGTAGACTACTTCACTCGACCATTCAATGGGAATGCTATCAAGATGGACTTTGACGTTAGCAGCTGCATTGATACAAATCTTCCAGCTCTTGAAATAGTCGGACAGAACATCCAGGCTTAAGTGTAGTTTACTCGCCAGAGCACGAATTACTCGACCCTTATGATGATAGAGGTGTCATCTGCGAACATTGACAGGATACCACCACCCGGCAGGGGAGGAACGTCTGACGTGAAAATGTTGAATAGGATAGGTCCAAGCAGGCTACCCTGAGGGACCCCTGCATCAACGTTGAACGTATCAGAGGGGACATTGTTCATGTAGACCTGGAATGATCTGCCCGACAAGTAGTTTTTGATGATCTTCACGAGGTAGATCGGAAAGTTGTATCGATGCAGCTTGTACACTAGACCATCATGCCAGACATTGTCGATCGCCTTCTCGACGTCCAACAATGCCATGGCAGATGTATTGGAAACGGAATTGTTCCGCTTGATGATGTTAGTAACCCGTGCGAGTTAGTAACCCGTGCGAGTTAGTAACCCGAATTGCTCTTTGAGAAAGATATTATTTTCATTTGAAAACACCAGCAGACGGCTGAGTATCAACTTTTCGAATAGCTTCGAGATGGAGGACAAGAAGCTGATAGCTTTTGGCACTGGTAGGATCTTTGCCAGGCTTGTGTATTGGGATCACTTTGGCTAACTTCCAGCATGCAGGGAAGTAGCTAAGCTCCAAACATTTGTTGAAGATAACGTTAAGATAGTTGAAGAAGTCAATACTCAAGTTTTTAAACTCTAGGTTGACAACACCTTCCATACTCGCGGTCTTCATGTTTTTACTGCTTCTAACAGCTGCTATGAGCAAAAGCGCGACAGCAGCGCTGTTTTATATCTTTTCAGAACGATGTGCAACCAAGTGGTACTCGATTATGATGACTGGGTTTGGGAAAAACACTTATTTCATGAAAACAGTGATAAAATTATCATTTGTAAATTTTTCAAAAGTTTTATTATGGATAATTGGAAAACTATTTAGTTCCGCAGGTTTGTAATGTAATATCCTATCGATTGGCGTGTTTGGATTTTAATTTCATCTATAAATGACAAAGTTACAAGTGTTCAAAACCTAACACTATTTCACCTCACATATTTTTTTTATTTGCACCCCAGTATAGTCGACAAAGACGTAGTTCTCCGTCAAAAATCCACTCGAAAAATAGAGACAGAGGGTGGGTTGTGCTTACAGGGCAGGTCACTTTTTAGTAACTTGGTCACTATTTTCAAGTCAGTCACTTTTTTCATCAAAAAGTCACTAAAGTCACTATTCTTAAAAATTTAGTCTCTAAAGTCACTTTTTTACGACCTATGTTGAGAGTAAATAATTTGACTTTAAAACTCAGAGTAAAATCTGACAAGAAGAGTTACGAACATATGGAAACTTGTACTGTTCACGAAATCTAATATTTTATTTATTTGTATCTTGAAATAGTCATAAACCTATCATAAATTTTCAGAGATTTCTAAAAAAACTCTAAACCCAATAGTCTGGCTGTTTTACATTGAGATCTTAAAAGTTATCCAAGCCTACACTGCAACAAGGAGTTACGTAAAATTCACCTGAATAGGCACGTACATGTATATTTTCCATCATACTTTTCACGTAAATATCACGTGTTTTGCGGGAGAGATTACATTTGAGTGATTCACATAGAAATAAATTGATTTTGACGAAAATTTTATCGAACTTTCCGATAATCTTCAAATTGGCATCACTTTAAAGTCACGGGAATAAGCAAGTAGATGCTACTGGATTTTGTAGTAATAATAAGGTAATTGGTGATAGACCCAAGTAACAATTTTGGTTTTATGAGGGTTCTGTAGACCATGATTTACACTTGTAGCATGATTTAAAACCTCGATAAAACTTTCAATGTTACTTGGGCTATAGATATATATTTCGATTTATTTGAGTCAAATGATTGCATTCTAGATAAATTGAAATTCACTCATATTCTGCAATTTTATTTTTAATATATAAATGAGTGTAAATATAAGAAAAAAATTAAAACTTACATTTGAAAAAATGAAGAAGTCTGGGAATTACAACTCGTCGAACAACGACGAATGCGCACTTTCATCCATCGCCATTTTTTAATTACGAATACGACGAGAAAATTTTCTATGAAATCACGAAAAACTTAAGTGAATTTCACTTAACCAACACCAGCATGACATGTGGACTGGACCCATGAATCCAGTAGAATTCATTACCATGTCATTGAAGTCCTATTTTGTAGAGGTTACCTGAATTTGCATGTAAAAATTTCCTTTTATAGTTGGTTCAATGTATCATGTCCAAACATGATCTAGGAAAATTTTCAAGCTCTCAACATTTGTTCAAAGGCCAGAAATTTGAATAATCTTTGACCCCCGGTAGCTTTAGTATCTGTCCAAACATCGAGAAAAAAAAATCATGTCACAGATCTTTGCGTTCCTTTTTACGTCCATTAAATTGTATAGTATTTTTTCCATACTAATATTCTGGTAATACAACAACAAAAAAAATCCAAGTCCAGGTCTTAGATTTTTTTTAAACTTTAAAATGTATTCCTAATTTTCTAATTTTTCACGATCGAGATTTTAAGTCCTAGGCGCATTCAATTTTGTTTTATGTCCATGATCATTCCATCTGGAAAAATTTTCCTCATGCCATAATAATGAGATTTTTCTCAAACTGCGATCTAGAAAAGTTGTCCCAGAATTATGATTATTTTTCTATGTTTAAGGTGTTGGAATGGAGCAAAGTTAACAGACAACCAGTTCGTTATAGCGACTACAAAGAAGAGAAGGATCTTTTATTAATATACTCATGGCTAACTTAGCTCTATGTACATTTAATTCTAGGCTGCAGATCTTCATGCTGCTAAATGCATCGCTTCATATATATCCAATATCTTAAAAAATTGCTGTCTAAAATCGGTATTTTGAACATTTTGCTCTGTGCCTCTATTTCGCGATCTAATATCAAATTCGTAAACTGCAGAGTGAGGAATTGGAGGTTAGAATTGGAACGTGCTCTTGCTTATTCAATTCATACTTATTTAAATTTAAATGTTCTAAAATCCCCCTATTGTTGTTCGGCCGATTTTCGAGAAGGTGTTTGTCAAAACTAATTCCTTATCTGTGATACATAAGCCTAGTGTAATAGCAGGGTTATTTGCTAATTTTCCATCTGTCAAATTTAAGTGACCTTAGTATTCACGGTCAATGAGAACGACCCAGATTTTAGTTTAGTTTATTCATAATCGTCAAAAGTGCAAGAACTCAGCGATGAGTAAAATACATGAACTAGCCTTCGGCTAAAAATCTCTTAAATAAAGAATTAAAAAAAGTGATGGGATGAGGCCATGAAGAACTAAATTTGCCTCATGAGAAGAATTCCAAGAAACCCTTAGAATTGAATTCAAAATAAATTTCAATGAAATATCTTTGGAATTTCTGAGGAGCACAAACTCTTGTGAACATCACCGGGTAATGCCAAGGGCATTCTGAGCATAATTTCATAAAGTTTGTGGGAAAAAATGAATCCGGAGCACATGTCCTAGGAAATTTTTCTGAAAATACTACAAGGAGTATTACAATTAAACGTGAGAATAACTCCAACACATCTTCAAAGGAATCCGGAAAATAAATTCAGGAGAATTTGCCAAACAAATAATGAGAAGAAATCTAAGGAATTTGTGAGGAGAAATGCCAATGAATTGTTAGGAGACTTCCAATGTGAGTGGAATTCCAACGGAAGGAGTGAGATTCAAAAGGAAATCTGAAATGAATTCAATGTATACTCGGAGAATCTTTCCAAAGAGTTTCTAACTGTGGAGAATTTCAAGGTAATTCCGAGGAAAACTAAAAGAACATTTAACTCTGAGGATAGCTTCATCGAGATTTTGAGGAATATTTCAATGGAAATCTCCGTTGAATATGGAATATTGAATGAACTATTTTCAGGTCTTCAGAACCACTTTAAAGTTCTCAAATTTTTCCTGAAATTAATGAAACTGCCTTGAAGTTCTTTTGTAGTTTGAGAAACTAGCATGATGCTCACAATACTTCTCCTTAAATTCTAAACTTTATAGGACTTCCTAAAGTTTCCTCAATTTTTCTAACCAGCATGGATCTCCTTTAAAAAATTTAACAATTCACTGAAGTTCTCTAAACTTCTTTAAAATTTATCTGACTTCTCTAATGTTGACGGAACTTCTCTGAGGTTCTCTGTTTTTTTTTTTCTGAAATTCTCAAAACTTCTCTACCGGTTTTGCACTTCTCATGAAGCGTGTTGTACTGCGCTGAACTTAATTGAATCGTCCTAAAAATGTTTAAGCTTCAGTGAACTTCTGAACTTATGCGAAGACCTTAAATAACTTTTTAACGTCTCTGAAGTTATCTGAAAATCTGCTTCCCCACTAATTTTCTGAAACTAATGGAACTGACCTCCCCCTGAAATTCCTCCAATTTTTGGAGCTTGCTAAACTTCTTTCAAATGCTCCCGCATTTTGCTAATGTTCATACAATTTCCTGAAGTTTGCGGATCTCTTCTTAAGCTCCATAGATTTCTATGAAGTAATGTTTCTGAAAACCACTGTCCTTCTGTGAAGTTTCCGAAGTTTTTCTAAATTTCTGGAACTTATATGCTCCCGCAATTTTCATAGAATTAGAATGAAATAATTAATATAGTTAGAATAGAATAGAATTAGAACGAAATAATTAATATAGTTCTATGATTTTCACTGAAGTTCTCAAGATTTTTCTGAAATTCATAAAAGGTCCCTTAAATTATCGACGCTATTTTAAAACTTCTTCAATAGCCTAGAATTTCCTGGTATTTAAACGATTACTGAATTTCTTCAAAGCTCTCTAGACAGCCCTGAATTTATCAGTATTTTTTAAGAACCTGAAACTTTACTGAAATTAATTAATTTGCCTTGAAGTTTCAACAATTTTCCTTAAGTATTATAACCATTATAAACACTCACTAATTTTCCCTGAACTTATCTATGCTTACCTTAAGTTCTCTAAAATTGTTTAATAATCCAGCAAATTTTCTGATATATATTCATAATTTCCTGACGCTTCTGACGTTTTCGGATGAATCATCGAATTCTTGGAATACTTTTTTATTAATGGAACTTCGTTGATGTTCTCTAATCAAGCTAAGCTCTTGAAATCTCCATGATATAACACTCTTAAAATACTCTCACGTTTTCCGGAGCTTTGATGCAGTTTCCGGAAATTCACTGAGTTTCTCGAAACTTCTTTAAGGTTTCTGCAATTTCCTTGAAATTATTTGAACTGTCTTTTGATTCTCTGACTTGTGTTGATGTTCTCGAAGCTTCCATGCAGCTCTTAGTTCTATTGAAGATCTCGGTTCTCCTCGGAAATAAATGGAATTTCCGCAAACACCTTTAAATTTCCCTGAAATTCTCTGGGCTTCTGTGAAGTTTCTGAAATATTTATGAAGTTTTCATAAATTCTCTGAAGGTGTCTGTACTTCCCTGAAATTGGCGGAACATCTTAAAGGTTCTCGATTTGTTTTTCAGCACATCATGGAACTATCCTGAATTTAACTAAATTTACGATTATAGATCTTTAAACTGCTCCAAAATTCTGGACTAAAGCTACGAGAACTGCTCTTAAGATTTGAAATTTCCCAAAGATCTCTAGATCTAGCTATTTTGAGGTGCTTAGAACTTCTTAAATATTTGCACAATACCCTTCAAGTTTTCTATATTTCTCAAGTTCGCTTGACACCTGTGAAGTTCTCTGAAATTCTAGGAACTTCATAAAAGTTCCTGAAAAGTCTCGGATGCTAAAAGAACCGCTTTGAGGTTCTTAAAGCTTCCAGTAACTTCCCCATATTTTCAGCGTGTTAACTTCCCTTATATTCCTGCAGTTTGTTTATGGAACTCCACAGAAATTCTCAGCATTTACTTTCATTCCTCAGAACTTCTCCAAAGTTCCTACAATTGTTGTAAAGTTAATGGGACTGCATTGAAGATCTCTAATCTTTCATAAAGTTAATTACGAACTTGAAATAAATCATTTATTTTTTAACTTAATTCTGGCACTTTGAATATTTTCAATATCTTGAACTTGTACATGGAATACGAAACTTCAAGACATTGAATATTTTTAGATCTTGGACTTACTCGGAAACTCGGAAAAATGAGCAGACATAGAGAAAGACGATTAACCGTCACAACGCAAAGAATTATCAGTCTTGAAATTAGTGACTTATTACAAGAAAAAGTGACTTGGCCTTAAGAAAGGAGACTTTTTAGTGACTGACTTGAAAAAAGTGACCAAGTCACTAAAAAGCTATTTATGTTTAGAGAACTCCTAAAAAAATTTCCTAGGAAATTCCGAGTAGCATTCAAAGGAATTTAAGGGACCACTCCAAGGAAATTCTGAGCGGAATTAAGTTGGAATTCCGAAGAAAATTGCAAGAGTATTTTAGCAGAATACTTAGGAAATACTGAGGAGAGGTTTTTTCAGGAGAATACTTTAGGGAATTCTTAGGTAATACTGCGAGAATTGTGAAGAATTGATAGCGAATTTCAGGGAGAATCAAATAGCTTTCTATAGGGAGTATTATGCAGCAAATTGTATTGGGAATACTAGAGAGAGATCCAAGAGGAAATTTTGAGACTATTCTAAGGAATTATTGGAAAATGCTGAAGAAACCATGAATAGGGAAAATGGATGTAATGTCGGCCTAAATATCACTAATTTGGGCTTATACATAAATTTAGCAATCGACTAAATTTTCAATACCGACCAAAAATATCCATTACTACCGTCTCAATGACGCGATCATGTAGATTAAATTTGATAAATAGCTGATTTTTAGCGATGGGCCCAATCTTAGATCCTTAGGCCAACATTATAGCCATTTTCCCTATCTAGATAGTTCAAACATTAAAAAAATTTCGCGTTCACAGAAAAAAAAAACAAGATGTAGGATTTGAATAAAAAATTCAAATTCTGCGAATTCAATTTTTGTTAATAATATAACTCGTGCTTAGAAAAGTTCTCTTGATTCTGGATTATGAAAAATCTTCAAGATTAGGAAAGTGTTTTTTTTTAATTCAAGACTTATGAAATGTGAGTTTTCAGATTTCTGATCACGCCTTCCATCGGAAGGCAAGTGAAGCCGTTGGTCCCCGGTCCATGAGTTGATGGGTCGATAGGTAGGGTCCAGGGAGATATGGGAGCATTGGTACTCAGTATGGAAAACAAGATTGACGCAAAACAAATCAAGGAATAAAAAAAAACGAGTATTCAATTTGATGTTCTGCTGAGGCAATGAAAATAAAATTAAAACAACATATTTATCAAATTTGTTAATCACATAAACTGAAATAAAATTATAACTTCAGTTTGATGTTGATATCGAAATTTGATTTCGATTTGCTGTCACTTTGATGCCGGACTTTGCTCGGGTAGTAAGCAATTCAACCGAACTTCATTTAAACTTTAATCAACACAAAATCAGAATCCATCAGTCACCTAATTTGTGAATTTATTCGTTTCAAATTAGTCGAATCTAGCCAAACTAAAAAAAAATACCACATAAATTACCTCGTCGCCGCTTCAACCACCCACGTGTGGTCCTTCTCAAATTCAAACAAACCCACCGAACCGAAGCAAAATAACTCTTCCATCTACCTGGCACTGAATAACTGATTCATCGTGATGTTGATGATGTTACAATAATCTCTCTATCCATGTAGCGATGATAATCATGATGATGATGGCACTCATCAGAGACCCGGAGACAATAATCGGAGTGACGACGATCGTTTGGTATTACTTAGCCACAACGACTGACCGTCACGCTCGCGAACGTGAATCCAGCCGTCCGATTTGCCACGATCATGATGGTATGTTGCTGTCAATTCCGTCTCACAAAAAAAAAACAGACACCCACCTACGCGTGACGATGTGACGGTTTTGGATCATGGAACCGGAAGAAAGGCCAGCGGGGGTGGAAGGGACACGATTTACGCGTGACGGACCGCGGCAGACGCTACATTTATCAGCGTAAATTATTTTTTTATCCATGGAAATGTGTAGGTATAAGAAGCGCAAAAAAAAAGTGATGATCCTCCTCTACACAAACGCGACACGCTCGGACGGAACACGAAATTTGTCATCCACTAGCTAGTAGGCAGTCAGTGGGATAGAAAATCGCATTTTTGTCACACTCGTCTATGAATGAATGCCGCTGGTGGTGGTGCGGTGGAGGGAAGGTGGCTGAGCAAATCTTTGCAAAAACTTACATCCGGCCCCAGCGTGGTTGGGATTCTGTGCGGAAATATTCGTCTCTTTCGGGAAGGATGTTGGTTTATTACTTTCAATTAAGGTGTACAGCTGAGCCGAGTCTTATGTAAATCATGTTTGGTGTCGTAAAGCTGAAGAACATCGAGAAGCGGAGGCATGATGTTGCTACTAGACTAGGTGTTGTTTAATGCGTCTTTAACAAATAGAGGTTGTGGGTGTTGATTCAATATACCTACTCCTAGGGCTGCTAGACGAGCAGTCTTGCAATGTTCTACATACTGTTGTCCAAATTAAGTGTGGCAGTAAAGATTAACCTTCATCACTTACACGGCTAATGAGAGTAACTCAGTAACTGAGTCGAATTCAACTCTAAATTGCAAAAAGTGGGGTTACTCAGTGAGTGAGTAAAAGTGTTCTCACTTTTGCAGAAAAAACTGATTGAATATGAGGATAATCAAACAAAATTTTACTCAGTCTAGGAGTATACTGATAGACTGAGAGAAATATTTCTCGATTTTCCATACATTCAAGAAGCTGTTCCTGGAAAATCTAGAAAAAATTTACGCATTCACTGAGTAACCAAATTTTTTGACTCAATTTTGAGTTACTCCCATCGGCCATGTCCTGTTATTGGCTTGTTTTTCATTATGATTTAATGAAATTCGAGTTCAGATGCAGTCTTTTAGCTTGGCCTTTGCCTGATGCGAGTGAATGACCGGGATTGGAGATGAAAGGGCCAGCCAAGCAAAAATGGTTGGGTGGTTAGAATCGACTGGAGGGAAATATTCACGGAATGATGGTCATTCATGTCCGTTTGACGGTGGTTATCGTGCAGGGCCCGTGTGCCTTATGCAGAATGTATACATTCTGTGTATGTTGGAAGAGGTCCGGGCCATTTGCTGCCATATTTGAATCAAGTGAATGAAAAGATGGTGCACTTTGAATTCCAGGGCTGTTACAACATGCGCAGATTTCGCGATTTCCGCGGATTTGTCACGGATTTGAACTTTCAATCGCGAAAATCGCGGAAACATTAAATGATGTCGTGAAAATCGCGAAGGGACTGATGTGCTGTCACAAAAATTGTGGAATTCATTTTAACCGTTCCGGCCCGGATTATTTTGCGGTTATCAATTTTGTTGTTCAAACCAAACACCCTGCAAATAATCGAGAAATGATCTCAATTCCATAAGTCACAGTAGTTGTCAAATCATAAACGAATCGTATGTATGCGAGTAATTGCCATGTATACCGGATATTTTAGGTTCTCCAAATCGTCCTGGAGTTCAGTTGATTTGTTCTACCATATCAACCAAGACTGCAATAATGTCTGTAGTATCGAATTATGGCCTAACAGATTCAAAGTGTCTATGTGGATTGTACCCGACCTATTGCTACGTATACAAGATTTTATAGGATCTAAAATCATTCTGGAGATCAGATTATTTTTCTATTAGATCACCCAAGACTTATTCAATATCTGTAGTATAGAAATATGCCCAAACAAATTTGCAGTGTCTATGTGAATCATGCCAACCTATTTCCGTGTATGCCAAATGTTCTAGGATTTCCAAATCGTTATTTCGATACTGCAGATATTATCCTAGTCTTTGTTGATCTAGTAAAACAAATCATCTAAACTGTAGGACGATTTGGAGAACCTAGATCATCTGGTAGGGGAAACAGCCCTATTGTTGCGGTATGTTAGCAGCGTTTGAAGCCTATTGTTGTGTATGGAGGTTAGACTGATGCAAAATTTGAAAATTTTGCTCCACAGTGCTCTAACGATTCCAAATTGGATCCTGATTGGCCTCCCAATATTTGAACTCATTTAGTAAGAAAATGATTTCGCACAAGCCATTTGAAGTTTATATGGAAATTACTATGGGGAAACCATAATTCCGCTTCATATATATCTCATAATTCACCAGTTCACCATTCAGAAAATGATAGCTGCGCTTGTTGAAAATTTTCTCAGCTACAACTTTGTTGAAGACCACTTTTCGATCAAATGTAAGCAACAGAAGTTATTAATGATTCAAGTCACTGATGTCTTTTGATTATGCTCCATCAACTGTTAAGCAGGCAACACTGGTGTTTCTGACGCGAATAATAGAGGACAAAAATCATGGCTACTATGTCACACTGCAGAATACAGTGTTGCCCACAGTACAGTTGCTTAATCGTGCCATAAGATTATGAATCTCTTAAATTATGAATAACTATTTAGTTTGACGCTTGGCTGATAATCGATCTTGTGCAAAGTTGGAGCTGATAAAATTTCCCATAAGAATAATAATAGAACATGTAAACAGTATAATATGGAAAAAGGCTACAAGACAATGAACAAATAGTTTGGTTGTCCCATAGTAATTTCCATATGAACTTCAAACGGTTTGTTCCAAGCCAGTTTCTTATCAAATGAGTTTAAACTTTCAGAGGCTAATTAGGACCCGATTTGGAACCGTTTGAGCACTGTGGAGCGAAAATTTCAAATTTTGCATCAGTCTAACCTCAATACACAACAATAGACTTCCAACGCTGCTAACGGACCGCAACAATAGGGCTGTTTGCCCTACACGTGGAAATAATTAAACATTATCCATATAGACACTATGAATCTGTTTGGACATATTTCGATACTACAGACTTTATCCCAGTCATGGTTGATCTAGTAAGATAAATCATCTGAACTCCAGAACGATTTGGAGAACTTAAAACATCTGGTATACATGACAATAGTTCATGCATGATCCACATAGACACTGTGCATCTGTCTGGAAATATTTCGATACTAAAGATATTGTCCCAATCTCGGTTGGATCTGGATTACTCGGAATTAGATCATGCATGGTCCACATAGACACATTGAATCTGATTGGACAAACAAAAATTTGGGATGCAGGCGGGCGTTCTTACCCCATCTTACTCTAATAAACCATTAATACTAGCTAGTAAAAGCCTAGTCTTTCTGCCAATGGCAACAAAGATGACTGATTCAAGCGGCAACTCGTGGTGACTATTTTGCTGACCACATTCCAGTAATTTCCAGAAATAATGCCTAACCCCACAAGTTCTATTTATTCTCATTGGGATCATCGCCTTAATTGTTTGTGTAAGAGATCTCACAAGCCCCAGATTTATGCAAACAAATTAAAGTCCCAAAATCGTGAAGATTTGTATAACCCTTAGTTACTCTTGCACCGAAATTAATATGGTAATTCAGACGGGGCTGGGTCATTTCGCCGAAGGACATTAAGCCGAATGGGTCATTTTGCCGAATTTTAATCATGAATCAATATACAATTAAAATTAATTTGTAACGCATTTAAATAGTACATATTCGCATGTAAAGCAACCCTTTTGGTCATGTTTAAAAGAAGGAATCGTTCCTCTAAACTGAAAATATTGATTATTTAGAAAATAACGAAATCAGTACAACTTAAAAAAAACTGTTCATGAAGGAAACATTTCTAAAAATGTAATACATTGATTGTTTAAAAAATTATGAAATCAGTACAACTCGAGAGAATTGCTCATGTTAACAGAAGGAAGCATTCCTTTAAATCAAAATGTCTAGTATTTGAAAATTTCAGAAATCAGTTCAGCATCGAACCTTCTTAATCTTTTTCGAGATTGATTTCAAAATTTACTGAGCTTTGAGAAAAGTTCAAAACCATAGAAAATATTGGTAAGCGTGATTGCCTCTCACCCTAAAGGGCCTGGGTTCAATTCCAGTCGGCGCGTCGGGATTTTCTGAGGCATAAAATCTTTGATCACGCCTTCTTTTGGGGAGGGAAATAAAGCCGTTGGCCCCGATCGATGAGTTGATGGATCGATATGTAGGGTCCATGTGTGGGAACTGCCTCCCTGGCGTCGGTAGCATTGGTACTCAGTACAGAAAACAAGATCGACGGAAAAAATTCAAGGAGAAATAGGTCTTAGGATTTTCTCTTGCATTACCTCCAAATTTTCTCCATAATACTTTAGGAACTCTTGCCAGAAAGCTTTAAATTCTCTCTACAATTATCTTTTATTTTTGAACTATTCTCGCAAGAACTTGCTTTTTTCCATGATTCCTCTGGAATATTCCTCAAAATTCCTTTAGTATACCCTTCAGAATAATCAGGTAATTCTCCTCAGAATTTTCCTAGGAATTATATTCAGAACATACAAACATGTCAACACAATGACTGTAACCGACGATTTTGACGAATGGAGACTCTTCCAGGCAAACCAACAGCAGCATCTGATAGAGGAAGTTTACTAGAATCTGATGCTGGCGTTAGTTTGCGTCGATGTGTTTACATGTTTACATGTGGCTCATTGGCCCTTTTCACATGGTTTCCTAGAATCGAAGGCAACAAATCAAGAAGACTGGCAACTCTTCCATTTTCTCATACGAACGCTATGAGACAGGTACAATCGCGTCATCTGCCGCTCAAAGGTAAATGCTTCGAACGAATTTGAGAGCAAAGATTACATCCTCAGACGAAGGGTTTGTGTATTTGCTCATTTTTCTATGCGTTGCTTCCACCTTCACTCAAGCGCAGCGCCATTGTATCTGTCGCTTGGATTCTGGCAAAGTTGCCAGTCTTCTTGATTTGTTTTCTTCGCTAGAATTCTCATATAAATTCCCCAGCGTTCCCTTAGTATTCTTCCAAAAATTCGCTTGGAATGCTCCACAAAGATTAAGTGAAATTTTCTTGAAAATTTATTATGAAATAATTCACTAGTTCTCCAACATTCTTCTACCGTAAAATTATCCCAAATATACCCTTGAAATGCTCCCAAAAGTTCATTGATATTATTTTTATAAATTATCCTCACAATCTGAATTATCATCAGATTCAAAAGCCCTTTGTGTTGTTATCATAGCTCAACAGCTCTCACCTCAGCAGGCCTGGGTTCAATCCCAGTCGGCGCCGCCGGGATGTTCTGAGGCATAACATCGCTGATCACGTCTTCCTTCGAAAGGGAAGTAATGCCGTTCGTCCCCGGTTCATGAGTTGATGGGTCGATAGGTAGGGTCCAGGTGTGGGAGCTGCCTCCCTGGCGTCGGTAGCATTGGTGCTCAGTACGGAAAACAAGATCGACATAAAACAAATCAAGGAAAAAATAACAGCAATTATTGTCAGGATGCTTTTGAGATTTTTCTTAGAATTCTCTTGGAAATCCTGCTAGATTTCTTTGAAATACTCATCAGAATTTCTTAGTAATTAACTCCAGAATTATTTTCAGAATGATATTTGACTTCTTCTCAAAATTTCGTTAGGGTTATGCAGGATTGTGGAAGAAGACCTTTACTCCATTAATAAATGAACTAAGTAAAGGAGAGTGCGTTTAACTAGTAGGGGTAAGAGGGGCATATTGAACATTAAACAAATGGATTGGTGGTAAGATCAATATCATAATACATAATAAACTTACTACCAGTTGATTTGTTTCTAGCAGCTTGAGATCCAGAGACAAAGTGCGGGATGCTCACTATGCCCCTTCTTCCCCTACTGTCGCATCAATGGCCCTTCGCTCAATTTAAACTTCAATTAAATTTTCACACTGCCGTATCAACCTACACGGTAAGAAAACAGTACCCAACGGAAAGTTCACTTTTACCTACTTTTGACTAGTTTGTCTCCTTTTCTCCTTCTAATGTTGTCAAAAACGGAGGAGCAAAACCACCCAACAGGGGTAGTAAAGTGTGGGAACCCAACGTTGAGTATAATCATATTTACCTACTGTTGGGTACAACTAACTTACTTTTGGTTAAAAAGCCAGTGGAAAATTCCATACGAGCTGCACACAAGTAAATGAAAATTACTTTGACCCGCTTTACCTACTTTTGGGTTCCTGCACTATAGTGCCGAGATGAGTGAAAAAAACGTAATTTTGGGTACTTTTTTCTAACCGTGTATCCTGTTCAGAATGTTCTCTAGCTAATAAGTTATCGTTCTAAAGCTTCATGTAGATATTAGTATAGCATTTCCAACCAACTCTGAAAATCGTAAACTTCGTGTATTGGGTGTCCCAGAAAGTACAAGCATAGTTTATTATTGGAATAAAGCAAAGTTATGTTAATGAACTCAAATTTGTATTTCATATATATGTTCTCTTTCAATTGGGTGAAAATAATCCACAGTTTCTTTAATCGTATTCCAAGGAGCGTACTTTTGATCTGACGCTGAGCTCCAGCACAGATTCCTTGGCGAAAATTTTGGCCACTTTTGTCCAGTCTTATTCAAATTCTTCAACTGAATTAGCTGCATTAAAGTTTTTCCATAGATATCCCTTGAAAAGGGCCCAAAAAGTTTCGATTGGCCGGGTCTTCGGATAATTCGGAGGGTTCATCTCTGTTGACACGTATTGCACATTGTTTACTTTGTACCAAACTACTGTGTCTTTCGAGTAGTGCATTGACGCCCAATCGAGCCAAAATAGTACTGGGCCATCATGTTGACGGATCATGGGCCGCAGACGCCGATTCAAACACTCCCGAACGTAAATTTCAGTGTCCATCGTCTCTTTCGTTACAAATTTTTTTGACATCTTGCCACACTCACATTGCATGGCCTTCTAACCAAATTTTTCGGTAGATACTGACTGATCGGCATCGTCAACTTCCTGACCATCACGTACTGTGTAGTATTAGAGAGGATCTAGTATAAGAGAGGAGCGGATTGAAAACCAACTGCCTTGGCAACCTATACCTAGGTTTTTTTTTTAAATTCTTTATAAAGGAGATTTTTAGCCTACGGCTAGTTCATCTCCGACCTATACCTAGGCGGTTTCAAGTAACACTGCCAATGCAATGAAGATAAGCGCTGCTCGATTGGCTCTCTCCAGTATTGGTCTCCCGAAAGCGTCTTGTGTAGTCAAATTTATGTATGTTTCATCGTCCATGATAACACACGCCAATTTTCCACAAAGCAGGTTACCATATAGCTTCCGAGCCCTCGGTTTGACGGATGCGGCTTGTTTCTGACTCCGTTTCGGCTTCTTGAACGTTTTCAGCTCGTTTCTTGCCTTGCCACGATGCACATTACTCTTCGATGTTCTCAGTTTTTTGGCCAAATCTCGAACAGAGACAGTTTTCTTATTGACGAAAGCTTGGCTGATCTTCGGTCCATCGGTCCCTGCTTACGGTCAGATTTCAGTGTGTCCTCAAAGGTAACTTCTTCATTGAGCTTCCGTATGGCGGTTCGGACTGCTCCGATAATTATTTCCTCCATTTTCGCCAACTTCTTTATCGATAGGTTGGGAATAATGCACCATTTGTGCACGATCTGTTGGCGCTTTTCTGGGAAAATGTCTCGCATTTTGATGATGTTGTAAAAACAAATAACATTGCGCACACAAACTTATTGAGCAATAAGTAAACAACAACTTCATCAGGGAAGAAATGGCGGTGAGTTGAAAGTGTGCTTATATTTTCTGGGACAGCCTATATGAATTTGAAAAAAACACTTTGGATCTAAAATAGTAGTCTAGTTGAAAATTGAAAAAATATCGCAGAGCAACAACTTTTGGTTACATTTGTGGATTTTTGTCAGTACGCGCTTTAAGCCATTTTTGCACAGAAAACAACAGTTGAGACCTTTTAATTCGAATTTTCAGCACACATTTCCATGTTTCAGCACACAATTTCCAGAATTTGTGAAGTCCTAGAATCTAGAAAAAATAGTCCCATGTCTAGAATCTTGATAATTAAGTCCACAAGATCGGCAACTTTTTCAGGTTGAGATTTTTAAGCTTTACTATTATTATTTTTTTATATTCTGTGTTCTTCAATATTTTACATAGCCCCAGAATCCTGAAAATTTTGTTATGTTCAAGATCTTTACGTTTTTTCCTGGGATCTTGCAATTGTTTATATATCCAGAATCTGCCATTAAAGTCTCTAAAATGTATTTTAAATAATGATATTCGCGATCTTGGAAAAGAAATCATCGATCTTGAAATTTTGAAAATTGTTCAAGTAAAGTTCTTGAATCTTGAAAATGATGCGAAGCCCAGTGTTAGGAATAATGGTATATCCTCGAGACCTCGACAATTTTCTGTTGCCGTGATATCTTGATTGTTTATATGTCCAATAAACTGTCATGGTGAACCGGAAATTCCCAAATCCATTAGCCACCCTGCTTATGACGAGGTGCTATTGTAATTGTGTAAATCTATATCCGAAATACACTTTGTCTCGTTTCTAGATGGTGCATGCTTTATCATTGTTTTACTAGTTTTAGACTAATTTAAATTCCTTTCACCGTTTGTTGTTCAACCCTTGCTGCACCTCTTCAAACTCACACTCATACCCACGCCACATCGAATCGATCGGACAAAGCTCCCCGACAATGTGTGCAGTAATTAAGTTTTATGGTAGTTTCAATGCTAGCCACCTTTCCATGTAAGGGCTTTCGGCGGCAGCGACTCTGATCGGACATACATACACCAAATGTCAGCTGGCATCACAAAGCCCATGTAGACAAATTGATCCGAAGTTCTTCGTTCCATTGACCGCCAGTAGTGACATCAGTAGTAGCAACTTTGACGTCGAAAATTGAGTCACGAACGCAATTACATGGCGCAGCCGGTTCACGTAACTTCCGGTCCCCGGCCATCGTCGATCGTGTTGGACTTCCCCAGAGATCTCTCGAGATCCACCATTTCGGGGCTAGGAAAGTAGGGAGGTACGCATCGCTCCAGCGAACAAAATACAAAAACACAGCCTTTCACTACACAACAGCCCTGCATCGGAAACCGCCTAAGCTTAAACTATAGTCCACCACGGCTCGGATGGGCGGGCCCGATTACCATCATCCTCATCCTCGCGCGCCGTCAATTTGCAACAAAGAAACGGAGTGGAGAAAGAAACAGCCAGTCTTACTTTCATCTGAATACATTCCAAACATTTACCACTCGCACGGTCCTCCAAGTCCCGTGTCCCGCGCGTTTGAAGCCATTTCGACTTGCTTTGGCCGTTTATTGTTGATGTTGTTGATGTTATTCACTGCAACGGTCAATTAGAGAAATTATCAGTGTTCCAAAGTAAGTGCGCACATTTGCCCGTATCTGTTTTTTTTTTTTTTTTTTGAATGATTGGTGAGCCGAAACAAGTTTGATGTTGGAATAAAAGTATGGATGCATGCTCGGGCCGGAGTGGCTTAGCTACTGTTATGGTTTGGTATTTGAAATTTAGTTCGGAATATTTTGTGTTGGTTCGATGTGACGAACGATGATGTAAACTTACAGCAATCTAACATTGCTGTTTTGTCAACTCCAGTATCACCCACAAAATCGTTTTCTAAGCTCAAATTTTGGCTTCTAAATTTTAGGAGAACACATGTTGAAGATTATGCACGAGTACGGATTTCCGGATAAACTGACGCGATTGGTCAAGGCGACGATGGATCGAGTGATGTGCTTTGTTCGAGTATCGGGGACACTCTCGAGTCCCTTTGAATCTCGAAGGGGGTTACGGCAAGGTGATGGACTTTCGTGTCTGCTATTCAACATCGCGTTAGAAGGTGTGATCAGAAGAGCTGTGATAGACATGAGTGGCACGATCTCCAGGAAGTCAATCCAGCTTCTTGGCTTCGGCGATGACATCGGCATCATGGCAAAGAACTTTGAGACGATGGCGGAAACGTACATCAGACTGAAGGCTGAAGCTAGGCGGATTGGACTTGCCATCAACGCATCGAAGACAAAATACATGAAAGGAAGAGGTTCTAGGGAAGACAATGTCAGCCTCCCACCCCGAGTTCAGATTGACGGTGACGAAATCGAAGAGGTCGATGAGTTCGTGTGTTTGGGTTCACTGGTGATCGCCAAAAATGATACCAGCTGAGAAATTCAAAGACGCATTATGGCAGGGAATCGTATCTACTTTGGACTCCGGAGAACCCTCCGGTCAAATAAAATTCGCCTCAGCACGAAGTTGACTATTTACAAGACGCTGATTAGACCGGTGGTCCTATACGGTCACGAGACCTGAGCTATGCTCGTGGATCATCTTGCCCCTTAAATGCTACACAGTAGGCCTGGCCGTTTTGATATGTGTGACGCATCTTCGATGTGAAACATATGTACAAGAAAAATTATGTAGGTATATATATCATTTTCCAGGATGCTTTCAAGAACTGGCTTCCCATGACATTTTTTTAAAATCTTGATTACGTGCAAATTTTCGAAGTTTGTTTGTGGGTAAAAAATCATCAAGAGCAAAACTACACGCTAAGAAAAATTTATGTTAATTTAGGTGCTCTGAGAGTGACATATACGACCGTCAATTTTGACATAAAATTGAGTCATAATAGACGCGAAATTCAGCTCAATCAAACGTACTTTCAAACTTTTCAGTGGCTCCGAGCATGTTTAGTTGACTCAACGGTATCTTGTCAAGCTTGTCAAGTTCGATGTTCCTATTTAACAGCGATTAATAAAATTAGACCACAAACAAAGATTTTTTAAAACCCTTGTTGACTAATTTTCTTATGTTCTGGACTAGAAGAAACAATTTTTAGAAATGATATTATATCGATACTTAATCGATAGCTAAACAAGACGTCTTATGGCTCCACAAATTGGCCATGAGCCCAGGGATTTTTCTTTAACTTCTGGGACCTTCGTAAAACTTCAAGGACTTCTAAGAAGTTCAGAGAACATCGTAGAAATGGAGGAAACTTAGTAGAAATTCTGGGATCTTCATAGATCTTCAGAAAAATTCGTTGAAACAAGGAACTTGGAAAGCTTCTGAAACTGCGTAGAAGTGGAAAATTTAATTATGTTTGAGGAGCTTTGTAGAAGTAAAGGGAACATTATTTGATTTCAGGGAAGCTCATTATTGATCGGGAAACTCTATATAATTTTAGAGCACTTTTTCAAGCCTCATGAACTTGGAATAGTTGTGGAAATTACGTACAACTTTAAGAAATTTCGTTCGTGGAACTTCGCGGAAAATAAACGAGAAACGTAGAAGTTTTGCGAATTTCGTAGCATTTTGAGGAGCTGCGCTCATATAAGTGTAAGGAATTTTGAAAAAGTTTAGGGAATTTTGTAGAAGATCTAAAACTAGTTCAATGAACTTCGGATCCTCGCTTCTGTTAAGAGTTTGCAGTTTGTCAGAGATCTTACTTCAAAAAAGGTCCATGAACTTCTTGGAGGTTTTGTGAATTTCATTAAATTTCATGGAACTTTCCAGATGTTCAAGAATATTTGTAGATGATAGGTGTCTTTCCCGAGGTGCAAAGATGTTAAGAGGTCTTTGTAGGATTAAGAGAGTTATAAAAAATAAGGAATTTGGAAAAAAATCATAGAACTTCGTAGAAGTTGAGGAAGTTTTGTAAAACTTAAGGGGCTTTGTAAATGTTCAGGCAATGTTGCATAAGTTACAGGACATTGGTAGACCTGATGAAATTAAATTATAACCTGATTTTTCAAAGTTTTTGTCAGATGTCAAGATTTTTCGAAATTTTTCAATCTTAATTTTTTCTTACTTTTTTATCTCGAAGAATGTTCCTTTCGAAAAAATTCTGTGAGTCTCAGAATCTAAGTAAAAAAATATTAAAATTCTTATTACATCTGTTTTTAATACTCATGGCCCAGATTTTTTTTTTTATGAAATGACTATCTACACCGTTCGAAAAATTCATTTAAATTTCTGCGAATAATAAATTTAACGCTAGATTTGGCATAAATTTACGCGATATTTCGTGTAAATTTAAGCGCAATATCGCAATATCAAGCTAGTAAAAGATTTCGCTGTTTATGCCAAGTATAGCTCAATATTAAACGAAAGGAGATTTTACGCGATAGTTAAAATTCAGAGTTTTTTTCTGTGTAGGATCATGCAATTTTATCTTATTCTTAAAGTTATGACAATTGATCTAATTTCGTTGACTATTATTAACATTTGCATTCGACGAATTTAAACTGTATCAGAGATATCTATTTTTTAGTTACAAAATCTGGAAAACATATGTATCTTGGATCTCAAAACCATTTTTATTTTTTACATTTTGAATGTTAAGGATTGTGCATGGACATACAGCCCAAGTAACATTTTATGTTTTATGTAATACTACAAAGCAATTATAAAACAACATTCATAAAACCCTGGTCAAAGCTATTTTGTCATTAATGCATCCACCAAAACCTCATTAAGACTAGAATATGTCTAGTTGGCCCACCCTGGAGAAGGTTCTGAAGGGTGTATTCTCGAAGGTCTTCAAGATTGATTTACTGCAAAAGGTTTTATGGCGAACGTATTGAGAACCATTTAAAAGCTACAATGAAAGCTATTTAGCAACAATAAAAACCCTTTCCGAGCCATTTCCTCTAGCCGCATGCTGAATCCACTAGGAAAGCATCAATCAAGATAGAAAAAGGATTTATGAATCCGATATTATCAAAATAATTAAAATTGAAACTGATGGCATACAAATCTTGTTGAATATCCAAATTTATAACAATAGTTCTCATTAAGTGGCCTAGTTTTAAGTGCCACATTAAATTTTACGTGAAAACATCGAAAAAATTAAGTCCACTCTCGTAAAAAGTTCGTTATGACTAATTATTTAACATTGAAAAAAAAAATACATTCTTCAGATCGAGCTTGGTCGAGACCTTTTTCATTATTTTAGCATTTAAATGTTTGCTCATTGCTAAATTTACCGAAATATAGTTATATCTAAGAAAACATTGTTTGAAAATCGAAGATTGTAAAAAAAAACTGTAATTGCATAAAAATTGATTTTCATGGGTCATTTGCGAAGAAGTTGTTTTGCTTTCAAGAATTCCTTAACAAATTAATAAGGTTTTAAAATGGCTTTTATGAAGAAAACTTGCAGGCTGAATTGTATTTATCTAAAGCCATTTTGCTTGATCCTAACCCGTTCAGATTTATGGCAGCATTTATGGAGGCAAAGTTGCCTGCAAAAAGTTAAACGTCAAAGTTTGTTTATCTTTCGATAGTTGCGCTGAGAGATCCAGCATTCTTCCAGGCGGTTTTCTCCCGATGGATTGGGAGCAGTTACTCAGATAGTTTGCGATACTGTATTACAACATTTCGCATTTCGAACAGCTGGAAGCGCAATCGTTCCCGAAAAAGATCCCCTTCTTCCGGATGGTTACAAAAGTGCACCATCCAATGATGCAGAGATGTACGATTGACTGAAATTTTCGAAGAGTCTTTCGCCGAATAAACTCGCTGCTTTGAATCGGAAACCAGCTGATCTCCGCTAACTAACAGTTTCAGTGGTTTGCTGTCGGTTGTTATTTCGATTGTCATCGCAAGATCTGGAGAAGGCTGGTATGTTTTTCAACAATGTTTTATGAGTTCGAGGGCCCGCTCACTTTACTCTTCTCCGACCGATGGTCAGTCGTTGGTGGTGTGCTGGTTCTTCTAAACAAGTAAATTTATCTGAAATTGACTTTATTTTTCCATCCTACTTCGCCTATCCTTCTAGATTTCCTTGTCATAAATTTGGCATTTATTAACTATGAGGAACCATCTTTTAAGCTCAATTTGTAAACAAAGTAATTGATACTTTTTAAAAAGGCTAAAAAGCAACAATAAATGCAAAACCTGATTGTTTTATGGTTGCTTTTATAATGATAGAACACGTTTATAAAGTATTTTATCATGACATTAATAAACAATCGCTAATGGCGTTTATGCTTGAATTACAGAACAGTTTTAAGGAGGGATTGATAACTGTTTTAAATTTATTTTTAAAGCAAAACAGTTTTTGACTTTCTTGCCAGACTATAAAAGGTTTTTGAAACAGCAAAAAGCTGAATTACTAAGCAGGAATGTTTTACACTTTAAAATGCTATATTTAATCTAAATGGATTGTTCATTGCCGTTATAAAACCATCATAAATTATAGTGGATGCTAAATGGTTACTGAATTGTTACTTGGGAGTGTATCTCAAAAATTAGCATACACCTGAATAGGAAATTTGAGTGTAGATAGATTTTTGAAATCTTGGCTAGTGGTTGAACCACTATTTATTGATTTATCAGTATGGCTTTGGACTTTATTGCTTACGTCTCATCCTTTATGTCAAAGATGGATTCCGTCACGTGTAAGATTAGGTATTTCTAAGTGTGTATAGGAAGCATTTGTTGAAGCTGAAAGTATATTGAACTCAATGGGTCACTAGATTTATTCAAAAAGAAACCGATTTATTATATACGTTGTACAGTCATCCCACGATTAAGGGTCAACTAATAATAATTATAAATCAGACAGCCCAGTGTGGTAGAGAACTGGGAGCAACTCTGTGGAGTAATTATAAAAAAAGCGTACACATCATATCAATAAAACTGGCAACAGCTAAGGTTGAATTCTCGCGTCACTTTTCAAAAGGTCCTAAGTAACAAATGTAAACAAATCGAGTTAAACGATACAAACTATTGCTCTTCTATCATTGTATGTGATACAAAAACATCCATCCAAATTTACTTTCATTTATTTAAGATAGTCATTGATCAAAAATTGTCCAATGTACAGTTTGAAATGATGGGTACATGATTGTTACTTCGGTCATTCGGACTGCCTAACATGATTGGTGCTCATTTTCCAAAGGTGGGGCCAATCTAAAGTTAGGTACTATACTCTGAAGTCTGTGAAAGGGAATCTAGTATCATGTAGACAACACTCATTGATTATGTCATTGAGAAAAATCGTCCAATATAACATGTCCGATGGTCAATGTCGAATGGTCAAAACGTCCTATTTGGTTTTTTCTATGTTGTAGCATGAAATTCAAAGTAAAATTGTGATTTTACCGTTTCTTCTGAATTTTCAACGTTATTATACACTGACTACATTAAAAATAGTATTGCAAAATGTATTGTTTTTAAACAGTTAAATTAATAATCTGTCGAACTTCAACTTCGATTTTCTCAAAATGGTGGATACGTTACATTGGTCTATCTGAAAAGTGACGCGAGAATTCTTTGCTATGGAGCAGTGCACGGTCCCCTAACCTCACTTTTTGGTTCCAGTCATTTTGTCTCTGAGTAAAAGAGATGACAACGAATGGGAGCCAAAACAAACCACAGAAAACTGTCAAAATTTACGGGTGAGAGAAGAGTGCAGCAAAACTTCGTGCACTGATCTATCAAATTCGTTCGTTGAGCAGTAGATGACGCAACTGTGCCTGTCTCATAGCGGTCGAATGAGAAAACGGAAGAGTTGCCAGTCTTGTTGACATGTCATTTTCGAGACAGCTCGAAAAATTAATTTGTATCACCTTTCAAAGCTCCAGATCGCACATTTTTAAAGCCCCAGAACTGAGGAATAGAGTAATTTTTAGGGACACTATCTAGACCGCACGACCGCATTAGACAAAATGTTAAACAGATGGTGATTTAAATAAGAAATTGTTTTAAAAGTCTTTACCGTCCATGATTTCAAATAAGTAGGAAATCTAGGGAAAAATCTTGGAGATCACGAAGCAAGAATATATGTTAACGCTCCGTTGCCTGTACCTACTAGAAATAAAAAAGGGAATTTGACATTTATTCAGAGTCTTAGACTCACCGGATGGCCAACGTTGCCCTGGACATGTTGACATGGCCTCTGATGATTTTTTCATTAAATTATGCAAATTTTGAGGTGCCACACGACTTGATTCTATGAAAATGATACTGGCCACATCTACGGTGCCTCCGGAACCTATTCCGGAAGGCCAATGCCGAATTAGACAGTTTACATAGTCCCTGATTAATTCTCCATGAAATTCTGTCACACGCATTAGTTCCATGAAAATTATAAATCGGTCACATTTATCTGTTCCAGGGGGCCACCGGGTCCTGTTCCATCCGGTGGCCATGTTTCATAGTCATAGCCTATGTTTCCATGTACAGCACTCTGATTGCAAGTTACAACATATTCAGCCTTTTGAAATGCAATTCAGATGTATTTTACGACACCTAAGGCTTGTACTCGAAAAAAAATGCACCATTTTTATCCGTGTGTAACTTTTTTATCCGTGGGTAAAAATTGATGAAAATCTGTGTGTAACTAGTTTGGAGTGAATTGTTTACATGTGCAAAATTTCATAACAATCGGTTCAGTGGTTATTGAGATGTCATCGAAACAAGAAGAAATCGCCGAAGAATTTTGCGCGCCGTCATGGAAAATCCGACTGCGACCATGAGATGCACTGGGAATCACCCATACAACTGTGTCTCGGGTGGTAAAATCGTTTAAGGAGTCCCAGACCACCGAGCGGCGGGCTGGAAGTGGAAGAAAATCGAAGGCAGCTGACCCTGTGAAGGCCCGGAAGGTGTTGGATTATTTCAAGCGTAATCCGAACCTTTCGATTCACGACGCGGCTTTGAAGGCAAAGTGTTCCGCCTGGTTCGTTCAGCAAACCATGAAACGAGCTGGGCTTCGTGCATTCAAGGTCCGGAAGGCACCGAACCGGCGTGATCAACAAAACACGGTGGCCAAATACCGCGCAAGGAAGCTGTATCGAGAGTGGTTAACGAAACCGATGTGTGTGGTTATGGATGACGAAACCTACATCAAGGCAGACGCAAAGCATACATCGGGGCTGGAGTTCTACGTTGCCAAATCACGGTTTGATGTTCCGGAAGACATAAGGAAGAAGAAAGTGGACAAATTCGCCAAAAAATACTTGCTCTGGCAGGCCATATGCCAATGCGGTAAACTGAGTAAACCGTACATCACAATGGGTACCATCAACAGCAAAATTTACCGCACCGAGTGCCTCCATAAGCGTCTGTTGCCCTTCCTGCGGTCCCACGGAGGCGAGACATTATTTTGGCCGGACCTGGCATCATGCCATTACGCGCGATCGACGTTGGATTGGTACAGAGACAATAACGTTGTTTTTGTACCAAAAACCGCCAATTCACCAGAGATTCGTCCGGAGGAAAGATTTTGGGCCATAATGAAGGCCAAAGTTCGAAAATCGTCCAAGGTGTTTAAGAACGAGCTGGAGTTGAAGAAAGAATGGATGAAACTGACCAAAAAGGTCGGCTCCACCATTGCACAAAATGTAATGAGGGGTCTTAAGGGAAAGGTGCGGGCTTTCAGCGATGGAAAATTTCAAGAAAATCCGACTTAAAATAAATTTTTGGGAAAACACTTTTGTCTGAAGTAATGAAATTGGGTTGTTAGCGGAATGCTAAATAAAACAGCGAAAGGGTTTATCTTCCATTTAATTCCACTTAATTAATTTTGGTATCCATGACAGATACGTATTTCGACTACAATGTGCAGTCTTCATCAGTGTCATTCCCACTAAAGAACTTATCAAAATCTAACCCCCTCAAGTACTCATCCCCTAGGTATAAAAGTCAAGATCACAGGTATATAAATGAAACTACAATGTGTTGAATCGGAACCTACCTAACTAATAAAAACCAAAGATTTAAGTAAGCTAAAGGAGAAAAATCTAAACAAATCTCTAATAAGGAAAATCCCCAAAGGCTTGGTAGCCATCATAATGAAGTAATGAAATTGGGTTGTTAGCGGAATGCTAAATAAAACAGCGAAAGGGTTTATCTTCCATTTAATTCCACTTAATTAATTTTGGTATCCATGACAGATACGTATTTCGACTACAATGTGCAGTCTTCATCAGTGTCATTCCCACTAAAGAACTTATCAAAATCTAACCCCCTTAAGTAATCATCCCCTAGGTAAAAAGTCAAGATCATAGGTATAAAAATGAAACTACAATGTGTTGAATCGGAACCTACCTAACTAATAAAAACCAAAGATTTAAGTAAGCTAAAGGAGAAAAATCTAAACAAATCTCTAATAAGGAAAATCCCCAAAGGCTTGGTAGCCATCATAATGAAGTAATGAAATTGGGTTGTTAGCGGAATGCTAAATAAAACAGCGAAAGGGTTTATCTTCCATTTAATTCCACTTAATTAATTTTGGTATCCATGACAGATACGTATTTCGACTACAATGTGCAGTCTTCATCAGTGTCATTCCCACTAAAGAACTTATCAAAATCTAACCCCCTTAAGTAATCATCCCCTAGGTAAAAAGTCAAGATCATAGGTATAAAAATGAAACTACAATGTGTTGAATCGGAACCTACCTAACTAATAAAAACCAAAGATTTAAGTAAGCTAAAGGAGAAAAATCTAAACAAATCTCTAATAAGGAAAATCCCCAAAGGCTTGGTAGCCATCATAATGAAGTAATGAAATTGGGTTGTTAGCGGAATGCTAAATAAAACAGCGAAAGGGTTTATCTTCCATTTAATTCCACTTAATTAATTTTGGTATCCATGACAGATACGTATTTCGACTACAATGTGCAGTCTTCATCAGTGTCATTCCCACTAAAGAACTTATCAAAATCTAACCCCCTTAAGTACTCATCCCCTAGGTAAAAAGTCAAGATCATAGGTATAAAAATGAAACTACAATGTGTTGAATCGGAACCTACCTAACTAATAAAAACCAAAGATTTAAGTAAGCTAAAGGAGAAAAATCTAAACAAATCTCTAATAAGGAAAATCCCCAAAGGCTTGGTAGCCATCATAATGAAGTAATGAAATTGGGTTGTTAGCGGAATGCTAAATAAAACAGCGAAAGGGTTTATCTTCCATTTAATTCCACTTAATTAATTTTGGTATCCATGACAGATACGTATTTCGACTACAATGTGCAGTCTTCATCAGTGTCATTCCCACTAAAGAACTTATCAAAATCTAACCCCCTTAAGTACTCATCCCCTAGGTAAAAAGTCAAGATCATAGGTCATAATATTGCACATTGTAGTCGAAATACGTATCTGTCATGGATACCAAAATTAATTAAGTGGAATTAAATGGAAGATAAACCCTTTCGCTGTTTTACTTTTGTCTGGTGCATTTTTTTCGAGTACAGGCCTTATTGTGAAAAACACACCCGTTCCAATAAATGCTGGGAAGGGGAGGGGGAGTCACCCCTACCCAATTGAAGCGATTTGGATGGGAAGAGTGGAAATGTCAACTGTTGCTAATAATGCCCTGTTGCTAACATTTCGTGGATAAAGGGCGGGTTCTTCTTTCCATTCTTAACTGTCCCAAGGAGATGAATAGGCGAATGGTCTATGTTTTGCCCTTCATACAGCGATTTTCTGATGTCAATCAGAGGTTATTGAGCTTGATCAAGGTCAATAGTGAGGAGAGTCCACAAAAGGAACATTATATGTTATTTAAACAAATTTCTTATTATATTTTACAATTTATATTTTATTATAAAGACTACATTTTTTTCTATAACTTTGTCGCAGACTGGACGATGACAACTGGATTCTTGTTATTTGTCTTCTTGCCTGTTTTGTACCCTATTGCAGTTTTTATTGGCAAAGCCCACCGTCCGTGTTGTCAGTGTTGCCAGCAATATGTATTAATTTAATTAGTTTTCAAAATAAATGTTCGAATCAATCATTTAATTTTAACTCTAAACCAAAATACATATGCATAGCGCTGAAAATAGTCTTCAAATACATCACGCAAATTGACGAAAATTTGAAAGCGAATGAAGTAAAACATACTGAGTGCATATGTTACCATCATTCTTGGCAACACAGCCGTGTTCCACTTTAGCTCTTTCGAATTTTAACATGCGTAATTATTTGTCAAATTCAACCAATCAGCGGCTGGTCTAAATTTGATCTGGAAATCGGATACGAGTTGTCTCGTCTCGTTTCAGGTCTCAGACGTCATTTCGATTAGAAATAACGATTTCGTGCTATGATTTAATACGACATTTTGATTTTTTTTTTTTTTTGCATGATTAATAATGGCAGAATCTTAGCATAAATGTGAGAGATTGGATGAAATTGGAGTGTTTGCTTCATTATTTCAGAGTATTCCAGATTTACCCAGATTTTATATTCCAACTGGATAAGATTTCCCTGAAACAGACCTGGTAACGCTGCCTGTAGGTACGAGCGGAGCACTAGGCCTAAAGTGAAAAAAATAATAACTTTTTGCCCAGAAGTCGATTTGCAGTCTTCGACAAAGTTGCTCTGCCCAAGTTTGGTAAAATGGGGCAATTTTTTAATTTTTTAAAAGCAACTGAATAGTTTCGTTTCCCATACAAACTTTAAAGTTCCCCGGAAAATCCAGATCGTCACCAAATTCGTTCAAATTTGGCACAGTTGCTGGGAATCTCATTACAGACTGAAATAGCAGCAGTATAGCAGAGGGTTATGATTCGCGATACAAACTTGATCCACCCTCTACTGCATATAACAGCATGACACTTCGGTTGCTGTCAAATCAACTGCAAAGAACCTCCTACGCACGTCACTGTGAATCAGCCACATTTACTTTACGCGTTACCAGACAGAGATCTCAGCCCATGTTGTACACATCCGAACTGAAAGCTACAAATAAGGGAAAATCGTTGTGTTCGCTGCCAACCTACCTACCTACCTACCTACCTAATACCTTTAGGTTGTATTGCAATCGAACCAGCACCATCACCGCAAGATGAATGAAAAGCAAAAGGTATTTTTGCTCGTTGTCGGTTTTCCATGCGATTAGTCGTGTGTTATTTTGAACGCATCGATCAACGAAAAAAAAAAAGAAATAACAGCTCCGCAGAGGCGCACTTTAGTGCCTTGTTGGTAGACCGGTTTTCTTGGCCAATGCAATCGCGCGACGCGAGGCATTCCATAAAGTCCTCCAACACTAATGAATCGGTGGAGCCTAACGTACACTCATAAAATAAATCACATAACCAGTGGCAAATATCTTTCTCTATTGGTTTCTGTAACAGTTGTAAAGTTTCGGGGACAGTAGGTAGGAATCCTAGGATGCCAGTGAAGGACGCGACTGGTCAGTTGCTCACCGACCCCACTGATCAGCTGAAACGCTGGTTTGAACACTTCGAACAGCTTCTACAAGTTTCGTCGGTCAACCAGCCATCAACATCTCGGTATGAACCGCCAAGAGTGCGACGCATCACTCGCGTCAATTCTGAGGCGCCATCCCTACCGGAGATCGAAGCTGCTATCCGAACCATGAAATCCAACAAGGCTCCCGGGGTCGATCGCATATCAGCAGAGATGCTCAAAGCTGACCCCATGCTATCTGCACAAATGTTGCATCAACTATTCTGCAATATCTGGGACACCGCGACTTTTCCGGCTGACTGGATGCAGGGCGTCTCAGTGAAGGTCCCAAAGAAGGGGGACCCAACTGTATGCGATAACTGGCGTGGCATTATGTTACTGTGTTGTGTTCTCAAAGTTCTATGCAAAGTTATCCTCAACCGGATACAGGAGAAGATCGACACGACTCTCCGACGGCAGCAGGCGGGATTCCGTGCTGGAAGATCCTGTGTGGACCATATTGTCTCGCTCCGCATAATCTTGGAGCAGGTCAACGAATTCCAAGAGTCCCTTTACTTGGTTTTCATTGACTACGAAAAAGCTTTCGACCGACTCAACCACGAAAACCTGTGGGGCGCCCTAAGGCGCAAGGGAGTTCCGGATAAAATCGTCAACCTCATCGAAGCTCAGTATGAGGCTTTCACGTGCAGGGTGCTGCACAACGGAGCCCTATCTGACCCTATTCGGGTAGTCGCTGGAGTGAGGCAAGGATGTATTCTATCACCGCTACTGTTCCTCATCGTAATCGACGAGATAATGGTTGGTGCGATCGACCGTGTGCCGAACCGTGGGTTGCTCTGGCAGCCTATTACAATGGAGCATCTAAACGACCTAGATTTGGCGGATGACGTTGCTTTAGTATCACAACGGCGTTCTGACATGCAGAGTAAGCTCGACGATCTCGCCGAACGCTCCTCAGCGGCAGGTCTCAACATCAACGTCAGCAAGACTAAATCGTTGGATATCAACACGGGAAATCCATCCAATTTTACGGTAGCTGGTCAGGAAGTGGAGAAGGTTGAAAGTTTCCAATATCTTGGCAGCCAGATAGCGTCGGACGGCGGAACCAAGAGTGACATAGGTGCACGGATCAAGAAGGCAAGGGCTGCTTTTGCGAGTTTACGAAACATCTGGAAGTCAAATCAGATTAGTCTCCGCACGAAGATCCGAATTTTCAACTCTAACGTGAAATCTGTACTGCTGTACGCTAGCGAAACATGGTGCGTATCAGCGGAGATCACACAGAAGCTGTAGGTGTTCATCAACCGATGCCTGCGGTATATAATTCGTGCTTGGTGGCCTCACAACTGGATTTCGAATGCCGAGCTCCATCGACGGTGTCACCAGAAGCCGATATCGACAGAAATTCGGGAACGTAAGTGGAGGTGGGTTGGCCACACTCTACGGAAGAGCGGAAATGAAATCTGCAAACAAGCGCTGGATTGGAATCCAGCCGGACATCGCAGCAGAGGCAGACCCAGGGGCTCATGGCGGCGAAGCCTAAACAAGGAGATTAAGCAAGTCGACCGGAATTTGACCTGGGCCCAGGTCAAGGCGAAAGCAAACAATCGCCCAGGATGGAGATCTTTCACGTTGGCCCTTTGCGCCAGGGATGGCGCTCAGGACACTTAAGTAAGTAAGTAAGTGGCAAATATCCAACTGAATTTCACATAACTTTCATGTGATCTCATAATTGGAAATTGCACCACAAAATACCATGAAACCTATGTGTCCAATGAAATCTATGTGATTGCTCACATAGAATTTATTATGTCATGTGAAAAAGCTTCGTTTTCCGAGCACAACGACAAACCCATATACATTCATCTCGATGTTTTAATCAAGATTTAGAATTTTAGTTTTTGACACTAAATCTAAATTAGTTGACAGTTCGTTTCCATACAAAGTCCCGCCGAGGGGCGCTAAGATGGTGATTTATGCTAATGTAATCGCATTTATTTAAAATAGTTTCAGTGTACCAAAATTTAAGATTAAATAACCCAATTGGGTTCTTTAGCGGTATTGGGATAATTGAGAATTCGTAATCTACATTAAAAGTAGAACCGCACTGTCATTGGCAGAAAAAAACCACCTTAGCTCCCCTTGACGTTCAATTGGGTTCTTTAATTTTGAAAAATTCATCGGTTACTACAGATCATCTGAAAGCGCTTTGTATTCTGATAACACAATGATATAATAAGACTTGATTACTTTGTTTCAAATTTAGATTTAAAAATCAAGCGGAAAGCCTATAGGATAAAAAAAATCATTGTGCACAGAAAATCGAAAAAACGAAACTCTTTCAGATGACTTCTTACCGATTTTTTTTTCAAAATTGAAGAACCCAATTTTGTTATTGGAAAAAAATATTACCTGCGTTCGCAATAGAAACTATGCGAAAACTTTTTTTCAGTGTACGGTGTTAGTACGAGCCCTAGAGTGGCGACAATCAAATCTCTAAGGTCTGCGTCGTCGTCATCGTCGTTTGATGGGCATCTGGCTGGGTCTAACTTTTCACATGGTGGAGTGTGGGTTCAGATCGAGGTATCATTTACCTGTCTATCGACGTCGCCGCCACCGCCACAGCCGCCGCCGCCGCCACCACAACCGCGAGACGAAATTAAAGTTATACTTCTTCTACACGAAGAGGCTTGGCTTTGAATGCAGCTTGGCTGGCAGCGAGCGGGGCTTTGGGCTAGGTCAGGGTAGCACCCGTGTTTCTGAGCGTGGAAATCAAACCTACTGTTAATCTTTTACTCGTGTACGCTTTTGTAGTAGGGTAGAAGCTGTTGTTGTTGTTGTTGTTATATAAATATTGGAGAGGGTAAACAATTTGCCGCTTAGCGCTGTTCCTGCTGCTGCCATGAATCACCTCGAGTGTTTAATTAGCTCGGAGGGTTGTGATGGTCCGCTGCGGATGGACTGCGTGTTTTGTTTATTTTTAGTTTTAAAAACTAACTTTTGGGGCCAATTTCGTTCGAATTCAATCATTTATGCAATTGGAGTGTGCTTTGAAGCATAACCTTGCTCGTTCAATCGAAATTTTTATTTGCTAATTTTTGGGGCTGTGTATTGTATAGTTTTTTTTTTCAATCAACTTAAGATGAACGAATCGACCAAGTGTTTACATAACAAACTTCTGGATGAGTGAAAACCAAATCGCTCGTTTAAACAAGTTAGCTATACAGACACACTCACACTACTACACATTAATCCAGGCCTCCGTCGTTTGGTAAATTTTGAACTACAGAACTGTTCGGTAAACATTTAAAAACCAATGAAATCTTAGAATTCTCAGGGAATTTTCAAATTTCTTTATCAAGCAATTTTTTTAGAAAATAATATATCGCTATAAGCTAGAAAACCTTTTCGTGAATTTGGAAATAGTTTATAATACAACCAACTTTATCTTTTTCGTTAGTTACTATTACCAACAATCAATACAAAACTAACGACTTTAAATTGGCTTACTACTTGACTAGCCTATTGGTCCCAAGCTAATAGATTAACGTACCCCATTCTAATATAAATTCCAGTACTACACTATGTTTGTTTTGATTGGCTATGAAATTTTGACAGATAAAATGAGGGGTTCGTGGATTTTCCTATGTGTCGATTAGCTTGGGACCGAAGATAGTACCAGAGCTGAGCCAAAAAGTTGAGCTCGTTTCTTCTGGTCTTAGAGTTACCTCTATGCTATTACTCTTGGAACATAATTATTCTGGAGTGGATTTATCTACAGTAGCAACATACTTTTCTTAGCCTTGAATTGCGTTTTTGACCGAGGGGGGCGACACATCTAAATCTCAATTCTAGATGCTCAAAAAATCTGACACTAGTGAATAAATCTTCGAAAACTCATCTTTCATTTCTCGCATCTACTTACATCGCGCTTCATCTTTTTGCAGGAATTCTTCAAAGTCGACATAAATCCTTCCTTCTATCTACTCAGCGTGCGTGCAGCTAGCCACAGCAAAACACAATCTTTTCTGCATCGTAGATAGAGTCGTCCCCCTCGTTTTTGACGTAGGATTACGTCTTTCGGCAACATATTAACCGTGTTACGAAAAGTGGTCAGGTTTTGAACACTTATAACTCTGTCAATAGCGGATTTATTTTAATTCTAAACAAACCAATCGATTGGAAATTTTGCTATGAATTTGCTAAAATGAACACTTTATCACCGATTGCCTGCAAAAAGCGCTTTCCTTAACACAGATTTCAAAATCGAATACTATCGGGTCTCGCCGAACTTTGCTTATTCAATATGTGGTCATCAGCAGCAGCAGCAGTACTTTTGGTACGTGGCGTTGAACATTGTTCTCCAGTACACAACGAAAGGCTGCCCGCAAGCAGCGAGCTGCAGGCCACATGAGCGTCCATTCACCGAAGAAGCAGGAAGAAGCCGCACCGCTACTGATCGAATTCAGTAGCTCGTTCCAAACAATATACAGCTCGCCAGCCTCATCCGTGTTGAACACCCTAATAACTCAGCATTCTCAACAACAACTCACGACAAAACGGTCCTTTTTAGGACCACCATAAATTATTGTTGTTTAAGAGTTCATTTTCATTGAACGTTCGCTCGCCTTGCTGCCAGCCACATCACCCCCAAAACTTTTTGCTAATGTACCCAGCAACCAAACGTTTGTGGTCAAATGCGTAACAGTATTGAAGTGGTGCATACAAATTCTCGCGACCTTGTCGATTAACCATAAACACTTCGAATTAAGGTAAGGTTTTTTTCCAGGACGCTGGAAAAAACTATTGATCGCGAATATTTCGCGAATGGAAATTTTTAGAAAGAAATCCCACCAATAAATTTTTGGTTTTGTTAATATCTATTTTATAAACCAAAAATTTGTTCACGAAAATGCGTAATTTTGTTATCAGAAAACGAGGCTTTTACGTGATGGGAAAAATGGTTTCCCTAACAGAGTCGCCGAATATTGATACCGAGCACGTAATTCTACGTCAAATCTACGGTAGTGTCTTGGATATAACCTCTTACTTTTTAAGGTTCTTGAACATGGATTATTTCTACAGATTTTAAGCTGGGGCTATTTAAAAAGAACTTGAACCTAACGAAATCAAATTTGGAGAAATATTCAAGAATTTGAAACGAACATAAATATTGAAGACAGCGGACAGTAGAGTATAAATTCCAAGAGCCCACATTTCAAGTAAATTAAGGGTCTTGCAAAAGTTTCAAAGCCTATGAACTTTAATGAATCGATGTGATGAGAATGTCCGATGATCTCTAGGAATAATTTCAAGGGAATTCAGAGGTAAATTTCAAGGGATGAATTTTTAGGAAAATGAAATCCTAGGATTGCTTTCAAATTAGTTCTGAGTTCACAGTAAATTTACAAGAGAATTCTGTAGAGCATTTCAGGGCAATTCCAAGGAGAATTCAAAGAGAGCTGTGACTATTTAGAACTGCAATGTTCTTATCAGGAAACTTTTTTAAGGGATTTGAACTGAATGTGAATTCTAAGGAGAACTCCAAAGTACTTGTAAGTAGAATTCCAAATGACGAAGGAGATTCCTAAGGGGATTCTGAGAAGATTTCAATAAATATTCTGAGGATAATTCTAAAAGCACCCGTAGGAATATTTCAAAGAATTTGTGAGGAAAGTTTAAGGAATTTTCCAACGAAGTTTTGAGGTAAATTTCAAAGGAATACAATGGAATGTTTCAAGGTTGTTCCTGCAATCATCTTTAGAGAAATCAAAGAAGAGTTCCTAAGGAATTCCAAAGATTGTTCCATGTGAATTCTAGAAAAAAATACTGAGGAGAGATATTTTCAGAAGAATTCTTTGGGAAATATCTTGGTAATACAGCGATAATTGTTAGGAATGTTATGGGAATTGCAGGCTGAACCAAAGAGCATTGCACACATAATTTCTAGAGTATCGTGAAACAAATTGTAAGGAAATAGCTAAGATGAACCTTTTTAAGAAATTTCTAGTTGTTTCTAAGGAAAATCTTGAGACAATTCTAAGAAAAAACCTTAAATAAAGCTCCAAGTTGATTCAAACGCAGAAAGTTTTTCGAGGTCTCAAAATTCTGCGACTTTTAAGTTTTTATTTTAATTTAATATCGCATTTAGAAAAGTTCTCTTGATTCTGGATTAAGAAAAAACTTCAAGATAAGGAGTTTTTTTTTCGATTTTCAAGACTCATAAAATGTGCGTTCTCAGCTTAATATTCCGGACATTGTGAAGTTTCAAAGATGTTTTAACATAAGAAGTTGAGCAATTTCACGCTGACGAATCGGAAAAAAAATCGAGCTTCTCCGATTAGCATAATTGTGTGTTATAGGCAAAAATTCGAATTTTTACAAAAAAATCGGCCAAACTGGATTTTTTTTTTCAAAATGGCGCCTTTACATTTTACATTAAATTGAAGCACGAAAACGTTATTTCTGATCGAAATGACGTCTGAGATAAAGTTGTAAACAAAAATGATGTTTTTATGGAAAAAAATATATCCATGGTATTTTTTTTAGTAATTTTGAGTAAAAATTCCATGAAGGTGTTAAAAGCTCAAATATCCCAAAAACTATAACTTCAACTTTAATTTAAGAAAAAGTTCATAAAAAATGCAAACTTTTCGAATAATCATAAACACTTTGAAAATTTACAAAACTCGTTGGTCAATTTTTTAAACTTTTTGCTAGTACGCTTTTTAGTGTAATTTCTACACAGTAAATAATATTTGAGACATTCTAAATCGTCATCGGTACAAAAATTAAGTATCTCATGGAAAATATAATACATTAGTAGATATTTTGTTGTAAATAAAACCCAGCATTTCTGTTTATTAAAGTGTTTAAAATTCAGTTATAAGTTAATTATCGTTCTTTTAAATTATGATTATTTAATTTGTTTACCATTGTGCAATGTACAATTGAACATGTGCATGTCTTTTTATTATAAATGAAGTTTTCTAATTAATGTTGTTTGGTCTAGAATCTAGAATGAAAAGAACTATCCTCACATCAATGAAAGAATTTCGATTTTTTTTAAATAATTTAATGTATTTATCTCTAAATTTGTTAAACAAATGTTTAACTTTAGCTTTTGATAATATAGCTGTTCTTTTAAAAACTGTTTATTTATTTAGCAAAATGAGTAGACACCCTATACAGGGTCATTAAGTATTCTGAGCGTATGGTATGCACGCAGGGATACCATAAGGTTTAAGAAATAACCTTCATCAAGATCGATAAAATATCTACATAAATCTTCGTCGTCTGTTTTTGACTTGAAAAGAGGCAGTTCTGAGGAGAATAAGCTTGAAGAAAATTCAAAGAGTATTCCAAGCGAATTCTTTGGAAAAATCCCACGAGCATGCATGCACTTAGAAAATGTTGGAAAATTTAATGGGAATTATGGGTAGATTTAAGGTGAATCTTAAAATTCAGTATTTCAAAGTATTCTGAAGAAATCTCCAAGCGAGTTCTGACTAAACTTTCAAGATAATTATGAGGAGAATACTGATGATACTGAGAATTGATCTCCATACCATACATCAGGTTGAGACAACGAAACCTAACCCCCAAGCTCCTCCCCTGATCCTATCCTTCGACAATGTACCCCTCTAACCTCGGGTAAGCCGCGAGCATTAGGCCCAACTTCTACTAGACATAGAATTAAGTGAATTTTGTTACAAATAATGAACAATGAATTATCGGCTCCGTAAAGCGTACGCGATTGAGTAAACGAAAAAGTGTGGTAAAAGGAGAATTTCAAGGTAGTTATGATTGGAACACCTATACACTGGAGTCGCTTTTTACGCGGTTTTTTACACGGTTTTTTTTTACGCGGATTTCGGAATTTACGCGGTTTTTTTTACGCGGATTCCGGAATTTACGCGGTTTTTTTTTTTACGCGGATTTTGGTTTTTTTTACGCGGATATCAGAATTTACGCGGTTTATCATTATACACTAGAGTCGCTTTTTACGCGGTTTTTTTTACACGGTCTTTTTTTACGCGGTTGTTTTTACGCGGATTTCGGAATTTACGCGGTTTTTTTTTACGCGGGACTACTATTTTCCTCATATTTTGGACTTACGTATCTTTCTTAGGTGCAGTAAGGTGCAGATGAAATCAGATGCATCTAAAACTACATTAAAACAGCTTTCAAATAGTGGTAAACTTGTCCGTACACGACCGTCTGCTGGAGAGTTATGATCAAAACAAACACCCGTTGATAGGCTTTATAGAAGTCATGTCAACAACAAGGGGATAGTGTGTTTTATACCGCGTGATAAATTCGTTTCCATAGTAACCGACTCAATAAACAAATTCCCCACTTCTCAGAGCTTATCAAATTCAAGAACGGCACATTTTCTTTCCAAACATTGCCCAGAAGGCAAAACTGAAGCATCGAGAACGAAAAAAAAAACTGTCAAATTCAGTTAAACTTGTGAGTCGATAAGTGTTTTTCCATAAAGCTCATCACTGTTTTTCATCAAGCGTGAAGCAATTCTGGATAAATATTTCAAAAGCTCCTATCTGCATTGATCAATTCTCTTCATCGACTTTCTCTTCCGTTATTAACTCAGCTTCAAAACCTTTCGCTATTGTATTTGACGTTTTGGATGCTAGATAAGAATCTCCTTTATCAAACTATGTTGTAAAACTAGCGCGAAATCTGTTTGCATAGCAGTGGTTATCAAAAGAGAAAGTCGATGAAGAGAATCGATCAAAGCAGATACGAACATTTGAAATGTTCATCGAGAATTGTGAAAGTATATGAAAGCATGTAAGATAGAAGAACTGCGGAAGCCAAGCGAAGGAGAGAGAGACTAATTCTGTCAAAGAAAAGTGTGGCAGGACGGAAGGTTGTTCCTTTCGAAGAATGATGTGAAACAACGTAGAGGAAGAAAACTGCAGAGGTTCGGAATAGCTAGCATTTGCGACACAAATGAAGATGAGAGAATCAGGTGAGAAAGAGGTGACGGATATCCTGAAAACCGTTTCTCACGCAAGTCCTGCAGATGAAAATAAGTTGGTTCATTCTTTGAAGAAGTTCTTGAGCAACTCTATACCCGAATACACAGATCTACAAGCTTTGGCTTTGTTAATCAACACCAACCTATCGAACCTGGTATTACTTGCCAGCTAGTATTCATAAAGTATTGATACATGGATCAGCCGTGATTGAACATTTCCTTGTTCTAATCGGTCAGCTTTCTGAGGAAGCACAGGAGGCAAGGAACAAGGATTGGAAGAGGTACATGTATTTAACCAAAATAACAACGAATAAATTAATAAAACTTTTATTTAACAGATACCAAGAGTTCAATACCCGCAAGCAATCAAGATCGCTTACAAATCGTGATCTATTGAACTGGCTCCTAGTATTATCAGATCCATTGATTACTAGCATTCGTGGATGGCCTAAAAAGCACGAGAAGCCATTGTCGAGCGATGCTAAACAGCTGCTAGCAGAAGAAGCTGAAGGAAACGATAATGATTATATTAATGGTTATGATTATGATAATAATGATGATAATTGAATACAATACAAAATATTGACAACAAAAATGCAAAACCAATAGAACAAAAAGAATTTAATCATGAAAAATATGTAGATATATTGAAGTTGATTATCTTTTTTATACTGGTTATACCATAAAACAGAGTACAGAGATATAGATACTTGTTTTGATCACAACTCCCCAGCAGACGCTCGTGGACGGACAAATTTAGCACCATTTGAAAGCTCTTTTAATGTAGTTTTAGATGCATTTGATTTCATTTGCACCTTCCTGCACCTAAGAAAGATACGCAAGGCCAAAATATGAGGAAAATAGAAGAGAATTTATCAATAACTCATCCTATTAAAATGATGCAGGTATAGTATGTTCTAGAACGATGTGTATTTTAGTATACCAATCAACTTTGTTGAACATAATGAGGACCTAAAATTAAAGAAAATATGTGTTTTGATGAAAAACGTGTTTTTGGGGGTCCGTCCTCAAACAACGCTCTCTATCTCGATTTGAGTGAAATTTAGGACTTTTATGTCTTCAGCAAAATTGTTTGTAATCATTTTTGCTAAAACTTTGCTAAAGACGTCAACCATTTATCTCGACATTGTGGAAAAATAAATTTTTCATTTCACTTTTAGGGGGATTAATCACAAAATCCACGCCTTTAAAATATGAAGCATGTCATATTCATCAACTTTGTTCAAGGCGTCATTATTCTAAAGCTGCTCTCCATGGTGCTATTAATTAAGAGCGTCAAAAGGGACTTTTCAACCACTGTGGTTTGGTGAGATTTGCAGTTGGTGAGTTTTGTTAGCTTGATATTCCGAGCTGCGATATCACAGCTTGCAAAATCAACCGCAGTTGTTTGCTTGTTGATTTTTGTCTACGAAAATCAAGCGTGATCTTGGGCGTTCGTGAGATTTGATTTTTTGCAATTTTCCCAACACTGCCAAGAAATACATGATTTGACAATCGATCTGCTCATGTGGCAAACGGAGTGTGTCGTTCGTGACTACCGGGACTGTAAACGGGGAGATCTACCTCAAGGAGTGTCTACAGAAGCGTCTGCTTCCTCTGTTGAAGCAACACGAGGGCCCTACGATCTTCTGGCCGGATCTAGCTTCGTGCCACTATTCAAATGTTGTCCTGCAGTGATACGAAGGGTCACTTTCGTACCCAAGAACATGAACCCTCTCAATGCACCGGAACTAAAGCCCATCGAAAAATACTGGGCTATTATGAAGCAGGCACTACGGAAGCATCCCAAGGAAGTCACAGTGTAGTGGTGTGTGCATATTATGATCCCATGAATATTCTGAGCCATTCTCCTACTTCATGGTTATCTGGACTCTGAATCTTTGAATGTTTGTGCTTCTGAATCATTGAGTTTTGACCCATTGAACTAAGGTTACCGTTAAGGCACCCTTGAAGTTTCGGGGTTATTAGTTCCTACTTCTAATATCTTTCAAATTTTCTACACATCAGCCTGCTTGTAAAACTCGTGAATGTTTACGCCTATATAAACTCCAAATAAGAATTAAAATTTTATTGATTGCTAAAAAGAGCTCATTCAAAACATCAGCACGGGAAATAGATCGCGCTGCGGCGGCTTCTTTACACGCTTCATTATCCGTCGTTTTGCATTGCTCTCTATTCGATCACCATTGCGCGGCGAATTATTTTCTTCTTATGTTTTGTTCAACCGAGTAGCAATGCAGCGAAAAAGAAAAAAATCTTTAAATGAAACAAACAAACAATTTCGCGTGCGGCAGAGGCTGCGGCTTTTTTCACATTTTTTTTTTCCACCACCGCGCTTTTAACACTTTTGTTTACATCTTTTATTGCACAGAATGCGCCGATTGAATCGGCCCGGGTGCCGCACTTGACCATCACCCGCAACTGCTGCTGCTGATGCATTTGTGGTTTTTCTTATTCAAACTTTCTGGCATACCCGGCCGATGAAAGCAACTCAGAGACTGAGTAAAATTGTATTGCCATCTCTTTTTTTTCTCAAGGAAATTTGACTCAGCTTCGTAAAAAGTGGAGTTACTCAGAGCTCTTTTTACGAAACTGAGTACAAAAGAGATAGCAACACAATTTTACTCAATCTCCGAGTTACGTTCATCGGCCGTGTGGAAAATGTGCATTGTAGAAGCACTCGCTCAGCCACGGATCATCTGAACCGAGCCAATCGAGAGAAGCGCTCTGCTAATAATGCTAATAAGTCCAATCGTCCGTCGGTCGGTCGGATGATAGAAACGATGAATGCCGCCTCCACTACCACCACAACTACCACGGACAACAGCAACAACAACAACAACAATTGGTGTAATCAGCTGGATAATGGCTGAGCAGCGTACTCGTCGAAGGGGAACAACTCAACGAACAGTGCCTCGGGCGAATGTTTATGCCAGATGTGCCACATGAATGCACTTTGTTTGTTTATCGAACTCGGGTTGAAATGCAAATGTTTGTCGCAAAACTGAGAGTGGGGTGTTAGGTTTATCTATCCTTTTAATCAGTTAAAATGCATTTTAAATTCTTGCTAAATTGATGAAATCATTTTGTACGACCTATTTAAGCTACTATGCGCTAAGTGTGATATTTTCTCTCTTCTGGAATGCCGTTTATCTCCAGAATTAATATTTCCTACATACGTTTTGAGCATGATTTTCAAATTAAATGATGGGAACCAAACTCTCCAAACACCGATGCGATTATGCGCGCGCAAGCATTCCACTTATTTAACCCGTCAACTCGTATACTCTCGACTTGGCAGAACACCATCACGAGAGTCCTCTTCAACACGTCTCGATGAACCGGTTCGTCGCACCGTCAAGATCATCATCTTGACGATCACTCTCAACACACGAATGCCACCTTAACACCGTCAAATTCCCATAACGTGTCATTAGAACGCCCTGAATCTATCCCGCCAAGCTAAAGCCGGAACACGACCCACTAATTGTATACCAACTTACACATTATTACACAGTACAGTACAGCAGGGTTTTAGATTGGTTTTTGAAGCTCACAAATAGGTATTTCATCCAACATTAACACCATCACTTCGTCGTCGACGACGACTACGACGACTACGATTAATTAATGCTTTCTTTGTTCAAATAGGATCTTTGGCCAAAAGGGGCACGTTTGACGGCGACGAGTTGCGAGATTTTCCCACACTAGGTCACCGGGGCTCACCATCGAGGCTGTTGGTGTACAAATGAAAGAGCGTGCCTCCACCTTACGTTCATAAATAATAGAGATATTGGAAGACACATACCTTACCGGACAGAGGCAGGATGTTTCCTGCGTAGAAAGGTGAATAATTTTCGTGAAATTGGCAAAATAAGAGGTTTGAGACTCGAACATAATAGGTACTGCCGATTTCATCTAAAATTAGCGTTGGAACCCACGATCTTTTGCTTAGTAAGCACAAATGGTTTCCACTAGGCCAGCAAGCCCCTTATATCATTTAACAATTATGAACGAGCGTCCGCTCAAATCGCTGTCATTATCGTTCAATCCCGCCCGGACCCTCGCAACACTTTTATGTGAAGAAGTCTGGAATTTAACGCACGATCTTCGCTCAGTTAACAAAAATGGTCACTACTAGGCCATCGAACTCCGTACATCTCATCATAACAAACCACTAGGACCGACGATCGTTAAAATCTTAAGCCATTCAAAAGAAATGGCCTTCTGCTCTTTCGATACGTATTGACGTCGTCAACAACTGAGCAAATTTGGTTATGATCCGGATTTGCGGGAGAATTTTAAATTCTGTCTGGGTAAATGACATATCAAAAAGACTGGTAACTTGGCCTGAATCCAAGCAACAGACACAGTAGCGCTGCGCTCGAGCGAAGGTGGAAACAACGCATAGAAAAATGAGCAAATACACAAACCTTTCTGTGAGGATGGAAGCTATCCAATTCGTTCGGAGCATTTACCTTTAATTGTGCGTCATAACGGTCGTTTGTGAAAATGGAATAGTTGCCAGTCTTCTTGATATGTTGTCGCTTTTATTCAATTGAAATCTCATTAGTTTCACAGGGCTGGTAGTGCTGATGCGATATAATAGTAGCAATAATGACTAAAATTACGAAAATAGCGACCAAATAGTGACTTATAAATAATAACTATGGTAACTCAGAAATTCAAATACGGTTTGTCATGGAACCTAAAATTACATTTCCATAAATTCCTCTAATTAGGAGACATGGATGTAATGTCGGCCTAAATGCCCCTAATTTGGGCCCATACATAAATTCAACAATCGACTAAATTTTCAATACCGACCAAAAATATCCATAAGTACTGTCCCAATGACGCGTTCATCTAGATAAAATTGATAAATAGCAGATTTTTAGAGATGGGTCGAATCTTAGATCCATAGGCCAACAGGCCGATTTGAATAAATTTTTTTTGATTACATTTTACATGATGACCAGAAAATACCAATTTTAAAATTTTCCGGGTTTTCCTGGAGCTTTGTAAATTTTACTGGTTGTGCGACATACATTTAAACTAATGTATAAACCAATGAAGCCACTAGGTTAAAAATGGTTAAATAGATCATTATTACAACTGTAGTATTTTTCGTAGATTTTGAATTTGTTTCTGCGTTCGAAATCTTAAAAATTTCTATGTATCTAGGTAAGTTAACCTTGATTATTCGCTAAGAAATTTTTACAGAAATTCATCGCAATGTTCTCAAGAACTTTTTTAGAATCATTAATTTACTTGAAGTCTCCTTAGAATTCGCACGCAATTAACCTCAGACATGTCTTAAATTTCTGTTCTGAATGATCTTGGACCCTGAATTCGTATTATGTTTAAAGTTTAGATTTTCAACAAAAATTCCATCTCAGAATACTCTTGGAACTCTTCTCACAGTTCCATTTTGATTCTATTGGAATTCTTCTTGGAATTTCATTCGAATTCCTTCGGATTCTCTTGGAATCAGCCTCAGAAATTGCCCCAGAATTCCTTTACTATTCGCTGAGTTTGGAGACCTTTGGAGTTCACGAGATTTGCTTAAATAATTTATTAGAACTTATTTTAAAAACTTATTAGTATTTGGACCAAGAATCCTCATCCAATCGTCATAGAATTCTTTTCAGAACTCTCGTTACAATTCACCTGGCGCTCGTTTCTCAATTATCTTGGAATTCTCCCAAAAATTGTTTTGGAGCTGAATTTCGCATTTTTCTCTGAAATGGCTTGGTATCGTCCGTAGAATTCCTTAGATATTTACTTCAAATTTCCTTTGGAATTTTCATTGATCTGGCACAGACCAATATCCTTGAAAAGTTTCCAAGGTGCAGAATTTATTTTCGAGAAAACGAAGTTAATTTTCCCCGATTTGATCTCGAAATTCCAAACTTTTCCAAGTTTGTTTCCCGGTGTTTCAAAATTCCTTGAATTTGTCTGGTTATAATCACGGCGAATGAGAACGACCCAAATTTGAGTTTAGTTCACTCAAAATCGCCAAAAGTGCAGGAACTCAGCAATGAGTAATATTTGTCTCGTGGTTTCCTGTTGAAAACCTAAAAAATCTGCCGGAAAATGAGGAAATTGACGAAAATTTTATTCAGTCTCGTGTGAGTGAATCCAATCTTTACTTTTCTCAAATTCGGGAATTTTTCCCTGGAGATCCTGGAAAAACCTAGGAAAACATGAGGCAAATTTACTCATCGCTGAGTTCCTGCACTTTTGGCGATTATGAGTGAACTAAACTTAAATTTGAGTCGTTCTCATTCGCCGTGATTGTTTATTTTTTGACAGATATGCATATTTCGTCATAACTACTGTAGACTTCCTTAGTGCAAGGTACTCAATATAAACATTTTAATTATATTTTTTACACCGTATATTCATAAGAAAAAGTGATTTTAGTGACTATTTTTAGAAAAATAGTGACTTAAGAGACTTTATGGTGTAAAAAGTGAATTTTTAGTGACTGGCTTAAAAATAGTGACCAAGCCACTAAAAAGTGACCTGCTACCAGCCCTGGTTTCAATAAATAAAGCTGCACAAAGTCGTCGAACTGGGTTAGACCAACAAGCTTGTGCCATTGGATCTAGGTTTAATTGGGAATCACGCCGCAAGAGGCGCTTCACTTTCATATTACTTATAGCGGACGCTATAATTTATGGAATTTGCGTCCAACATAGAATATATCAGCTATATTAATTTGGAACTCTCTCACTACGTGACGTTAGCGTGCATGCGAACATTCTGAATATTCTATATTTCGAAGCTTACCTGGTATAGTATGTTGCTGTGCAATGTGAGCATTTTCGGAACAGTGGTGACGTGTAGAGGCTGAAAATGGATGCTGAACGCCATTTTGGAAACAGATGTTGCTTTAGAAAAACTGTAAAATACCCTTCAATATGGGTGTTTCCGGAACGGGGACGACGTGTAGAGGTAAAATTGGAATCTAAGTGCTGCAAAATAACAATATCAATACCTACAAAATGCTGAATTTCACTAGCCACCTGATATCAGAACAGTTCACAACGTTAGAATATCAATATCATTCGCCTCAATGTCAGTGCGCAAATAACATTGACACCGTAAAGGGACCATTGATATACGATCTTTTGAAAACTCATCAGTAATATTAAAACATTCCAACGGTAATTCAAAAAGTTGATTTATTGAGATAAAAGTAAGATTCAAATTTTCCTTAGTGATATTCATAAGCCATCAAAGCCTTATCGATATTATGCTTACCAAGAATATCAGTGTCGAAAGTGAAATTCAGTGCTAGGCCAATATCTTACGTCAATTTACATTGTTGACAGCACGCAACACTGCTCTACACGTCGTCCCCGTTCCGGAAATATCCATATAGAAGAGTATTTGACAGATTTTCTGAAACCGATGGCTGCCATCTTGGATTCCTAAATGGCATCCAACATCGACTTTAGACCTCTACACGTCGTCCCCGTTCCGGAAATACCCATATTGTAGGGTATTTTACAGTACTTCTAAAACCGATGGCCGCCATCTGGGATTCCAAAATGGTGTGCAGTTTCGATTTTTAACCTCTATACGTCACCCCTGTTTCGAAAAAACAGCAACATCCTATATGGGCACGCTTTCCAGACATATCATATTCAGGAAGTTCGCATGCACACTAGCGTCATGTAGTGAGAGAGTTCTGAACTAGTATAACCACTGCCCGAAAGGACTTGGTCACCCTAACAACTTTGCTCAAGACGGCAACTTTCCATATGGCCATGATTACGAGATATATAACACCCCTTATAAGTAATATTAAATTGAAGCGCCTCTAGTGGCGTAGTTCGCAATTAAACTTGCTACGATAGCATGTAGTTTTTTCATATTTGCTGCATTATGTATTGAAACTAGTATTGAATATTTTCTCGCCTTTTCCAGAGCGTCTGTAAAGCTTTCGGCGGTGTAGTGCATCAAATTCTATATGGACATAATTCTTATTCTATGAGCGGACATATGAACACCAACACATCTGCTGCTCCTTTTTCCGTGCACAACTATGTATACAATTAAAAGATGACTTGGCTTTTTGCCGTAGGACTAAAGGGTGATACGGTCAAAATTTGGTCAATATCAACTTGACGTATTTCTTTCAATTTTGCATTTAAAAAACCTGAACACCCCTCATTTTGAAGGTGTGTGTGTGTGTGTAGAATGTTGCTCCTATTTTGATTTTTGAATTCACTCTTCAGTTGTCAAAATGCCGTCCAAGCAAGAAGAGCAGCGTATCAAAATTTTGCTCGCGCATCGCGAAAATCCGAGCTACTCGCACGCAAAGTTGGCAAAATCGCTAAAAGTTGCCAAATCAACCGTTACAAATGTAATTAAAGTGTTTAAGGAACGTTTGTCGACAGCCAGGAAGTCTGGATCGGGGGGAAATCGAAAACCGGAAGCCGCTGAGACGACAAAGAGAGTTGCCGGTAGTTTCAAGCGAAACCCTAACCTCTCTCTCCGAGATGCCGCAAATAAGCTGGGTGTATCGTCTACAACCGTGCATCGAGCCAAAAAACGAGCCGGACTATCGACTTACAAGAAGGTAGTGACTCCAAATCGCGATGATAAACAAAATACGACGGCCAAAGCGCGATCCCGGAGGCTGTACACGACGATGCTGACGAAGTTTGACTGCGTGGTAATGGACGACGAAACCTACGTCAAAGCCGACTACAAGCAGCTTCCGGGACAGGAGTTTTATACGGCAAAAGGAAGGGGAAAGGTAGCAGATGTTTTCAAGCACATGAAACTGTCAAAGTTCGCAAAGAAATATCTGGTTTGGCAAGCCATCTGTACCTGTGGCTTGAAAAGCAGCATTTTCATAGCTTCCGGGACTGTCAACCAAGAAATTTACGTGAAAGAGTGTTTGAATAAACGTCTGCTGCCTTTCCTGAAGAAACACGGTTGTTCCGTACTGTTTTGGCCGGATTTGGCATCTTGCCATTACGGTAAAAAGGCCATGGAGTGGTACGCCGCCAACAACGTGCAGGTGGTTCCCAAGGACAAGAACCCTCCCAACACGCCAGAGCTCCGCCCAATTGAGAAATACTGGGCTATTGTCAAGCGGAACCTAAAGAAGACCAAAAAAACTGCTAAGGGCGAGCAGCAGTTCAAGGCAAACTGGCTTTCTGCGGCGAAGAAGGTGGACAAGGTGGCTGTACAAAATCTGATGGCAGGGGTCAAGCGTAAGGCCCGGCAATTCGGATTTGGAAAAGCGGAAGCCTAACTGAATATTTTTCCTGAATTGTATACTAATTGAACTTGAAAAAGAAATTTAGTTTGATTTTTTAAATAAACGATTTCACCGATTTACACGCGTTTTCCCTTGACCAAATTTTGACCGTATCACCCTTTACGTCCAAGATTTCTACATGGGGGTAAACTTTGTGAAAACCGTAAATGGAACATGTAACAAAATTATGAAAGATTTTGAACGTTAATAATTCAGCTGCCCCTGGACCAATTTCAATAATTTTATCACCAATCGATCAGAAATATTCCTACGCATCTGTGAAATTCAAGACTTTATCATTTTTAAAAAATGTCACTATTGAAAAATGCACGAATGTGCAACTGTTGCTATGATAGTTAAAATTATCACCGATTGCCTGCGAAAAGCGATTTCCTTAACACAGATTTCAAAGTTAAATTGCATCCGGTCTCACCAAGAGGTGTTTTTTCAAGTGGTGGTGTTCTCCGGTACACAACGAAAGGCTCCCCGCAAGCAGCTAGCGATCAAGGCTGAACTCAACCGCTAATCGGATTCAGTTCCAATTATCGTGTGTGGTGATGTCCGGTCGTCGGCATCAGTAGCAGCAGTGCTTTCGGCACGTGGCGTTGAACATTGTTCTCCAGTACACAACGAAAAGCTGCCTGCAAGCAGCGAGCTGCAGCCCACATGAGCATCCCTAGAAGGAGGAAGAAGCCGCACCGCTATTGATCGGAATCAGTAGCTCTTCGTGCGTTTCTGTGAGCTAACACGAGCTCCTGCTGCAGTTAACAAATAAGATTTATTATATAAGACCACGTAGTCTTACGTCGCCATTGCGTACAACCCCATAGGGCTGTCCCTTGTAGCTTTTTTCGTTGAATTCGTTGAGCAGCAGCTGGCCGATTGGATTCTTCTGTGCGCAGCGCCCGGATGTCCCAAAACCACAAAGGAGATACTTGAAGCAGCTTCCGAACTTACATCCCTTCAAGGGCATTCAAGCACTTTCAAAAGAGGAATACCATCGACAGGATGGCTGAACAATTTTTACGGAGACATCCTGAAATCTCAAAGCGGACACCAGAAGCACTTGGAAGAGCATCCGTGGGGTTGACCGCTGACCGACTTGAACGATTTTTCGAGCACGTTTATAGCCAGTTCGAGCAAGGACAAATGTTGTACCTCCTGGATCGGCCAGCTTCATGGTGGAAACTGGACGAAACCAACAACGTTGTGAATCCAGTGCCAAAGAAAGTGTAATCCGGTTGGATGATAGGAGACGCTTTTTATTTCTTTGTCACGCAGCATTTGAACCCTCGTTGGATTGAAATGGGAATTCAGCGTCCAATTGTGCTCGTCGTGGATGGGTACTCTGGTCACCGTTCGTTGAAGCTGTATAGCTGGTGCTACGAGAATGACGTGAAGCTAGTGGTGCTGTATCCCAATTCAACGCATATTCTCCAAGTCCTAGATGTTGCTGTGTTTGGCCCGCTGAAAGCAAAATACACCGAGCTGTTCCAGAAGTGGAAATGTGACAATACAGAGAAAATTTTCAATGAAGTTGAATTTTTGAAGCTGCTTAAGCAGACAAATGATGCTGTCATTCAAAAAGAAACCATCGTCAATGGATGGCGATCAACAGGTCTTCAACCATTTGGCTTCAAGAACATGGATAGATCTCGTTTAACAAGAAACATCTTGCAGCCCCCAGGCCTCATAGCCTAGTCAGTCAAGGCCCGGTATTACCAAGCCGGAGGCGGCGGGTTCGATTCCCGGTCCGGTCGAGGGAATCTTTCGGGTTGAAAATTTTCTCGACTTCCCTGGACATAGAGTATCATTGTGCTTGCCACACAATATACAAATTCATGCATTGGTATTGGCATCGAAAGCTCTCAATTAATAACTGTGGAAGTGCATTTAGAACACTAAGTTGAGAGCACACAATAAACTAATATGCGCTAAGCAATATGCTTAAAATGCGAATAAGAAGAAGAAGAAGCCCCCTGAATCATCATTGGAAACTGGGAGATTTGAGAATGGTTTGGACGAATGTCAAGCTTTTCCTCAACTAGCCGAAGACATCCCGCAGACTGATCCGAACAACAACCTACACGAGTCTGTTATGAATTTGTCAGGGTTCAAGGAGCCAGTCTGTGTCACCGAGCCAATCAACAAAATTAATGGAAGATCAACGTCCGAAGAAGAACCATCGACAAGCTTTGATTATCAGCTGTTATCTGTAGAAAGTGACCAACGTCAACAGTTGCCGAACAATTCGTTTGAATTCGATTCCGACTGGGAGAATGTACCGTCAAGCATCACGACAAGTGATTCTGTTTGCCAACAAACTGGGAAGCTTGTGTCCAAAGCTCGCGAATCGATTGATAAACTTCGGATTCATCTCAAGGTTAACGATCCATCCCAAACTGGTAAATGTACTTATTATGAAACAGCAACTAAAGGGTGATACGGTCAAAATTTGGTCAATATCAACTTGACGTATTGCTTTCAATTTTGCATTTAAAAAACCTGAACACCCCTCATTTTGAAGGTGTGTGTGTGTAGAATATTGCTCCTATTTTGATTTTGGAATTCACTCTTCAGTTGTCAAAATGCCGTCCAAGCAAGAAGAGCAGCGTATCAAAATTTTGCTCGCGCATCGCGAAAATCCGAGCTACTCGCACGCAAAGTTGGCAAAATCGCTAAAAGTTGCCAAATCAACCGTTACAAATGTAATTAAAGTGTTTGGGGAACGTTTGTCGACAGCCAGGAAGTCTGGATCGGGGGGAAATCGAAAACCGGAAGCCGCTGAGACGACAAAGAGAGTTGCCGGTAGTTTCAAGCGAAACCCTAACCTCTCTCTCCGAGATGCCGCAAATAAGCTGGGTGTATCGTCTACAACCGTGCATCGAGCCAAAAAACGAGCCGGACTATCGACTTACAAGAAGGTAGTGACTCCAAATCGCGATGATAAACAAAATACGACGGCCAAAGCGCGATCCCGGAGGCTGTACACGACGATGCTGACGAAGTTTGACTGCGTGGTAATGGACGACGAAACCTACGTCAAAGCCGACTACAAGCAGCTTCCGGGACAGGAGTTTTATACGGCAAAAGGAAGGGGAAAGGTAGCAGATGTTTTCAAGCACATGAAACTGTCAAAGTTCGCAAAAAAATATCTGGTTTGGCAAGCCATCTGTACCTGTGGCTTGAAAAGCAGCATTTTCATAGCTTCCGGGACTGTCAACCAAGAAATTTACGTGAAAGAGTGTTTGAATAAACGTCTGCTGCCTTTCCTGAAGAAACACGGTTATTCCGTACTGTTTTGGCCGGATTTGGCATCTTGCCATTACGGTAAAAAGGCCATGGAGTGGTACGCCGCCAACAACGTGCAGGTGGTTCCCAAGGACAAGAACCCTCCCAACACGCCAGAGCTCCGCCCAATTGAGAAATACTGGGCTATTGTCAAGCGGAACCTAAAGAAGACCAAAAAAACTGCTAAGGGCGAGCAGCAGTTCAAGGCAAACTGGCTTTCTGCGGCGAAGAAGGTGGACAAGGTGGCTGTACAAAATCTGATGGCAGGGGTCAAGCGTAAGGCCCGGCTTTTCGGATTTGGAAAAGCGGAAGGCTAACTGAATATTTTTCCTGAATTTTATACTAATTGAACTTGAAAAAGAAATTTAATTTGATTTTTTAAATAAACGATTTCACCGATTTACACGCGTTTTCCCTTGACCAAATTTTGACCGTATCACCCTTTAAATATCATTGATCCAGTTGTGATCGAAGCTTCTCCACCCTTGCCCCGAACATCTTCGGATATTTTGAGCTTGCCAAAGGTTGTGAGCGAAAACACTCGTTCACAAAAAGGCTTAAAGTTGTCTTATGGAGTAATGTCTGACGTCGAGATTATCAAGGAAATGAGATTTCCCGAACTAAGCGCGAAAAAATGATCCGTGAAGCTAAGGAAGAGCTATCATTGGAAACTGAGCGGATCAAATTGTACAGAAACAAAAGTACAGGAAGCAAGCAAGTAGTGTGGGAAGTACCCGCATTCTTTCCGATTTATTGAGGGTCCGCAAGTTCGACATCGTAGCGCTGCAGGAGGTTTGCTGGAAGGGATCGTTGTATACCATCTACCAGAGCTGCGGTAATACACATGAGCTGGGTACAGCTTTCATCGTGATGGGCGAAATGCAGAAGCGCGTGATTAGGTGGTGGCCAATCGATAGCAGAATGTGCAAGTTGAGGATCAAAGGTCGTTTCTTCAATGTCAGCATAATCAACGTGCACAGCCCTCACTTAGCAAGTGACGATGACGATAAACACGCTTTTTACGTGCAGCCGGAACGGGAATACGACAGCTGCCCAAGCCATGACGTCAAAATCGTCATCGGTGATCTTAATGCTCAGGTCGGCCAGGAGGAGGAATTCAGACCGGTTATAGGAAAGTTCAGCGCTCACCAGCTAACGAATGCCGCCTCTAAGAACATGGCCATACGTAGTACCTACTTCCAGCATAGCCTCCCATATCGGTACACCTGGAGATCATCACAGCAGACAGAATCACAAATCGACCACGTTTTGATCGACGGAAGGCACTTCTCGGACATTATCGACGTCAGGACCTATCGCGGCGCAAATATCGATTTGGACCACTACCTTCTGATGGTCAAGGTGCGCCAAAAACTTTCCGTTGCCAACAACAGTGCCACGGTACAATCTGGAGCTGCCCGAAGTCGCAACTGAGTACGTGCAATGCCTCGACGCAGCATTGCCGGATGAGGGAGAGCTTACCGAAGCCCCTCGTGAGGACTGCTGGAGCAACGTGAAGGCACCGTTGGGTTCGTGGAGCGGAATCGACGGAACGATTGGTTCGACGAAGAGTGTCAGACGGTTTTGGACGAGAAGAACGCAACGCGGGCGGTGATGCTGCAGCAAGGAACCCGTCATAATGTGGAGCGATATAAACAATAGTGAAGACAGCAAGCCCATCTTTTCTGGGATAAGAAGCGCCGCCTGGAAGAGCTGGCGTGTGAAGAAATGGAGCAGCTGTATCGATCTCAAGAAACACGCAAGTTCTACAAGAAACTCAACGCATCCTGCCAATGCTTTGTGCCGCGAGCCGAAATGTGTCGGGATAAGGAAGGGGGTATCTTAACGGACGAACGTGAGGTGATTGAAAGGTGGAAGCAGCACTACGATGAACATCTGAACGGCGCAGAGGCGACAGCTTAAGAACAACAAAGCAGCTGGGAAAGATGGTATCGGAGCGGAACTTATCAAAATGGGCCCGGATAAGTTGGCCACTTGTCTGCCCGACTGATTGTCAGGATCTGGGATACAGAACAGCTACCGGAGGAGTGGAAAGAGGGAGTAATATGCCCAGTATATAAAAAAGGCGACAAACTAGAATGTGAGAACTATCGGGCGATCACTACTCTTAACGCGGCCTACAAAGTGCTTTCCCAGATCGTCTTTCGCCGTTTATGGCCGCTAGCAAGCAGATTTGTGGGAAGTTAACAAGCCGGTTTTGTGGACGGGCGATCGACAACGGACCAAATCTTTACGTTGCGGCAGATCCTCCAAAAGTGTCGTGAATATCAAGTCCCTACGCACCACCTATTCATCGATTTCAAGGCCGCCTATGATACTATTGACCGTGAAGAGCTATGGAAGATTATGGACGAGTACGGTTTTCCCGGGAAGCTGACCAGACTGATCAGGGCTACGATGGATGGTGTACAGTGCTGCGTGAAGATATCGGGTGCGTTATCGGACTCGTTTGAAACTCGCAAAGGACTTCGACAAGGCGATGGTATTTCCTGCCTCTTGTTCAACATTGCGCTAGAAGGTGTTGTGAAACGTGTGGGCTTTAACATGCGGAGCACGATCTTCAATAAGTCCAACCAGTTCAGCTGCTTCGCTGACGACGTGGACATTGTCGGAAGAACGTTTCGGGCCGTGGCGGAGCAGTACACCAGGCTAAAAAGTGAGGCAGAGAAGGTTGGATTAGAGGTGAATACGTCGAAGACAAAGTATCTGTTAGCTGGTGGAACCGAGCGGGATAGGGCTCGCATAGGCAGAAGCGTGACAATCGACGGGGATGAGTTCGAGATGGTGGATGAATTTGTGTACCTCGGATCATTGGTGACGTCGGATAACTACTGCAGCAGAGAAATTCGTCGGCGTATTATTGCCGGAAGTCGTGTTTACTACGAACTCCACAAGACCCTGAGGTCGGGTAAACTTCACCTCCGTACTAAATGTACCATGTACAAGACGCTGATAAGACCGGTAGTTCTCTACGGGCACGAGACGTGGACGATGCTCGAGGAGGACCTGCAAGCACTGGGTGTTTTCGAACGACGAGTACTTAGGACCATCTTTGGCGGGGTATGTGAACCACGGTGAACCACGAGCTGGCGCAACTCTATGGCGAACCCGGTGGGTGGGACACGTTTTAAGAATGCCGGACAACAATCCCGCAAAAATGGTGTTTGCCTCGAATCCGGCCGGTACAAGACGAAGAGGAGCACAGCGAGCAAGGTGGTTAGACCAAGTGGAGCTGGATCTTTGAAGTGTGGGACGGTCAAGAAATTGGAGACAAGCAGCCACGGACCGAGTGAATTGGCGTAACATTGTGATGCAGGTGCAGTCCTGAGGGATGTCGGACCATAAGTAAGTAATTTCAGTTCATACACTGTATTAATGGAAATTTTGTCCTTTTTGGCAAATAGTATTACACCATATTTTTGACACGATTGAAGTGCATCCACTTTGATGTGATATCAAAATAATTGTTTTGCTGTTTACAACTTTGTCTCAGACGTCATTTCTATCAGAATTCCAAGGACTTTATTTTTTTTAATTTACAAGATCTAAAATGGCCAAATTTGAGCAAAAATATGAATTATTGCCCATAACAAACAATTACGCAAAATTTCAAACTAATAGAAGAAGGTCGATTCAAAAAAAATCGCCAGGAACTGCTCTATAGTACAAATGTGAAAATGGTACAGGCATAGCAAGCTAATTGATAGCAGGTGTATAGTTCCAGTAGGGACGTAAAAAGCCATCCAGCATTTTTGCAGTGTTTGGTAGGGAACATATGATTTGACGTTTGGGTTGTGTCGTTTGTCGTGTAAACGTTCAAATTTGATCGTTTACACGTCAAACGACACAACCCAAACTTCAAATCTTATGTTCCCTGCCAGAAAATCAGTCAGATTGTGGCGGCCATAAGCGATCGTAAAATACTGGATAGCAGAAGAATTGAAGTAAATCATTCGTTTATAGACTTCTCTGACGTTTGTGAATTGCACAAGTATTAGTGCAGAACTTTGGGTAAATTCAAAGGCTTTCTTGCACAGTGTACTTATGATTTACCCAAAGTACTGCACTAATACTTGTGCATTTCACAAACGTCAGAGAAGTCTATTCTTACTACTTTATGTACATCTTACATTTCATCCTGACATCGAAGAGTAAAAAAATAACGAATTGTATTATCTGTTCGTACGCTACACTTATCCCTTTCGATGTGCCTAGTACAGTGTGGCACCACCTGTGTGTCTTTGTGTGTACCACAATCCCATGGCATCGCGAAGGTGAGCAATCGGTAAAGGCGGGCGGGCGGCCACATATCTATCTGTGTTTTGTGAGTAAACCGCGCACTAGGCCAACCAGAACCAAAACCGTGTCGGTCGTCGGTGAATGAAGGTGGCAACTCGTGGAGAGCCCATAATAGTACTTATCCCGCACCCCCAGAGGCATTCAGTCATGTAAAATGGAGCCTCTGCTGTTATTATTGTTTGTAATAGTTGGCATGCCTAGCGAGCTGTCATGCCATGTGAAGTCACCTATATAAAATATTCTCACAATTTGTGCATAAACTAGACACTTATAGAATTCTGTTTCGTGTCTTGTTCGTATCTCCGGTGCACATGAGCTTGCTGGCAGGCCTTTACATACTTGTGCGGCAGCAAAGTTGGTCGAGAAAAAGATAATGCAAACGAATGCAGAAACACATGCATTTTTCTTGGATTTTAAAATCCCATCATCGACCGACGACCGATCGACCGACAGCCTGCGGGTGGCCGTCAACAAGCGACGACCGGTGCTGGGCGATGGAATGCGCAGCTTTCACGTGGTTTGATAGCTGAGAATGGTCATTTGGATATCCTGAATTCCATAGATCAATTTGTTAAGTTTGAATAGCGAATTGGATGTTGGTAAGCATTTCACACAAATAGAGTGCTAATCAGGGACGTAGGGAGGGAGTGGCGAAAACGACCTTCACCAAGAGTGACTAGTCGAGGTTCAAAATGATCACACTGTTCAGTTTGTACGGTCAGAGTCGAACCAGCGAACGGCTGAATGTCTCTTTAATAAAGTAATCTAACCTAACCTGTTGTAAACCGAATCAGATACCTCCGTTAACGACCCATTCACCTCCCGGCGCAAACCTCGAGGTTAACCACGACCCCCGGAAACATTTCAAAGCAAAAACAAAAAGAAGAGTAAACTGCACTCACCTGCACCTTGACGGATTCCTTCGGTCGCTCCCGAGGCGGTGCCTTCTCGGGACACTTCTCGAAGATCAGCACCCGCTCGGCCACGGAGCCCCGGGACAGGAACGGCCGGATCGGGCTAGGAATGGTCTTCGCCTGGAACTCCTTCTTCTCGTCCGACGACGCCGGTCGGCCAAAATCTTTCGGCAGTCTTGTGGTTGCGACATTGCGGGTAAAGTTCGTCGACAGCTTCTGCTGTTCGTGGATTTGGTGAAGGCTGAGGATCGGTATGTGGTTCGGTTTCATCGGGACACCGTTCCAGTGTTTGACACCGACGGCATTTGGTGCACCGGAGTTGTTGTCGGCGCCAGCGCCAGCGCTAGTACCGTTGGTGCCATTGGTGCTGCCACCGTTGGCCACTACGGTCGATGAGGTCACCATATCGGAGGGCCGACTGTTACTGCTATAACCGTAGTCCGGTACGTCCCGTTCGCTCAGGGTGGACGTTATGACCTCCGGCAGTAGGTCGTTGCTGTTGAGGACAGTTCCCGTTTTCAGTGCGTTGATTAGACGTTCTTCTTCCCGAGAGACCTCATCCATAAGCTCCGCAGTATTCTTCGAGATGAAACCGGTTCCGCCAGCGATGCTACTAAGGCCACTGTTACTACTACTGCTGCTGCCGGAACTTGACGGGCTGGGCATGTGGTGGTGATTGACTTGGTCGGAACTGTTTTGTTGCTGTTGGCCAGTGGATTTCACTACACGATTCTTCAGCGGCCAGCTAGGAACATGGTTCAGCAAGTGTTCCGGCTTGACCGGAGTCTGCGGCTTTTCACGGGGCTTTTCAACGATCGTATCCTTCAGGACGTCCGGTACGTTGTTTTGGTTCAGGGTACTAAGGTTATTGTTGTTATTGTTCACTTTGTTCGGTGCACTACTGCCTGGCCGGATGTAGTTGGGTTTATTGATGGGGGAAGTGTTCAGGTTTTGAGCACCGTTTTGTTCGAACTTTTGAAGCACACTCTTGATGGCCGACCCAGCGGAAGTCGGTCGTCCGGCACCTCGTTTCTGTGCGGCGATCCGAGCCTTGTCTTCGTTCACGAACGAACTGACCAGCTGTTCGAGACTGTTGTTGGAAAGTTCGGGTGCTTGCGCTAGCAGTTCGGCAACACCGGAAGCGGAATTCTGGTTTACGCTAGACGACGACGGCGAGGTCGACAAAGGTGACGCGGAAGAGGTAGTAGTCGTAGGGCTCAGGGTTTTGCTAAAAGCATTTTCACCGTCCGCCGCCGGCAGTTGGCAGTTGAGGATTTCAGTTGGCGCTAGGCCACGGGCTTTCCATGTCTGGTAGATTGCTTCGGCGTGATCGGAAATCTGCTTCGCGATCGCGTCGAGGTCCTCCTGCTGATGGTTCGACTGGCCTTCGGCGAAGCTATGCACGTTCGACGAAGGCGACGAAGCGGAGGACTGCTTCGCTGTAGTTGCCATGGTTTCACGCAACAGACACACGCGCACACGATTTCGTAAAGAATTTTTCACACAATTAATTTTTTTATTTTTTATTTTGATTTCATTGATTTTCGTTTGGTTTCATTTCACAGTGCACATTTTTTTTTTTGATTTTGAAAATAAACGAAAGGGAAAAAATTATTAGAACTTTCTTTTTTGTTTGCTCTCGACTACTTGGCAAATGGGGCGTATGAACTGGTTGATGTTTCGCGTTTGCTCTGTTCACATTAATCACATCAAACAATGAACGGTGAACGAGTAGACAGAAAATACATTCAACTTCTTCGGCTTCTCCTCTGGACCGTATTTTCGCCAAAGACTATCTTACAAACAATTACAGATGGTGATAATATTTTTCATTCTTACACATCATTATCCACATCCACGGGGATTGCGAGGGCAGCGCAGAGGTCGCCCTGGTTGGCTGAGAGAAAACACAATATGGTAGCACACTGACACTCACACACACTCACGCGCACTCGGCGCACGCTTGTTGGCTTCCGGTATCGCGTGTGTGTACCGCGTATGTGTGATTTGTTGTTCTCGGTTTGTCGAAATCCAGGCGCAATGTGTTGTTGGGGTGTTGTATCGCAGCGAGCACACGCACACACACATTTAGTACTTGTCGAGCAGTAAGGTGTACTCTCTTTTTCTTTTCTCTTGCTTTCGTTTTGCACCGTTAATTTTTCGCTTTCGATTATTCTTATTTGATTTTGTTTTGTTTTGATCAACTCATTCTAGCATCAGCCTTGGTTGCGAATAATTTTCTACTTTTCCATGAAATTTTCATCGAACTATTTTTTTTTTTTGGGTTTTAAATTTCCATTAGCAGCTACAAACACGCACACAGAGAGAGAGAGAGAAAAGGAGAGGAAGCACACGGACATACACAAACACAAGGCATCAATCAGTAGGCTGTTTTGTTTAGCGATGGCAGCAACATGTGGCAGCACGGACAAAAACAAAGCAGGCGATCATCCTTGACCCCTCGTCGGGCTCTCGTCGCGGGTTCGAGACGAGGGGTCCGCAAATGTAACGGGTGTGTTTTTTTTTATGGGAGCGCGGTTAGCAGTCGAGTGAGTGAGAGCGAAAGGAGCGGGGGGTTAGGCCACACAGCACAAACGCACGCACGGGGGTTTTCCCGAAATGAATCAGATTTGATTGGTGGGTTATTTACACTCGAAAAAATGGTGTTTAGATTTTTCGTCAAGCTGGGACTGTTTCATTACCGATTGTTCTCGGGGGGGTGATTGATTATATTTTGGTTTTCTATTGGTTTACAACATTGATTGGGGTGTTATTTTTCTAATTGTTTATCCATTTGTTGGGGTCACTTTTGCTAGGTTATCCGGTCGGGGGGTCTTCCTTTGTGGCACAAATTGCAAAATTTTCTACAGTTGTTGGTGAAAAACGGGGTAGCACATCACATCAGTGTAGAGTGTTTGGAAACGACGAGGGGTGATTCGCACTCACTTATCGAGAACAAATTCTGATAATAGAAATTGAAAGCTTCATTCATTTAGGTAGCGTTCGGCTTTTGATTTTCCGTTGAACTAGAATGAAAAACACGAGATTTTCTTCTCGATTGCTTGTTGTGTTTCCCTTCTTTTCGCAGAGAGTGCACGATTATTTTTCACTTTTCAATGAAGCTTCTTCCTCGCGAGAAGGGAAATCTTCTCGTTTCCTATTTTCTGCAGCTACTGCAGCATGTTCACACACGAGCTGCCGCCACTTTCTCGAGATTTTTATTTTTAGAACCGCACTTTTCTTCACTGTCGTGGAAAATCGCACCCTATCGAGCGAGGTTTTTCTTCGTTGCGGAAAATATTCTTCCTCATTAGCACAAACCCGCCGTGCGGGATTTTACACTTGCAAACTTATTTTCCCCTTGCCAGTAACAAAAAATCGCGGGTTTTCATTATATTTTCATTTTGATATGAAAAAAAAAATCACTGTTTCTCAAAACGACCGCTACGCGGCGCACAATCTCGATTCTCGCGCACAGCTCTCTAGCCGAACGAACACACACGTCCTACGGGTGGGATCACACTCTCGCGACTGAAACTCCGCGAGTGATCTAGTAGTCTGCAAGTTCACCGCGCTCGTGTTCGCTCCCACTCACTCTCGCTCCTCGTCCCCCTCGTTCGCGATCGTGTCTGTGTGCGAAAGAGAGAGAGAGAGAGAGATAAAGAGAGTAAGGCCTGCTATGGCGAGTTTCGACGCTTCGCGACGCGCGCGGATCCGCCGAGATTTATCGTCAAGTCAACCGCTGATGCTGTTAATAATAACTAGGGTCTTGAGTATTACGATCACCACCAACACTATGAAACCTAGGGCGCACATTTGGCGATGGATCTTAGGAAATAATGCGTACCCATCTTCTCCGCCGGAGGAGGACGTCACGGGTTACGTCTAATTAATACTGCTGGGCTGACGGCGATCACGACGACCGACGGCTACGTGACGCTGCGCTATGCTACTCCGGCTCCGTATATTTAGAACTGAAAAAAAGCAGAGACGAAAGTAGAAAAGAGAATCGAGATTAGTCGCGTATGGCTTTCGGTTTCACTGGTCGGGGATTTGGTTATGCGTTTATGTTTGTACTTCCTCATCTACACATAGTGACTGATGCTATGCTTCTACCACAGACCATCTACTGTATGCAGTAGCCAGTACTGTATGTTGTTGTTGTTGTTAATGATTCGAGTTAATTGAAAATTGTTTTATTTTTCGTTGGCGTTCAAGCGATTATTCCCAACTTCTGGTGAACTGGTTCGATGCCAGTATAATTTTTTTTTTCTGATGTGAAGTTACGGGTACCAGTGGCGTAATTATATTGATCCAATTATTTACTCGATTTCCACCCCGACATTTACGACGCCGACGACGACGACGGCGCGCTGCAATTGGACATAGAATCGTTGTTTGGGATAATGGGATTGTGGTTATTTTCTTTATGGACTAATTACGAAAGAAAATAGGGGCCATAATTACATTGGATTGATTGTGTAGCATTTTATGGACTTGATTTTAGCAGAGCAGTTAAAAATTCCATTATATACTGACCAGGTTTAAGAGAAGATCAATAACCATTGATTTCTTTCAACATTTGGCAGTTGGTCGAATTTTTAGAAAGCTTCAAATTTGCCAATCTTTAGATAACCTTAAATTAAGTGATCTAAAACAATGCTTGAAACGCAATAAATAGCTTATTGAATTGCCACCCATTCAAGTTCACAACACTAAGATCACGGTTCCCTGGCCGATGAAGCGGAATTCGCAACGACTGACGATATTCGCCTCCTCTACACACCTTTGTTCAACAAGTTGTGCCATACTGCATTGGTCATTTTTGAAAAGAAATTGGAAATCATTGCTCGAAAATCATGATCTTTGATTATGATGTCTTTGCTAGGGAAGCTTGTTTACACGGCCGACGTATCCCTCCCCGTCCAAAAGTGATATGCTACGATTGTCAACATTGGTAACATAATAACGGGAGTAAATTAAAACGCGAGGTTTGCTAGCGATGTGCAAGGACTTGGACGGTAACCTTCTCACGAACGAGTGTGAGGTGATTGAGAGGTGGAAGCAGTACTATGACGAGCACCTCAACGGTGAAGCAGCAGAAAACGAAGGTGGCACGGCAACATACCTTGGAGCACGCGCAGAAGACGACAGGCTAACGGCCCCTGATCTTCAAGAAATTGAGGAGGAGATCGGTCGGCTGAAGAAAAACAAATCAACTGGAGTAGATCAACTACCAAGTGAGCCATTTGAAAACGGTGGTGAAGCACTGGCTAGAGCGCTGCACTGGGTGATTGCCAAGATTTGGGAGGAGGAGATATTACCGGAGCAGTGGATGGAAGGTGTCGTATGCCCAATCTACAAAAAGGGCAACAAGTTGGATTGCTGAAACTACCACGCGATCACACTGCTGAGCGCCGCTTACAAGGTACTCTCCCAAATTTTATGCCTCCGCCTGTCACCATTTGCAAGAGAGTTCGTGGGACAATACCTGGCGGGATTCATGGGTGCCCGCGCTACCACGGACCAAATTTTCGCGATTCGGCAGGTTCTGCAGAATGCCGCGAATACAACGTGCCCACACATCATTTGTTCATCGATTTCAAATCCGCATACGACACAATCGATCGAGATCAGCTATGGCAGATTATGCACGAGTACGGATTGCCGGATAAACTGACGCGATTGGTCAAGGCGACAATGGATCAAGTGGTGTGCGTTGTTCGAGTATCGGGGACACTCTCGAGTCCCTTTGAATCTCGAAAGGGGGTAACGGCAAGGTGATGGACTTCCGTGTCTACTATTCAACATCACGTTAGAAGGTGTGATCAGAAGAGCTGGGATAGACACGAGTGGCACGATCTTCAGGAAGTCTATTCAGCTTCTTGGCTTCGCCGATGACATCGACATCGTGGCACGGAACTTTGAGACGATGGCGGAAACGTACATCAGACTGAAGGCTGAGGCTAGGCTGATTGGACTTGCCGTCAACGCATCAAAGACAAAATACATGAAAGGAAGAGGTTCTAGGGAAGACAATGTTAGCCTCCCATCCCGAGTTCAGTTTGACGGTGACGAAAACGAGGTGGTCGATGAGTTCGTGTATTTGGGCTCACTGGTGACCGCTGAACATGATACCAGCAGAGAACCTCAAAGATGCATTATGGCAGGGAATCGTGCTTACTTTGGACTCCGGAGGACGCTCCGGTCGAATAAAATTCGCCGCCGCACAAAGTTGACTGTCTACAAGACGCTGATTAGACCGGTGGTCCTCTACGGCCACGAGACCTGGACTATGCTCGTGGAGGACCAACGCGCCCTTGGTGTTTTCGAACGGAAGGTGTTGCGTACCATCTACGGTGGAGTGCAGATGGATGACGGAACGTGGAGGAGGCGAATGAACCGCGCATTGCACCAGCTGCTGGGAGAACCATCCATCGTCCACATTGCAAAAATTGGGCGACTACGGTGGGCTGGGCACGTCGTAAGAATGCCGGATGACGACCCAGTGAAAATGGTTCTCAAAAGTGACTTAACAGGAACAAGAAGAAGAGGCGCGCAGCGGGCAAGGTGGATCGACCAAGTAGAAGGTGACCTGCGGACCCTTCGCAGACTACGAGGCTGGCCAAGTGTGGCCATGAATCGAGTAGAGTGGAGACGACTTCTTCGGACAGCAGAGGACAACAAGGTAAGGTAAGGTTTGCTAGCGAAGGAAAAAGTGTATTTCGTCGATAACGCTCCCAGCGGGTATCGCGTATGGAACGGGAAGAAAGTTTTCGTAGCCCGTGGCGTAGTTTTCAATGAAGAAAAGTTGGGACACTGTTCGTTGAAAGAGGAAACCCGCAAAGAACAAAGCGATCACGATGATCGTGATCGAAACCCGTGAACTGGATAGGAAAAATAACCTATACGATCAGAGCTCCGCGGAAGAAGAAAGTTATCTGGAAGTGAAGATGAAAGTGATTCGGAAAAGGAAGAAAGTGGATCGGAGGAAGATCGCGATGACTCGGGTATGAATTCTGATACGAATCCGGATCTAGATGACTCGAATGTGAATCCGGGAGTAGTCGAAGATGGTGTTCGAAGAAGTAGTCGATCGAAAGTGCAGGCGAAGATTATTTGGAGAACATACCATCGGACATCGAAGCTCTCAAGAAGAGGAACGATTGGCCTCTATGGAAAAGTGCGATCGAAGATGAATTGGCCGTCGTTTGAGAAGAATGACACGTGGTGCTTAGTGGAACCGCCCACTGGAAGAAAATTGATCGACAATAAGTGGGTGTTCAAAGTGAAGAGAGTGAGAGTGGAGAGATACAAAGCCAGACTGGTTGCCCGTGGCTTTACGTAGCGTCCATGATTTGACTTCTCGGAGACCTTTTGGCACTGGCAAATCAAGAAGCTTGGCATGTTCCTTAAAATAGATGTCACTTGTGCGTTCCTGAATGGTGTATTGGATGAGGACATTTACATGCGTGAACCAGCTGGCTTTGAGAGGGAGAATGGCCTTGTATGTAAACTGAATAAGGCTATCTATGGCCTTAAGCAAGCCTCTCGAAGCTGGAATCAGCGTTTTCACGATTTCATCAGCAGCATTGGGTTCACTAGAAGCGAGCACGGTTTTTGTTTGTACTATCGACGACAGAAAGGAGTGCTGATGTACGTTGTCATTTATGTGGATGACATTTTGCTCTTGAGCAATTCAATGAAGGCTATCTGGATGCTGAATGGAAGACTGTCCGTAGAGTTCGAGATGAAGGACCTCCAGGAAGTGTAATGTTTTCTGGGACTCAACATTCACCGTGATCGTGAGGCGGGAGTCATGATGATTGATCAAAAGGCGTACGTGAAAAGCGTTGTCGAGCGTTTCGGTATGAGTGATTGTAAACCATCTTCCATCCCTGGAAGCTGGAAAAGGAGTACACAGCTAAACCGTACAGAGAGTTAGTCGGATGTCTTATGTATTTGGTGGTAACTTCAAGACCAGACTTGTCAGCTGCCGTCAACTATTTCGCTGGATTTCAGTGTTGTCCAAAAAAAGAGCACTGGGTGCATTTGAAACGTGTTCTGCGGTACTTAAGGAAGAATTGATGGCACCCTGTCAAGCCAGTTGCGAAGTTGTGTGGGTCGCGAACCTATTGCAGTCTATTGGACATAATATTGTGAAGCCGGTTACTATTTACGAGGACAACCAGCCGTACCTTGCGGTTACGACAGATCCTCGTTAACACAAACGTATGAAGCATATCGAGATCCAGCACTTCTTTGTTAGGGAGTTGGTGGAGAAAGGACAGGTGGATTTGAAATATCTACAAACTGAAGAGCAAATGGCGGATATCATGACGAAAGGTTTAGCATCTCCACGGTCTACAAGCTTCGGGAGAAACTAGGGGTCATCAATTGAGGCGGCATGTTAACAGTGTAGGTGTAACTAACAATTTATTACTACTCTATTTTTAATAAATTTCCATAACGGTGTGTACTATCTTGAAACGTCAAATAAAATTCAATTATTGTTTTCCTTCGCTAGTAAAGCTCGCATTTTAATTTACTCCTGTTAATACTAACAAACGATGTCCTTCGATTATTTTTAAGCTTTTTTGGTTAAATTTTAGAAAAGTAAGCACATTTCGAGATCTATCTGATCCATCGAATTGAGGTACAAGTAAGACGTCATTTTCAAGTCGGTGGAGAGCAGACCAAAAGCGTATATTTTCCCCTCAGTTTTGCGTCGATCTTGTTTTCCGTACTGAGTACCAAATCAATGCTACCGACGCCAGGGAGGCAGCTCCCACACCTGGACCCACCTATCGACCCATCAACTCATAGACCAGGGACCAACGGCTTTACTTCCCTTCCGAAATAAGGCGTGATCAGAGATTTTATGCCTCAGAAAATCCTGACGGCGCTGATTGGGATTGAACCCAGGCTCTCTTGGAACGAGAGGCAATCACGCTTACCACTGCACCACCGTTGTTAACCAGTAATATTGTCTTTTTGCATATGGGTCATTCCAGCTCAAGTGTATATGAAGTTGTGGTCCATGTCACCGATATCAACCAAACTTTGCCAAAATGCTTATTATGATATTCTTAGAAAACGTCTTTTTGGATTTTGCTCTAAAGTGCTCAATAATCAATTTTTAGAAATTATATCTTTGAATATAGATTACTCCGTCACCAACCAAGTTCTATGTGTTCATTACCCACCATTTTGAATGGTTTTTAATGTAGAATCCAATAGATACATTATAGTGGTATGAAACGCGAGATTTGTTGTTTTACAATATATTGACGTAAAATTCCCTCCACATATTGAAAAAAAACCTATCTATTAGATGTGTTCCAAAAAGAAAATGATTTGAACATATGATTTATAAGATAAGGCTAGATTAATGACCAACAAACTTGAAGATTTTCAACCGAAAAATCGCTACATTATATCTTAGATATTACTCCGCAACCAAACAAATTATGTGTGTTCTGAGCATTGGGCGATCTTGAGAAAAGAATCGATCTTAGTGAATCGAGTTTTTTTTTTTTGAATCGATCTTAAGCATCGATTCATTTTTCAAAATGGCACAAAAATGTTTCAAATATAACGGATCATAGGAAAGCTGGTGCAAATTAAGCCAGGTTCAGTCTAGAGTTGATATTACGTTATATAAGTCATTTAGTGTGATGATTAAAATCATTTAGCAATAAACTGTGTAGTACGTACGCAGTGAATGTTGTGAGTGTAACATACATTGCTGGTCATTAAAATAGGTGTAGGCAACTTCATTTTATTCGAATTTAAATTTAAGCATTGGATAGTGTTACAAAATTGAGTAATTGCTCAAAGTTAAAACATTGAACGACTCACTCATTAGAATCATATACCATTGTTAAGTAGAACCTTGTTCAATCTTCTTGCTATTGACTCAACCAAGCACTGACAAGTTTCCTTTGGTATAGCATACCACTCTTTTTGAACTGTGGTCCATAGTTGATCCTTATTTGAAAATGCTTGACCAGATAACTTTCTTTTAAGCTTGTTCCATAAATTTTCGATGGAGTTGATGTCAGGAGATTGGCTAGGCCATGAAATAAGCGACACTTTGTTTGCACCAAACCAATTCCTTTACATACTTAGAAGTGTGTATCGAATCGTTGTCTTGCTGAAAATGCCATGTAAGAGGCATGTTCTCTTCTGCATAAGGGAGCATAACCTCCTCCATGATTTCTTTGTATTCAAATCTGGTCATGATGGAATAAATACGGAAAATGGGACCTACTCAATACCAAGAAAAACAGCCGCAAACACCTCCATGCTTTACAGTCTTTCAAACTCTCGGATCTCGGATCAAACTCTTTAACGGGCGGTCTAAGTGGGAACATAGTAAATGACTATTTTGATTTCATTTGACATGTTGAAGTTTTTTCTCAGGATTCTTGATTAGGTAAGTGGTTTAACAGGTTATAATATTCGTTTTATTGGTATTAAATAAACTATTTAAAAAACGGAAGATTAACATATGAAACAAACCGATTAGATGGTCGGAGTGTAAAAGCAGGTAAGTACGGAAAGTACCTAATTCAGATATTGGACAAAACTCATCCGAGAGGGATCCCAAGAAAGCTAATTGAGCCATGCGTTTTGCATTGAGCCGATATCGATTCTGAATGGTTTCACCAGTTTTGAAGAATAGTCTCTCTGACGGAACACTTGTTACCATTCTTGATAAATAGTCTCGAGCAATGGGGTTTACATCGGGATATACAGTACGGATTTTCTCCCATCATCAAAAAAAAAATCGACAGGACGTGGGAAAACAGGCTGATGCCCATGGCGATCCAGTTTTGACATAGCAGAGGACTGATGTACCTGAAATATGTCATAAGAAGTGAATGTTTGTACATATGTAGATTAATAACTTTCTTTGCCATTTCGTCATGAATATCCCACAGGCCTCCTGTTGGTTTTGGTGGGGGGGGGGACAGATGTGTGCAATCATCGTATACTCTTTCGGTACTGTACTATAGATCGGCTCAGACACAATTTTAACTGCCCGAGCGTGAGCTGAAGACTCCAAATACAGGTCAATATTAAATTGCAAATGCAAATACACTGAAATTTTGTTGTTGGATCGAATGAAAAGGATCGATCCAGTCGATTTTTGTCGTGTTTGAGATCGATTTAAAAAATCGATTAATCGAACCAAAAGAATCGATCTTTTGTGTTTCAATCCAAGATAGCCCATTGTTAGTTTTGACCCACATGTATAATTTGATAGATTTATCAACATTTTTTTTAATTAAATCTGCAATAAAATTACCGATTGCCAACACTATAAAATTTTCGGAATATCAATGTAAAATACACACAAATTAGGTTGAATAATTAAATAAAATTCACAGAATCCTGGAAAAAGGTTCAGTAAAGACCGAATCGTTGGAGTAAGAAATACATATGTATTTTCACTCCCAAAGACTGCAGAGTCAAACCCGAAAACATAACCCATTATTGTCGAAACAGCTTTCAATTAGAATTCCAAATAAGTGTTGAGGAGAATATATTTTTTCGGCACTATTTCACGGGAGATTTCTTTGGAGAATTTCTAGCGAGCAGTAGTATTTGTGAGGATTGTTACCGATTGTTGATTTTAACCGAATTTCGAGGAATATTCCAACGTAATTTAGAGATGAGTTCAAGTAAATGTTTAATTTTAACAAGCGGGATAATTGTTAGGCAGTCTAGACGAGAAGGTATCTTGACAAAAATTATAAGTGAATTTGAACTTGAAATTAATGGCTAAAGATAGCTGCAAAGGGACTCTAAGGATTCAAATTTGAGGAAAAGAGTGATTCTAACGAGATTATCAAAGAACTTCTGGGAAAAAACCACGGAAACTTTGAGAAGTATTTCAAGGGAATCAAAGAGAATTCGTAAGAAATTTTCAGGAAAATATAAATGAATCTCTGGGGGTTTCCAAGGAAATGTTGTAGACGAATCTCACAGGAGAATTCCAAGATAATTTTGAGCAAAATTCAAAGCTCGTCACCCCGGTCCTCTGACTAAAACAAACGGTAACATTTTCAAAGGTACAAAGAGCATGAATCGTGGAGATCAAAAAAATCTACATCATTTAGGGATGTTCCATCATGAAAATTGCATTTTAGTAATATAAAAACAAATAGTTAAAGTACATAACTCTGGATGGGAGCTTACCATCAATTACTGTCATTGGTCGAAAGGTACAGTAGCAGCACCAACCCTATCCGTGTCCACTCGAGTTCGTCAAGTCGACGATGACAGGGGCACATACCGTGGTAGAGTTAACAATAGCTGCAATTTCTAAACCTACGACTGGATGCCTTCCTTCAGATAACCACTTGAGTGCGGTAAAAATCGATAGAACTGTTTCGGTACATGAGCGAGTCGATGGTCATCTCTTTTCGCTAGTGGTGGTGGGGGGAATACCCCTCACCATCCCTTTCCAACGGGGGAGTTTGGTAAAGAGAGATGATCAAACCGATTTGTACCTTCATAAAAGTTGTCCTTGCTCGCTTTCTACTCTCTATATAATACAATTTCACACTGCCGTACTCTAACGGAACTATCAATTCTATACTTTCATCTCCTCATCTATCGTATAAAAATTACCACTTTAGTCTGTTAATTGAACTTATTTGAAGCATCTTCAACTATATAAAAATTCATTATGGTGGCCAAATCCAATATGACTGCTAAACATTTTTAAAACCCAATGAAACTTAAACTTTCCCCTTTTCAGAGATATGCAAATATTTGGATTTTCAAGAGAATTTTCAAATATACAGTGTTTTAAATCAATAGCTCCTTAGGGCTCATATGTGATTTATCAAACCAGTATGAAAAAATTGTTCCATCGAAACTTGAACTGTATCTTATTTTTTAAAAGCTCGTGGAATTTACTTAAATCTTCTTAGGACCACAATTCGAGGAAGTTCTGTGAAAACAATCTTTCAGAAAAAAAAACATCAAATGCAATCTGCTTTCAAGGTAGTTCTGAGGAATTTAAGATTTCTGGTGAAGCCTGATAGTTTTGAGTAGAACTTCAAGAAACCCGGAAAGAATCAAAAGTAAATTTTAATGAAAACTCTTCGTAATTACTGAGGAGCACATACCTGTGAACTTCAGAGGAATATTCCAAGAGTATTTTGAGGATAATTTCATAAAGTTTGTGGGAGAAAACGAATCCGGAGCATAAGTCTTTGAATATTTTTTTGAAAATACTAAAAAAAAGGATTACAATTAAACCTGAGCATAACTCCAGAACATCTTCAAAGTAATTCGGAAAATAAAATCAAGAGAGTTTGTCAAACAAATTATGAGAAGAAATCTAAAGAATTTGTGAGAAGAAATGCCAATGAATTCTTAGGAGACTTTCAATGTGAGTAGAATTCCAAGGGAAGGAGTGAGATTCAAAAAGAAATCTGAAATGAATTCAATTAATATTCGGATAATCTTTCCAAAGGGTTGCTTATCGTGGTGAATTTCAAGATATTTCCGAGGAAAACTAAAAGAAAATTGAATTCGAAGCTTCATCATTGTTGAGGTATATTTCAATAGAAATTAGAATGGACTATTCTGAGGTCTTCAGAACTACTTGAAAGTTCCCAAATTTTTCCTGAAGTTAATGAAACTGCTTTGCAGTTCTTTTTTGTTTGAGAAACTAGCCTGATGCTCACAATACTTCTCATTAAATTCTTAAACTTCCTTGAGTTTTCGAAATGTTTCTGAAGATCAATTCTGTGAAGGTTTCAAAGTTTTTCCAAACTTCTGGAACTTTTGTGCTCCCGCAATTTTCATGGGCTTAGAGCGACATAATTAATATAGTTCTATGATTTTCTCTGAACTTCTCGAGATTTTTTGGTAGTTCATGAAACTTCCCGTAAATAATTGGCGCTAATTTAAAACTTTTTCAATAGTCTAGACTTTTCTGGTGGTATTAAAACTGTCTAAACGATTATTTAATTTCTTAAAAGTTCTCTAGACTGCCCTGAATTTATGAGTATTTTTTAAGAACCCGTAACTTTACTGAAATTAAACGATTTTCCTTGAAGTTTCGACAATTTTCCTTAATAATTTTAAGCGCTCAATAATTTTCCCTGAAATGGGATGGGATTATTCTGAAGCTATCTGATCGTCCTCGAAGTACTCGGAACATCGCTGAATATCATGAAACCATCCAAAAATATCTTAATGTATTAGAAATTCTCTGGATTTTTTTAAGTTCCTGAAATCTCCATGATAGAACACCCTTAAAAAACTCTCACGTTTCTTGGATGTTCATTAAATTTTTATCATGCTCCAGAAATTCTCTCGGAGCTTTGCTGAAGTTTCCAAGAATTCTCTGAGTTTCTCGAAACTTCTTTAAGGTTTCTACAACTCCTTGAAATTATTTGAACTGCCCTTTGATTCTCTGATCTGTCTTGATGTTCTCGAAGCTTAGCTTAAGCTCAAAATTCTATTGAGGATCTCAGTTCTGTATAGGGAAAAATCTCAGTCTAGTGGCGAGCTTATTTTCAAAATCGGTGGGAGTTAAGCTCATGAAAAACGCATATTTTAGATTAAATCTAATATGGCGGCCAAATTCAATATGGTTGGAAAAATTCATGAACAAGAGCCAAATTAAAGCTTTTACTTTCGCCTGTACAACGTTATGTAAACATTAGGAATTTTCTTCAGTGTATCAAAAGATATAATGATTTGAATAAAACAATATTACTAAACAAATTAGCACCTTTGAAAAAATGCTGGAGCTCCTAACTACCGAGGGGTCCATCAATTTAACCATAACCGACCTTTTTTCTAGTTTCATATCTAGAACTACTGAACGAGTACAAAGAAAGTGAGAGATTGTATCCAAGACACAACCGTAGATTTAACGTAGGATTACTTGCTGGGTATCAATATTCGGCGCCTGTGTTAGGGACGCTTCGTTTTCTGATGACAAAACACACGAAAAACGCACGGATTTTTTTATTTATTCAATAGATAATAAAAAAAAGCGAAAATTGATTGGAGGAATTTCTTGCTAACATTTTCCAATCGCGAGATATTCGCGATCAATCATATAAATTCGAGATTTTTGCTTTTTTCTAACGTCCTGGAGAAAACCTGGCCTTAATTCGAAGTGTTTCTGGTTAATTGACAAGGTCATGTAGTATTCGGTCATTGCGAGAATTTGTATGTACCACTTTAATACTGTTACGCGTTTGGTTGCTGGGAACATTATCAAAGAGCTTTGGGGTTGATATGGCTAGCAGCAAGGCGAGCAAACGTTCAATGAAAATTAACTCTTAACCAACAATAATAATTCATGGTGGTCCTGAAAAGAACCGTTTTGTCGTGGTGGTTGAGTAATGCTGAGCTATTAGGGTGTTCAACACGGCTGGCGAGCTGTATGTTGTTTGGAACGAGGGTGACACGCTTGGCATAGATGGCCCACAGCGGCTCACGACGAGCAACTGAATCCGATCAGTAGCGGTGCGGCTTCTTCCTTCTTCTTCGGTGAATCGAGGGCTCTTGAGGGCAGCCTTGATAGCTAGCCGTTTGCGGGGAGTTTTTCGTTGTGTACTGGAGAAAAATGTACATCGCCACGCGCCGGAAGCACTGCTACTGCTGCTACCGATGACGACCGGACACCACTACTCACCACACGCGGTGACTGAATAAACACCGTTCGGCGAGACCGGATGGAATACGATTTTGAAATATGTGTTAGGGAAAGCGCTTTATTTTAATTATCATAGCAACAGTTGCACATTCGTGCAATTTTCAATGGTGACCTTTTGAAAATTGATAATGTCTAAATTTCAACAGATTCGTAGGAAAATTTCCTATCGAATGGCGTATTAAGAATTAAAATTCATCATCTCTGGATCAAAATCAGACCACTTTCATGGCGCAACCTCGTTTGGTTCTTGAAATTGCACCTCCAATATTGCCTTAAACTACATGGTATGTTAGATTTAAACTTATCGAAACTGACATGCGACTGATGACCTTGACAAGTGTCCAGAAAATACTCTTTAACAAATTTATGGCGATCCGTTTTGTCGTGATGGTTGTGTAATGCTGAGCTATTAGTGTGTTCAACACAGATGAGGCTGGCGAGCTGTATGTTGTTTGGAACGAAGATGACGCGCTTGGCATTGATGGCCCACAGCGACTCACGAAGAGCTACTGATTCCGATCAGTAGTGGCGCGACTTCTTCCTTCTTCTTCGGTAAATTGACTCTCATGTGGGCTGCAGAAGCGGGCAGCCTTTCGTTGTGTACTGGAGAACAATGTTCAACGCCACGCCTGATGAAGACCGATCGGACACCACCACACACGGTGATTGAATAAGCACCGTTCGGCGAGACCGAATGGAATTCGATTTTGAAATCCGTGTTAGGGAAACCGCTTTTTGCAGGCAATCGGTGATAATTTTGATCACCATTGCAACAGTTGGACATTTGTGCAATTTTCAATAGTGACCAATTGAAAATTGATAAAGTGTTCAGTTTAGCTTAGCAGATTCATAAATCGATTGGCTTGTTTAGAATTAAAATCCATCAGCTATTGATAGAGTCGTAATTGGTCAAAACCTGACCACTTTTCGTAACGCGGTCGGTTTTGGTTTTTTGAAATTGCATCCCCAATATGTTGCCGAAAGACGTAATCCTTAGTCAAAAAAGATTGTTACCTTTCAAAAAATGTCAAGACCCTTGGAATGGACCAGATTTTCAGGATACAGGCATTTTGAAGAACTATGAAGAGAATTTTAGATTTTTTTCCAAATCAATTTTGAGCAGATTTTAGAACTAATTCTAGAGATTATACCAATGCTTTTCAGATAAAATGTCCTGGGAAGTTTTCGGAAGAACTCTGAGAGAGTTTTGACTTGAACTCTAAGTCAATGGTGTGAGCTCAGAGAAATCTTTTAGAGCAGCTCTGTAAAAAAAAAATTCCATGGCGATTTTGAAGAGGATTCCAGTATCCTGGAATCGAATTTTGAGGGTACAATGCCAAAGGAATTGTGCGAAGAATTATAAGAAAAAATCTAGTATAATTTCAGAGGCATCTCGAAAAAAATTCCAAGTGAATTTTCGAAAGAATTTAGATGAGAACTCCATGATAATTCTGAGCAAAGCTTTAATGCTTACGAACAATCAAATAAATTTTCATAGAAATTTTTTTGAAGACTTCGAACGCAGAAACAAATTCAAGATCCTGGAAAGGCTGTCTTAGTAATTACTCATTTAGCCTAGCTATCACTTCGGCTCAATCGCATTTGGCCTTAAGCTTAATTCAAATGTATATCGCACAACCGGGAAAATTTCCAAAAACGGGAAATTGATAATTGAAATTTGCTGATCACCATGTGAGTGGCAGCTACATCCCATCTCGTCCGTTTCCGACGCCTCTAGCAACAACATTAGCTTTCAATGTTGACCAACGTTTTATCTCATTCTTGCGATGGACGTGCTTTCCTTACCCCCAGAGAAAATCAATAACACAACCTCATACCATCCTCGCCTTCATCCCATACCTGCCATCAGAGGACAGCGTCTCATCTGGCAGTTCAAGTTTCGAGTTCATGAGCGTCATTTCGCTGCAAAGCTGCAACTCTGTGCTGTATCTTGTTTTGAGTGACACATCCAACCGATCTCCCGAATGTACCCGGTAGCCGGTGTGAATTGCCTTTCCTCATTGTTTTCGAACATCATCGTTGCGAACCGGTGGGGGTGGTGGTGGTGCTCCTGCAGATGGGTGTGAAAAGTTCGTCGGTGTCAACCAAGGTCGCCACCACCGTCATCTTCGACGAATGCCGCCGCATCAAGCTTTTTGACAGCAGTAGCAGTAAAAATCTGAAAACAATCGACCGCGATGGACGTAACGTCTCAGAGGAGAAGGCATGTGATTGCTATACATGCCTAGCTTGCTGTATTTGTCTGTTCATTTTTTGGCTCGGAATAGTAGCGGTGCTTTACGCCATTTAGTTCGAACTTTATGGGCCTACGTGCTGAACGGTCCCGGTGAATATTGTTCAGAATGATTTCAGTAAAACGGAGCTTGGGAAGTGTTTCTGTTGCAGTGGTGATGCATCGTTCAAAACGCCATCAAAACGTTGACTAATTCTTGACTCTTACATCCGAACTGGATCTATTCGCCAAGTTGGCGTCGCCTACTTCGTGTTAGTGTTCTTTGCGCATTTCCATAGATGAGAATTGAGAACTTCCTAAGCTTTGTTCAGGCACTTGTACATTGTGTGGCATGCTTAATGCCACTCGATGCCCAGGAAAGTCGAGAAATTTCACATCGCGAAAGGAAAATTCACTGTACCAGAAATCGACCTCGCCGCCTCCAGCAGGATGTTTTTCCCACCCAACATAGTAAAGTTGGTAACACCTTTTTTTATTCACTTTGTGTAGGATTTGTTCGCAAAAAACAAGGTAAATGTCAACCCACCACACTTCGGGAGAACATCCGTCACTTCGTTAACATCAATCCGATGACAATTCAATCTTCATGAACATACAAAACGGCGCTGTGCAGCCCAGTAACCCAACACCGGCGGCGTGCGCCGCTGTTAAGCTACAAATTAGATCAAATTTTCTAGAAATCCTACCCTCGAAAGCAGCAACATTCGATTGAACGGTTTCTATTTATAACGTCCCTTCCGAGTGTTTCTTTCCTACACTTTGACTTCTTTTCGCTTCCCAAATTCCGTTTCCTTTCCGTCGTCATCGTCGTCGTGGCCCATCGAGAATCTCTCGTCGAACATCGGTCTCTAAAAAATCCAAATTCGGGAACGCTTCCTCGATAAACGATTTCCGTTTCTTTCTATGGGTTCTATTTGACCCCTCCACCAAGCCACGTGCCCCTTCCACGTGGACGACGTCGATGGGGGTCAGTTTAGTGACACCACTCGCGCATGATTTCCGATCCATTGGCTATTCCTCGGTTCAATCTCAATTTGTTTTGTCTTGTGTCTTTCGTCTTGGGTGCGCATTCTACTACCGAACAGACGACGACTCTCAACTCTGTCTGATGATGTTTTCGGTCGTCTATTTCGATTGGCATCGTCCAACATCGGACTGAATGCATTCGTACTTATTCGAGGGACCACTACGGGTCAATTCACCCTGAATTGCCCCCGCCCGTTGTTCCGTTCAGGTTTAGGTGTTTTCTATTTTTCAATCCCCCGAATTCCTTCGGCGGGTGGCGCATTGGCGTTTACTTCCTTCCCGCGACCCAACAGAACAGGCGGAACGTACGTTACGTTCGCTCAAACACATTGTACACCACAGCATTTGAAATAGAATCGAACTACAACCGCAACAACGCAAACAGGCCCACAGCAAACGAAGAAAGTATCTATTTCTAAAAACCTGTAAAACCGATTAGCTCCGCGGTATCGCGCCGTCTCGTGGGGGGGGGGGGGGGTTGAGGGGGTTTGTTCGGTAATGCGCATGAGACTGTTGACGAAAGTAGCGCCCCTATATTGCCCCTGATTGATTTCGGTTTCGACGTCAGTAACGGACGTTCCGAACTGAAAATAACATATAGAATGGAATGAATCCGAACGCAGAGGAACATTGTGAACGAGATGTGATTTCTTACGCATCACCGTCAACAGTCAACTTTGAATGGGTAGAGGGTGGACATTTAGGAGATTTGTCATTACCTCTCTTTTTCGAACGGATTTTAAAAAACAAATGATTTTTTTTTTAACTAAAGATGGCTTTTAAGATATTTAACTTTTGAAATTGATGAATAGTCACAAATTGTTGATATTGTGTTAAAAATCTAACACCGCTTCTTGCTTCCAAATTCGTCATACGGGTTTCAATTTCGTACACACATTGAAACGTCATTGGATTTACTTCATCATACGGATGAAAGCAGACAAAGAGGATTCGCTAAGAGTGCTAAGGGCTGTTCATAAACCATCTAGACACTTTAGGGGAGTGGGGATGTTGGCGACCCGAGCAAAGCTGGATATCAAATTGCAATCAAATTTGCTGTTATGATGTAACTTATTTTGAATACCCAAATTGATCTCATTTTGGTTGACTTAACGGTTAATGCAGTGAAAATTAGAGCAAAACTTTATACGGTTGAATCAAACGGAAAACTAATGCTGTTTTCAATTAAATCCATTTGATTACTGATTTTGCGTGATTAGTATTTAGTCGCGTGCCTCGTTTGTTTACCTGTGCACCAAACTTTGTTCGTTATAGTTGACCACCGCATATTAGTTTTTGTTTTATTTTTCAATGCTCCATGAATTCGAGGGCCATATTCTCAATTACTATATTAATCACTACCTAACGTAACATTTAACTTGTATGCCCCTTTTCGCGCTAACCGAAGTAGGAGGAATTGCAAAACTTAACTAATTCAAGCTGAACATTGCATTAGGTCCTAAGTAATATTGATCGATTCTCTTCGTCGACTTTCTCTTTCGTTAACCTTTGCGTGCCTAACGTCTGAATTTGCATCGATTTCAAAATTCAAATAGCTCTAAAAACATAATTTCTCAATCTTTTTCTTCACAACAAATTGCATTTTGTCGGGAATCTATTGAAGTTTTTGAATCTATCTGAAAATAATTGGATCAATACATGGTTCCGGAGTTATTCCGGTTCCCGTTGGGGTCACTTTTGGTCATGAACATCATGTTTTTTCTCTCAAATGATGTAATTGGACCAATGGCAGCTATACCGACGGTCCACGATCACATTGGGCATCCCGGAAATGTTCCGGTGCCCCGGGGAAGTGGCCAATTCTCAACAAGAACCAAAACCCTTCATGCGACATATCAAACTTCATGATTTCACAAATCTTGGACGGTAATGGCCTTATTGAGAGTCCATGGTCACACTAGCCCTCCTAGGAATGTTCTGGTGCCCCCGGGGAAGTGGCCAATTCTCAACAAGATCCAAAACTCATCGTGCGACATATCAAACTTCATCATTTGACAAATCTTGGCCAGTAATGGCCTTATTGAGAGTCCATGGTCACACTAGCCCTCCCAGACATATTCCAGTGCCCCCGGGGAAGTGGCCAATTCTCAACAAGAACTAAAACCCATCGTGCGACATATCAAATTTCATGATTTGACAAATCTTGGCCAGTAATGGCCTTATTGAGAGTCCATGGTCACACTAGCCCTCCTAGGAATGTTCTGGTGCCCCCGGGGAAGTGGCCAATTCTCAACAAGATCCAAAACTCATCGTGCGACATATCAAACTTCATCATTTGACAAATCTTGGCCAGTAATGGTCTTATTGAGAGTCCATGGTCACACTACCCCTCCCGGTAATGTTCCGGTGCCCCCGGGGAAGTGGCCAATTCTCAACAAGAACTAAAACCCATCGTGCGACATATCAAATTTCATGATTTGACAAATCTTGGCCAGTAATGGCCTTATTGAGAGTCCATGGTTAAACTAGCCTTCCCAGACATGTTCCGGGGCCCCCGGAAAAGTGGCCAATTCTCAACAAGAACTAAAACCCATCGTGCGACATATCAAATTTCATGATTTGACAAATCTTGGCCAGTAATGGCCTTATTGAGAGTCCATGGTCACACTAGCCCTCCTAGGAATGTTCTGGTGCCCCCGGGGAAGTGGCCAATTCTCAACAAGATCCAAAACTCATCGTGCGACATATCAAACTTCATCATTTGACAAATCTTGGCCAGTAATGGCCTTATTGAGAGTCCATGGTTACACTAGCCCTCCCAGACATATTCCAGTGCCCCCGGGGAAGTGGCCAATTCTCAACAAGAACCAAAACCCATCGTGTGACATATCAGTTCAGTTGTGCGGCATAATCACGTCAGTAATGGAAAATTCACTGTTGATATAGAGAAAATTAATACGCATAAAGATGCGTTTGAAGTGTTCATGGACCGCAGTTTTATTGAAACTATTGTAAAATACACGAATGCGGAAGGTGGCCATGACACTTTATTCAAGCCTGTAAATATAGATTCAATGCATACGTTTATTGAAATCTTGATTGGTGCTGGGAAAAATCATGATTCCAAAATTAATACTCGGGAGCTATGGTCAAGTGACGAGCTTATGACACGCGTATTTTATTCTGCCATCATGAGTCGAAACAGGTAGTTGTTGACTAAAATTGAGTTCCTTGGTCATTAAATTGTGTTTCGTGTTTAGATTATAGCAGATATGCCGACATATTCGGTTCGATGATTCGTTGTCAAGACGACCTGCCCGATCTATGAAGGTAGCGGCGAAACTAGCCGAATCTACAGCATTAAACTTAGATTCTGGACGGCCAACCCTGGCAACCGATCGATTGCGACTGATTCGCCCCATAACTAAAAAAATCCGAGAAAATATGTGTAGCTCTTACATTCCTTCTATGGATTTGACTGTAGATGAGCGAATGATTCCTTTCCGCGGTAGATGTGCCTTCAGCGTCTACATGAAAGGAAAACCATGCAGATACGACATAAAAGTTTAGGCTGCAGTTGATGCTCAAACTTCTGTTCTTACCAATTTAGACATTTATACAGGTTAATAATATGATCTTCTTGAGAATTAATTATTATATTTGAATCATTTTATAACAACATTGAGAACATTGTGTAATACTAAAATTTAAAATGTTCACTTCTTCATGACTTAACCTTTTATTTTAATCTCTGATTAAAGGTTTTTACATTGATTCTGGAAGTACTTTTTATTGCAATGAGCTTATTTTGTTCTTATTTTGTGCGCTCTTTCATAGATCGCACATCTTTCAAAATTGTAACATGCTTTCTTTTGTCTCCTGCTCTCGAAAAAAAAAGCCTGTACAGGAGATTTATAGCGTATATACGATTCCTGATTACAATAGAATTGTTAATTGACTTTTTTGTTGTTTTGTATTCAGCTAATACTTATCTTGATGCTTTCGTACTATACGATCGTAAGTCTTGTTAAATTTTTCAGATTACGTGAATTTTATTTTTTATTGTAGGGGCAAAACAGCTTCGGTACATCTTAACCTATTATCGTCAGGGAGTGCATGAAGGTGCGTCATGCTCCTTACTTACTTACCAATCAGGCTAAGGCCTTGTTGTCCTCTGCTGTCCGAAGAAGTCGTCTCCACTCTACTCGATCCATGGCCACAGTTCGCCAGCCTCGTAGTCTGCGAAGGGTCCGCAGGTCACCTTCTACGTGGTCGATCCACCTTGCCCGCTGCGCGCCTCTTCTTCTTGTTCCTGTTGGGTCGCTTTCTAGAACCATTTTCACTGGGTCGTCGTGCGGCATTCTTACGACGTGCCCAGCCCACCGTAGTCGCCCAATTTTTGCATTGTGGACGATGGATGGTTCTCCCAGCAGCTGGTGCAATTCGTGGTTCATTCGCCTCCTCCACGTTCCGTCATCCATCTGCACTCCACCGTAGATGGTACGCAACACCTTCCGTTCGAAAACACCAAGGGCGCGTTGGTCCTCCACGAGCATAGTCCAGGTCTCGTGGCCGTAAAGGACCACCGGTCTAATCAGCGTCTTGTAGACAGTCAACTTCGTGCGGCGGCGAATTTTATTCGACCGGAGCGTCCTCCGGAGTCCAAAGTAGGCACGATTCCCTGCCATAATGCGTCTTTGAATTTCTCTGCTGGTATCATTTTCGGCGGTCACCAGTGAGCCCAAATACACGAACTCATCGACCACCTCGATTTCGTCACCGTCAATCTGAACTCGGGGTGGGAGGCTAACATTGTCTTCCCTAGAACCTCTTGCTTTCATATATTTTGTCTTTGATGCGTTGATGGCAAGTCCAATCCGTCTAGCTTCAGCCTTCAGTCTGATGTACGTTTCCGCCATCATCTCAAAGTTCCGTGCCATAATGTCAATGTCATCGGCGAAACCAAGGAGCTGGATGGACTTCCTGAATATCGTGCCACTCGTGTCTATCCCAGCTCTTCTGATCACACCTTCTAACGCGATGTTGAACAGCAGACACGAAAGTCCATCACCCTGCCGTAACCCCCTTCGAGATTCAAAGGGACTCGAGAGTGTCCCCGATACTCGAACAACGCACGTCACTCGATCCATCGTCGCCTTGACCAATCGCGTCAGTTTATCCGGAAATCCGTACTCGTGCATAATCTGCCATAGCTGATCTCGATCGATTGTGTCGTATGCGGATTTGAAATCGATGAACAAATGATGTGTGGGCACGTTGTATTCGCGGCATTTCTGCAGAACCTGCCGAATCGCGAAAATTTGGTCCGTGGTAGCGCGGGCACCCATGAATCCCGCCTGGTATTGCCCCACGAACTCTCTTGCATATGGTGACAGACGGCGGCATAGAATTTGGGAGAGTACCTTGTAGGCGGCGCTCAGCAGTGTGATCGCGCGGTAGTTGCAGCAATCCAACTTGTCGCCCTTTTTGTAGATTGGGCATACGACACCTTCCATCCACTCCTCCGGTAATATCTCCTCCTCCCAAATCTTGGCAATTACCCAGTGCAGCGCTCTAGCCAGTGCTTCACCACCGTATTTCAATAGCTCACTTGGTAGTTGATCTACACCAGTTGCTTTGTTGTTCTTCAGCCGACCGATCTCCTCCTCAACTTCTTGAAGATCAGGGGCCGGTAGCCTGTCGTCTTCTGCGCGTGCTCCAAGGTCTGTTGCCGTGCCACCTTCGTTTTCTGCTGCTTCACCGTTGAGGTGCTCGTCATAGTACTGCTTCCACCTCTCAATCACCTCACACTCGTTCGTGAGAAGGTTACCGTCCAAGTCCTTGCACATATCGGCTTGCGGCACGTAGCCTTTGCGCGAACTATTTAGCTTCTCGTAGAACTTCCGTGTGTCGTTTACGCGGTACAGATTTTCCATCGCCTCGCGATCTCGATCTTCCTGCTGACGCTTCTTCCTTCGGAAAACCGAGTTTTGTCTGTTCCGCGCTTGTCTGTATCGCTCCACATTCAATCTCGTGCGATGTTGCAGCATTCTCGCCCGTGCTGCATTCTTCTCCTCTACTAACAGTTTGCATTCGCCGTCAAACCAGTCATTTCTTCGGTCCGGGATTGCAGTACCTAGTGCCGCTACAGCAGTACTACCTATGGCTGAACGGATGTCCCTCCAGCCATCTTCAAGAGAAGCTGCGCCAAGCTGCTCTTCCGTGGGTAGTGCAACTTCCAGCTGCTGCGCGTAGTCCTGGGCAACTCCGGTGTCCCGTAGTTGCTCAATGTTGGGTCGTGGCGTTCGACTTCGACGTGTGTTATGCACCGTCGAGAGTTTTGAGCGCATGCATACTGCAACTAGGTAGTGGTCCGAATCTATGTTCGCACTGCGGTACGTGCGGACGTTGATAATGTCGGAGAAGAATTTCCCGTCGATTAGAACGTGATCGATTTGGTTTTCTGTGTGTTGGTCAGGTGATCTCCAGGTGGCTTTGTGGATATCCTTGCGGGGGAAAAAGGTACTTCGAACTACCATACCCCGGGAGGCTGCAAAGTTCACGCATCGTTGGCCGTTGTCGTTCGATACGGCATGCAGGCTGTTTGGCCCGTTTGCTCCAGAACATCCTTTTGGGAAACTTAACACTCTACGACTTTATTTAACCCCTGACAATTATAGGCTAAGGACATGCCGAAGCCGACATCTTCTCTTATGACAAGGAAAATTATTATTATTTATTAGGAAAAATCAACGATAAACCCGAGAAGAATCAAGGACAGCGTGTTGTAACACAACTGATGAAACCATTCTACCAACTTCTACAACAACATCATACAAGATGGTATGATGGCATGTTTTACTTGTAACTTACAAAAAGAGGTTACAAAGTATGCGTTTGAAACATAAAAGCTGTAAATTTTGCTTTCTATGAGTCACAATCAGCGATTTTCTGATTTTCCAACACATTCTTTGCAACCTCTTCTTGTATGCTACCAATTCAAAATATGATCATGACATCTAATTATTTAATAATTAAAAAAAAACATTGTATTAGCTGAAATCAGTATTTGCAACCTTACCTCTAGCTAAAGGTTTGCTTGACAAAGGTCTTGTGTCCTTGGGTACTCTAAGATGCAATCAAAAAGAAATCCCACCAGAGTTCATCGATAAAAAAAAACTAGAACCTGGCACTGTACTACATGATTACAGTGAAGAAATGATGCTCACATCTTGGACCGAGCGTAAGGGTAAAACTTCTATCGACGGATCGAGAATCGATAGACGACATTGAGAAAAATTCTGAACCATCAACTTCTAAGAAGAGCTCTTGAGAGAATCCATTCGGACGTTTGTGGCCCCATCGACCCACCGGCTTGGGATGGGTCTTGATATTATGTCAGCTTTATCGATGACTACAGTCACTTCGGGATGATTTATCTGCTGGAAAGGAAGTCGGAGGTTTTCGAACGGTTCAAGGAATATGACATTGCGGTGACAGCAATGATCGGTAAGCCTATCTCCCGAAAGACTGTGGATCAAGGAAGGGAGTACTTTTCGGCAAATCAGAAAAACTACGGCCCTTATTACCGATGTCACTTCACGGTGAAGTGACAAGTTATCACTCACGGTGAAGTCATTCCCATTTGATTTACACGGCAATCACTTCACCGTGAGTGACAAGTGGTCACTTCACTTTGTTTTCACCGTGAAGTGACACTCGTAATAAGGGCCTACTATTAGCAGAAGGGCATCCAGGGGGAACCCCCGGTGGCTTATTTGCTGCAACAAAATGGCGTGGCAGAACCTTAGTAGAGAACATCCGTTCAGTACTCATCGACTCAATGGTACCAAAGAATCTGTGGTCTGAAGTGGCACAGGCGTGTGTGTATCTCCTAAATCGCAGCCCTACATCAACCTTGCCAAGCGGCGTCTCTCCAGCAGAAGTGTGATTCAACTCCAAGCCCAATTTTGACAAGCTATGAATATTCGGGTGCAGTACCGCAAGAAGCTGGATCCGAAAAATCGCGAAATGGTTATGATTGGCTATGCTCCAAACGGTTACCGATTCTGGGACAGAAATGCGAGGAAGATAACGATAACGCCTCAAATTTATAATTGTAATGTTCTTTCTTGTAATTTCTTTGGACAAAATTAATGGACAGAGTAAGTAATAAAAGACAGAAAGAATCTCAAAATCTATCACTTGAAGGTTAAAGCTCCGAACGAATATGATAGCAAAGAGGCCAAACTTAAAAATAAGTTAGCGTATTTCTCATTTTTCTATCAAGTGGTTTCACCTTTGCTCAAGCACACCGCTATTGTATTTGTCCCTTTAATACTGGTCGAAGTTCCCCAAGAAATTCATTATTTGGCAGGCGATTTGTTCGTGCGGAAAACAGAGCAAGCCTTTCGTAACAACTACAACCGTAAATGGCTGAAGAAACGACTGCTTCCGTTTCTGAAATCACACAACGTTCCTTCAATTTTTGGCCGGATCTAGCCTCTTGTAACTACTCTAAGGACGTTCTGGAGTGGCAAGGAGTGGTACAAGACGAATGGGGTCAATTTCGTGCCGAAAGATCTCAATCCCCCAAAAAAAACCGGAGTTGCTGCCGATCGAAAGGTACTGGGCTATAATGAAGCACGAACTCCGTAAGCATCCTAAAGTTGTCACGGAGCAGGAATTGTTGAAAGCAGAAAAAATGTTGATTCAACCGTTGTACAATACCTAAGAAAGTTCGGTCATTTGGATTTGGTGTAGAAATAGAGGGCCTTATTACGGGTGTCACTACACGGTAATAAGGAAGTGATATTCGGAATAAGAACCGTGATTGCCGTATAAATCAAATAGGAATCACTTCACCGTGACGACAAGTGACAAGTTTTCACCGTGAAGTGACATCCGTAATAAACCCCAGAGTGAAATAAATATACATAAACCAAGCTTATAGAGGAAATGGATGTAATGTCGGCCTAAATGCCCCTAATATGGGCCCATACATAAATTCAGCAAACGACTAATTTTCAATAGCGACCAAAAATAGCCATTAGTACTGTCCCAATGACGCGTTCTTCTAGATAAAATTGATAAATAGCAGATTTTTAGCGATGGGCCCAATGTTAGATCCATAGGCCAACATTAGAGCCATTTCGCCTATTTTATTCCCTGAAAATTTCATTGCAATCGGTTGAGAGACTTATTTTTGGCGAGTACTTCTAAGTGATGCAATTTAACTTTGGACACCCTTTACTACTCGTATTTCTTAGTAATTCTCATTAACATTAAACTCCTTTTGGTATGTACTCCAAGAGTTAGCATTCTCGTTAGACTTCCTTAGGAATTGTTTTAATATTCAGATTTCCTTGGAATTATTATCTTGGAAATAATGCTCAGAATTTAATTTGGAATACTCCTGGGCTTCTCCTTCTAATTCCAATGGAATTCTTCTCCTGATTACCATTTAGTTTTACCCTTGGAATTCTCCAAAGTAATCAGCTGAAGTTTTCCTCGCAAAGCCCATTAGATACTTTTCAAAATTCCTTTCAAATTCTCAACGGAAACCCATAAGAATATTTTTCAAAGAAAGGAGTTCTTTAAACTGCAGAATCTGAAGAATGCCCTTGGAATTACGGCCATGGATTTAATGTCAACGACATATATTTCATGGAGAAAAGTTGTAAGGAAACCCTCTTAGAATTCGCCAATTTGCCTCGGTTATGTGAAATCGAAGTTTACGTGCATGGATGTTACATCACCAGTAAAGTTCATAATATTATAGAATATATTAAAAATGGGTAAATACGTTACAAACTATGTGTGTATTCAGAATTAATTGGAACGATGCTGTTGCAGCTTCTCACATTTGAAGCTCTACTTTTCCCATTTGGCACTACGTTACTAATCATATACCGTTAACTCTCTCGAAGGTATTCGGAATTTTCATCGAGTCAGACTCAGGGTGAAAAATCGATTAAGCAAAAGTTATACACATATAGAATCAAACCCAAATGCACCATCCCAAAGTCGATGCTTGCTTCTCAACAAAGGAGCACATATCTCGTTCACGCTCAATAAATTCTCTCAAGTTAAGTACCCGTCTTTGCCGTGCACTAAACCAGAAGTATTTTCGTACAAGTATACTCTAAACGCACGTCTCGACTACACAAACACCGTCGTCATTGTGGTACTCGAATTCTAGCCTCCAATCTCCAATTGTGCTGAACCATTCGTCCAGAAAGACCGAATCAGATATGAGCACTATACACATATCGTCTTCTCTTTAGAGATTAATACACAAGCATTTTGAATCCAAGTGTGCTTGATTCGGCATTTACATACTTGAAAAGAATAAAAGAAAAAAAAAGCCTGCTGGGTTTCAATGCCACCGGTTTAGATACAGAAATAAAAATAGATGAAAACAAACGAAACTAACACTTCCACTGTTCGTAAACAGACCAAGTCAAACTTGCTCCATTCTTTCGTAATCGTCTATCGTCGTCCATATGGATCAAGTTCGTGAAGAAAACACGCACTCGTTGGCTTAATCGACTCTCTCTCTCTCTCTATCCATGGGCCGCCGGGGCACAAACTTCTAAGCCCAACTTAATCGGATTTAATGGCTTCCTTTGTGGACTCAGTTTGTCCATTGTCCGGCGGGCGCGGAGTGCACAGTTTTCATTGTCGCCTCATTGACAAAATCAGAGCCAGCGGTGGGGCCATTCAAGTGATATATGATGAATGAATTGGACCCAAGAGCTCGACTCGACGACTGTACGACAACCGAGGTGCAACGAAATTCAAAAAAAAAGAATGCTTTGATGAAGCCGTTGAAAATTGACCAATGCCAATAAAATGGGGGACACTATGGTGCTGCTGCGACCATTAGAGGATCATTTTTATTCGCACAGCAGCAGCAGCATCATCAGCAGGCCCACCCGAGAAAGATGGCCAAGCTCCGAACGAGAGTGGCGTTGGACGAAATTCAATTTACCGCCAGGTGGCGCGAACCGGCTTGAAATTGATTTCTTGCTACCCACGGTGTTGTGGGGGCGGGGGAGGGGGAGCGGTCAATTTCTTTTGAAGCACAGGGCTGCAGGGGTGAATGGTAGAACGACAACGGATCGGATCCGATGGGTATTTTCAGAAAGAAGGTCGAGGTTGTTTGCCATGTGTTGACGTCGTCGTCGTCGTCGTCGGTCGTTCTTCTAAAGAGTAATTTTTGATCGCCATGAATAACAGTCGTAGTCGCAATAGGCTACTTTAACTACTCTATCAAACGTTGTCAACAACTTGAGGCCGGCACCAAGTTCGTCGAATGGCTTTTCATTGGGTTTCAATTTTCAAGTGTAATATTCTTCAGCTCTACGGATTGGAAAAATGGACAACCTCCCGAATAAAAAGTTACATTGTAGATACACTGTAAAATCCGGCAATGTAGTTATCCAAATTGTGATTGCTCAAACAAAACTGCTTACCATGACATTGTATTTTTTTAACTTATGATATATTAAATTCATTTCAAATGCATCAAATGCAAATTTCCATTCGGGTTGCGCGCTCCTGTCCGGCTCAAGCGAAAGGTGAAAGCTACAAACTGCAAATGTCGTGAACAGTGTTCAGTACAGCATCCCGCAAGCAATCGCGGACGTCTTAGTTCAATTCCCTTTGGGTTGATTGCTTTGATTTGCGATTTCATCGAGATACGGCAGGTGCAGTTTGCCTTTCTCCTTTCCACCAATCGCGACCCAGCGCCTTGGTGGCTAAGTAAGATCGAAATAAATGGCTTTCATGAAAGGAACAATTCGATTATGCTGTTCGTTCATGGGTTCATATCTCTGTCACAAATTACCAGAAGCATTGTAGTGAATCATTTGATGAGCCATTTCATGAATATTTTCTATGTATGAGGCATTGGGATAAGTTTGTAAGTACATACAACTTTTAAAAGAAGCTTGTTAAAGAAGATCCATAGAGATTTCGGGAAGAATTGTAAAGAAGTTTTGAGGAGAATACATAAGGAATTTGGAGGAGAATTTCAATGAATTGCTGGGAACATTCCAAGAAAATTATGAGGAGAGTTTTGGTGACGTCTAGAGATTTGAAGCCATTTCAAAAGTGAGAAATACTGTCAAATACCCATCAATATAGGTATTTATGGAATCGAGATGACGTCTAGAGAATGAAAATCGAACTGCGACGCCATTTTGAAATGCAAGATGGTGGCTTCCGAATTCAGAAAAGGTGGAAAATACTGTCAAATACCCATCAATATGGGTCTTTTAGAATTGGGGTAACGTCTAGAAGTCGGAAAATGATATCCGACACCATTTTGAAATCCAAGATGGCAGCTTCCGATTTTATAAAAAAGTGGGAAACACTGTCAAATACTCATCAATATGGGTATTTTTGGAATCGGGGTGACGTCTAGAGATCGGTTTTTTTTTTAAATCTGGGTAACTCTAGAAGCCGTAAATCGATATCCTATGACATTTCGAAATCCAAGACGGTGGCATCCGATTTCAGAAACAAATATCAAATACTCTAAAATATGCAGGGGAACAAATTCTATCTCCGAAATCAGAAAAATTTCTCATGATTTCATGAACATAGCGTTTTTTCATGTTATGAAAATGCACAATGAATAATATTCATGATATAATGAGCTATTTTTTGCGTAACCCAGCTAAGATTCCCGAAATCATGAATCATCCGAGTTGAAATCATTGAAATAAAATAAAGCATCAGATCATACTGGATACGAACCAAGAACCTTGCAATCATTAAACCCATACTTTGACCACTAGACTATCAGTACTTTTATAAGATCGAAGGCAAAAGGCGTATAAGAGATACCTATTTAGTGCGTTTTATGAACACGGTTTGCCAGATACCTGTAACACTTGTAGCGGTCATGATTCCGCTGCATTATGAAATCATGAATTTCCATCAAGAAATAATGAATCATTGTTCTGATTCTGTGAGATGGCAGGCTTTTTAAATTTTATGATTTTATATTCATGAAAATTTAAATGGATTTTTCCCGTGTGGGCATTTTCGGAACGGGGATGAAACGTACATGCCGAAAATCGATGTCAGACGCTATCTTTAAATCCAAGATGGTGACTTCTGGTTTCTAAATCCCCGTAACATCTAGAGGCCAGAAATCTATGTCCGACGCTGGTTTTGTTTAAGAAAAACTGTAAAAATGTTTCAAATACCGATCAACGTGGGTATTTTTGGAATCGGGGTGACATCTAGAGGCCGAAAATCGATTCCAGAAGAAGTGTCAAATATCCTACAAATGGCGTTGAACATCGATTTTCAGCATCTACGCGTCGTCTCCGTTCCGAAAATACCCATATCTTAGGGTATTTGACACTTTTTCCGAATCCGATGGCCGGCCGCCATCTTGGACTCCAGAATGGCCTCATTAACTTAATTTTCGTTTAATATAAAATAACAATTTATTATTAAAAAACCCGAATTTATCCACCTATGGTGTGATCAGACCCTTCTTACTTATTCAAGTTTATTTATTTTATTGTCATTATCCGTGACCAAGCCCCCCACCCCCGTGTCATCCAGTGACGCTACGCCACTGCCTGGGGGTACCCGGAATATATCCGGGTGTAGTCTATTTGGTGAGGCTACCAATCACCTTATCATCGTATTTTAATGTGGTTTAATGGGTTTTAATTCAATTCATATTCAAGCAACTTCCCCGGGGTACCCGGAACATGTCCAAGTGTGTCCAATGTGGTCTGGAACACTTAACACGACTTGCATTGATCTTATTTTTGAATTCTGTAGTAATTTGATGTGTCGCATGATGGTTTTGATACGTTTTCCGTTAAATCCAGCGTGAAGGGCCATATTCACCGGATCTTATTCCGGCCATATCTCCGGAACCGGTTCACCGATTCCAAAACCGTTCAATAGCGTTCAATGGGACCCCAAGACCTATCATTTGGCGCCGAGTTTGTCCAAATCGGTTGAGCGGTTGCAGAGAAACGTGAGCGCATTCGTTTCGTTACATACACACACACATACACACGTACACACGTACACACACACACACAGACATGTTCCGATCTCGTCGAGCTGAGTCGAATGGTATATGACACTCGGTCCTACGGGCCTCGGATCGATAGTCGGTTTTCTATAGTCGATAGTCGGTGATATCTATACCCTTCTTTGTAAGAAGGGTAAAAAATCCAGATGCTATCACTATCGGCAATTGATATTGTGCGGATACTATCCGGATAGGATAATGCTGGATATTATCCCTATCCACTTTTTTCTATCCGGTTAATTTTAAAACGGATTCTATCCGGATAATTTTAACTCGGATATTATCCGTTTTAAAATTATCCTGATAGGTATAATATCCAATGATGGATTGGATAATGGATAATGGATAGAGCTAATTTTGATGACTGAGGACGCTACGCGTGGACAAGTCGAATGAGCCCCGTATTGCAGGGAAAGTTGAAAAACAAACGAAGGAAGCAGTTTTCGAGTAATTCATTGCGTCAATTGAAACAAGTATTTGTTCAAATGAAATGAACTGATGAACTTGACGAATGAAACAAGCGATAGTCAAGTCATGTTTGACAGGAGGAATGTTCATCGTGACTGGATAACAAGAAACACAATGACTTTGGCGGAAATGATATTACTCGAAATTAAGCGATTCTGCGGAGAGATCATTTTCTTTTCATTGTTTCGAAAATGCACAAACTCATTGTTACCGAAACAAAACTGATTATTTCTTATTTTTTTTTCAGTTATGTTTGTGAATTAATATAACTTGACGAATAATCAAACAATGGGTTTCATAGGTATCAGAAAGATAAGATCACACTTTAGGGGTATAAGTTTAATTTTTTATGACTTCCGGCGTATAAATAGCGGGACCTTCAAAATTAGAATCGATTCCTTGCGATCAAGGCAAGAATGACAGCTGTATCAAAACCGAATACTTCATCATTTTTCAATAGTGATGGAGTAATACGACATGCACTAAACTAAGGACACGGGATATACTACAATAGATCAAATTACTGGTCGTAGTGGTGTTAGGAAGGAAAAAAACGTATGTGTCAATGTAAATTTCATGTGATTTTTATATAAACTTTAATTAGATTGATTTATATATGACATGTGTATGCTATTGACACATTTCGCGCCAAGTCCAATCGAAGCTGGCAATACCCTCACAGATTTCAATGAAATTTTCTGGATGTGTAGACTTTGACTAAATAAGCACTTTTGCATGCTCAGTTTTTCCAAAATTTATCTAGACAAACATTTGAGATGGGCCAAACTTTTCCTGCCACTTTTTTTTTCAAAAAAAAAATATTATGGAAAAATGAAAACTCCTACAAAAATGTGTTGTATGGATGACTTAGGAAATTGTCCAAGTTTTCAAAAAAAAAAACTGAAAAAAATCCATTTGAGACCTACACTGTAAAAAATCGTTTTTTTTTCAAATTTAAAGTCGATTTAAAAAAATGGCCATGTTTGATTTGGATAAAATTTTGCCTCAAGATAGGTAATTATGTTTACTACCATCCGTCCATACATCGTGAGATAGGCACTTTTAAGGAAAAAAAGTTTGGCCCTTCTCAAAGGTTAGTCTAGCGAAATGCGTCTATTGTAGTGAAAAGTAAAGCATATGTGTTTCAAATCCATTCCAGTTAATTCTTATAATTTGACCGATTTTCATTTATCATATGTCGATAATATACAAGTTATCGACTTATCAGCATTTTAAATGTATCAGATATTTGTATAGCATTTACCTGACACATTTTCAATCATATCGTTTTATTTGGTTTTCTTATTGCGCAAATTTATTAGACTTCAACATAACGGGAATATGTCATATTGGCTCAGTGTAGTCTGACTGAAGTCGAGAAATTTCGCAACCCGAAGAATTCCTAGACCGGACCGGGACTGGAACCCATCCACCTCCAGCATGATCCTGCTGTATAGCTTCATGGCTATAGCTTTATAGCCTTTACCGACTGAGCTAAGGCCGGTCTCAGCCCCAGAGGGTACACGTTGGAAGACTACGAATTTGGGGGATTGCGAGAGTCCGGAAGACTTCGAGGGCAAGCTCAAGTGCATTTCCACTGCAAGACTGATGAACTTCTGTGGACATTATTATTCATTTCCACCAGTACTCGGCGGGCTAACGAACTTCTACATCCTTAGAAATGTAATGCAAGACAACTAAAAACCTAAGACTAAGACTCCAAAGCATCTGATATTTAAGAGCTCAAAAGGAATCTAATTCTAAAGAGAGCTTTAAAGAACTTCTGGAAGCATTCCAATGACATAATGAGAAGATTTCAGGTAATTCTGAAGAGAGTTCCAAGTAAATTACGAGAAGAAAAGGGAACTGAATTATGAAGATGAAGTCCATAGAGATTCCGGGAAGAATTGTAAAGAAGTTTTGAGGAGAATACATGAGGAATTTGGAGGAGAATTTCAATGAATTGCTGGAAACATTCCAAGAAAATTATGAGGAGACTTTCGGTGAAAAACTTCAAGAGAATTCTGAGCAGAATCCTTAGACCTAAGGTTAATTGAAATTCTAAAGAATATAGTATCAAGGCGTTTCTGAGGCATACTTCAACGGAATCTGACAGAGAAATGCGGAGAGAAATTTAACTGAAATTCCTATTGCTTTCCATCAGTACTCGGAAATAATAAGGTTAGCGAACTTCTGCATCCTTAGAAACGTAATATAAAACTAACTAAACACCACTGACGCAGAAATCAGAATATTATTTTTTTCTAAATTTTGATGACGTCCGCTGCCGAATACCGGAGTGGCTATAAATGCTGAAATCCCCCACATCACAGAATCGGATGGATGAAAAATCGGATTTAGCTTTGCTTAGGCGTGTACCTATTTTTTTTGCCGCAGCACGCTCGAAAGCATAATCAATTTTCTATATGAACATACACGCTCGTTCCATAAGAGTCCTCCTGCTCAACGGTGGCCAAAGTGAAATCGATGTGTCGCTCTTGCTACTATAGGTAGGTATGTTTTCTACTAAGTGTGAATTGAGCAGGAAAAAAAAACACCGCCGCTGCGGAATTTGTACGCGCAAACCAAATCTGGTTGAGCAAAAGCAAAGCCATCGCCGTCCAACTCCGGAGTTCGAGATGGCGAGGTGCGGGATGAAGCGAGGGGTACGACGACGGTTTTGCTGCGATAAATTAGATTTAAAAGTGTAATTTATATTTGATGTAAATTTAATTATTTGATATGGCGGCAAACGAACCAACGAATGGCATAGCGCGCTGGGACCGCGGATCTGAGCCTCCGTCGTCAGTGGGGATAGTTGTTGTTGGGTTTACACAGGTTTGTGTTATTGGGTTCGCAGTGGGGCGTTCGATTCATAGGGGGATAGCATAGATGCACTTGCCACTGTTGTCGTCGTTGCAACGGGAGTTCATTAACTCCTTACTTTAACTTTGAACAGTGGGTCAAAGTTTCGTTCATGACGGTGAATATTTAACGATTTCCTCGAATGTGTGTCTAATTAATGTTGGCTTATGGCGAGCGATGCATGCTCTCAAATTTTAGACGTGAACCCTTGATTTGACCTTCCGAATGCGACTTTTTCCCATTGTTCAATTAAACGGTGACAGCCATAACTTTCATACACACACACACACACACTGACTGCACGTACTCTTCCTGGTCGAAAATGCTAGTCAACCAGTTGCATTTTCGACTGTTTCTTTTTTTTCTGTCCCTCATTCCTGCAGCTGCGGTCGGTCGTCGCATTGTAGGTTTGTACGATTTGTGACAACCGTTTGTTTGGGTTGTGAATATGAGCGGCTAGAGAAATGGTGCAAAACCGACTCGTCTCTCCCTGGTGTGCCATACTATATTAGACTGATGCAAAATTTGACATTTTCGCTCCAAAGTGCTCAAACTGTTTCGAGTCGGGTCCAGATCATCCATCCAAAATTTTAACTCAAACTGTGGGAAAAGCAATTTTTTTGTTTGCCATGTTTATTTACATAAAAATTTGATAGATTTGCTTGTATGCAATTTTATCAGCTACAACTTAGCAGAAAATCACTTTAAGATTAAATGTAACGAACAAAAGTTTTTGTTAGCAGGCAACTTGGTGTTTCTGGCAACACAAAAACCATGGCTACTATGTCACACTGCACAATATAGTGTTGCCAACAGAGCAGCTGCTTGATTATTCTAATTGTCAATCTCCCAAATAATCAATAACTGTTTAATTTGACGTTTGGTTGAAATACGATCTTTAGCAAAGTTGTAGCTGAGAAAATTTTCCACAAGAAAAGCTATCGAACATTCTCTCAGGGCAATATGAAACAAGGCTAAATATCCAAGTCAGTTTCTAACTGAGTAATCAGCACCCAATTTGAAACCGTTTGAGCACTGTGCACCGAAAATTTCAAATATTGCATCAGTCTAACACTATATGCTACTACTAAATATACGGCACTATAGTTCCATCATTTTTTTTTCTAAAACATCAAACCGACCAACTAGCTCGATGGTGTAAGGAATGGGGGACGCTCGTTGTTTGTTGTTGTAGTGATGCACTTTTCAACCTATTCAAGTTTTGCTACTGCACAGACTGCAGTGCCCGGAATAAGCTACGGATCAACGGGAATCCGGCAAACGACGGCCGGCGAATGGCGCGGGGTATTGATGATGGCAGGCAACAAATGTCACGTCATTTATTCATGAAAATGAGCTACTGTACTGTTGTACCAACAGGCGGGAAGCATCAACTTATGCTACCTATACAGCTAGACAGTAAATGCCCAGAAGTGTATAAATGATTTTTGCATTATTCATGAGCGAATATGCCAACATTGGTATATTGGTGGTTTCGGTTTAATTGGAATCACGAAAAACGGAATAACACCCAACGACGACTCGTAGCAGTTGATTCTTGGGAAATGTTGTAATCAAATATGCAGAGATCAACCAGCCAAATATCTAAATTCAAACCCATGGTGGGTCGCAATCAGCCAACTTGTCAAAAGTCAAACCTACGCTCGCATGTTGCTGCCATAGTTGAAGGATAAAATAACTATCTAGGTGGAACTTTTGCCATTGTCTCGAATCGGGTTCGAGTCCGACATCGAAACTAGACAAGTTTAATTGATTAATTAACACATGAGAAACACATCATTCCTGTCCTGAAGTGTCGCCTTCAACCTACAACTTCATCGGAGGTTGCGAGTGGCCTTGTTTTTCATGTTGATGAAATAGACTCGCTTGGTTGTAACGCTGCTCCTCACCACCGCTGGAGTCATTTGGACGCGGGATTAAGTGTTGGTAATGTTTTAGCAACTCTTCCGTAAATTTAGAATTTCATGCTTATTTACAAGATGTCCTTTTAAGGGCTTGCTTTCCTTTGAATTTAAAAATTTGATAACCTACCTACTTAATCTAAAGCTTAACCTACGTGCCAGATTTCTAATGATAAGTTGATCGGATTGCCTAGAGCAATCTCTGAACCTTTGGATGGTAGCTGTTCTCAGTAACTCCAGCGTCTGAGCACCAGCCAGGCGATGCACCTCAGAGTTCCTCATTCGTGGAGGACTGTTGAGGATCATCCTCAAAAACTTGTTTTGGACCCTTTGTGATTTGAGGTGATGGGAATTTGAACTACTCTCCCAGATTGGCACTCCGTATTCTATTACAAAGGATTATTTGCTTATAGACAGCAAGATTGTTTTTCAGGGACAGAGCGGATCTCCTGTTGATGAGTGGATATGAGGATCTCATCATAATGTTTCATATGGTTTTTGTTTTGTCAATGTGCTCCTTGAAAAGCAGCTTGCTGTCGAGTGTAAGGCCGAGGTACACTACCTCTTTTGACCATTCCATAACTGTGCCGTTCATTCATGATGTTATTATTCTCAGACGGAACAAGTCTGGGTGATTTGGAATGAGGAAAGATGATAACCTGGGTCTTTGCCACGTTGATACGGATCTTCCAGCTGTTGAAATACTCTGACAGGACATTTAGGCCTCTCTGAAGCTTGGCGGTCAGAGCTCCGATGACCCTACCCTTAAAGATGATGGATGTGTCATCTGCGAACAGAGACAGCGATCCACCATCAGGGAGAGCCGGTATATCGGAGGTGAACAGGTTGAATAAGATCCATCTTCAGGATGCTTTCCTGTGGGACACCCACACCGATGTGAAAAGCATCCGATGTGATGCCATTGAGAGAGACTCTGAATGTCCTGTCCGAGAGGAAATTTTTAATTACCTTCACAAGGAAGATTGTAAGACCGTATCGCTGCAATTTGTAGACCAGGCCATCATGCGAAACATTGTCGAACGCCTTTTCAACGCAGATGTTTTAGATCCAGACTTGTTCCGTCTGAGAATGTTTGTTACTCGAGTCAGAAGCGATCCTGGATGTCGACTCCGCAAATTTGGATCCGCACACGTTGGGATCATCGCTCACTCTGGTGGACCAGTCAATCGTGAAGCAGTTAGGAATTGACGACGGGGAACCTCTTCCACTGTGCCTCAGCTGGACCAGCAATGTTAGCAGATGCGAGTCAAAATCCCAACGTGTGCGGATCCAAATTTGCGGAGTCGGCATCCAGGATCGCTTCTGGTTAAATGACACTCGCATAGTGGCCAATCTGAACCTGCCAGAGCAGACGCTCGGGAGAACTCTCCCAACGATTCAAACATCTGCGCGGTTTACGGAGCTACAAGCCCGTATCACCAGGCATCCTGATTGGTTCAAATAATGCCCGTTTGTTGGCATCGCTCAAGATTCACGACGGGCAACTCGGTGACCCAATAGCCACAAAAACACGGCTAGGCTGGACGGTTTGCGGGACCGCAGATGGTTCAAGACAGGTAGCGAACTTTGTTATGCACATTTGTGAATGCACCAATGATTAAAAGCTGCATGATCTAGTCAAGCAGTATTTCGCAGTTGAAAGTGTTGCCGTCTCGGTACACGATTTGCCGGAATCAGAGGAGGACCAGCGAGCTCGTAGACCACTAAGCGAGTTTCTGGAGGTTTCGAAACCGGACTAATATGGCGACACGACCAACTGGATCTTCCCAATAGTTTCCCGATGTCCATGAAGCGGTTAGAGTGTTTTGAAAGGAGAATGGAAGCTGATCCCGAAATGAAGATAATCATACACCAGCAAATCAAGGAATATTTGGAAACTGGATACATCCACGTTGCGACGCCGGAAGAACTTTCGGCCGCTCCCGGGAAAGAGTGGTATCTACCCCTTGGAGCTGTTCGAAATCCTAAAAAAACAGGAAAGATCCGCCTTATCTGGGATGCCATCATGAAGGGTCCGGACTTTTTGGTTGCCTTGCTGATGGTATTGTGTGGATTCCGGGAGCGAAAAATAGCAGTCAGCGGTGACATCAAGCAAATGTTTCACCAGTTCCACATTCGCCCGGAGAATAAACCGTTCCAGAAATTCCTGTTTCGTGGCAGTCCATTCGAGGCCAGGCTCAATTCATAAAAAAAAACCTGAATGCGAAGGAGCATGAGGAGCTGTACTCACGAGCGGCAAAGGCGATTACTAAAAAACATTACGTCGATGACTACCTTCACAGCTTTGATTCAGAACAAGAAGCCATTGAAGTTGCGATCGAGGTAGCTACAGTTCACGGCAAGGGAGGATTCACCATTAGAAATTGGCTGTCAAACTCCCAAGAAATTCATCGACGGGTCGGGGAACCAGCTACAGGGGCCGCTAAAATGCTGAACTTTTCTGCTGAAGGGGAAGATAAGTTCACCTACGCCGTTGATTTGAATCTAGACACCGTGTTGGCCACAAAAAGGCACATTTTTTTATGCGTAATGCGTGTTTTCGACCTTATATCGGTCTTATATCGCACGCCTTAATTCACGGTAAACTGATCATTCAGAAGCCGTCGGGGGAACAATTGTAATGGGATAAGAAGGTCTCCGGGAAGATTTTGGAAAGTTGGCGGAAGTGGGTTGCTCTGCTGAAAAGACTAGACCAGATCCGTATAAATAGATCATATTTCCCGGGATTGACATCGGAAGAGATAGGACCGCTTGAACTTCATATCTTCATGGACGCAAGCGAGAATGCGTACGCCTGCGTAGCGTATTTCAGAGCAGTTATTCGTGGACAGTTAGTGATGGCGAAAGTCGCTCCGTTGAAGGCGTTATCGGTACCACTCCTAGTACCGCCACAGATTGAAGGAGAGGATGGATCTGGGGAAGTAGGCAAGTCTGAGGCACTGATTAAAAATCCGTGTCAGATGGTTGAAGTATCTGGAACTTATGGTGTTTGAATTCTAGATTCGGGATTTGGTCAAAACCTAGGGCCTTCATACTTCCTTTGGTTTTGCTTTTTCCGTCGATCTTGTTTTTCGTACTGAGCACCAATGCTACCGACGTGCCAGGAAGGCAGCTCCCACACCTGGACCCTACCTATCGACCCATCAACTCATGAACCGGGGACCAACGGCTTTACTTTCCATCCGAAGGAAGGCGTGATCAGAGATGTTATGCCTCAGAACATCCCGGCAGCGCCGAATGGGATTGAACCCAGGCATGCTGGGGTGAGAGGAAATCACGCTTACCACTACACCACCGGCGCCGTTAGGGCCTTCATATGTTTAGATGATTTGGTATAGGCCAACAGTTCGTCAACCGTAATCTCAGACTCCACAGCAAAAGGGTGCGCGTTTGACTTGCTCATATACTGCCTGCGGCTGTGGAATAGTTCTAGCGACGTTTAACGCTACCTAAAGCCCCACGTTGCCAAAAGCATTTCCAGGCTGTTGTTTTGCTTCTCTCGTCATGACCAACATGATCATCTCAGAGAGAAGCAGTAGGGATATAACAACGTAAAACTCAGCCAAGGAGACCTCTTTAGACGCCTTCTCACGCCAACCGAACTCTTAAATATTAGTTAATCAATAAAAGTGAATTATGGGCGCTGAGTTCCATACCGCAAATGGTCAATAATAATTTCAAGCGAATCGAATTCCAATGTTAATGATTTTTGAGAATTGTGAGTGGAATTTCTTGGAAACTTCTGAAAGGGTTCCAAAGAAATTCTCAGGAGAATACAAAGCGATTTCTGAATAGCATTTTAGTTAATGTATTCATTTTATTTATTTTATTTATTTTATTTATTTTATTTATTTTATTTATTTTATTTATTTTATTTATTTTATTTATTTTATTTATTTTATTTATTTTATTTATTTTATTTATTTTATTTATTTTATTTATTTTATTTATTTTATTTATTTTATTTATTTTATTTATTTTATTTATTTTATTTATTTTATTTATTTTATTTATTTTATTTATTTTATTTATTTTATTTATTTTATTTATTTTATTTATTTTATTTATTTTATTTATTTTATTTATTTTATTTATTTTATTTATTTTATTTATTTTATTTATTTTATTTATTTTATTTATTTTATTTATTTTATTTATTTTATTTATTTTATTTATTTTATTTATTTTATTTATTTTATTTATTTTATTTATTTTATTTATTTTATTTATTTTATTTATTTTATTTATTTTATTTATTTTATTTATTTTATTTATTTTATTTATTTTATTTATTTTATTTATTTAATTTATTTAATTTATTTAATTTATTTAATTTATTTAATTTATTTAATTTATTTTATTTATTTTATTTATTTTATTTATTTTATTTATTTTATTTATTTTATTTATTTTATTTATTTTATTTATTTTATTTATTTTATTTATTTTATTTATTTTATTTATTTTATTTATTTTATTTATTTTATTTATTTTATTTATTTTATTTATTTTATTTATTTTATTTATTTTATTTATTTTATTTATTTTATTTATTTTATTTATTTTATTTATTTTATTTATTTTATTTATTTTATTTATTTTATTTATTTTATTTATTTTATTTATTTTATTTATTTTATTTATTTTATTTATTTTATTTATTTTATTTATTTTATTTATTTTATTTATTTTATTTATTTTATTTATTTTATTTATTTTATTTATTTTATTTATTTTATTTACTTTATTTATTTTATTTATTTTATTTATTTTATTTATTTTATTTATTTTATTTATTTTATTTATTTTATTTATTTTATTTATTTTATTTATTTTATTTATTTTATTTATTTTATTTATTTTATTTATTTTATTTATTTTATTTATTTTATTTATTTTATTTATTTTATTTATTCTATTTATTTTATTTATTTTATTTATTTTATTTATTTTATTTATTTTATTTATTTTATTTATTTTATTTATTTTATTTATTTTATTTATTTTATTTATTTTATTTATTTTATTTATTTTATTTATTTCAATATAAAAAAAAAATAATATATAAAATCTCAAACAAATTTTGAGAAGAACTTCAATGGATTTCTGAGGAATTCTGAGGCTATTTCCAGTCGAATTTTGGAAGAATACGTTGGGAAAGCTGAGGTTCAAATTATTATCTGGTCAGTAATGGATGGAGGTGTGTCTTCCTCTTAACAACAGTCGTTAGTTCATACCAACTACGATATTGTGCAACTTGGTTAATGCTATGCTATGCTAATACCATTGTGATAAGAACTCCAAGACAATTCTGATGATTTCCAAAGTTTAAAAATTCTAAAGAGTATACCAAGGGAATACTGAGATACATTTCAACTGGATTTTGAAGGCAATAGAGTGAAAATTCTTGTGATAATTATTGAAAATACGAGGATTTATTGTAGTTCTGGAGGAGAGTCCAAAAGTGCTCCATAGAGAATCCCGAGACAGATATGAAGAAAGTTTCAAAGGAATCCGAATCCGAAGCGAATCATAAGATTATTACGAGGAATCCCGAATGTAACTTTAAAAACATTTTGGGATGATGATTCTAGTGAAAATCTTAAGACAATTTCAGAGATATCCGGTGAAGAGATTCATGAAAATTATCTAGATAGTTCAGACACTTGTACTTCGAATAGTTTTTGAGGTGTAATGCGTACAACAAAATTTCAAGAGCCACATCTATGTTAGTTTCACCAAACAGAATTCAGAACAAATATATTTCTTATGATTGCAATGTATATCCCGGTTATTTCCCGGTCGGTTTCGATTCCTGGTTAATTCCCAGTTCTCTCGGCCACCCTCAATTTCGCTTTCTAAGAATCACAATCAATCATTTTGTGATCGCAGAGTGAGTGAGTGGTTGAAAATTGATAAAATTGCTGATTGTGACTCTCAGGAAGTGAACTTAACAGGTCAGCAACTTTAGATTTTACCTCTCAGAACTCCACGCCACTTCGATAATTGTTTGCAGAGATAATGAATCAAGTTTATTGTGGGTCACAGGAATGATAACTTGATCACACTTTTTTTAAAGTTTATAAATATAAAATCTCATTTGAAAAAACTAAGCTACATTTGAGCTATTAGTAATGTTTTTTTTTGTTAGTAAAAACGGCCAAACTTTCATATTATTATAATGTTGCATAAAGTTTAAACCAAATTGCTGAAATCATTTTCTTATTTCAAATCAAACCTGTTTGCTCTAAAATAGCTGTTAATAGCCTAGTCGGCCTCAGGGTCCACCAGGGCACCCAATTGAAGCGAAATGGACGGGGAGAGTGAAAATGCCAACTCCCTGTCTGTAACATTTCGAGCAAAGAGGGCGGGCTTTTCTCCCCCACTCATTGGGACATTCTCCTGTTGGATGGCCTGTTTTTTGACCGGTTATATGATCCTGTTGTTGGAAGGAGATTCTCATTTATCCCGTGGATGCACGTGTTGCCCACGGAATCATCCAAACCGTTTTGGCCCTTCATGCAATGGCAGGTTGAGTGCAATTAGAAGTTATTAAACTTGATCAAGTCGAACAGTGAGGATAGTCCAAAGTCTACCGACAGTTGTCTTGCTACAGTTAGTGGTAGTTACTGACATTGGCTTTCCTTGAAGTATGGACAAGACCTATCTGTTCAAAATCGAGATCGTTGGAAACATTTAATGTCTTCAAATGTTCGGGATTTTAAGTTTCGAGTTTCGCGATCGTGAAGTAAAATGGGTAAGCAGTAAAAGTTCGAATGGTTTTGGAATATCGGAATAGCAAAGAGTACTATTTTCTCGCTTTCCAAGCGGCGGTAAAGGCAAAGGTGTTACAACCTAGACAAAAGGTAAACTCCAAAATCGCTGTGTCGTCATCGTGATCGTTGTTGGTTGGACAACCAAGCAACAAATAAGTTGAAATGCTCATATCTCTATCGCATTGGATCTATTCCTTTCCTCTCGAAATATAGTTGACTTCTCCCGTTTCTTTTATTTCATGTCATTCTTATTCAAAAACGATCGTCGGACCTAGTGGTTTTACACTGATGTAAGGGGCTTGGTTGTCTAGTCCTACCGTTTTTGCTTACGGAGCAGAAAATCGTGAGTTCAGTCCCAGGCATCTTTACAATAAAGAGTTGTAGGATCGGTTAGTCTTCTCATAGCTGAATCCTGATCCAACGAACCCCACCCTACTAACAAAACCTCCCTCCTGTGACTTTTGTGGGGATGCAGAGGCAAACACGGTCCCACTTACAACTTAAGTCACTCTTACTTTCCTTTCCCTTCTCACACCTGATTGCAAGGACGTGGCCGGCATGAGAATGTTGGGTCACTCCAAACCCCATTCAATTAACTCATTTTGCAATTTCACTGATTCTGATCTATCACGGAGTAGCAACCATTGATTTGTGAAGTCAGTCTAAGCTATGCCAAGCTAAGCTAAGCTTCTGGACACTTTGAAGAATTGTTTACAGAATTTTGAACAAACTGCAAATGAGTTTTGTGGAAAATTTTAGGGGAAGTTTGGGGATAATTATGAAGGAATTCTGAGGTGAATTCTAAAGGAATTCGATTAGAATTTCCAGGTTATTTTAAAAGGTAATTCAACTAAAGGTGAATTCCAAGATAGTACTCAAGATGGGGATTGAGAGGTGAATCTAAGGAATCTAAGGAATTTTAGGGAGAATTCTATGAGGGAATTCAGAGTTCATTAACCCTGTGAAAAAATTAATGATCGCTACAACCCTGACATTGTTCCTAATTGTTCCTAAAGATCAGAGGTGTTTTTGGCTTCCATCAAAGCGAGTGTCACGTCAACATATTCCTACCCATTCCTTTCTTGACCTGTGTTCGGGCGCGGCCGGCGCTGGTATTGCCTAGTTTGAGATCACCAGTTTTTACACATTGAGAATGATTTCTAGTCCCAAGCATCGTCTATTGGTTCTCTCTGTAATTACAGCTGATCTGGCAATAACAGAGTAGTAACCGTGGGCGGTCAATCATGCTCATGCTCATGCTCATATTCACGCACTCACATTGATAACGCCGAAAAATCATTCCAGCTCTCTAATGAGAGTTTCAAACAAATTCCAAAAAATTTCCAACGAAATTCGAAAAGATTCTCTCAAGGACAATTTGAGGAGACTTTCAAAGGAATTCTCAGAAATAGTCCCGGGGTGATGTGATGTGAATTCCAAGGTAATTTTTGAAAAATACTTTGAGAAACCCGAGGTGAATTCCAACAGCTAGGGTAATGATGATTTCATGATAATTTTGAGGTAAGCTTTTCAAGAGCCGATTTGTTCACGTCCGCCTTAAATCTTGAACCAGGTTTGCCCATGTAGATAAACCTGGGCGAAGGTGAAGAAATCGGCCTTACTGAAATCCTGAGGAGAAATTTTCTAGCGTGTGTGACAAAAGCTTTCAAGGTTCAAAAAGATACAAAGTTATTCAAGGTGCCGGACATCGAACATCGGAAAACTTTTGAGAAACAAGTGTCTGAAGCTTGGATTTTCTTTGGGATTCTCTCTGGAATCATTTAGAAAAAATACCAAGATCTTGGACATGGACAAATTTATGAAACTCATTGCTAAACATTGCTAATTTGTTTAGATTTCTGATATATCGATTTTGATTGACTAAGGGAAAGTTAAGAATTTGTGAGCTTGATGAAATATTCAATTCGGACTCAGAATTTTCACTAACAGAATTTAATTAATAAAGGCATAAAACAAACCTATTTTTCTCGGAGGTTCAAATCAAATTCCCGGTTTTCCCGATTCAGTGGCCACCCCAGAGTCTAAGTTTAAGGAAAGTGCAAAGTTTCAGTTGAAACGTAAAGTGCAAAATAAGAATCACAAGAAGACATAAGTACACAATTGATTTGCCAATGCAGTACATGCCCTTCAGCCCGAAGATGACCATAACGACGACCACCCGTGCTCGGCGAACATTGCACAGTAAAATCGATGCTATTAGCATATTTAGTACATATGTACCAAGGTGTGACGTGGGGAGGAACAGCTGTCGACGCCGTAAACATATTACTGCTAAACCTCTGAGCTGATCAATATTGCTTGACGGATAGAACACAGTGAGAGTCAACTGTGTCCTAAAACCATTCATAAACAAATATGACCGGACCGCAGCCGGCAACAGTCAATTTTCAGCAGACTGCGCTACAAGTCGCCAATTGACACGCGAGTCGCGGGCCTTATCCCGCAATGTTGACCTTCATGTTCTGTCGATATCGGTCTCCTTTCTGTTCCGAGAAAAAATAATCGAGAAAGAGAGAGTGATTTTTTTTAAGCTGAATGCTAAGCTAGGAAAAAGTTATTAGTCTCGACGCCATATAATAATGTTGGTAAAAAGGTCATCTCACGCCTCATGGACGACGCGACACTGTTAACTTTTATCTGAATACAATCTCCAATCTGGCTCCTGGTCGCGGCGGGGATGGAGGGTTCCGGTTGATGGTTGTTTTCCGTTTGCACAGGGGAAAAGTTTCAGTGCGACTTTTCGGTTCTCTTCTGTCTTCTAATCTAGAGGTTAGCATAACTAAGGAGCTAGATCTGATTTACGCTCGGTAATGGTTATACATTTTACACGGATATCCTTGATCCAAGAATCTAAATTTCACAATTTAAATAATTTTTTTGGTAAGCTGGAACATCTAAAAATCGAAAAACGCAGATACGACGTTTTGAAACTGGAATCTAGAATTAACCAAATTACCGGATAAAACTTTCCCAACGAGATATGTTCTCGTCTGCTTTAATAAAGGCGGGCCCAACCCAAATATTCTTATGAAAAAGCTAAGGCATCCTCTTGTTGCCCAGTCGTGGGTGGTTGAGCAGATGTGTCTACATTTGGGGTTGGACGTTTACCCAATTGAAACTCTCTTCTATGCGTGTCATGCTCGGGTTCTGCTATGCGAAGAGGTCGCCTCGTAGAATTTAACTAAAACCGTCAATTTTTAGGAAAACACCACTCTGCCCGATAGTCACACCTACGCTCTAGCGCCATTTTCGTCAGCATCAATCTGCGTTGGAGAGCTGGAGAGCGACGGGGAATGCCAGAAGCATTAGAAAATCGAACTTCTGGGGCGCAGCATCGCCTACATCGAATTCCGAGGAAAGATTATCAAACTGACTAACTGACTAAAGTAATTTGCAGAATTCTAAGTCCAAGGCAGAATCACCCTCTCACTTCATTGGCTACTATCTTAACCGAAAACAAAAATCGAACCGATCACAGTCTCACAGCAATTTTCTCGAAATTGGGTTGCAAAATGCGCCGCTGCCGTTTGGCTCCTAATGCCGCACCACATTCATTGCTGTCGATGGTGCGGCAGATTTTTTTTCAGTTACATATATTTCTAACCGTTGAAAACACACATTATAAATAGCGTACGATTTTTTTTCTTATTTCTAGTTCAACGCATATTCGATCACCACCAATCGGCAGCATCAGCAGTGAGAGTGAAACCGCACTCACGTTTCAGTTTGATCCCTTCCTCTGGTGCAACTACCCATCATATGCTGTAAAGCACGGTTGCCCGAGAAGCATTATATAGCGTTTAGAGGCAGAGTTGATTGAGTTGTTGTAAAATCTCTTCTTCTTCTTTTTCTGTCTGTCAGAGGCTGATGAATGGGAGTTGCCCTCGACGCAAAACAACGCTGAATAGACCGTGGTTTATAGGTGTAGTGCGATCGATTTGAAAGGTTTTTCATGGTTGATTATAATTGGAATTTTCACGGGACCGAAATGTAGGGCTTGCGTTTTTATGGTCCTCCAAATTTATAGTAATCAACCACAGTAGCACACTTACTGAACAGCTGATTAAGTAACTCTAAAAATTATTTTGAGACACTGTAAATCGAATCTACCGAAACCTTTTCTTGGAAAAACATGCTTAAGTCTGACTACTGTCGGCGATACTGCAAATGACGATTGCAGTAAGACTTGGCAAAGTTGAAAAACAAGGATTAAAAAAATAAAACTGGAATTTATAAAAGTTTTCAAGATTCTGAACGCACGAAAAAAATTATTAATCCACCTAACGGTGACAAGGGCTATTGTCGTATAATATTAAATAACATTGGTCATGCCATATTATGTTCATTATCGCAGGGGAGTCGGAATGTGCCTGTCAGTAGAAATTAGTGACGCAAACTAGCAGATCAGGGCTGGTAGCCATCACTGCTGTCAAAAATAGTGATTTTAGTGACCATGTTGAAGAAATAAGTGACTAAATAGTGACTGATAGTTGTAAAAATAGTGACTAAAAAGTGACCCTGAATTGAATTAAAAATAAATTTTATTGAAAACTCTTAGGAATTTCTGAGGAGCACAACTCCTGTGAATTTCAAAGGAAAATTCCAAGGGCATTCTGAGAATAATTTCATAAAGTGTGTGGGAGAAAACAAATTCGGAGCATAAGTCCTTGGAATTTGTTCGAAAATACTAAAAGAAGGATTGCAATTAAATCTGAGAATAACTCCAGGACATCTTCAAAGGAATTCGGAAAATAAATTCAGGAGAGTTTTCCAAACAAATTATGAGAAGAAATCTTAGGAAATTGTGAGTAGAAATGCCAATGAATTCTTATGAGACTTTCAATGTGAGTAGAATTCCAAGGGAAGGAGTGAGATTCAAAAGGAAATCTGAATAAATTCAATGAATATTCTGATAATCTTTCCAAAGGGTTTCTTTTTGTGGAGAATTTCAAAGTAATTCCGATAAAAACTAAAAGAAAATTGAATTCGGAGGATAGCTTCATCGAAATTTCCGTTGAATATGAAATGGACTATTCTGAGAACTTCCCAAATTTTTCCTATGAAGTTCTCGAAATGTTTCTGTCCTTCTGTGAAGTTTTCGAAGTTTTTCTAAATTTCTGGAACTTTTGTGCTTCCGCAATTTTCATGGAATTAGAATGAAATAATTAGGATATTTTTTTTTTGATTTTTACTTAAGTTCTCATGCTTTTTCTGAAGTTCATGAAACTTCCATTAAATTATCGACACAAATTTAAAACTTCTTCAATAGTATAGACTTTCCGGGTGTTATTAAAACTGCCTAAACGAATTTCTTTAAAGTTTTTTTTTTTTTTTTTATTATTATAGTCACTTTAACACTCTTGGGTCATTCGTGACTTGTCCGGGGGTGAGATTTGAACTCGTGACTTTGGCGTGAGAGGTATGGATGTTAACCACTACGCCGGGGTCGCCCCCCTTCTTTAAAGTTCTCTAGGTTGCCCTGAATTTATCAGTATTTTTTAACAACCCGCAACTTTACTGAAATTAATTGATTTGCTTTGAAGTTTGGACAATTTCCCTTAAGTATTCTAACCATTAAATTTTCCCTAAACTATGCTTACCTGAAGTTCTCTAAATTTGTTTGTCCGGCAAATTTTCTGATATGTATATTATATATTTAAAATTCCCTAACGTTTTTAGATCAATCATAGAATTCTTGGAATACCCCATAATTCCACGGAATTACTTGTAAGTCGCTGCAAATTTGCTTGAGTTAATGGGATTATTCTGAAGCTATTTGATCGTCCTCGAAGTACTCGGAACTTCGCTGAATATCATGAAACTATCTAAATTCTAAGTTCTCTGGAATTTCTTGAAGATATTTAACGCTGCTTGCTAAAAGTTCTCGCATTTTTTTAAATGAAAGGAACTTCGTTGATATTCTCTTATCAACTTAGCTATACTTTTGAATTTTTTAAAGTTCTTGATATTTCCATGATATAACACCCTTAAAATACTCTCACGTTTTCCGGATGCTCATATAATTTTTATCACGTTCCAGAAGTTCTATCGGAGCTTTGTTGAAGTTTCCGGAACTTCTTTAAGGTTTCTACAAATTTCTTTAAATTATTTTAACTGCCCTTTGATTCTCTGATCTGTCTTGATGTTCTCGAAGCTTCCCTAAAGCTCTCAATTCTATTGAAGATAAATTTCCCTAAAATTCTTTGGACTTCTGTGAAGTTTCTGAAATATTTAAGAAAGTTTTCATAAATTACCTGAAATTCTCGGAACATCTTAAGGGTTCTCAATTTTCCTAAATGTACGATAGATATTTAAACTGCTCTAAAAAGTCTGAACTAAAGTCATGGGAACTGCTCTTAAGATCTGAAATTCCCCAAAGATCTCTAGATTTAGCATTTCTGAGGTGCTTAGATTTTTTTTAATTTGCACAATACCCCTCAAGGTTTCTATGTTTCTCAAGTTTTCTTAACACCTGTGATGTACTCTGAAATTCTAGGAACTTCTTAAACAGTTTCTGAAAATTTAAGAACCGATTTGAGTATCTTAAAGCTTCCAGTAAGCTCCCCATAATTTCAGTGTGTTAACTTCCCTTATGTTCCCGCAGTTTGTTTATGGAGCTTTACTGAAATTCTCAGAATTTCCATTCATTCCTCAGAACTTCTTCAAAGTTCCTTGTTGTGAAGTTAATGGGACTGCAATGAAGATCTCTAATATTTCATAAAGTTAATTACGAACTTGAAATAAATCATTTAATGTTCTCCTTAATTCAGGCACTTTGAAAATTTTCAATATCATGAACTTGTACATGGAATACGAAACTACAAGACAATGAATGTTTTTAGATTTTGGAATTACTCAAATAAAGTACGTTTTTTTAAACTGTGAACAGTGAAAAATTAAGTTCAACATTCATTGGATTTGATTACAAACTTGTTTCTTTAAAACTGATTGCCATGTCTTAAAAACGCTTGGGTTAATTACTGTTGATCTACCAGAAAAAGCATATTTTGAACGAATTTTTAAAAAAAAGCTTTCTTATTATAAGCCTTGAATTTATCCGTTAAAGTTCTGAGATAAACTGGAAAACTCAGGAAATTTTATTTAGAAAAATGAGTAGACAGCCTGTAGATAGAGAAAGACAGACGATTAAACGTCACAAAGCAAATAATGATCAATATTGAAATAAATTCACGCTAAAATAGTTGAAAATAGTGACTGCTTACAAGAAAAAGTGACTTTAGTGACTTGACCTTAAAAAAAAGTCTTTTTAGTGACTGGCTTGAAAAAAGTGACCAAGTCACTAAGAAGAGACTCGCTACCAGCCCTGCAGATGCATCGCCATGTAAAGTTGTTTATTATTTTCCTCTGACTAACTTCAAAAAAATATGAAATTAGATCTGTCAAAATAAGTTTGACAGCGATTTGTTATGTATTTTCCTCGGATTTTCACTAACACGCTCTCACATATCTCACCGGACGCGAAAATCTCTATGTTAGACACTCAGTGACTCAACTCAACTCAATGATCGACTCGTTTCGCCCTCAAAACTTTCCATTTACTGTTTTTCACACTTCCGGAAATTAAAAAAGCGATTCTTCTGGTTCGATTAATCGATCTCAAACATAGTAAAAATCGACTGGATCGATCTCTTTCTTTCGATTTATTTATTTGGAATTATCTCAGTATACAAACAATTGGATTTCAAAATAGCATAGTTGTATCGATTGTTGGGCTCCTGGAAATCTTGGATTCCTAAATGGCATTAAGCATCGATTTTTGGCCTCTGTACTTCGTCCACGTTCCGAAAATACTCATATTTTTAAATATTTGTCAGCTTTTCAAAAACCGACAGTCTCCATCTAAGATTTTAGGAACAGGAAATCATCAATCTGGATTCCTATTTGGTGTCAATAATCTACATATCATATCTCTTTGGATGTATTCAATCCATATTGTAGGATATTTGACAATTTTTCTAGTACCGGAAGTCTCGTTCATGGATTTTAGAAAATCTTGGGTCTAGTTTCTGTTCTAAAAACCCCCGTATTGATGAGTATTTGTCAATTTTTAAAAAATCTGAAATCACCCAATTGGACTTTGGAAAACCGGTAAATGGCGTAAATAATCCGGTCTCAACAAATCATTATCATTTCAAAACATCCATATAGGGGAAATGAATGTAATGTCGGCCTAAATGCCCCTAATTTGGGCCCATACATCGATATTGAAAATTTAGTCGATTGCTGAAATCGACTAAATTTTCAATAGCGTTGATGCGTTCATCTAGATAAAATTGATAAATAGCAGATTTCTAGCGATGGGCCCAATCTTAGATCCATAGGCCAACATTAGAGCCATTTCCCCTAGTAGAGTATTTTGGCATTCACGAGTACGGATTTCCGGATGAACTGACGCGATTTGTCAAGACGACGATGGATCGATTGATGTGCGTCGTTCGAGTATCTTGGGGTTCGTTCGCATATTACGTAACGCGCTAGGGGGGAAGGGGTTTCGCATTGTGTTATGTTCTGTTTCGTTAAAAGAGGGGGGGTGGGGTGTTTTCGAATCTGGTTACGTAACGCGAAGTCTTTTTTCAAAAAAAAAATATTTAGTTAATATTGGAACATAGCTGGGTAAATTTTTTTCTGAGTGTATTTTACCTTTTTCGTGTTAACAATGTATGACCGTGTTGCTTCAATATTGACGTTTCGAGTACTCCGGTCGCGCATTGTGTTGCTCAAGAATTCAAATTCAAACCGTGTTTTTCGTCCTTAGTGAGACCAATATGGACAAAAACTTGTCATTCCAACGTCTTTTTGATCGCTATTGCAAAGCATATCCGCACAAAAACAAGCAGGAAATTCAGAAATGCTGCACAGAGTTTTGGAACAATTCGAAGCATCTTCAAGACTTTCCCAAACGATTGGAAGATAACGAGAAGGATCTGATTCGTTTGGCTACGGAGAAAAAGAACCGCTATCTGCAATTCTTCCAAAAAGCTGCAGAAAAAGGATCATCCCAAAAATGCGTGGAAACAACTATACCCCCAGCACTCGAAGACCCGACGCCAGAAAAAGTTACGGAGCCACTTCCTGCGCAGCCAGGCCCGAGCCGCACGTACAACTGTCATAAACAGGAAGAGCTAAATTCAAAATTGAATGTGCTCAACGCTGATATCTTGGGTCTAGAAACTCGTTTGTAAAATAATGTCATTACTTTGCAACAAGAGAAGGATTTGCGCCAGTTTCGGCAGCAGAAAACGGACCTGGAGAAAGAGCTAAAAAAACTGATCGACAATCAGCAACGGCAGCAAAATTTTCGGGGTGAGAAAAAGCGCAAGACCGAGAAAATTCTAGAAAACGAATCAGCTAAAGTCGCAAAAATGAACATCCATTGAGCACCGGGAAGACCTCGTCGGGACGATGAAGATGAAATACTAAAGGTTATTTTGGAAATCGCACAGTATGGAGCTTCTGCCCATGAACGGCGCCGTTTCGAACAGCTGCGAACTGTTAAAACTCTCGATGATCTTGTCGAGAAAGTGAAGTAAATACTATCCTATTTTGATCTGATCATGAAGTAACATTTTATCTATATTGTTTCAGAGATTACGGGCACAACCTTTCTCGAACTTACCTTTATTATCGTTTGAGACCTCGAAGAGAAGGTACGCACGAAGCCAAGAAACACATCAGCACCGGTTGATTCGTGCCACCAACGACCACCATAAATTTCATGAGGATACTTGGTTTTGCACTTCAACAATTCGGAATTTGGATGAATTGGCCAGCTTTCTCGGCCCTACAGATGTTACTAGACTAAGCCAAGATGACAAAGCTCGTGTGCCCTTGGATGTGACGGCGACAAAAAAACCAAGCACCAATGCTAATGCACCTTGATTACCGTGTTCGATTGCCAGATCACGACTGGGTGGTAGCGAACAAACATAAATTGATACGATCCGTCATTGCGTGAGCGGATGTGTTACATGGGGGAGGGGGACTTCAAAATGGTAAAAAATTGCGTTACGTAATATGGGAACGAACCCTTGGATGGACTTTCGTGTCTGCTATTCAACATCGCGGTAGAAGATGTGATAAGAAGAACCGGGATTGACACGAGTGGCACGATCTTCAGCAAATCCATCGAGCTTCTTGGATTCGGCGATGACAACGTACATCAGACTTAAGGCTGAATCTAGGCGGATTGGACTTGCCATCAACGCATCAAAGACGAAATACATGAGAGGAAGAGGTTCTAGGGAAGATAATGTTAGCCTCCCACCCCGAGTTCAGATTGACAGTGCCGAAATCGAGGTGGTCGACGAGTTCGTGTCATTGGGTTCACTGGTGACCGCCGAAAATGATACCAGCAGAGAAATTCAAAGACGCATTATGGCAGGGAATCGTGCCTACTTTAGACTCCGGAGGACGCTCCGGTCGAATAAAATTCGCCTCAGCACGAAGTTGACTACTTACAAGAGCTACGGCCACGACTATGCTTGTGGAGGACCAACGCGGTGTTTTCGAACGGAAGGTGTTGCGTGTGTTTATTCTCGATTTGATTCAAATTTTCAGAACTTGTAGTTCAGTTAATGAGTAACAACTTTGATTAAGATTGCTTCATGAATCCAGTTAGTTTTATTTAGATATTCGCTTTTGAATGTATATGAGCTTTTTGTATATGAAAATTTCAACCAAATCTCCTATATGAACATTAAAGCAAAAGCGCCATTAAACTCCTATATGAACATTAAAGCAAAAAAGAGCTGAAACATGTAGATAGTGGTTATCGCACCAAAATCCACGAGCCTCGATGTATGCCTGTGGAAAATGTGAACTTTTCTAGGGGTTGAAAAAATGATTAATTCCCCCATATAAATGTGGGCCAGTCTAATGCACATGGATGACGGAACGTGGAAAACACGAATGAATCACGAATTGCACCAGCTGCTGGAAGAATTATCCATCGTCCACATTGCAAAAATCAGGCAACTACGGTGGGCTGGGCACGTCGTACGATTGCCGCACGACGACCCACTGAAAATAGTTCTCCAAAGCGACCCAACAGGAACAAGAAGAAGAGGCGCGCAGCGGGCAAGGTGGATCGGACGTGTGGCCATGGATTAAGTAGAGACGACTTCTTCGGACAGCAGAAGACATCAAGGCCTTAGTCTGATTGGTAAGGTAAGGAAGGGCCCATGCATTAATTATGTCACGCTAAATTGAGGAAAAATCCCCCCTATCGTTACGTTTTTCCTATACCTAATGCATTGCTTGTCTCAATATCTTAGACCTTCCCCCCTCTCCCCTTAGAGCGTGACATAATATATGCATCAACCCTAAGAGTTTCTGGAAGCTGTTATCTTGGATTTCAAAATGGCATCAAACATCACTTTCTGGCATATCATTTCCATTCCAATAATACCATATTTAACTTTATTTTTAGTTAAACACCTTGGACTTAACGTTACCCATCAAATCCTGTGCAATACTTGCGCCATCTTTCTTACACACTTTCATCAACACTTTATTTAAATCCTTGTCGTTTATGAAGACCTTCCCTGTTTTCCGTAGCTTGCCCTTCATATTCGCCCAGAATTTTTCCATTGGGCGAGTTTGGCGGATTTTCCTCCTTCGGCACAAAAACAACATCGTTGGATTAGTACCACTCCGGTACCGGTTTCGCGTAATGGCACGATACCAGATCCGGCCAAACAGAGTGTCACCTTTGTGGGACCGGAGGAAGGACAGGAAGCGCTTCTGGAGGCATTCTTCTTTATATATTGCTGAATTTACCGCACCCACAGATCGCCTACCACACTAAGTACTTCTTGGCAAACTTGTAAACCTTCTTCTTCCGGAACATCCAGGCGGGACTTGCCGACGAAAAACTCCAGGCCGGGGATCTGCTTGGCGTCCGCTTTAAAGTACGTCTCGTCGTTCATTACGATACATTTCAGCTGCACCAGCCACTCGCGGTACCGCTTCCTGGCGCGGGATTTGGTCACAGTATTCTATTTATCGGTTCGGTTAGGCACCTTTATTACCTTGAAGATATGAAGTCCGGCCCGCTTCATTGTCTGCTGGACGAGAACCAGACGGAAGAATTGACTTTCTTGGCCACGTCCCGAATCGAAAGGTTCGGATTGCGCTTGAAGTAATCCCTCACCTTCCTTGAATGATAGATCAGTTTAGTTCAGAGATGCATCACCAGGTGCCTAATTTCTTGCTTAACTTGGTACAGAACTTGTACAAGTGGACAAGACCTATGAATTGGTGAACAGTTATATCGTGGTATCGCTGCTTTATGTGCAGTCTCAAAACTGTTTGAACTATTGGTGCTTGATTATTTAAAACACACATGCTCTAGTTACATCGCGACTGAACAACACGGATTTATCCCGAAGAGGTCGACGCGAGATGGAAAGAGGTCATCAAGTGGATGCTATCTACACCGATCTTTCTGCTGCTTTTGATAAAATCAATCACGAGATATCGTGACCAAACTAGAGCGACTTGGTTTTCACGGTTCCCTTCTTGATTGGCTTCGCTCATACCGCACCGGTCGACATATGTCAGTGTTTTCTCAACCGTTTCTTCTGGTGTACCTCAAGGCAGTCATCTGGGACCGTTCATATTTTTATTGTATCTGAATGACGTTCACTTTTCGATCCGTTGCCTGAAGCTGTCTTATGTTGACGATTTCAAACTATACTTTGTCATCAAATATCGAAGTGATGCATTGTTTCTTCTGTTTTTACTGTTTGGTGTGACAAGAACAGGATGGTATTAAATGCTTCTAAATGTGCCATTATAACGTTTTCTAGGAAAAAATCACCTATCTGTTATTCTTACAGCCTGCACGAGCAAATATTAAGCCGTGAATCTACCATTAATGACTTAGATGACTGCGATAATTCACAACTCACCTTCAAAGACCGCTGTTTCCGCTAAGGCATCTTCTCAACTTGGTTTAATTTTTCGTTTCGCCAAAGACTTTAGGGACATTTTCTGTTTAAAAACACTGTATTGTTCGCTAGTCCGGTCCACATTTTAGAGTACTGTTCCGTAGTATGGGCTCCTTTTTACAGCAACGGGGTGAATCGTATTGAGGCCATTCAGCGAAGAAAGATTTGTACGTTTCGCCCTTCGTTGGCTACCTTGGAGTAATCCTTTCAATCTCCCTAGTTATGAAAGCCGCTGTAATTTGATGTCCCTACAATTACTTAGTGTTCGCCGAGGCGTCTCTAAGGCTACCTTCATCGCTGATCTCCTACGATCGGACATTAATTGCGGTCACTTCTGCAGCAGTTGAATGTCAATAGCAGACGCGTAAATTAACGTTATTATTTTTTCAACTTGATTGACTTACTTTTGAACACTAAGTAAGCTTCTCGCACAAACTACGACACTAATGAGCCGTTAACTAGCATGTGCAAGATTGTCAACAAATGTTATAACTGCTTTGATTTTAATATCTCCCGTGTTAGGCTTAAGAATCTGTTTTATAATGTACTTTTAACTTCCTAACGGTTTCTGTTTTCTGTATTTAAATTAAGTTAATTATGTTATCATTAATGTCTTTTTATATGTTTAGGACTTAGTTCAAGCAAATGTATTTGTAGAATTGCTACTGAAATGATGAGGTTTTACGCTCACTAGTGTGGGCTTTTCCCTCCAAATAAATAAATAAATAAATAAATAAATTAGTAGAGAATTCCCTCACCAGACAACGGAAGTGTGCCATTTCACTTCTAATTGCTCGCTAAACTTCACTGCTCGATTAAATTTCTATTTAGCAATCTTCTTATTGCTGTCAACATTGTCAGAAGGATCAGACCTATTAAATGGTGAACAGTTAAGTTAAGAATTCACTCATCAGGTGTGTAGTGTACCGTTTGGACATACCGTACTGAATGAACTTAAATTTTGTTTGGCATTTAGAGCCAGTTGTTACTTGTGAAATGTTGACTAGCTTCTTAGAACCATCTAGATGAAAACATCAACCCGATCCGGTCACAATTTTTTGGTATTGCGACACACCAACATTCGTAAAAAACCCACTTTGAAAAAGAATTTTAATGAAAAGTATCTGAGCTGAGCGTAGAACTCGGAAAGTTCTCAATTAGCATATGTAGAAGTACTCAAACAAGACTAAGTTGATGGCATTCGTAAAAAAAAAAACAGTTCCAACCGGAGCGTAATGGTCATGATCATACACGCAAACCAAAAATTTATTACAATGAATGTTAGTTCCACTTCCTATCATCCTCTGTTCTTGAACATCGCAGCGAATGTTAGAAGTTGACCTTACAGGTGATGTAATGGTTTTTTGTCTTTTTTATTTTGTGTTCTATCTACGCTTTCGACTATACCAGTAAGCTTTTTATGTATAACATTGTAGAACGATGCACACACTCGCCTCGAATCTCTCCAGCAGAAAAAGCATACGAAACCGAGTATGAGAGGAAATGAGCGCTTCGTATTTGCTTTTAGGCTATCCATATTCAGAAGCATGGAGAGAGCTGTGGAGAAAGCACATGTCTGATAATCGCAACGTTCGTGGTTTGAGTCCAGTCCCGGCAACCTTTTCCAATTTTTTTCGACATAATTCATTTCACTCACTAATACACTCCACATTTTCGGTCTCCAACTTTCTTGCATTGGACCGCAGCTAGGTATATCGCATCCTCGGTTCATGCGGTCTCCACTAACATCCTCTGATGATGAATCCCACTTAATTGTAAGCGAATCTTACATCCCTCGGTTGGGTGTAGAGAAGCTAATTTGAAATGAATTTCAAGAACAGATCAAAGTTCAACGCTCATCTCAAAGCGGCCATCAAGCAAGCCATCATTCTCGTTCTTTGATGGTACATTTAATTCATCAAGAACCACTTATTTGCGACTGAAAAAAAACAAACATCAATTACACCTACACCGAGAACAGTGCTCAGCGATCTTTTACATCGAAAATACACATTAAAAGAACCCAGGCGACAATCGCCATTCCGATGTCTGTGTGCGCCTTCATGTAGGTATACGTATATTTACAGCTGGTTTTATCTCTCGTTCCCTTGTATATTTATTGGCTTTCTCCCACACAGCCAAGAAAAGTCCCATTCGAACACCCTCCTTGCACGCCTTCTCGTCTTTTATTTTTCTTTTTCATATAGAGAACGACCTCAGCGGGCATTCTCCTCTTCTTCGGTATCGAAAAATCCAAACAAACAGAGAACCGGCTGCGCCTCGACCAGAAACATTGATTTTTGCTTTCGCTGACCGCCCACTTTTGCATTTCAAAATCCTCTCAAACAGCACTATTTTTCCGCTGGTTTCGGCGGTATTCTTACAACTTCTGGCTCTTCCACCATCGTCGTCGTCGTCGTCGCCATCCTACGATCTCATTGTTGTAGAGCGGCTCGAAACTGTCGTAAAAACTGCTATCTAATTGCAAATTGGTTGTTTTTCGATACACCGACCGAGCAATTCTATTGCCGTATTGTTTTTACCGCTCTCCATACTTCATTTTGGATTCGTTCCGGACTGTGATGCGGATAGACAAATTGAGCCAACATTTCTTTCCAGTCGAGCCTCGCTAAATGCTAATCGGACAGGCATTTATTGGCAATTTTCGGCAAATTGAAGCCCCCCGCCGTTCGGGCAATTACTATGTTTATTATGCCGCACATATGAAATCACACCTCATAAGAAAGTATTGCTAGCCTATCATAAAAATAGTTACCTCTGGACGTGTGCGATCGATAGAAAGTTGCGCGCCGACAGGGTCCGTAAAAAACAGGAAATTGCGCCAGTCAGCAGCAGTAGGCTATGCGCGGAGGTACCATCGCGACGCGAGTATGGGTCTCCTCATTTATTATTCAAAAAGCGCAGCAACCAGTCGAAACGCGACAATATTCACGATTTACACTCTATCTCCCTCTCCCTCTCGCGGCCCAACACACCTCGCTAGTTTCCGTCACTCTTTCCCTGAATCTGCAAAAACTTTTACAACTCACTTGTGCAGCTCGCACTCAACGCAGTTTCTAATTTTACCAACCACTGGAGGACGGCATCGAAGATCGGAACACACTGTATCGAGACACTTTTCGGGGAGTGCAACTTTTGACAGTGTAGTGCATCCCACACACACGGATTCTTGCGCTGGCCCCTTACGAGAATCAATGGAATTTGATGTTTGCTCTTCTGTTCTCCGACGACCGTCAACCCCCACGCGAGAGCATTCGCTTGGAAAATAAAAGATCCGCAACCAGCGGCAGCAGCTTCAACAATAACAATAAAACGAGATCCGCCAACACCCCCGCCGCGCGCGTCAGTCGCCAAAAAGAGGGGTCTTTAAAAAAAAACGACAACTTTTGATAGCTTTAAATCCACCACGAATCGCGCCCGATGCTACGCTGAGCAGGGAGAGAACTGAATCGACTCCAAACTTCCAAACTCCAGCAGAATCGAATGCCTATCTCTCCGAACCGAACAATCACTATACTTCTGGATCCGTGGCCCGTGAGTGACTCACATTCGAACAGAACACTGAGATTTACCCGCTCACGAAAGAGAGCGACTCTCGAACCTCTTCTACTTATAATTATTCTCAGTTCGATCAAGTTTGTAAATCGCTGAACTGATGTCGAATTCGATTTCCATATTTATTTCCATAATACCTACACTTTCGAATCGATCGAGGGTCTGTATCGCGCGAGGAATGCACCAATACTTGGGGACGTTACCTACGTGGTTCTCACGATCGCGACGCCAACGGCAAAGGCACTCAGCGTCGCCTACTACTTAAATAGCAGCACGTTGCGCGTTGTTGTCCATGCATGCATGATGATTGTCGTCGTCGTCGCGATCGACGCACACGGTTTAGGTTGGCATAGAGTGAGTCAGTCGGTAGCCGTTACCAGTAGCATGGTCGCTCGCGTGTAATGAGATTTACAACATGCCCGCCTATGTGGCAGGGTGTGCGCGATTGGCTTCTGGATTATAGGGTTTACGTTTGTATTGAGAAGATTTTATCTTTGCATAGAAAACGTTAGTATCTGGATGGAAGTAGCTCAGCAGTATTTGCGAATTAGCGTCGAGGAATGATATTTAGGACCTTTAAAACCCGGGATACAGTGTTTATTTTAAAATGTTTAGAGTCCCTGTTTTATGTGTTATGGCAACATGTTGTGGCTGGTGGGTTTTCCAAATCTTTAAACCCATTTATTTCCGTATAACCCATATTGATCCACCGGGCATGTGGAAAAACCCATCTCGTTTTGGATATTATCTTGAGAAAAAATAGGCCCTAGGTTTGGTTTTTATTTGTGTCGGTTTGAGTTCCTTCCGGGATTCATAAAACATGTCCAGTGTGGTCCTGGGTACTTCAAATGACTACCATGGACGTATAACTTAATCTTAAATTAATTTAGATTTCTAGATAAACATTTCAATAGGTCCTATCCCTATCTGTAATGATCGATTTTCTGTGTTAATAACTCAGGTGCAAAAGCGTTCCCTGTTGTATTTAACGTTTTGGATGCTATAGATAATAACCTCTTTTATCAAACTATGTGGCAAAAATAGCGCAAAATTTGTTTGCATCGCAGTGGTTATCAAAATAGAGAGTCTAAATGAATCGATCAATGCAGAATGGGGTGCTTCATTTTGAAAAAAAGAGATGAATTTCTAAAAGAGCACCGCCAGTTCAATTCATAGATCCAAAATATGACCCTGTGCAAAAATTGGCAAAGATTGTTGAAGGTTTAGAGATCAGCAGCCAACTTTCAAGAGTCAGTCCGAGGTAGACTACGGAACAAGCCTACGTAGACGGAACAAGTCTAGGGGATTTTGAGTGTGAAAAAATTATGTCCCGGTGTTTCGCCACGTTGAGACGGATCTTTCAGCTGTTGAAATACTCAGACAGGACATCCAAGCCTCTTTGGAGTTTAGTAGTCAGAGCTCCGAAAACTCTACCCTTGTAGACGATGAATATGTCGTCTGCGTACAGAGACAATGATCCACCATCAGGTGAATAGATTGAACAGGATGAGCCCAAGGATACTTCCTTGGGGCACACCTGCACCGATGTTGAAGGCATCCCATGTGATGCCATTGAGAGAGACTTGGAATGTCCTGTCTGAGAGGTAATTTTGAATGATCTTCACGAGGAAGATCGGAAGACCGTATCGATGCAACTTGTACACCGGGTCATCATGCCAGACATTGTCAAACACTTTTTCAACGTCTAACAATGCCAAAGCAGATGTTTTAGAAACAGCCTTTTTCTGTCTGAGAATGTTTGTTAGATGTTGGTTTCTCCGGTGGATGTTAGAAGCTGGCTGTAAACTGCTCTGAACAACTTGGATAACCCTGAAAGAAGGCTGATTAGTCGGTAACATGAAGGAGAGGAAGGATCCTTCCCAAGTTTCCGGATGGGTATGACTTTAGCTGACTTCCAGCACGAGGGGAAGTAGCCAAGTCGGAGGCACTGATTGAACATTAGTGCCAGATGGTTGAAAAATCTGGAACTCCAATGTTTGAGTTCCAGGTTGAGGATGTCGGTCGAAACCGGGAGCCTTAATATTTTAAGATGATTTGATATAGGCCAACAGTTTGTCACAGTTTGTATTCCTCAGGAAAGATCTGGAATCTGATGGAGCTGGGCTGCGTTTTCAGCAAGCGCAGCCTCGTGTGGACTTATGCTGTTATGTCCGAGATTGTGGAAGCTGACGAAGTGTTGTCCTATAACTGCAGCCTTCTCTACAGGATCATCGTCGGAACGATTCAGCGGGATCAGTAGTGGAATGGGCGTAAGCTTGTTTCGGTAAGTTTCCAGAATGCCTTAGCACAATCCGGGGAGAGCGGATCTTACTAGCAAAATCGTTATTTCTGAGATCCAGCATCCTGGCTTGGAAATCTTTAGTAAGGCGATTGCAATTGGTCTTCTGGATAGGCAGACCAGAGCGTTGGTGCTACGGAGTCTTTTAAGGTCTTTGATAGGGCTGTCAAGGTTCACAGTATTACTCACCTGTCTGTATACAGGCACGTGTTGTTCCCTGGCCCGCGATATTGCCTCCTCGATGGATTGAAGACACCGGTAAACGTCATCGGACGTCTCCGGTTGGACATCGTAGTCAATGGTTGTGTCGACGCAGTGTTGATATTGATCGCAGTTGACACGATGGTAGTTGCGCCGTGAAGCTTCGAATCGGTTCACCGAGGAACCAACATCGGCCACCACCGGAGTGGTACGAGCTAAGTTCCTGGTAGGTGATAGGTTGAGAGATGTTTTTGCCCATGTTGCTGATGAAGATATCGATGGTAGCTTGAACACAGGACCGTCCCATCTCTGATGTTGATGTTTGGCCCAGTATTTGTAGTATGCCGCAACGATGGTGATGGGGCCGACAGCAGTAGAAACTTCCACCTCTACGGTTTCGATAATCTTCAGCTGGAAGCTCGGCACCAGCCGACCGTTGTTGTTCCTCTTTAGAGTGATGGCCACTCCTCCTCCCCGGAACTGAGCGAACAAGCGTTCCAATTGGCAATTTTGATGGCTTCACGGTCCATGCTTATTGATGAGGGATACTGCAGCATGAAGCTGTTCTGTTCCTGCAGGTGCGCTGGATCATGATGACTTCTGTCACGAGTGTAACAAATTCCGCCGTTGTAACTCGTTTCGTTCTCAATCGTTTGTGAAGAGGGAGCACCTTCATGCTGCCACGATATCCTCGGATGTGGAGAGGTGCTTCGAGATGCAGCGGTTGCCACATATGACTGTTGACTTGAGTTTACCGGAGTGTTATGCACCCCAGCTGTTGGCGGAACCGATGCAGCACCAGCAAAACGGTTGTTGAGTGGAACTGGCGGAAGCACCGGAATTTGGTGCCGTTGCAGGATGGCAGGAAAGTTCTGCCCGTGGTACTCTTCTGCGGCCAGGTTGATTCTTCGTAGAGGCTTTATTGCGGATAGCAGTGAATTCCACTCGCTTCGAGCATGTCATGTTTGTTGCCCGATGTGCTGCACCACAATTGGCACATTTGGGATCTGCGTCCTCCATTAGCTCGTAGGCATCAGGCGTGTACTGCTGGCCACAATTGTGGCAGTTTCTCGTTCTATGCCCGAACAGCATGCAGTTCGCGCATTGGGTGATATCACGGTGGACTGGCTTGTACTGCTCCCAAATCACCACGATGTGGAAAAGGGCCCGAATGCTCTGGAGGTCCTCAAGCATGTTGAATTCCTTTTCAGATGGCCTAGATACAGCTGGTCATGGTACTTACATACGTAAAGCGTCATGACGATTCATCTTGAAGATTTGGATCGGCTTGAGTCCATGTTGCTTCAATTCATCCAACAGTGTGACTGTTTCCATGTCGGGAAGGCCGCGCAGGACCACCGTGAGCTCAGGTTGTGGGCAAAAGCAGCGCGGAGTGTACGCCATTTATAAACAACCCAAATTTGAGTAGGATCTGCTTGTTTGTCTAGTTGTTTGTGTGGCTGGTTATAAGCTTTTTCAATGCACCGCCATGAAGAGGGAGCCATGCGAGCTCGAGAAGAAACGTTAACCAAACAGTTTGTTTACATCAGAAAAAGGATTTTAAACCATTTCTCATTGAACATCTTGCCAACTTCCATCGGTAATTGTCTTGCTTTACGATTTTCCACAGATGTGAACTGATTTGTACCTCAACTATTCACACACAATAAATCCGGAAGATCACAACCACTATTCTAATTTAGCATTTTTCTCAACATAAATATTCCTGAACACCAGCAGGATCCTTTCAAAAATGATACCTTATCATATTTGTATTACTCCATGAGTGAAGTTAACGATTTACATAGTTGGAGATGCTTATCGTCAAATGTCATATGGTCATTTTATACGACAAATGAGGAGATGAAAGAATTGATAGTTCCGTTAGAGTACGGCAGTGTGAAAATTGTATATAGAGAGTAGAAAGCGAGCAAAGGTCAATTTTAATGAAGGCACCAATCGGGTGGATCATCTCCTTTACCAAACTCCCATGTTAGGGAGGGATGGTGAGGAATATTTCCAGAATTTAATTTTTTAACTGTAGATTAAGTTTTGGAGCATCTCAGCTGAATAAATTTATCAGGAAAAGTGAAAAAAAAGTGGTCCGCTTCCTACCCAGGTAACAATTTGATGCTTAACAAGTGTTGTTTAATCGATTTTAATTCAGCCTTAGATTGAATAATTGCTGTATATAGACCACTTTAACCTTTGTTCAGATTTTAAACATCTAAATCTGATGATTTTAATCAGCCAAAAGCTTAACAGTAATATTCATTATAAGCTTTTTAAGGCATTAAATAACAACCATTGTTCAGCCTTCTAGTTTTATTTCAAAAATAATAATGGAAGACCGTATCTTATCTTATGCATTTATATGGAACTGCTTTAACTTGTTGCTGATTAATTTGATTTACATATTTATATTGTTAATATAAATCTAAAAATTACCTTTGCATTTTGGGATTCGAACCGGCAGTCGCTGATTCACATGCGTCAACCATTTCTACTTGACCATTTAAGCATATGTGTGGCAAAAGGTATGGTCATTAACTTGAAGCACGTAAAATTTAAGTCAAATAACAGAAACCGGAAGAGTATTATACAGCAATGCAGCATTGTAAACAACAGCTGGTGACAGTAAAACATTCCTCTCATTTTCAAGTGCAGTGCGGTTTGAAACTTCAGTGCAATATAACAGACAAAACACAGGAATACAAATACTTCCGACGTCGTCGCAGCCCACATCTAGCTGGAGCTATTCCTAAAAATCTCCTCTTCCTTGTCTCTACTGCTGCCAATTCTTCTAATTAGAAAGGTGAATTGGCAGTGAATTTAGAAGAACTAAATGCTGGAAATGCAACGAGTGACACAGACACTGACGACATTTAACAAATCAAGCTATCAAAATATGTGTAACGCATTGCTGATTTGTGGAGTTGTGTTAAGCCTAAATAAGGCTTGTTCAATCTTTAGATCAGTTGAGGTTGGATTATGGGGATACAATTCGCTTCATGCACTACTAATCAAATATATATTCAGCCCATTGTGCCGAAATTAGATTCGGCACAGCTTGGGCACATCCATCTGCACATCTTCGGCACAATCTCGTAGGCATTGGATTGTTGTAAATAATATGGGAGCACTGCTCGACAACTGTAATTGAAGTTGATCACAACATTACCTGCTGTTTGACTGCTGCTGACATCCTCTAATTAAATATACCAGAGGAACTCTGACCAGCAGTTTACTGCTTGGTTCATTTATAGATCTAAATACGAAATGTAGCATCTAGAGTAGGCTGCAACTCACCACAAAACAAACTACAGAAGTCATATCAATCATCCTCTACAGTCGGTCTCCAACAATGTTCACCACCGGTTCCAACTCTTTCCGGGCGCTGATAGACCGTTGCTTTTCACATCAAGAAAGGCTTGGTTTCTGGTCTGTCTTTGAGGGCATTATAAAACCCTAAAACACAGGACTTTTATTATCCTATGAACACAAAACACCCAAATTTCGCACACCCACCACTTCCCACGTCATTCTCATTCCGATTTAAAAACAAAACATTCAAGGTGTCAGAAATACCGGGTTGCCGAGATGGGTATATTACAAAAATTCGCAGCTTGATCTATGACCGGCACAATCGGCACACTGACAAAAAATATCATCCAAGATTGGTGTGCGGAATGACCTTCCCCTTGATTCAGCCTGATGTTAATCAGCTTTAAACACCTTAAATCAACCAATAATCAGCTTCTGTTCTTACTGTTCAGCTTGAATTGTTACTTGGGTATGTCTCACGGCAAATATTTCTGTTCGCATACAACACAACATTTTTGACGAGCGGTTATGATCATCCGGATTTTTAATGTGGTGTTATTTGGGCTGTAAATCTGTTCAAATATGTGAAAAATAATAAAATAAGACCCCACCCGATGGAAATATGCAAGATATGCATAAAAATATGTATTTGAGATGTAAAAAAATGTAATTTTGATGTAATCAAACGGTTTGGTTGACGTTTCCTCTCATAATCGCCCAGCGCTCTCTACATTGCACACTGGGCCAGAAATGCAATCTAACGGAGCAAAATTAATAACTTCGAAACGAAGAATTTCCGTCACTTGGTGTCTTGGGCAAAGTTTCTCATCATAATAAGAATCATCTATTGACATAAACAAATAGTTCAAAACTCTTCCGCAAAGATGGCGCCACAATCTAACTTCTTTCTCTGACGATTTGGAGACTTGATGTCTTCGGCAAAGTTGTTTGCCTTGACAAAATAAACAACTCTTTTGAAGACGTAAAATTTCCACAGCCTACTGATGCCGAGTTATATGGAGTTAAAGAAAAAAATGTTGAAAATATGCTTTATTCTTTCAGTTTCGGTTTTCGTATTTCTGGCCCAGTGTGCATTGGTGGTGCATAGAAACAGCCTATTAACCCATTAATCTCAAGAATGGTCCTGAAATTTTTAAAAGATTTTTTTCTAAACTGGCTTTTAAAGGAGTAAGATTCCAATTAAGAGGTAAGAGATTTAAGTTGGTATAATAAAATAATAAATGCTTTATTCTAGTTGTCTGGACGTTCTATTAATATTTGAAGCTTATATTTGAGAAACAACGTACCTAAATCAATTTTTCATTTTTCCAAGAAAACACGAAAAATCACTTTTGAATTCCTTGTTCTCAATGATTGACCGAACATACTGAAAATCTTAACGAATGTATTAACACTCCGAATACGGTGGGTAAAATACTTTAAACCGACTACGAAGCCTCCGAAAAACGTGTAACAGCAAGTTTGCAATAACATAACTTAGCCATTTCTTAATGAATTTCAAAAATTGGGGTACCTCTAGAATTCTTAGGGCCTGTAGATTATTTTGATTGTAAAAATATTATGGAACCTTGAGATAACGGAACGGAACCTGGAGATAACGGAACGGTCCTCAAAAGATCCGTAACATCCGTAAAAGTGGTCTATCCATAAACCCCCGATCCTAAAACTCCGCGGTTTTTTTGAAAACATTAGGAACTGTGATATAAAAAATAATTTGGGTTCATGATATAAACATGGACCCGGATGGCCATCGGACCATCCTCCGGAAGATCCGGAACACTCGTAAAAGTGTTCAATCTATGAAACTGATCCTAGAGCCCCAAGGTTTTTTTTTCGAAAACACGTGGCAGTGTCATATATAAATTAATTAAGGGTCATGACATAAACATGTACCTAGAAGGCCATGCGACCGTCCTCTGGAAGATCTGGAACATCCTTAAAACTGGTCAATCCATGAAACTGTTCCTAGAACTCCGTGGTTTTTTTTTTCGAAAGCATTAGGAACTGTGATATAAGAAATAATTTGGGGTCATAACATAAACATGCACCCGAATGGCGATGGGGCCGTCCTCTGGTTGGTCCGGAACATCCAGAAAAGAGTTCAACCAATGAAACTAATCCTAGAGCTCCGCAGTTTTTTTCAAAAACATTAGGAACTGTGATATAAGAATGTTGGGTAATGGTTTTAAACATGTACCTGCATGGAAATGGGATCGGTGTCTGGAAGATCCGGAACATCCGTAAAATTGTCAATCCATAAAACTGATCCATTAGTTCCACGTTTTTTTTTTTTTCGAAAACACGTGGAACTGTGATATAAGAATTAATTTGGGGTCGTAACATAAACATGAGCCCGGATGACCATGAAATCGTCTTCCGGAAGATCCGTAAAAGTGGTGCATCGATGATACTGATTCTAGAACTTCGCGGTTTTCTCGAGAACACTTCAAGCAGTGAAGTTTTCGAAGTATGTTTCATGTATGAAACACTTTTACGGATGTTTCGGATCTTTCGGATGACGGTCCAATGGCCATCCAGGTTCATATTTATGCCATGACCCCAAATTTATTCTTATAACACAGTTCCTAATATTTTTTTTTGTAATAAACTGCGGAGCTCTAGCATTAGTTTCATGGATTTACCACTTTTAAGGATGTTCCAGATCTTCCAGAAGACGGTCTCATGGCCATCCAGGTCCATGTTTACGTAACGACCTTTCTTATATCACAGTTCCAAGAGATTTAAAAAAAACGCTGAGCTCTAGAATCAGTTTAATGGATGAACCAATTTTACCGATGCTCCGAATCTTTCGACGGACGGTTCCATAACCATCCGGGTTCATGTTTATGTCGCGACCCAAAATTCTTTCTTATATAACAGTTCCACGTGTTTTCGACAAAACTGCGGAGCTCTAGGATCAGTTTCATGGATGGACCACTTTTATGGATGTTTCGGATTTTCCGGAGGATGGTCCTATGGCCAGCCAGGTCCAGGTTTATGTCATGATCCCAAATTCTTTCTTATATCACAGTTACTAATGTTTTTGAAAAAACCCCGCAGCTCTAGGATCAGTTTCATCGATGGACCACTTTTAAGGATCTTTCGGATCTTCCTGTATATTTCACGACCCTATATTATTTCTTATATCACAGTTACTAGTGTTTTCGAAAAAAAAAACGCGGAGCTCTAGAATCAGTTTCATGGATGAATCACTTTTACGGATGTTCCGGATCTTTATGAGGATGATCCCATGGCCATTAGAGTGATGCAAATTTTGACATTTTCGCTCCACAGTGCTCAAACGATTCCAAATCGGGTCCTGATTAGTCTCCCAAAATTTGAACTCATTCGAAAAGAAACTGACTTGGCACAAACCATTTGAAGTTTATATGGAAATTACTATTGGAAATCAAAACTTTTTGTTCATTGTCTTCTTACCTTTTTCCAAATTGCACTGTTCAAACATTCAAAAGCTATACTTATGAAAAAATTTCTCAGCTTCAACTTAGCAGAATATAGTTGTTGAATTAAACGTCAAATAAAATAGTTATTAATTGTTTAAGAGATTGATAATCTTATGGCATGATCAAGCAGCTGTTTTGTGAGCAACACTGTATCTTGCAGTGTGGCATAGTAGCCATGATTTTTGTGCTCTATTCCAAGCGCCAGAAACACCAATGTTGCCTGCTGAACAGTTGATTGAGCATCATCGTAAGACATTAGTGGCTTGAATTATTGATAACTTTTGATGCTTACATTATATTGAAATGTGGTTTAGGACAAAGTTGTAGCTGAGAAAATTTTCTACGAGCTCAGTTATCATTTTTTAAAGCAGAGCGATATGGTAAATTGTTAGATGGATATGAACAAAACATTTGGTTTTCCTATAGTAATTTCCATATAATCTTCGAATGGTTTGTGCCAAGTCAGTTTCTTATCGAATGAGTTCAAATTTTGGGAGACTAATCAGGATCCGATTTGGAACCGTTTGAGCACTGTGGAGCGAAAATGTCAAAATTTGCATCAGTCTAATGGCCATCCTGGTCGATTTTTATGTGACGACCCCAAACTCTTTCTTATATCACAGTTCCAAGTGTTTTCGAAAAAACCACGGAGCTCTAGGATCAGTTTCATGGATTGACTACTTTGACAGATGTTTTGGATCTTCCTGAGCACGCTCCCATGGCCACCCGGGTCCGTGTTTATGTCATGATCCCAAATTCTTTCTTATATCACAGTTCCTAATGTACCGCTATTAACCGCGGAGCTCGAGGATTAGTTTCGTGGATTGATCAATTTTACGGATGTTCCGAATCTTCCGGAGGACCTTTCCGTTGTCTCCATGATCCATATATAGAAACCATGACTGTATTCTGGCTAATTGTGAACAGTTGTGCCCATTAATCTAATTTATGGATCTTAGGCCACTTGCAAAACCCATAAACACTCCTTTAAAAAAACGTGTAAAGGCTCTTTTCGCTTTTGAATAAAGTAATCAAAATAATCTACAGACCCTAGGAATTTTAGAGGAACCACAATTTTGGAAATTCATTAAGAAATGGCTAAGTTATGCTATTGCAAACTTGCCGTTACACGTTTTTCGGAGGCATCGTATTCGGAGTGATGTAGCATTTCAAAATGTTTGGAGCTATCTCGTATCTCGTCTCTCAAATAAACGTCTCTTTTATGAATTAACCAAAATTCCGGTATGTTCGAAATCACTTTCAATCCTCAAGCATTGGCAAACACCTCTCAGTGTGGAACCATTTTTCATTTTTCAACATTTCCCAACTCCACCAACTCATGTGAGCAGCGTGGAAAACCCAAATTGCCCGTGGTGGTGACTTTTCCGTGCACCGCTCCAATCGCAAGCATCCCTGCTGTGTTTTTGTTTTCGCTTCAATCTCGGCGATCGTCTGCAACTCTACTCGATTCGATCGTCAACATCGTGTTCGAAAAACTCAAAACGCGCCTCTGTTCTGCTTCACTCTTCTAGTTGGCTAAATTTAGAATTTTCACCAAATATTTGCGCGCTGCTGTACGTCTTACATCTTGGGTGAGCTCTAGTCTGACTCTGGCTCCTGGCTTGCAGCATCCAAAAACCTATTGCTCCTACGGGGGCAGGAACGAAGGCGGAGAGAGGGAGTGTGGGGCAAGGAGGCAGAAAGTAAACAGACTAAACAGACAGAAGACGGACGAAGTACGAAAAAGTCAGTGAAGCGAGTGCACACATCATACAAAATTGCTTCTGAGTAGTGGGCTTGGGACTGAAAGGCAAATCGGGGAGGAAATCGTATATCTGTACCTACTGTAAGGTATAATGTGCGGCATGAATTTCGGCACCCGAACAGATTTTTTGGCGTGATGATATGTGAGAAGGCGATTGGCGACGGGTGAGAGAACAGACAGAACATGCTTTCGGGCGACATGGATGAACCAATGGGTGGATATCAAATCGGGAAAATGCGTGCGAACGTATGTATGTATGTACGAACCTACGTCTGACTGTTGCCCCCTTTATTGGAGTGAGGTTTATTTATGTAATTATTTTCGGTTGCTTTTTTTGCGCGTTGGCTGATGCTGGAGGAACATTTTTCTCCCACAGATCGGGGAAATTGGGCAGCGAGCAGCTAAGCGTGTCCATCATGCCCCAATGCGCTCGAAATTGAGGCAAGTGTGCGATTTGATATTCGGAGCTGATATTAATTTCCACAGTAGAATATATTCGATGGTTTCGAGAGCTATAACAGAAAACATGTTACAACGCTATCTGTCGTATTATGACGGACTTAAACATAATTGTTTCCAGTGCAATCCGAAATGAATTTTGATTTCTGTTTTTATTTTCGAATACAAATTATGCACAATGAAAATCCTATAAAATCCCTAAAGGTTACAAGTTCTAATCGAATAAAAGTTCACAATTTTAAACCATGAACACCTCGTTAGGCGTCATTATCGTGCACATCATCTTCACCACTATTTCCACTGCCAATAATGCACCTAATCTAGATTGATCATCTTATCTCGAACAGCGATCATCGCTAGATCTACCGCGCGAAGAAACACACGCCACCATAACCACCGCTTGTTGAAAATTGTTATTAACCAAATTGGATTATTTCGCTTTGCGCCTCCACAAGTCGAGCGACATATTGCCTCCTCCATTTCAACACCTTTTTCATAATTTTTTTTTCTCCTAACTCGCCGGTGTAGTTTCGGCAGCAAGAAATGCTGAAAAATGTAGCCCATTATTTAATTACCTCTTCATCACCATTGCATCGTTAGCCGAGTATACACAGCAAATTAGAACAAATTGTTTTAAAGAACGTTTGACCTCCTCCCGGCCTCCCGGCTATGTCGTCAACGATGAAACACTTTCCGTAATTAATTCTTACGCCACGTAACGGGATTTCGGGGCGGAACTTTCCTCCAAATTTTCTACGTCGTTTAGCTTGTACGAGGTCACCGATGCCAAGGGCGCTCGCCATCAACCAATAATAGGAATATATGCCAAAGTGAGAGCGGTACGATACCTTCCGCGTTGTTAATGGTGCACATATTTTCCCGGCTCATTTGTTTGATTTCCTTCGATTGCACCACCCTCACACCATTGCTCATTGCTGCAGCTGGGAAAAAAAATATGTAATCGAAAGCACACACACCCATTTCCCGCTTTCGGTTGCCAATAAGTGAGAGGGAAAAGGATCTACCCATAAATTTTCTTGCCCGGGCTAAAATAGAGGGGTGTAAAAAATAAGCATTGTGGAAAACTAGGGCAAGGACCACCCACAGCAATACCGTGATAGGCTTTCGATCTCAATTGAAATCTTATACCGAGCGCTCGGCAGCCTGAATGAGTCGAAAAGTACACGGTGGGAAAATGGCTAAGAGCATTCAACTCTAGGTCATCAATTACGCTGAGTGTTTAGTAGCGAAAAAATGATAATTCTTTCAGAAGATGTGGTACATAATCTGTTGATGTGATACTTGGCAGATATATGGCAGCTCAATCTTATTAAGTAGTTTTATAGTACACTATACTATCTATAAGAGGGTTGATTTTTTCCATAATCAATATTGAAAGGAACATGAAATTTAATACAACTCGAAAGAACCGCTGAAGAACAAGAAAGAACGATACGGTGAGTTGAAAAAATATGCTCATGTTGATGAAAAAAGCGATACGCCATTAACGATCTTATAATGTGAAGGAGCCCGGGAATGAACTCACAAACTTCTGAATAGCATGCAAAAACGGTCACCATTAGGACACCGAGCCCTTCACTTTACAATACATCACTTATCATCGAGTTGTAGCTATTAACATTCAAGCCCGGTGACGACGATAGTACACTGAATGTAAGTGATAATATTATGTCTTGTATTGGAGCTTTTAAACTTAAGTGTCATACCAAACATTCGATTGATTCGTTCACGACCAAATCATTTACTCGATATGACGAAAATATGCACATATGCCGAATTAATTCGCATCAACAAGTTTATAATGTGAAGGAGTCTTGAACTGAATTCATAATCTCAGCAGCTCAGTGAGCAAAAACGGCCGCCATAAGGCCTCCGAACCCCTCATATTATAACACACCACTTATTATCGCATTGCTTTTCTCTTAGAATTATCCTCGGAATATTGTTGAAGCTCTTCTCAGAATTCCTTCAGAATGTTAAATTTTCATCAAAGTTCCCTTGGAATTATCTTTAGAATTCTGTTTGAACAGACTTTGGTACTCCTTTGAAAAGAAAGTGTGACAAGAGTGAATTTTCTTTAGAATTCTCTTTGAGTTCTCAGGATTCTCTTGAAATTATCGTTAGTATTCACCAAGGAATCTCGCAATTGAAATTCTTCACTACCAATGCGAAAATGAAAAGAAAATATTTCCCTCCAGCAGTGTTCGAAAAATCATCCTCGAATCTCATTCATTGAGCCTCCCTGTGTGAATATGGCAAACAAATCTCACGCTTGAGATTGTCATGCCTTTTCACGCACTTATACCAACAATCAATACGAAACTAACGATTTTAAATTGGCACACTATTTGACTAGCCTATTGTCCCAAGCAAACGATTAACGTACCCCATTCTAGTCGAAATTCTAGTACTACACTATGTTTGTTTTGATTTGCTATGAAAGTTTGACAGATAAAATGAGGGGTTAGTGGATTTTCCTATGTTTCGAGGGGTGAATCGATTAGCTTGGGTCCGAAGATAGTACCAGAGATGAGCCAAACAGTTGAGCACGTTTCTTCGGGACCTACTAGTCTTAGAGTTACCTCTATGCTTATACCATAGAGGTAACTCTACGACCAGAAGGAAAGCTTCCTGAAAGCTCACAGAACATCGCCTAATAGTTTTAATTTTTGCTGAACTTTTCTGGACATCCATAAAGTTTCCTAAATGCTCGAAAAATCTCGTAATTCCTTGGAACTCCATGGAACACTTCCTGTAATGTTTGCTTAAATAGTGGAACTGCTCTAAAGACCCCTGACCGTCATTGAAGTACTCGGAAGTTCCCTGAAAATAATGAAACTTCCTAAAAATCTCCAAACTTTTCAGAAGTTCACTGATCTTCGCTGAGGTTCCTGCTATTTTTTGAAGTTCTGGAAACTGCCATGAGAAACACGGAATTCTGTTCAAAATTTCCTGATGTTTATGTTTCTTTCCAAAATTTAATGAAACTCTCGAAATTGAAACTGAGTTTCCCGGAATTTCATTAAATTTCCTGCAATTGATTGAACTGTCCTTAAAGGATCTTTGATTTATCTTAATGATCTCGCCGTATCCCCAAAGTTCTCTGAATTCTCCTGAAGTGCTTGGCACCGCCCTGAAATAAATGGAACTGTCCTAAACATCCTTTTAACTTTCCTGACGCTCTCTGGGCTCTGGGACAAGATTCTGCATCAAACCGTTGTGCAGTACAGTCCGTTGTTTGATTCGCTCACTAGCTCAGTGCCAGTAAAGAGCCTGAATTTATAAAGAGACGACATGTCAAAATTGGAACAATCGATTATCTGTCAAAGTCATAGGAAAAGTCATTCCAATCGAGCAGAAGACCTGTCAAATGGATAAGATGTCACCTCTTTATAAATTCAGGCTCTTTAAGTGCCAGTAGTATTTCAAGTGCTACGCGTTTGTACTCGTTTTGGTGCATAGCATGTCATGTCGAAGCGGAAGAAGAAGACTGGCTCGAACCAGGGTTCGAACACTGCAACCCAGTCTAACGCTGCCCAAGGCGGCAAAAAGACGAAGAGAGACACATCCGACCGTGGAAGTGTCCATACCCCAAAGAACAGTGGTCCCCAGGATGACGCCACAGCAATCAACGGTAGTGACGTCGGTGATTTTGGCGGGTCCGTTGAAAACATTGAACGGACCGAAAGTGAAACTCCCACCTCTGGTGGTGAAATCAGTACCACTCGACAAGCTGGCTCAAAAGATGGCAACCCTCGGCGTCGCTACCGAGTACAAGCTGTGCGGGATTGGCACGAAAATCATCCTCCACACCAAACCGGACTACAACAAAGCTTTGGCTTTTCTGCAGAATTCCAAAGTGGAATTTTTCACACACGACATCCCGGGCGACAAGCCATTTAAGGTAGTCATCCGAGGCTTACCAAATTTCGAAACGAAGGTGCTCGAAGCTGAAATTAAAGACCGGTACAAGCTGGCCCCCATCGTCGCGAACGAAAGCCAGAGGAAGTACCAGGATTGCCTTTTTCTGGTACAATTCAAGTAGGGGACAGTGACGCTTAATGCGTTGCAAGCAATCCGCCCCCTTTTCAACGTCATCATCCGTTGGGAGTCCTACCGTGGTGGAAGCCGCGATGAAACGCAGTGTCAGCGCTGCCTTAACTTCGGGCACGGCGCCCGAAACTGCAACATCAACCCACGCTGCAGCTTCTGCACCAAGGACCATACCTCCTCCGACTGCCCAGAGGACAGTCCTGAGGTTATCGAGTGTGTCAACTGTGGCGGTGCTGACAAGCAGTGTCCCAAACGCGAGGAGTTCAAGCTTATCCGAAAGGATGCATCGACCACCAATCAACCAGAACGTAAGAAAAATAAGTCCCCGACTTTCGATCCCCCGGGATCCTGGAGAACACCGCCAACACTAGAAGGTATGTACTCGGTGGACGAGTGTTGGAACATGTTCGTCCATGTTACCAGCGCTTTCCGCAAGTGCACCAACAAGAACGAACAGTTCGAAGCGTCTAAACCACCATGGAACGCTTGATCCTTAAGAACAAAAGCTTGCGGACTTCCTCCGCAAGCATACCATCGACGTGGGCCTCCTCACCGAGACCCACCTCAAGTTCGGCGACAGTTGCTGGTTGCAAGACCACAACATCATTCGGCTTGATCGTACCAGCTCCAGTGGTGGTGGTGTTGCGATCATCGTCAGAAAAGGAATAAAATACCGCAGTCTGTCCCATATCAGCACCTCTAGCATCAAGGCCCTTGGTGTGGAGCTGGAGTCGACAGTGTGCCGCCAGCAGCGGACTGGCGACTAAATTCAAAAAAAGAACTGTCCACCATCACCCGTACCGGTTCCCGCTTCGTTGTTGGAGGATATCTGAATGCTCGCCATGAGGCCTGGCGGAACTACCAGCAGAACCAGAACGGTCGTCTGCTGTTCGACCATTCGCAGCATGGGCTGTACTCCGTTTGGTTCTCGGACGAGCCAGACTAGAGACTAGACCTGTTTCTGACAAATACCGGCTTGTCCAAGCCGGTAGCCTTGAACGAACTCAGCTCCGGCCATCAACCGGTGGTGGCTGAACTGGGCTACAACGTAGCCCCTGCTCCAAGCCTGCGCAAAGACTACCATCGCGTAAACTGGGCCCAGTTTGGACGCGTGGTAGACAGGCACATCATCGACAACCCGCCGCTTGACTCCGTGGAGGACATCGACCGAGGGTTGGAGGGACTCCACCAAGCCATAACCGTGGCTGACGAGGCGTGCGTCCGACGAGTTCCTGTGAGGGGTAAGTTTATTACCATTGATTCCCACACCATACTCTTGATTAGACTGAGAAATGTTCGTAGACGCCAGTTCCAAAGAACCGGAGATCTAGCGTGAAAACGTGAAATGGCCGATCTGAACAAGGACAAGTTTCGGGCGGCTCATCCAGAATCTGGACGACCGCTCCAGATCATTCTGGAAAGTTGCCAAGGTCCTAAAGACGCACCCCAAACCCATTCCTCCACTCAAAGATGAAAATGATGACGATCGGCTCATAATCACCCCTCAGGAGAAAGCAAATGCAATTGGTGAGCATATTGCCAAATCGCACTTGCTTGGCTTCAACATCCAAAGTCCACTCGAAGTTCAGGTTGAGCAATGCGTACTCAACCTTGATTCCTCCCATTGTGCCATCCCTCCGGAGGATAGAATCACAGTGGAACAGATTTGCTCAGCGCTGAAATGCACCAAAAACATGAAGGTCCCCGGGTTTGACGGAATATTCAACCTAGTATTGAAAAATCTCAGCATGAAGGTTCACTCTCTGCTGGCTGCTGGCTGCTGTCTTCAACAGATGCTTGGAACTGCACTACTTTCCAAGTATCTGGAAGACAGCGAAAATCATACCTATCCGCAAACCCCGGAAGGACTCAACGCTAGCTTCAAGCTACTGACCGATCAGCCTCCTTTCAGCGCTGAGCAAATTGTTCGAGAAACATATTCTCAATCGTTTGCTCAACACAACATTCTCCTACCGGAACAGTTCGGGTTCAGGAAGGGGCACTCCACAAATCATCAGCTAGTACGGGTGATGAATAACATCCAACGTAATAAGGCTGTATCCAAGTCTACAGCCATGGCATTGTTAGACGTTGAGAAAGCGTTTGACAATGTCTGGCACAATGGGCTTGTATACAAACTTTGTAACTTCAACTTTCCTTTGCATCTTGTTCAAATCACCCGTAACTACCTTCTGCAAAGGTCGTTCAGGGTATCGTTGAATGGTTGCAATTCAAACACATTTTCCATTCCAGCAAGTGTTCCGCAAGGAAGTCTGTTGGGCCCTTTGCTTTACAGCATCTACACTTCTGACATTCCTCCCCCTCGGAGACGGTTGCGTGTTCTTCCTGTTCGCAGATAACCGCAATAACCGTCAAGGGTAGGATGCCTCGCGAACAGTGTTGGCAAAATCAGAAATCAATTGATATTTTTCCGCTCTCATGGGCTCGCAATATCACGCGTGATATTGGAACAAAATATCATGCTTGATATTGATTTTACAAGCTCCTTTTATATTGCGAGACTATTCACAACGTGCAAACATCAAGCTGAGAGTTGACTCGTCACATAAACGATTCCATTGCACATCGTTTTCTTAGAAAGAGAAAGTAAAGTTTGCTATCTCTTTTTACTCTTCACCGATGACAGACGCGAAGGGACTGCTGCAAGCCGTTATGGAAGTTTCGGTTGCATTCGGGTGTAAAGCAAAAATCATTAAACTCAATCTCACCACAGTTTGGTGAGATTTGCAGTTGGTGAGTTTTGTTAGCTTGATATTCCGAGCTGCGATATCACAGCTTGCAAAATCGACCGCAGTTGTTTGATTGTTGATTTTTGTCTACGAAAATCAAGCATGATCTTGGGATTTGGTGAGATTTGATTTTTTGATATTTTCCCAACACTGCTCGCGAAATAACAAACAAGCTCCAACAATGCCTTGACGCCTTTGCTGATTATGCCACCACGAGGAAAATCAAAATCAATGCCTCCAAAACACAAGCGATCATGTTCCTCCATCGGCAATCGCCCAAACTGAAACCGGCTCCATCTTGTACTGTTATCATGGATGGCACAAGGGTTGAGTGGTCCGCCGAAGTAACCTATCTCGGGATGTTGTTTGATGAAAAGCTCCTATTCCGCTCGCATGTGGAGAAAACCGTAGTCAAGTGTTCCGCCTTGGTTAAGTGTCTGTATCCGCTGATTTGCCGCAGATCCTGCCTCTCAAGGGTGAACAAACTGGCTGTCTACAAACAAATTATAGCACCTGCAATCTTCTACGCAGCTCCGGTGTGGGAATCATGTACACAGATTTACAGGAACAAAATCCAGGTCGCTCAGAACAGAGTGCTTAGGATGATCCTTGATCGTCCCTTTGACACAAGAATTTCAGACTTCCACCAAGAGGCGAACATTCCAAAATTAGCTTTCAAAATTGATGACTAGGTTTATGCAGAAATGCAATACATCAGAACATGCTTTGATAAGCAATTTGTATATAGTGGTTACAGGTTAATTGTAGTTGTAAATAGTAGTTATAAGTATCAAATTCAAAACAAAACAATCCCACCAAAGTGGTCATACTCTAATAACAGGCCTGATAGGAATAGGAACTGTAAATAATAATTAAAACTTCAAATGTACTAAAGTTGAAAATACGCATCTATACACGTAAACCAAACAAATACAAGAAATAAAGATCTCTTAAAGTCAAAAAAAAAGTCTGGGCTCTGGGAAAATGTTATTTAGTCTACGAGTGACCTACGTTTTTGCGGATTTGAGTGAACGGAACTCAAATATGAACTGATCTCATCGGCCGTGTGGAATGTGATAAGGTAATCGTAAAAATTAAAGAGGGTGAGGGGCGCAAAAAATAGAATCCGCACCCTAAAATTTTTCTTAATTTTTGCATTCTCCAACTGTATTTCGATGTAAGAATCTCCTGGAACGCTACTCAGATTTTGTTTTAATAATGCTCAAACTTCCCTCTGAAGTCGATCTTTGAAAGCCTCTCGGCATTATTTTTGAATTCCCTCAAAACCCGTATCAATTATTTTGGAAATTCCCTCGAACTTATCGTCAACTTGTTTTAAATTGTGATCAGCATTCAGCATTAGATTCTCGTGGAACTGGAATATTCGGAATTTTCATTAATTGATTGATTAACATGTAAGAAATTTTCTAGATGACCATTAGGGGTAGTGTCAGAATGATATCCTATACATCAGCGTTTTTCACTCTATGGGTCGTGATCCATTGGTGGGCCGTGGGTTGCCCTTAAGTGGGTCGTGGAAGTTCAGACATGTTCGTCAGAAGCAGAGATCGAAATTATCGCTGATGTGAAAAGATAAACGGCCAAGGGGTAATCAACTCTGCAAACTGTGCCGAAAAACAACATGGCACATTGTTCGGCACAATAGAGCACACTTTGACAAGTAGGACACAAACAATTTAATATAAACGGCATCACTGCTGAGTATAGACGTTTTGCAAATCGTTGCTAAGGTTGACTACTCGGTTGAATACTTTGTTTACTCAAAAGTGAAGCTAGTGGGTGAAATTGTTGTCATACAGAAAACATACACAGAATGAAAAGATAAAGGAAAGAGCGAGAGAGTTTTTTTCAAGCAAAATTATTATCTCGAGAAAAGCAACCATGACTATTTCTTCTCATTCGGTAGTGACAGCCGATAATTTCGTTTGGATTTCGACATTTTTTTTTTTCCGGTGATTATGATTTTTCACTCTTCCCGAGATCCCGATTTTCAGCTGTCTTTAGACAGAACCGAGCTCATGCGGTACGGGACTGAGGGACTGGATGTGCGGCGGTATGAGAAAGACAACTAGTGCTAATACTGCCGCAAATCACGAGCGAGTATCGTCGAAAATACCGCCCGTACGGCACGAGCTTGGTTCTGTCTAAATTCAAACTTTCATTTAATAATTAGCGCATAGTTTTTACGTGAATCGTTTAGCATATCTAACCCTATTTGGCCCAAACAATCCAAAGCTCTTCAAAATTCCCCTCTGTTACGACTCTATAACTCTTATGGAAAAGTTTTATACTAAGCAGTCAGTCTGTAGCTAGTTTTTCCATATTGCTCCACTGAAAAATCCGAGGCAACATCCAATCTGCGCGTGCAAAAACGATAATGGGCTGTTTACACTTATGTTAGTTCACTAGCACAACCTGCTCAACCAACTAGAACGAACTTCAGTTGCTCTTGAAATCTCATGCTGGTAGATGCTGATGCCCTGTTTACTACTTTTTAGTACAGTTTTAGTTCACTAGCACCAGCACAGATGTAAACACCCCATTACGAAAATAACAATCAGTATGAAATAGATTGGCAGAATATCAGCAAACTGATCATGCTGCATTTAAACCCATAATTACAGTCAGCTTGCAAATTCAGGAACTCGCGAGATATTCGCGATCAATAACGAAATTTCTCATAATGGTGCACCACGTTTTTGTGTGTGCATTTTTAGCGTTCTACCTTGAAAATTTACTCAATACCCTTTACAGGATTTTATTAGAATATTCTCATGCTTTTCCTTTGGAACGATTTCCCATCATAGACATTATTTCAGAATTCTGCTAAAATAAGTTAGGGATTCTCTGAGTCCCTAAAAAATGTATTTTAACAGTATCGAAATTCTCTGCAGATCAATACAAAATTTGCTATTGCTATTGCTTGCTGCTGGTACCTTGAGCGGTCCCCTCACCACGCCGCCTGATGCGAAAATGAACGGAGGCGCGATAACTTTACAGGTTCAAGCAGAACGATGCGGAACCAAGTGGTACTCTATTATGACGGCTGGGTTAGGGATAACGTTTTTATCATGAAAACCATTACGATCATCAAACAGCTTATGGTAGTAACGCTTGATACCTTCCGTGCTTGTCGATGCACTCTCCATGACCATCCATCAAGTTGACGAAAGAAGTAAAAAGCAACTTATGAATGTCGTCTTCGGTGGTGATCCATCACCGATCTGGTCATTCCCGACAATCACGACACTCATCTGTGCTCGATTTTCTGGGCATAAACATCTCTGGTCACGTCTTCCTTCGGAAGGGAAGTAGAGCCGCTCTTGTGTGTTGAATGGGTGCGATATCCTACGCGGAGATGAAAAACTACCCAAAATCTTTGTTTTTTACTCATACAATTTGAGTAAATCGCATATAGTAGTTTCCATTCAACACCAGCAAAAAAAAATACTGTGCTCGTTTTGAATCAGTTGCTGCTTTGCTTGCTTATGTGAGTGTGTTGGTGAGTGAACCCAACAGCTTCCGTTTAATTTGGCCAGCTTTGTGTGTTACTCACACAGTCGCGCGTGCCGAGACGAACTTGTAATGCGCAGGCATTGTTTTCATTTTATTCTATCGTTTCGCTTTTTCTCATCATCGTACTGCAGAAGTCTTCACTGTTTTCGTTATACTTTACATCATCAGAAGCGAGTGTTACGTTTTGGCTGCGAGCAGCGACCATTACTGAGTGGTGATTGTTGTTTGCCATGGCTCTACCTCTCACTGCGTGACAAAACGTTCTGTCGGCGGTAGTCGGTTGATGCGCTGACGAGTGTCGAGTGAGTGTCATGATATTTTGCATCACTAATGAAAACAGAATTATCACTTTTGATTAGTACATTTTGCAAAAGTTTTTATAGAAAATTCGAAAAGTGTATTTAGTGCAGCTTTGTAGAGCTATTTCTTATCGATAGGTATATTTGGATTTTAATTTAATCTATCAATGACAAAATTATAAACGTTCAAAACCTAACACCTTTTTGTGACGATCGAAATTTTAGGTTTTCGATTTACCCCTGTACCTTCCCTTAAGACGTTGTCTACGTCAAATAAAATCGTAAGATACTTCCAGAGATAGTTAGAAAAAGCTTCTGAAGGAAGCCAGAAAAGAGATTTGATAGAAAAGACTATCTCCTGCATTTTGAGACTCCTACAGACATTTTTCATAGGGGGCAACTTGAACAGACAATTTCTACTTCGATATTTTTCATACAACATAATTGAGTGAAAAATAGACCATAGCAACAAGCACACAAATTTACTCGAATGCTGCACAGTCAACTATCCCGTATTTTATATTGAAGGAACCATCGAGCTACAGAGGTAAATCTTGGAACTTTGTAGGCTAAGTGTACCAGTTATGGGTATTAGTTCCTATTATGGTGTTACAATTACGGTCTATGCGATTTCTATAGGCCATAATAGGAACCTATAACAATAAGTGGTCGAAGTAATGTCCGGAGATCTTCGAGATTTGGACGTAATTGCTTTTGTAAACAAACACGTCAATCGCCGATTTCTCGCGAATAAAAGCTCAATCTCGCGAACAAACCATTCCTAATGACAGAGGAATCATTTCTCTACTTGATTGTGTTGTTGGTTTTCAAGGCTAAGTTTTTATTCGCGAGAAATCGGCGATTGTGGTGTTTGTTTACAAAAGCAAAAATCGAATAATAAATAATCGAGTAAGAGCGAGTTAGTCACGAAAAATGCAGAAGTTGTTGACTTTCATTTAGCATAAAAAGAGCCTTTCTATTGTTTGCTGCTTTATAAGTGTATACAGGGTGTTTGGTTCCGGGTTTTACATATTTTCAGGGTAGATAGGGCTCCTAAAGTTATGAAAAAATCCCCATGAAACATAGGGTCGGAAATGACTGCTAGGTGAGTTATTCAACATTTTATGTTTTTTTGTTTTGCCAACTTTGGTTAGCTATATTTTTTTAATCTTAATGTGGTTTTCTGATTTCAACATACCAAATGAAAGATTAAAGTCTTAGCTATCAATGCTGTCTAGAAAAGAACTCGATTAAAGTTAATTATCATACATTAAAATTGAAAAGTATGTTGAAAGTACCGAAAAAACTGGTAAAATTTCATACATTTTAGTGTTTTTAAGTTGAAAATTTTCATTTCTGTTTATTTAGTTGTTCTACAAAACATTCTCCATGCAGTTCCCTAGATTTGTGTCTTTGGTAGTAACCTTGTAGGCTTTATGGTTTCTTCGTAATTATTGATTTAAAACAGCCATAAAAACTTGTGACGTTTTCTTAAAATGCGCTATAGTCACCCTATTCATTCGTACGTTCGGCTGTTGCAGTGGACTACGCACACGAAAATTTGGTAGAATGTTATTGTAGATGTTTAGCTACATTCTTAACTTTTGATTACCGCATATCTCCTGCGCCGAAAGAAAACATAACTGCGGAGATGTTTCGCGGTATCGAATATTGCTCAGTCTCAGCAGAAAGCACAACGAGAGACACCGAATTGGAGAATTCTGAGAGCGGAAGGGAGAGAAGTAGGTAGTGGTAATAAGTCGATGTCCTTTTTATTTCATAGCACTCGCAGCTCAGCTGCGGTGCTGTTTCGATGGAGGAGTGTAGAGCTCCGCTGCTTCTGTATACACACTTAGATTTTTTACAGGAGTTAGTATTTTTACTGGATTTTTGGATTACTGACTTGGTTAAAATTCAAATGAATCGAATTTTTTTATTTTTCATCATTACACGGGGTTAACAGAAGTTAGTCTGTAAAATTAGGTAACACATTTCTCAACTTTGAATTTTTTACAGATTTTTTAAATTTTACCGAAGAGTTCTGCAATTCAAAAACTCGGTAAAAATTACTTACTCGATAAGTGTGTACTGATGTATGGTTGGTGAAGAGGCTAGCATCTGGAGGGTATTCTCAGGCTAATGAATGCCACCCATCCCCACTTATAATTCAGTAATACACTATTTATTCATTTCTGCTTGATATGTTTACAAAGTTTGCAAACAGATATAACCATTGCAGTGTAGTTACCAATTTTCCAATTCATTGACTTCAGATAACTGTTCAAAGTCCCAGATTTTTTATAACGGAATCATGAACAAAAAACCAAAGACCACTATGACAAACGTGATCGTGAACTTCGAGTTTTCTAGGGAGTTGATCTTGGGCACTATTGTGATTTGAGGCACTAAATTGTCATCACAGTTTTGTTATTGTATGTTTTCCGGTAGCAGATAATGGACTCCTGGAAAAAACGAAGTGGAACCAGACCCAGAGGTTCTGAATCGTTTCACCTTAAAACAATTTCTATGTAAAGATCCCTTCTGACCGATCACGTTTGTCATAGTGGTCTTCGGTTTTTTGTTCATCATTCCGTTATAAAAAATCTGGGACTTTGAACAGTTATCTGAAGTCTATGACTTGGAATATTGGTAACTACACTGCAATGCTCATTTCTGTTTGCAAACTTTGTAAACATATCAAACAGAAATGAATAAATAGTGTTATCTTCCATTTAATTCCACTTAATTAATTTTGGTATCCATGACAGATACGTATTTCGACTACAATGTGCAGTCTTCATCAGTGTCATTCCCACTAAAGAACTTATCAAAATCTAACCCCCTTAAGTACTCATCCCCTAGGTAAAAAAAAAAGTCAAGATCATAGGCATAAAAATGAAACTACAATGTGTGACTTTTTTTTACCTAGGGGATGAGTACTTAAGGGGGTTAGATTTTGATAAGTTCTTTAGTGGGAATGACACTGATGAAGACTGCACATTGTAGTCAAAATACGTATCTGTCATGGATACCAAAATTAATTAAGTGGAATTAAATGGAAGATAACCTTTTTATGCTGTTTTATTGAGAAATGTGTTACCAAATTTTACAGACTAACATCTGTTAACCCCTTGTAATGATGAAAAATTAAAAAATCTATTTTATCCAATCTTTACGAATAACAGTCATTTGAATTTTAACCGAGTCAGTAATCCAAAAATCCAGTAAAAATACTAACTCCTGTAAAAAATCTAAGTGTGTATACAGAAGCAGCGGAGCTCCACACTCCTCCATCGAAACAGCACCGCAGCTGAGCTGCGAGTGCTATGAAATAAAAAGGACATCGACTTATTACCACTACCTACTTCTCTCCCTTCCGCTCTCAGAATTCTCCAATTCGGTGTCTCTCGTTGTGCTTTCTGCTGAGACTGAGCAATATTCGATACCGCGAAACATCTCCGCAGTTATGTTTTCTTTCGGCGCAGGAGATATGCGGTAATCAAAAGTTAAGAATGTAGCTAAACATCTACAATAACATTCTACCAAATTTTCATGTGCGTAGTCCACTGCAACAGCCGAACGTACGAATGAATAGGGTGACTATAGCGCATTTTAAGAAAACGTCACAAGTTTTTATGGCTGTTTTAAATCAATAATTACGAAGAAACCATAAAGCCTACAAGGTTACTACCAAAGACACAAATCTAGGGAACTGCATGGAGAATGTTTTGTAGAACAACTAAATAAACAGAAATGAAAATTTTCAACTTAAAAACACTAAAATGTATGAAATTTCACCAGTTTTTTCGGTACTTTCAACATACTTTTCAATTTTAATGTATGATAATTAACTTTAATCGAGTTCTTTTCTAGACAGCATTGATAGCTAAGACTTTAATCTTTCATTTGGTATGTTGAAATCAGAAAACCACATTAAGATTAAAAAAATATAGCTAACCAAAGTTGGCAAAACAAAAAAACATAAAATGTTGAATAACTCACTTAGCAGTCATTTCCGACCCTATGTTTCATGGGGATTTTTTCATAACTTTAGGAGCCCTATCTACCCTGAAAATATGTAAAACCCGGAACCAAACACCCTGTATTTTATTCTAAATATCTACTGAGTAATCCACATACCAGACATCACATTTTTTTAATTTATTAAGGTTATTTTTCTAAACCGTCGTTTTTTATTAAGTCATGGCTTATTTTTTTCGATAACTGGAATATAATCTGTTCTGAATGAATCTACATCAGCCAAGTAACGAAGTGGATTCTTGGATCACCATCTCTATGCATTCCTGGAAGGATTGCCTGTTCATAATTCCACCCTATCAAGCTTTGTAAATCATAAAAAAAAAATCCGATGGACCAACCGGTCGCTCCCGTCATTTGTAATCAAATGTCGTTCACTGAAATGAACCTTCCCAGCATCCCCGCTGTGCTTCAAGGAAATCTACCCCACATAAGTATAGATATCCATTGTTCACGGAGGAGATTCCAGAAGAGTTTCCCCTCACAAGCAGAAGACCGGAAAATGTTTGACTTTAACTTGACTCGGTCAAGTAGGCAATGCGAAATTGTGCACCTATTTGTTCTAAAAAATGTTTCGTCGCGATTTTGAACTTACCTTTCTCTGATGGTTCCGCTTCGCCGAATCCGTATCCTTATTGACTGCAAGCGTTATCACTTTTCATCGTCTTCCTCTGTCTGTCCGGGTTCGCCATGTTTTCACAAGGGAAGTCACTTTTTCCACGGACTTCCTACAATCACCATCCGAAAGCCACCATTTTTTTGCACAGTCTTACACCAGACCAACCGCCCGGAGAGAAACCAAACCATCAACACCCTCCGCGAAATCGTCCCTGGTACATTCTGTGCATGTTTTCCCACGGTCCCAATTTTGCCGAACAAATATCGATTGCACGTCGTCCCTTCTGGAGTCGCCTCGTAAAATTTTACAATAACATTTCCACAGAGACTGATAAACCGCACTATTCCTTACATGTTTGCATTAATTCCGTCGAATATTCCGGGACGCAACACGCGCCTGTCAGAATCCGAAAAACTAACTGGACGAGGAGGGTTAAAGTTTTCCACAAAAACTTCTCCGGAACACGACCGAACTTAAAAAATCGAACCGTCTCCTCCAAGAGGTGCCACTTTAATTCCACTGTCTGCTGGTTCCATCCACTGCTAGCTGTCACGATTTTATGGATTCAGGGAAGTGTACGTGAAAATGAGCAAAATTTTCCTCCCGAGGTTTTTCCTCGCATATCTCGACGGTGGTGTGGTGGTGGTGGTGGTGGCGGAGGCGGCAGCACTCATACATGCGCGACTGATCCGTATGGGTGGTGTGAGTGTGGCGTTTTTCCTGAGCAGGGTGCGTGTCTTGGGAAATTGCCCGTCGGGACGGTGCGTCGAGCCGGAGTTTGTAATCGAAGCTCTGAAACTCAAAACCCGGTAAACATCGCACAATGTGTCATCCTTTCGAGATACATGGCGTAAAATTTGACGTTTAGTTGTCATTTTGATGCAATTTCACTGCGGGATGCAGTATGTGTGAAAAACGGAAAAATTGGAATGAATTCTAGTTAGTGAACACCGTTCGCTACGCGAAAAGGAAATGTTGAACATGAATTGGCAAAACGCTCGCATAAGTAAGAAGCGTAGAAATCCAGGAAACAGAAGCTAAAATATCTCAACTTCTGTTTCCAGTATGTAACAAAGGAAGCATGCAGACGGTAAACGCAATTGCGAACTAACTTAGCATCCAATCCACCGCGAAATCCCTTGTGGAAAAACCTTCCACTGTTCCGGCACCAAAAACACGATCCTAGTATGTGTAAGGTAATTTTCCGCAGACACTTTCGATGGCTGCCACCAAGCTATCAAATTAGGTTTTGCACCGTCGGGGTTAACCTCAATCTGATGACAGTTCAGTGGTACTGTTTACGTGGACTTAGTCGTTTTTTTTCTTGGGTAGATTTTCTCGATAATTTTTCAGACTGCAGTGAGATGTAAACCACACTTCTGCATTGTCCACGAGCAACATCCTTTCACTGCACTGTTCCTCGACAATTTTCAAGTTAAAATTCGGAAATTTTAGAATTTGTTTTTTCGAAAAAACGACTAAGTGCTTGTAAACAGTACCACTGAACTGTCAAAAAGGTTCAGCCGATTAACACTGAGTTCATTTGTGACGTCACGCTGCAGAACCTAATTCCCCTCGCCAAGTAGCCGGAACAAGGAAGGCAAATGAACGGGCGTCAACTACTACTACCTACACCAATGTATGCATGTAGCAAGCGTAGCCAGTTACCGTATGTTACACTACCATCCTAACATAACAATGAGACATTCCTCCACCCACCACCCACACCGCGCGTTGTTGTTTCGTTGGGAGTGATTGTAAATACACAAATCACAGCACCGTTTTCCTATCCTACATTGTCCTGTTGGTAGACACACTCCGAAGGTTGTGGAACTCACTGTCCATGTCCATTTGTTGTTCCTTTTGAATGGGGTTATTTGAAGAGAGTGAATTTATACCGTGAGCAACGATGCCATGTATCCTGATTTTTGTACCCGGAAAAAGTTGGGACCCCCTTGTTTATGTTGACACCGTAAGGTTCTGGAACAAGTTGCAGTATCAAAATAAACATGGGGTCCGAATTTTTTTTTCGTTTGTTCAAAAATCAGGATACATGGCATCGTTGACCGTGAGAAGGAGGTTCAGAGAGAAAGGATCACTTCAAGAATACAACTACTGTGCTAGTGTGAATGTTTCAGATGTGTGTTGAAAAACTGTGACATTGCACACATACACAAATTAGAATGAACTAGATGACGTTTAGCAAAGACTCATAAGCAGACGCACAGAGGGGTATTTCTTTTGATCTAGCTGGCCAAAAGTCGATTTTCAAAATTAACCGAAATTAATGTTTTATTGCTGCATTCCATACCGAATGGATAGGAGAATGTTGCTCTATATTTTTTTATTTCCTATTCAAAGCTTGAAACATTGTGGTATCAATTCAAATATGGTTGTTTCTGTATCGTGCAAAATCGATCGAAATGATCGTTGTAGTTTTGTTACCTTTGCTTGTTGTTGGGATGATTGAATCTATTTGTAACAAATGTGTATTGATCAAAAAAGTATTCCACATGATACCAGTTGATTTTGCTAAATTTAATATTCGTTCAAATAGTTCGTCCATTTCAATGTTTTTTTTTTCAATTATTATTTCAATATAGGAGAAGTGCACCAGCTATGACACGAAAAAAGGAATCAATTTTGACAAACACCTTTGCGAGAATCAGACGATCAACAACAAAGGTATTTTCTTTCTTTACCTTAATTTCGAGAGGATAAAAATTCAAGCTGAACATTGCATTAGGTCCTAAGTAACATTGACAGATTCTATTCGTCGACTTTCTCTTTTTATCCCCACGGCCATGTAAAGACATGTATTTTCAGCACACAGATCGATAAAAGAAGCTTTTATCTAGCATCTAATATGACAAACACATCAAGAAACGGTTCCGTGCTCAAGTTATTAACGAAAGAGAAAGTCGACGAAGAGAATCGATCAATGTTACTTAGGACCTAATGCAATGTTCAGCTTGAATTAGGAAACACGCAGCCATTGTCTCTCATACCGTGGATCCCCGTTAATCTGAACGACCCTCCGGGCATATTACCGGAGTTCATTTTTAATTTGAACTTCTAGCAATCCTATGACTATCAGAAAAGCAAGTTTCTGGTAGCCTTATTTGCAGTTTTGTTTTGATTCTGCGTTCCGTTTCGCATCGTTCCATTTCGCTTTTCTCCATTCAGGCTGTGTTCCTTTTGGGAATTTTTCACTTAAATTTGACACTTCGAAAATAAATTAAAAGGTTCGAAAATCCCTCTGTTGTTGATCGGCCGATTTTCAAGAAAGCGTCTGTCAAAGTTGATTCCTTGTCTGTCAGAAATAAGTCTGCTGGAAAAGCAGGTTTATTTGAAAATTTCTCGAGAATCACAACACATCTACGCATCCAACTGTCGTGACTGGACCGAGGTTTCCAGCCTCGGTCACGGCTACACGAATCTCGGCTGCTACGCCGCTCCGCTTCCATTACTGCTGCTGCTACTATTGTTGTTACTGCTGCTGCTGCTGCTGCTATCCGTCGCTTCCAAAGTTCGTTACAAGAATGTCTTCAACAAGACTTGACTTAAAATGATCTTTATTTCTTGTGTTTGTGTGGTTTACATGTATGAATTTTTCAAGTGACACAGATGCGTCTTTTCAACTTTAGTACATTTGAGATTTTAATTATTATTTACAGTTACTAGTCCTGTCAGGCCTATTTTAAAGTATGACCACCTAAGTGGGATTGGTTTGATTTGAATTGGAAAAAAAGAGACTACTTATAACTACTATTTACAACTACAACTAACCTACAACTACTATATACACCTAACCTACTATATACAAATTGCTTATCAAAGCATGTTCTGATAAATTACATTTTTCTGCAAATTTAGTCTTAATTTCGTTAATTCTTGAATCTATTTTGGCAATTCCTGCCTCTTCGTGTAAATTTGTTATTCTAGTGTCGAAAGGACGATCAATAACCATCCTCAGTTCCTGTGAGTCTGTGCACATGATTCCCACACCGGAGCTGCGTAGAGGATCGTAGGTGCTACGATTTGTTTGTAGACGGCCAGTTTGTTCACCCTTGAGAGGCGAAATCTGCGGCAAATCAGCGGATACAGACACCTAACCAAGACAGAACACTTGACTACAGTTTTCTCTACATGCGAACGGAAGAGGAGCTTTTCATCGAACAGCATCCCGAGATAGGTTACTTCGGCAGACCACTCAACCCTTGTGCCATCCATGATTACAGTACAAGAAGGAGCCGGTTTTAGTTTGGGTGATTGTCGATGGAGGAACATGATTGTTTGTGTTTTGAAAGCATTGATTTTGATTTTCCACGTGGTGGCATAATCAGCAAAGGCGTTAAGGCATCGTTGAAGTTTGTTCGTTATTTCGCGAGGCATCCTTCCTTTGACGGCTATTGCGGTATCATCTGCGAACAGGAAAAACACGCAACCGTCTCCAAGGGAAGGAATGTCGGAAGTGTAAATGCTGTAAAGCAAGGGGCCCAGCAGACTGCCTTGCGGGACTCCTGCTGGGATGGAAAACGTGTCGGAAAGACAACCATTTAACGATACCTTAAACGACCTTTGCTGGAGGTAGTTACGGGTGATTTCAATAAGATGTAAAGGAAAGTTGAAGTTACAAAGCTTGTACACAAGTCCATCATGCCAAACATTGTCAAACGCCTTTTCAACGTCTAACAAGGCCATGGCTGTGGACTTGGATACAGCTTTGTTACTTCGGATGTTATTCATCACCCGTACTAGCTGGTGATTGGTGGAGTGCCCCTTTCTGAACCCAAACTGTTCCGGAAGGAGAATGTTATTTTCCTCGACAAACTTGAGCAAACGATTGAGAATGAGTTTTTCGAACAATTTGCTCAGCGCTGAAAGGAGGCTGATTGGTCTGTAGCTTGAAGAGAATGTTGGATCCTTACCGGGTTTGCGGATTGGTATGATTTTTGCTACTTTCCAGATGCTTGGAAAGTAGTGCAGTTCCAAACATCTGTTGAAGATAGCGGTTAGAAGAGACTGCACTTTCATGCTGAGTCTCTTCAAGATCAAGTTGAATATACCGTCAAACCCGGGAGCTTTCATGTTCTTGATGCATTTCAGCGCTGAGCAAATCTGTTGTACTGTAATCATATCCGCCGGAGGCATGACACAAGGGGAGGTATCTAGGTTTTGAACGCATTGCGCAACCTGATCATCGAGCGGACTTTGGATAGTCGAGCCAAGCAAATGCGATGAAGCTACATGCTCGCCGATCGCATTTGCTTTCTCCTGTGGGGTGATTAAAAGCCGATCGTCATCATTTTCGACTTTGAGAGGTGGAACGGGTTTGGGGTGATTTTTCAGGACCTTGGCTACCTTCCAGAATGGTCTGGAGCGGTCATCCAGATTCTGGACAACACGCCCGAAACTTTCATTTCGGAGTGAGTCCATTCTGGAAGCAATCTGCCTATTCAGATCGGCCATTTCACGTTTTTTCCCCAGGTCTCCAGTCCTCTGAAACTGGCGTCTACGAACATTTCTCAACCGAATCAGTAATTGGGTGTGGGAATCAATAGCAACAAACTTACCCCTCACAGGAACTTGTCGAACGTATGCCTCGTCAGCCATGGATATGGCCTGTTGGAGCCCTTCCAACGTCCGGTCGATGTCATCTACGGTGTTGAGCAGTGGATTTTCATCGATGTTGCTGTCCACCATTCGTCCGTACTGCACCCAGTTGACATGGTGGTAGTCTTTACGCAGGCAGCTTCTAGCAGGAACCACGTTGACACCGACTTCAGTCACCACCGGTTGGTGGTCGGAGCTGAGATCGTTGTGCGCCTCCGGCTTGGATAGTCCGATGTTGGACAGGAAAAAGTCCAGCGTGGAGGGATTTCCCGCCGGAGAGATGAAAGTTGGTTCGTCCGGAAATTGCACAGTGTACAATCCATGTTGTGCGTGGTCGAACAATAGACATCCGTTCCGGTTCCTCTGGTAGTTCCGCCAAGCTTCATGGCGGGCGTTCAGGTCGCCCCCAACGATGAATCGGGAGCTAGTACGGGTGATGGCGGTCAGGTCCTTCTTGAATTGGATTCCTAATCCGTTGCTTGCGGTACACTGGCGTGGGCAGTAAACAGCGATGAGCCGGACGTTTCCAGTTGGTGATTCCACCTCCACACTAATGGCCTCGATGATAGAAGTGCGGATGTGGGGCAGAGTGCAATACTTGATTCCTTTTCTGACGATGACCGCTACACCACCCCCCCTGGAGCTGGTGCGATCAAGCCGGATAATGTTGTGGTCAGGCAACCAGAAGCTGTCACCGGACTTTAGGTGGGACTTGGTTAGAAGGACCACGTCGATGCTATGCTTGCGGAGGAAGTCGGCAAGCTCAATCTGTTTTGCTCTTACAGAGCAAGCGTTCCAAGTAGCGATGGTTAGCGGTTTAGACACCATACTGGATGATGAACTTACCGAGCACTTGGATCTGTTCGGGCTTATTGCGGCACTTACGTAGAGCACCGGTCATGTTGACGAAAATTTCCATCAGTTCATCCGCTGAAAACAGATCGGGGTTGTTGTTTTGCGCTGGTGGTTGTCTCCAAAATCCAGGGGGGATGGAGAGCTTTGGCCAGCAGAATCACCAGAAGTTGCTTGAACGGAATGCACCCGCGAATTCGCTTGCCTTTGCTGAGGAGTACGAAGAGGCGGGAAATCCTCCGTCCGAAATGCCGGGACTTTGTCCTTCTTGCGTCCTGGTTGGCTGTTAGCTGCCGCCTGTTTTCGGATCCGTTTGAAGTCCTCGCGTTTGGAGCACTGTCTGTCGGAACCTTGGTGAGCACCACCACAGTTGGCGCATTTTAACACCACAGCTCCATCCGCAGGGCAGTCGGAAGTGGCGTGGTCTTGAGCGCAATTGCCGCAGCGTGGCTTAATGTTGCAGTCGCGGGTGCCGTGTCCAAAGTTCAGACACCGTTGGCACTGAGTCACATCGCGATGGCCGCCACGGTATGGCTCCCAGCGGACGATGATGCAATTGATGGAGCGGATGGCTTTCAGCGCGTTGAGTGTCACCGTTCCCTTCTGGAAGTGTACCAGGAAAAGGCTATCCGGATACGCCTTCACATTCTCGTCTCTTCTTGTCATCCGATAGACGGCACTTGGGGCCAGCTTGTACCGGTCCCTGATTTCAGCTTCGATAAACTTCGGGTCGAAGTTTGGTAGGCCCCTGATGACGACCTTGAATGGTTTCTCACCGGGAATGTCGTGGGTGAAGAATTCCACCTTGGAAGTCCTCAGGTGGGCGACGACCAAGTCATACTCCGCTTTGGTACGGAGCACCACCTTGGTGCCGACTCTGCCCAACTTGTATTCGGCTTTAACGCCCAGCGTCGCTAGATCCGCGATGAGCTCATTAAGATGAGCATTTTTCACTACCAACGGAGGTAGCTTCACTTTTGCCGCACTCGGGCCGGCAGAATTTTCGTTGTCGATGGCGTCGCCGAAATCACCGATGTCGCTGGCGTTCGTTGCTGTGACGTCATCACGTCCACTCGCACCATCGGACTGGCCTTGGTTTTTCTTCCTCTTCTTGGATCGCTTCACCGTGGCGGAGGTGGTATTTCCAACATCGGTGGGAAGAGTAGCGTACCTATTTGAAATAGGTACACTCGTGCTACACTCACCACTGTTCTTCTCCGCTTTCTCACGGAGCCTGCTCCGGGAGCGCTGTCTTCCCATCACACGATGCGACCGACACTACTGACGACGCGAATAAACGTTTGGAATAAGCTATCGAACAACTCGACAGAGCGAGCAATACCGGACTGAACTGTGTCTTCAACAAGTTTAGGTAGCTCATATTTATACCATTCGTTTTTTCCCTCATTTATCCAGCACTGCTTGCTGTGTCAGGATTTCCTTTCACATCTGTCATGCTTCACGCTAATTTAGCTCAACTCAAATGGAGTGTTTCATTACTTGACACAACTCTCAAGTATTTTATTTATTTATTTTATTATTATTATTATTCCGCAACAACCTCATCTACCACACCAACAATAAACTAATCTGACGTTTGTGAAATGCACAAGTATTAGTGCACAAGTAGCATGCGTTAACTTGGGACGCTCCACGGCTCCACTGAGGCTGTGTTCCACTTGGTGAATTTTCACTTAAATTTGACAGATGGAAAATTTTCAAATAACCAGCTATTGCACCAGACTTATTTCTGACAAACCAGGAATCAATTTTGAAAAACACCTTCTCGAAAATCAGATGATCAATAACAGAGGGATTTTCGAACATTATTATTTATTTTCGAAATGGCAAATGTAAGTGAAAATTCACCAAATGGAACTCAGCCTGAAACGCTACGACAATAAGCGGTATCTGAAGCGTCAACTGTTCCGAGCCCTGTATGACCTCCCGCCACTGAAGAAAGAGTCACCCCAAGAGCTGCACGACCTAGTTGATGACTACCAACGGCATGACAAGGCCTTAGCGAAGCTGAACGAACCTTTAGTCCACTGGGACACCCCGTTGATCAACCTGCTATGCTACAAACTGGATCCTACGACCCTCCGAGCCTGGGAGAAGAAGACCAGCAGCAGTGATTATGTCACCTACGAGCAGTTAGTTGATTTCCTATACCAAAGGGTTTGAATGCAGCATCGTTCCAATCAACCCGGCCAAGCCAAGGAGGCCAGTTCCAATCCGATCCAGAAGAAGCCATTCAAGATGGTATTCAATTCCGTCACGACCGAAGCCAAGAACTCCGCTCCGTACTATATCGCCTGTCCAGAGAACCACTTGCTATTCCAGTGTCCAGCGTTTTCCAAGATGTCCGTTCGCCAGCGACGAGAACTGGTATCTCAGAAGCGTCTATGCTGGAATTGCTTCCGCTCTGGACACCGAAGTAGGAATTGTACATCCAAGTACGATTGCCGAACCTGTCACCAGAAACACCATATTCTGCTGCACGAAACTGCAACCACGAAGATACAATCCACTCCAGTAGATATATCTGGTCAGCCATCCCAACAACCGAATCCATCCAAATCGACTGCCGTCGAAACCCCTGGATCAGTGAAACGGTTAAGAAGCTCCACCACACACCCAACCGACCAACACCCAAATGCTCCAGCAGCAAATGCACTCTGTCAACATAGAACATTTGTCGCATTCTCCCATCGCGCCGCTATTTTGTGATACCGCAGTCACTTCGGTCGGTCGTTCGGTCTCGTTGTTCTCTTCTCGTTTCGGATCACAGGATCATAGCTTGGAATGCTTGGTGTTACCCAAGTTGACCGGTAGTCTACCAACAATGACAGTAGACATTAGCACCTGGAAGATCCCCAAGCATCTACCGTTGGCGGATCCTCAATTCAACGTGAGTCATGGCATTGACCTCATCGTTGGCGCTGAGCTGTTCTCGATCCTGCTTCAAGCGGAGCAAATCTCGTTCAGTGACCACCTTCGGGTTCTGCAGAAGACCAGCCTTGGATACATCCTGTCCGGCAAAGTTCCCACTAGCACACGCGCACCAGTTACGTGTCTGGTGTCTACCCTTGATAGCCTAGATGCTCAAGTGAGGAGATTCTGGGAAGTTGAAGACTTCGACCACGGCAAGACGTTCACGGCCGAAGAACAACGATGTGAAGCTCACTTTGTCAAAACCCACACCCGCAACGCTGAGGGACGCTATGTGGTCCGTCTACCAGTTCGTCAAGAGATGTTACCTCTTATTGGGGAGACATGGCCAATGGCCGCTCGACGGTTCACCGCTGTGGAGAAACGCTTTCGAACTGATGATGCCCTTCGTACAAGCTACGTGGAGTTCATGGACGAGTACCAACAGCTCGGTCATATGGAGGAGGTGAAGACGCGCGTCGTGTTGCCCCAGTTTTTCTTGCCCCATCACGCAATTCATCGTCCCGATTCTTCTACTACCAAGATAAGAGTCGTGTTCGACGGCTCGGCCAAAAGCAGCAACCAGCTCTCCTTGAATGACCTTCTGTTAACAGGACCAACAATTCAGCCTTCAATGTTATGCATTGTCATCAACTCTCGTTTTCACCGATTTGTTATGAAAGCAGACGTAGAAAAAATGTACCGTCAGGTTTTGGTTCATCCGGACGATCGGCCACTACAGCAAGTTGCTTGGCGCAGAAAGGAGTCAGAGCCACTGAAAACCTACTGTTAGAAACACCGTCACCTACGGCACATCTTGTGCTCCATATCTGGCAACTAGGGTCCTAAATCAGCTAGCTGACGATGAAGGGTATGACTGAAGCCGACAGCATCGAAACACTAGTTGACACAAGCACCCAACTGGACGACCTACTCAAGAGAGGTGGTTTCAATCTGCGCAAGTGGAGCGCAAATCATCCTAGTATCCTGGAACACTTTCCAGACGACCTCAAGGAGGATCAGTCGTCACTAGAACTTGATCGCTCCTCATCCATCAAAACACATGGTATTTTATGGTCCCCGAAAAACGACGATTTTGCGTTCAAAGTTCCTGATCTTCCACAACTACAACGAGTTACCAAGCGCATTGTCCTGTCGGAGATGTCGCAGCTTTTCGACCCTTTGGGTCTTATCGGTCCAGTAGTCGCCAGCGCGAAGATGTTCGTTCAGCGGCTATGGCAGGAGCAACTGAATTGGGACGATGGACTTCCAGAGACTCTAAAATCTTGGTGGCTGTCCTTTCGAGAATCGGTTTGTGTCATCCGAGATCTTCGTATACCACGATGGGTATTCAGAGATGATGCAGTACGGTATGACCTGCACTGCTTTGTCGACGCTTCTTCGAAAGGATACGGAGCATGCATCTACGTAGTATCCCAAGGGCTAACCGCCACGCAAACAAGTAATCTTCTCATAGCGAAATCCCGAGTTTCGGCACCAAAATGTTGTTTCCACTGCCGAATCCGTCGGCAAAACCATTAACGGGGGCGAAAACTGACGAAAAATGTGCGGGGGTTACTGATCATAATTTTAATTCTTGTTCGTTTCCTGTCTTCTACACTGCATGTCGTGTGTGTGTGTGTGTGTGTGTGTGTGTGTGTGTGTTAGTTGTCAATGCAAGGGTGTGAATTCAAAGTAAATTATATCCAAGGTAAGTACAATTATTACAGGACCGTGTATCAAGAAGTAAGTGATTTAGTGAAGTTGAGTAAAGGTAATTGTTTGGAAGCCGCAACACATGCCGATTGACGTTTCCTCGTGGAAGTTTCCTGAAGTTCCGTTAGCTGATCCAAGCTTCCAGCCGACATTCACCTGATTGTCGGTGGAGAAGTGTACCACGAACTGCACACTGGCAGTAATATTTCCTACGGCGAAGGGCAACCTGTGTTCGTCGAGATCTTTTTCGGATGGACTGTTTCCGGAAAGGTATCCATCTGAAGTTCCAGGTGTTCGTCACCTCACTACTGTGCACCGTAATCTGGAGCAAGCCCTCCAGAAGTTCTGGGAGTTAGAAGCCATTGAACCCTGTTCCAAATTTACGGCAGAAGAAAATCTCTGTGAAGAACTGTATGCCACTACCACCACTCGCGATTCGTCAGGTCGTTATATCGTTTCCTTGCCACTCACCCGCGATCCGCTCGTCAATCTCGGTCAATCCCGTTCGATCGCCGAGCGCCGCTTCCTGAACCTCGAAAAACGACTTGAGCGAGATCCAACCACAAAAGAGGCCTACTGTCGCTTCATGGAAGAATACGAGCGCCTGAATCACATGGTGAAACACTTCCTCTTCCAGCGGTATCAACTTACCCTCTGGCGTACCAGTCCAGACCAACCAATCACTACGTATGAGCTGCAAGCAGTAACGTATGGTTTTGTATCCTCTCCATTCCTGGCAACCCGCACTATCGTCCAGATTGCACAAGACGCAGCCGAGAACTATCCAGCCACAGCCGCGGTAGCCCAGAAGGATTTTTATGTAGATGACTTCCTGTCTGGTGCCGACATCCGCCATCCGCATTCGCCAAGAAATGTCCGCCATGCTTTCAGCGGCAGGCTTTCCGCTCGTATTTTCCAACATCTTGATGCTCACCCATAGCCTGTACTTTCCAAGCTTCCCGACTATTAATTGTAATTGTAATTGTAATTTATTATCGTAACGTTAGCCTGTCGGTTACACCATTGCTCAGGTCAAGGAAAACACAACATTTGATTTTTAACTAAAGGAGAACAATAAGTCATTAGTGGAAGTAGCTTTCTTAGTAGGTATGTAATTCTTAAACTAGGTTTGAGATCCTGTTGAGAGCGCTGTCTTGAATGCGCTGATCGTTGTCTGTCGTCGTGTTGCTAGAGGGAGCTGGTTCCAGATGATTGCACCTGCGATCATCACACTCTTCTTCTTCGTTGTGGTGTGATGGGGAATCGCAAAGCAGCGGGCCCGCTCAAGCTGTCCTCTTCTCAGGTGTTGCTGCAGATAAGGTGGGAAGGTTCCTGCGTACCCTTGGCGAATAAAACAGCTGATTCTATTCCGGTATTTTGTGTCCAGGTCGTGTCCCAAAATAGAGTTCCTTACAGCAGCAGTGGATTCTCTGCGTCTGAGGCCATAGACAAAGCGAACTGCTGCCTTGAAACAACGGTTAATTGATCACGGAGCGCTGATGACAGTCCAGGATAGTAAGTGACGTCACAGTAGGTGAAAAACGGCACGACCACTGCTTGCACCAGCTTTATTCGGGTTTGAACTGACAAAACTGGAGCGAATCTTCGGAGTGTCCGCAACGTTCCAAAAACTTTGGCCGTTATGTCGTTCACATGTCCATTCCACTTCAGGTTGCGATCCATCCTTAGACCAAGATTCACTACGTTGTCAGACAAAATAATGTGTTCTCCGCAGAAAACGATGTTAGTGGTTGGTGCTACCGCTCCTTCTTTGCAAAAAATAATTGCTTGCGTCTTCTTCGGGTTGGGGAAAAGAGAGTTCTGCCTGGCCCATCGCTCTATGCTTTCCAGATCGTTGTTTATGGCTTCGACGAGTTGGTCTACATTTTGGATGGCACCAGAAATGTAGATCTGTAGGTCATCAGCGTAGAGCTGATAACTGCATCTCAGTCCACGGGGAAGGCTATTGTATAACGCTTTGCTATTGAGGCTAAATAGCAAAGCGCTCAAGCACGAGCCCTGGGGTGTACCATCTATCACTGATCTCTGGGAGGACATCACATTTCCTATCCGTACCGCCTGGGTGCGATGATCGAGGAAAGAAGAGATAAGGTCGCATGCATTGTCGGTGAAAGAAAATTCCTCTCGAAGTTTTCTCTGTAATTTGCGATGATTAACACAGTTGAAGGCCAACGAAAAGTCAACCAGGACCATAACTGTACACTGCTCGTTGTCGAAATGGTCATAAATATCATGCGTCACTTTTGCCAAAGCTGTTGTTGTGCTATGGCCCTTTCTGTATCCTGATTGGTTCGATGCAAGCAACCTGCGATCGTCCGCTTCCACGTGCCCAACAATTTGGTCGAGCAGGATCTTCTCGAGAACCTTGGAGATGGCAGGGAGAACACTAATTGGCCAAAAGTGTTTAGGTTCAGTCGGATTTGTTACCTTTGGTATGGGCGTGATGAGACCTTTTTTCCAGACGGCAGGGAACGATCTGGCATCAATCACCGCATTGTACAGGTGAACCAGTACAGGCAGTACAAACGGGACCAACATCTTAACGAATGAGATAGGGATTCCATCTGAACCTGCAGCATTGGTTTGAACTTCCATAATCTTGCGTGATACTTCGTTGGCTGTAGTCCTTCGGAATTCGAACTGCATCCCACCACGGTCCGTAGCGGTACGGTGCGCCGGTTCAACTTCTGCTCTATTGTCAGTCACAAGCAGTCGATGTCCCTCGCAGAAGAAACGGTTCATCTCATCAGGATCAGCATGTTCAGCGGCAACGTTCTTCTTGGCGTTGTTATGTACACCCTCACGCCGGAGGTTGCTTCAAAGCTTTTTTGCAAATTTCGTCTGCATACCGAGTAGTTCAATCCATTTCCCATAAATTCTGTCTTATTCTCTAGCTTCTCATTATTTACCAATCTACAAAAAGCAGACTGTCGTGACCTGACCAAGGTTTCCAGCCTCAGCCATATGTCTGAACAAACAGCAAGCCGGTAATCAGGTACAACAGCTTCACAAATCAGTGATGCTGCTCCGCTTCCATTATTGCTGCTGCTGATGTTGTTAGTGCTGCTGCTTCTGCTGCTGCTGCTTCTGCTGCTGCTGCTTCTGCTGCTGCTGCTTCTGCTGATGTCCTTCGCTGCCAAAGTTAGTTACAAGAATGTCGTCAACGAGCTTAGATAGCTCATATTTATACCCTCCGTATTTTCTCCTCGTTTATCCAGCACTGCTTGCTTTGCCAGTATTTCGCCTCACATCTGTCATGCTTCACGCTAATTTAGTTCAACTCAAATAGAGTGTATCATTACTTGACACAACTCTCAAGTTTTTATATATTTATTTTAATATTATTATTTCACAACAACTATATCCACCACACAGACAAAGTTGACTAATTTCATTGAAGTTATGGAAAACTCAGATGAGCTCAACAAACTTCAAATAACTTCAGTAGAGTTCTCTAAATAACACTATTCTACATACAACATAGAAGTTCAGAGAGAAGTTCAGATAACTTCAGTTAAGCTCTGCTTCGGTAAGGAAAGTCCTATGCGTTCTGATGAACTCTGCCCTACTTCAGAGCGGTTTTACAAACTTTCTAATACTCTTACCAATTTCCTGTAAACTTCAGAGAGGCTATGCATAGTGCAGAGATTTTAATTTCTGGTCTATTCTGCGTGGTGTGAGATGTGACGTGGATCGCTGTCCTGGCGACGTAACATGTCACCTCAACCTTGGATATGATATTTGATGATCACTAGATTAAACTTGAAGTTCCCAAAATTGGGTTCAGAAATTTTTGATGTTCGAAGAATTTATCTGAAGTTCACTAAACAACTATGAAGTGCGCTGAACTTCTTTAGAGTTTAGAATACTCTTTTTGAAGATCACAGAACTACTCCGAAGGCGCTTTAAAGAGTTCCTATGCAATTTATGAATGATCTGATAACTTCAAGAGAAGTTCACTGATCTTTAAAGGAAGTTCTCTAAATTTTAAGCTCACAGTCCAAGGAACGCATAATGAGAAGTTCAGAGATTTTCCGAAGAGAAGTTCCGAGAAGTTGACAGAAGTTCAGAGAACGAATTCTGCCACAAACCCAACATCCCAGGTGTTCCTCGTGGAAGTACAGAGGACTCCTCGGTTTCCATCAAAGTGAATGTCACGTCAACACATTCCTACCCATTCCTTTCTTGACCTGCGTTCGGGCGCGGCCTGCGCTGGTATTGTCTAGTTTGAGATCACCAGATTTTACACATTGAGGATGATTGCTAGTCCCAAGCATCGTCTATTGGTTCTCTGTGTAGTTGCAGCTGATCTGGCAATAACAGAATAGCAACCGTGGGTGGTCAATCATGCTCAATATAGGGGAAGTCCATCGGTTATGGCAGTACTTAAAATTTGCTCCAGTTTTGGTATATGACCGATTCTTTACAATTTTACAAGATTCAAAATGACCGAGTTTTAACAAACATATGAATCATTGTCCATAACAAACAATTCGACAGTGAGCATGCATAAGGGCGAATACGCGATGATCGATTCTCTTCATCGATTTTCTCTTTGCATTGCTACAGCTAAGCGAAACAATTTTCTAGAATTTGTTCAATGCAGAGTAGTAACAGGTTGTATTGGCTATCAAAATCAACAGCAAACGCACCGAGAAACGTTAAATCTAGCGAGTTATTAACAAAAGAGAAAATCGACGAAGAGAATCGATCATCGCGTATAGGCCCTTATGCATGTTCACTGTCGATTTGTCGAATTATAATGTTCGAAAATTCCGCTGTTGTTAATCGTCTGATTTTCGAGAAGGTGTTTTTAAAAATTGTTTCCTGGTCTGTCAGAAATAAGTCTGGTACAATAGCATGTTTATTTGAAAATTTTCCATCTTTAAAATTTAAGTGAAAATTCACCAAATGGAACACAGGCTAAGTCTGGATCTGTGAAAGCATTTTTTTATCTTTCTACACACGTCTGTGCCGACTGGCAACTCTTCTCTCTTGCAAGATAAACATAAACAACACTCCGATGATAGCACTGAGCTGTCAATTAAAAGTTGTTTACGCGTCATGTTAGTGACCCTTCGAAAAAACTCCCACAGTAATTTAGCTAAACTATCACGTTTTTAACTAAACATACCATGCATATCATCGCAAGATGAACCTCAATCCAACCGTGCGGCTTTCCCCATCATTGCTGTTCATTGTTCGAGTAAGTAGCGAATTCTTTTCATTGAAAACATTGAACCGGCTTTCTATCACGTCCACAAATTCCCTCCAACCAGTACGGGCTGTTGCTGGTCCTATCGTTTCTGTGCTACTTCTTCACCCGGACCGGACACTTTGTCTTCGATGACTCGGTAGCGATCGTCAAGAATGCCGACGTTACCAATCCGCGCACGCCCTGGGAGGCCCTGCTTCGACACGACTTTTGGGGCGCCAATCTTACCGACAAGAAAAGCCACAAGTCGTTCCGACCGCTGACGGTGCTCAGCTTTCAGCAGGAAGCTCGCCTATTCGGATTGGATCCAACGCAGATGAAAACCACCAACTGGATGCTGCACACGGTGATTGGCCTATTGCTGCCCACGTTCTTCCAGGTGGTCAGCTGGAAGCGAAGGTGCGAGCCGTGGGGTGTGGAATACTGGTCTGCCGTGCTGTTTGTAGTACATCCGATCCATACGGAAGCGGTGGCCGGTATTGTTGGCCGGGCCGAGCTACTGACCGCCGTCGGATTTGTGCTGGCTGTGATAGTGTACGGTGGACTGATTGAAGGTAAGCTTTGGTTCGTTTCGAAGTGATTTAAAAATGAAAATTTTATTTTCAAATTTGAGTTCAGTAAAATTTGTTACAAGCAAAGCATTTAAATCCTCCACTAGGTACTTAAAATTAACTTAATTGATTAAAAAAAAACTGGTATGCTTTCTACTTAACCTAACCGAAAGTCTTACCGCCTAGTCCAGTAATCAGTCGTCAGAGGGGGTTTGAAACAAGAATTCGTCGGAATCTTCGATTTGGGAACTCGAATTGTGCCAAAATCATTCGTTTTAGAACTGCAATTGAACATGAATTGAGCATTTGATTAGTTTGAAATTTACCATTTCAGCTCACGTTTCTATTTTTAAGTACGTGCTAGTATTTTCAACAGTATTTATTTTAACCGCATTGTCTGTATTATGCAAGGAAACCGGAATCACCATCTTGGTTAGTGTGACAACTGTATTCACCCTTAAATTTATACTAAAACGGAACAACTCTTTTAGGCCACCTGTGCAGCCTTGGACGCGTTGACGCATATCAACCTGCAACGTCCCATCCGTACATTCCTGGACAACCGCCCACTTGTAAATCGCTCTATCATCCTGTTCCTTATGACCTGCACCCTTATCTACGCGCGTCTTCACGTCCAAAACTTCACCACCCCTCAATTTCGCGACAAAGATAACATCGTAGCGTTCAGCAAAGGTACGACCAAGGTCCTTTCCCAGAATTACCTCTACTGTTTGAACCTATGGCTGCTGCTGTGCCCCGATTGGCTCAGCTTCGATTGGGCACTGGAATCGATTCCACTGGTCAAATCACCCAGTGACTACCGAGTCACGTTCATTGTGATATTCTACGTCTTCCTGGTGGGACTGATCATCCGCAACCGACGTCAACCGCAAGTGCTGAAAGGACTTGCTTTAATGCTCATTCCATTCCTACCGGCTTCCGGAATCATTCGGGTTGGATTTGTGATTGCCGAACGGGTTCTCTACATCCCGTCGCTAGGGTTTTGCTATCTCGTTTCGTTCGGATTTGTAAGACTGTACGAGAAGCTAGACATTCGATGGATTCGGATAATGCTCGGAACAGGATTGCTGCTGGTTTGTGTGATATTCGTCCTCCGGACGGTGCAACGTTCTGCCGAATGGGCAACGGAACATATTCTGTTCCGATCGGGCCTCCGAGTGGTCCCGAACAATGCCAAAGTGCACTACAACATTGCCAAGCTGGCAACGGATCAAGGCGATAAGAAGACAGCATTTGCCTTTTACCATCAGGCACTGAAACTCTACCCGGAGTACGAAGTGGCCCACATGAATCTGGGAAATTTGTACAGCGACGCGAAGGACTACCAGCGGGCCTTGAGGCATCTGCAGAAGGCCATCCAGTATCATGAGGACTTTCACACGGCCTGGATGAATCTGGGCATTGTGCATGCAGCGTTGAAGAACCACAAGGAAGCACTGGTTAGCTACCAGCGAGCGCTGAAAGGCAAGAAGCACTACCCCAACTGTATGTTCAATTTGGGAAATTTGGTAAGTCTGCAACAATTTTGATTAAGTTTATACTGAGCATGTTGACCAGATTGCACGAGCTGATTGAAATATTTCATTCAAACAGAATTGTAACTGTTTAAAAGCGTTACTTTAACTTTTCCCCTCCAACAGATATGAGACTGATATGCGAATATAGGTAGTGAGTGATCACTATATGAAGGTCTCGTAACTTTGTCTGAAATTCGGTTTACTTTTGTAAAAGTATACTGATTCCTAATTTTTCAATAAGTATCCTAAAACACTGTGAAACATCAGCAACAGCATCTCAAAACATGCTGCAACAAACTAAAAAGTCCTGAAATATTCCCAAACATGTTTAAACCCTAACACTGTTCTATTGTATGAGAGCTGATAACATCAACGTTGTATGATACTACCTAACGCATCATAAAACAGGGAGCCAAGAACAAATTCTGTGAACGGTACTCGGCTATAGAGAAGGAAGTAAAGTGATCTTGAAGATGGGACAAGCAACCGTTGGTGGACTCCCAGAATGACAAAGGGGAGAAAACCGCAACAACTGGCGGTATTCGACTTCTCTGCGATATCTCACGAAGCCATGAGTGGAGCAAGGATGAACCAAAGGATGACTGTGACAGTTGCTTACCGACTACACTGACCAGTAGAAACTTTGGTTTGAGCACTTAGATCAACTTCTTCTAACAACCAATCAGCGAGCAACATCTCGGTATGAGCTAAGAGGCTCCATCATTGCAGGAGATAGAAGCATCTATCCGAAGCATAACATCTAACAAGGCCCCCGGGGTCTATCGCATTGCTGCAAAGATGCTCAAAGCTGATCCCATGCTATCCGCACAAATGTTAAATCCGTTATAATGTCATTTCTGGGACATTGCAGTTTTTCCGACAGTCTGAATGCAGGGCGTCATGGTGCAGGTCGCAAAGAAATGGGATCTGACTGTGTGCGACAATTGGCGAGGCATCATGTTACTGTGTATTGTTTTTAAAGTTCTGTGCAAAGTTATACTCAATCGGATTCAGGAGAAGATCGGCGAATGGGAGTAACCAACTGTCATAATGGCTGAGTTCTCCAGTTACAACCTCGCCTCCATCAACATCAACAATATCACGAACGGAACGAAAATTGACTCTCTTCGGACCTTTGTACGAACGCTGGAGCTAGATATCGTTTTCCTCCAGGAGGTGGAGAATGATCAGCTCTCTCTCCCTGGCTTCAACATTGTCTGCAATGTGGACCAGGCAAGGCGAGGAACGGCAATCGCGCTGAAAGACCACATTCAGTTCTCGCATGTGGAGAAGAGCCTGGATGGCCGCCTCATCGCTTTGAGGGTGCAAAACACGACTCTCTGTAATATCTATGCGCCATCGGGGACAGCTGCTCGTGCGGAAAGAGAGAGATTCTTCAACGGCACGATCGCATATTACCTTCGGCACAACACGCAACACGTCGTCCTCGCTGGCGATTTTAATTGCGTGCTTCGCCCGAGCGACTCCACGAGTTCAAACACAAGTCCGGCGCTCCGAGCGACCGTACGGCAGCTGCAGCTTCAAGACCTGTGGCTGATATGCGAATATGCACCCCCGCACCCACATACGTTACGCACAATGCGGCATCCAGGCTCGATCGCATGTATGTAAGCTATGGGCTTTGCGAGCATCTGCGAAGTGCTGCCACACACGTATGTTCGTTCACAGACCACAAAGCTCTTACAGCGCGAATTTGCCTTCCGCACCTCGGTCGTGAACAAGGACGTGGATTCTGGTCCCTCCGTCCTCATCTTTTGACTGCCGAAAACATCGATGATTTCCAAGTCCGGTGGCAGTTTTGGACCCGCCAACGGAGGAATTTCCCCAGCTGGATGGCATGGTGGATCTCATACGCGAAGCCAAAAATTAAATCGTTTTTCCGCTGGAAGTCAAGCGAAGCATTCAGCATCTTTAACGCTGAATACCAACGTATCTACGCGCAATTGAGGCTCGCGTATGATGGCTACTACCAAAATCCAGGCATGTTGACGACTATCAACCGTGTGAAAGCGAAAATGCTCACACTGCAGCGACGCTTCGCACAAAATTTCATTCGGATCAATGAAACATTCGTAGCTGGAGAGAGCATATCCACCTTCCAGTTGGGTGATAGACGACGTAAAAAAAAACAATAATCACAAAGCTGCAGAACGAGCGAGGAGAGCAGATTCAAGGCTCCCTGGAGATCGAGCAGCACATGCTCCGACACTTCAAGGACTTGTATGCGGCGGGGGAGACCAGGCAAGTTGGGGAGGAGATGTTTGAAACCGAGAGAGCAGTACCCGAGAACGACGAAGCTAACGCTGCTCTTGTGGCAGAGATCAGCATCAACGAATTGAAAAATGTCATCCGAACGTCACAAAAACGAAAATCGCCGGGTATCGATGGTCTACCGGTAGAGTTTTACCATCGAACTTTCGACATCATCTATCGAGAGCTCTACTTCGTCACCAATGAAGCTATGACGGATGAGCTACTTTCGGAATTTGCCGATGGCACTTTCGTACTGGTTAAAAAGAGAGGTAGCGATGGAACAGCGAGAGCATACCGTCCGATCAGCCTGCTCAACGTCGACTTCAAAATTCTCTCCCGCGTCATGAAGACCCGCCTGGAACACATTCTCCGGACACATCGAGTCCTGAGCGACGCGCAAAAATGTGCCAACACCGATCGATCCATCTTCCATGCCACGCTCTCGCTTAAGGATCGTATAGCACAACTAACCGCGAGAAAGCAAAAAGGGAAAATGATCTCTTTCGATCTCGACCACGCGTTCGATCGGGTCTCTCACGAGTTCCTGCATCGGACTCTTCTATCTCTGGGTTTCAACCAGGGTTTCGTCAGCTGGCTCTCTCGGATCGCTGCTGCGTCTTCCTCACGTCTGCTAGTGAATGGGCGCCTTTCACAGCCGTTCCGTATAGAGCGATCCGTACGGCAGGGAGACCCAATGTCGATGTTACTTTTCGTGCTTTATCTCCATCCCCTCCTCACACGGATAGAGCGAGTTTGTGGTGGTGACCTTTGCGTTGCATACGCCGACGACATCACGTTGATTGCAACCACAACACAAACAATAGACCGTATTTACCAGCTGTTCGGCAGTTTTGAGATAGTTGCCGGGGCAAAATTAAATCGGCAAAAAACAGTGGCTATCGATGTTGGATTCGTCAATGGGAACCCACTTGTAATACCAGGACTGCAGACGAAGGAGAATGTGAAGGTTCTGGGTGTTATATTCACCAACTCAGTGCGGCTGATGGTGAAGCAAAACTGGGATGCTTTAGTAGCCAGAATAACGCAACTTATTTGGTTGCATAACATGCGCTCCCTTACCCTGCAACAGAAGGTGATTTTGTTAAACACCTTTATTACAGCGAAGGTGTGGTATCTTTCGTCTGTAATACCACCACAGTGTGTTCACACGGCGAAACTGACAGCGACGATGGGAACATTCCTGTTTCGTGGGCTGCCCGCACGAATTCCAATGCAGCAGTTGGCACGTAGCAGAGACAAAGGTGGACTAAAGCTACAATTGCCAGCGATCAAATGCAAAGCGCTTCTCATCAACCGCCACCTGCAGGAGATCGATTCCATTCCCTTTTATCGTTCTCTTCTCTCCCAAAATATTCCTCCCCCTTCCGATCTTCCTTGTTTCAAACTGCTTTCTCAGCAGACTGCTTTGCTTCCACCCAACATCCAACAAAATCCCACCAGCGATCAAATTCATTGCCTCTATCTTGAGCAAACCGAACTGCCAAGGGTGGAACGGAACCAGCCAGGTCAAAATTGGAAAAAAAATCTGGACAAATATTTCGTCCAGAGGATTAACGTCGTGCCAACGCAGCGATCTCTACATGTTAATCAACGAGAAGACGGAGCACCGCAGACTAATGAACATTATCGGACGTGCAAATGATTCGAATTGTCAGCACTGCATGGTGTCTATTGAAACGCTACAGCACAAGTTCTGCGAGTGCCCTCGTATAGCTGCAGCATGGACGCACGTACAACGGAAAATAATTACGACTCTTGGCGGATGGCAACGACTTTCCTTCACCGAGTTGATACGACCAATCTTGGGCAACATTGTAGCAGCCAGAAGAAATGAAATTCTTAAATTGTTTATAAAATACATCAACTATATTAATGCAAATATTAATAACAGAATAGATGTAGGTGAACTAGAATTCCTTCTGAATTTAGAAGAGTAATATTTTTTACAAATTGAATGTGATATCTATTAGCTAAAAATAAACAAACTATATTTTACAAAAAAAAAAAAAAATCCCTGTATTTGGTTGTCTACCAAAAAGCTTTCGATCGACTCAATAACGAGAATCTGTGGGACGCCCTGAGGCGCAAGCAAGTCCCGCATAAAATCGTCAACATTAGCGAAGCGCAGCCCTAGTAAAAATAACCATAAAAGAGAGCTTAACAACGTGTTCGGGGTATCATCCAAACCATTTGTGGGATAGTTCACCCATCCGGGATACAGTTCGTTTATGGTATTTGTTTATTAGGGAGTGCGAGCACAGTTCTGCATAACTTGTCCGACCCTAAGAGAAGAGGTGGCGAAAATGAACCAAGAAAAGAGGAAGAAGCCAATTGTCACCTCTTCCTCTTAGCTGCTGATCCTCATAGTAATTGACGAGATCTTGGTAGCTGCAATTGATCGTGTAAAGAACCTTGGGCTACTTTGGCAGCCCACACGACCAATGAGAACGACCCAAATTTGAGTTTAGTGCAAGAACTCAGCGATGATTTGCGTCATGTTTTTCTGTGGAAAATCTCAAAAATTTATCGGAAATGGGGGAGGTAGCTCATCGATTCTTCCGGTTCGCCTCCTAGCATCGTGCTATAAGGTACCAGGCGATAACCAGGGTAGTTGATCAATAGCTTGATGACGTCATTTCGTTGGCGTCTGCTATGGGAAATTCTCATAGCAGGCGTTGACGATGGGACGTTGTCGAGTTGTTGAATAGCAACTATCGTGGTAACCTAGGTGGTAACTCACCGATTACCTGTCGATCTGCCAAATTTGGAAAGACGTCTGCATTGAATTGTCTCATATAATAATATTCCGCCCACTATATCACACGAAATTGCGAGTAGTTGAGTGGAATGGAGATAAGTTAAGCATTGGGTACAGGACCAAGTCTCCCCTGGGTGGTGCCAGAAGATGAGCGCAATAGAATCATCAAGTTGCCATAAGGCACGGAATGAGACTATTGCATGGCTGGGTAGTCAAAGTCTTCCATTCGTTAGTCATTTCAGGTGGATTAGAACAGGTTTAGGTTTAGGGTGGGCGTTGGCCAGATTTGGTTTCCTAAATAGGACCTAGATTATTTAATACACTAGTAACCTCAACTTCTGTCACAATGTTTCATTGTGACTAATCAACACTCAATGGGTAAAATATCAAATTTGCGGTAAATTTGAAAAAAGGGAACTTGGAGTGTAGAGTGCACTGTCCACTGGACGATTCTGAAGCCTGACCAAGTGAGTGGGTTACGGGTTTATTTGATTGTACGTCATTTCCAAGTTATATATAGATACATTCATACCATTGGCATTTTGTATTTGAGATAAGACAGAGACAGGATGCGGAGGGCCCGCTTAGGGGGAGCGTAACCCATGTTATGGCTTCCATTTATTAAATAGTTCAGATAGGCTGGAAATGATAGGTTCATGATGAGAAAATGTGCCATATGGTGCCCGTTCACTGATCAAAATTAGATTCAAATCGTCAGGCCCTGCCCTGGAATAAGGGAATTGACGATGATTTGTCAAGTTTCATTTTGCATTTGCATATAATTGTAAGTTTAGGTTTGCTTTTGTAATTGTAAGATAGATAGTTTGCCTCAATTGAAACATTGAGTTAAACATGACGAATCATACCTCTAAAATAGTAGTAGTTACAGTGCCGCATTATCTAACTTTTGTTTTGTTTGTTTACATATAACTAATACTAATACCTCCTTGTTTTCTCTCTAATTTGTCTACTATGTCCCACCATGAGAGATGAGCTACCGTACATGGTACACGCTCATATACACTCCCAAAATAGTATGCCGCAAGTAAGTATATCACAGAGGCAACTAAAGATCCAGAAACAAAAACCGAAAACGCTGAACGGCAGATTGGTTTACAGTGGTCGACCAGGGTGTGTGCTGATAAATTACAAAATTACAATTACATCATTATTCCATACATCAGCTTGAATTACGTTGATCGATATTACATTTTTTTTGCTGTGCACTACACCACCGGAGCCAGCAAAGTTCAACAATCCATCGTTGCTTATGCCTTTGTTGTCGTTTGGAACCAGCGAGGTAGGTGACGATTGTGCGTATTTCTCGCGTAAATTTTGAAAAGGGCCTAGCCTGAACAATACGTAAAGAGCAAATTGAAACATTGTACGTCGCGTGAAAGTGGAACTTAATGAAGGCCTAAGTACTTTTTCGTAGTTTTTAGTTTTCGGATTTGAAAGATCGTCGGTTACAGTGGCCTGCTTACTGAGCAGAAAAACGCGGTCCCAGGTCCTTACATATCAAAGAGATTTATAGTAAAATCGCTTGTGTATCGTGTATTTTGCGAAACTCGTTGTTGTCGTTGGTTCCGGGTTTGAATGGATACAAAAATTAGAGCAACGGTATTATGTGATATGAGGGGCTCGGTGGCCTTAGAGCAACCGTTTTTGCTTACTGAGCAGAACATCATGAGTCTAATCTCAGGCCCATCCACAATCAAGATTCGTCAATCGTTTTATTTGTTAATATGACTACATGGTAATAACAGCAACTCGGTGATTAAAAAGGTGCTCGTCTGCCTAGTGGCAAACGTTTTTGCTTACTGAGCAGAAGACCGTGGGTTTAGTCCCAAGCTCCTTCGCGTTATATGATCGTTAGGACATTAATTCAGCTTATCGTTTACCAAAACGAACCCTGCTGCAAACCCAACCCTCTTATCCAACATCCCAGTGATTCCTCGTGGAAGTGCAGAGGTGTTCTCGGCTTCCATCAAAGCGAGTGTCATGTCAACACAATCCTTCCCATTCCTTTCTTGACCTGTGTTCGGGCGCGGCCGGCGCTGGTATTGCCTAATTTAAGATCACCAGTTTTTACACATTGAGGATGATTGCTAGTCCCAAGCATCGTCTATTGGTTCTCTGTGTAATTACAGCTGATCTGGCAATAACAGAGTAGCAACCGTGGGCGGTCAATCAAGCTCAAGCTTAAGCTCAAGGAAAATCTCAAAAATTTATCGGAAAATGAGAAGTCGTCCGGGAAGCCGAAGAGGAAGGAAAAGGCCAACGTCGCTGGGTCCGGAGTGGCGTTTGTAACGGAGTCGGACGGTGAAGCGAAGCGTGACGATGGGAATCTGAGTCAGTTCTGGTGGATTCTCGATTCAGGCACCTCCGAACACATGGTGCAGTCAGTGGATTGCCTTCGAGACGTGGTGAAGCTGGACAATCCGGTGCCAATCGTGGTGGCCTCCGGGAAGGTCGTGTACAGCTATCACTCTGGCACGGTAAGCATGGTCTCGATGGTCGGAAAGCTTAAAATCAACAGCGTGGTGAACGACGTCCTGTACGTGCCGGAACTGCAGTACAACCTGTTTTCCATTCGGAGCATCGGCAAGCTTGGGATGCGTGTGACGTTTGGAGGTGATGCTGTGGAAATCAACTGGTAAATTGTCCGGCAAGCTATACGTGCTGAACGCCACCGTGAAGCGTGGACCAGTAGATGGAGCGCTGGTAGTCTTGCCGGTGAACGAGTACGAGCTGTGGCATCGGAGGTTCGGCCACATTGGCAAGAGTGGTCTAAAGACTCTGGTGCGCAACGAGATGGTCAACGGCATGGTGCTGAGGAAGGACGCATTTCAAGAGAACGAAGTGTGCGAACCTTGTGTGCTTGGGAAGCATGCGAGACAGCCAGAGATCCAACAAGCCGTTGGAGCTGGTACACAGCGACGTGTGCGGTTTCCTGACCCCGACAGCCTGGAACGGAAAAAGGTATTTCGTTACATTCACCGACGATTTTACCCATTTTAGCGCCGTATACATCCTTGCGGCGAAAAATGAGGTACTGGAGGTCTTCAAGCATTACGCGAGCATGGCTGAGGGGCATTTCGACAGCAAGATCCGTCGCCTTAGGTGCGACAACGGCGGAGAATACGTCGGCAACGAGTTCCAGCAGTACTGCCGAGACCGTGGAATGCTAGTGGAGTACACCGTTCCATACACGCCACAGCAAAACTGGACGATCCTGGACAAAGCGAGGGCGATGGTTCAAGATTCTGGCCTACCGAAGAACCTTTGGGGCGAAGCAGTTCAAGCGGCGGTGTACATCGTAAATCGGAGCCCGACGATGGCGTTGAACAAGAAGACGCCGTACGAGATGTGGTACGGGCACAACCTCAGACGTGTCCAAACTCCGCATCTGGGGGAGCAAGGCCTACAGATTCATTCCCATGGAGAAGCTAGACGCGCGTAGCCAGGTATGTTACTTCGTGGGCTACGGTACGAACGGGTATCGTTTGTGGGACAGCCACAAGCAGAAGGTGTTTCTTGCTCGTGACGTCATCGTGAATGAATCAAGGTATACGTCGACCAGTGAAGAACCTGTGAAAAATGTCAAAGACGACGAAGCGCAACCGGTTTGGACCCGACCGGAATCGCAGGCGGTGGTCCCAGATGAACCAGTAGTTGCAATTGAGCCAGTAAATAAACAAGTTGATCCTCCAAACGACGACTAGGATGAGGACAACGATGAAACACTGGTGGAAGAAGAGGTTAACCCGAGAAGAAGCGTACGTGTACGGAAGGCCCCGGCAAAGTTGGGCGACTACTCGTGCCTGGCGTACGCGTTGAATGCGGAGAACTACGTGCAGAACCTACCGGACACCATTGAAGGGATGAAGTCGCGAGAGGATTGGCCGCGGTGGCGTGAAGCCATTGAGGACGAACTAAAATCACTAGCTGAAAACAATACCTGGGAGCTGGTGGATCTACCGTCGGGACGAAAACCGGTGGATTGCAAATGGGTGTTCAAGCTGAAGATGACGCCGGATGGCAACGTAGACAAGCACAAGGCGAGATTGGTTGCCAAAGGATTCACGCAGCGGTATGGATATGATTACTCTGAAACCTACGCTCCGGTGGTGAAGATGTCGACGGTTCGAATGGTGCTGGGATTGGCAAACCAGGAAAATTTGCTGATCCACCAAATGGACGTCCGGACGGCGCTCTTGAACGGTCATCTCTCGGAGGAGATCTACATGCGCGAACCTCCAGGATTTGAGGAGGGGGATCGAGTCTGTAAGCTAAACAAATCCATCTACGGTTTGAAGCAGGCATCGAAGGCGTGGAACGACTATTGTCACGAGTTTGCAACCCGGATCGGCTTTCGCAGGTCCGAGAGTGACAGCTGCCTGTACGTATGTGAGCGTGATGGTGAGAAGGTGTTACTGCTGCTGTATGTCGATGATATCCTCGTCGTCTCTCGTTCCTTGGGTGTCATCGGTACCATCAAGAACCTGCTGAAGTCGGAGTTCTCGATGCAGGACATAGGCGAAGCGAAGATGTTCCTGGGATTGAAGATTAACCGGGACGTGTTGTCGGGACGAATGCGACTAAGTCAGGAACACTACACGAAATCGATCCTGAAGCGATTCGAAATGGAGAAGTGCAAGCCCGTATCAACTCCCATGGAAGCGGGTCTGCAACTTGTGAAGAACGACACGGACGAGAAGCTGGAGAAGCCATACCGGGAGCTGATAGGTTGCCTCACCTATTTGATGGTGACGTCCAGACCAGATCTCAGCGCAACGGTGAATTACTTCAGTCAGTTCCAGAGCAATCCATCCGAAGATCACTGTGTGCACGCCAAGCGGATTTTGCGGTATCTGCAGGGGACAGCTTGTTAAGGAAGCAACCTCTATCAGTAAGCAGCCCTATTTTTATTTCACGCAGTGTGCTTGAGGTGTTCACTTTATTATTACCGGTACTATCATTAGTGTATAAAACTAGAGTCGGTGTATAATGAGTCACGCCAAGAGTGAAGCCAAGTCTACCTATTGAACCGTCAAACCGGCTACCTATCGGGCAAAGAAAACAAACATTACGATGCTATGAAAGGTCCACGAAAGGTATTGCAATAAAATATAAAATATAATCGAAGAAATGAGCATACACACGCAGTGAGCATTAAACTGTCATGTGAAACGTTCGGTAATGATCAGTAATGAGAATTTATACTATTTTTTGTTAAGATAATTTGACAAAATCACTGATATAATGATTTATTACAGCCGCATGTTTTTTTCTCTCGCTAGAAGTCATTTGAAGTTGTTGTAGAAGTCCTCTGTTGCCAAGTGAAAATAATGGGAATCTTTCGAAAACCGTGATGCGAGTTCAACTGTTTTTCTCTTGGCGTGACTCATTATACACCGACTCTATATAAAACTAACTCTAAATACAAAACACGTTGTTCTTTTGCTCTCTTTAAATAATTATTGTTTCGTGAGTTTCTTGTGTCCATCCGAAAACCATTTCAGGTTTTGGACCCAGAACGTTTTCAGCATCATCGGAAAATATCGGTCGAAGTGGTTTGCGCGATGGAAGAAGAGAAATCGGAACGGCTCTTTCTGCCTCTATTTGACGGCACTAACTATTCCGCGTGGAAGTTCTGGATGGAAATCCTTTTGGAAGAACACGAGCTCGTGGAGTGTGTTCGCACTCTCGCTAGTGAAGTGCAGGAACTGAAGGATGCGGAAGGTGACAGTGCCGAAGTGAAGAGAGGAAAAGCTGCTGAACGGGAAAAGCGAGCGAAACGTGACCGGCTTCTGGTATCTCGGATCCATGACTCGCAGCTCGAGTACATCCGAGATAAACAATATTACGGCGAGTGTTCGAGCGGCGGAGCATCGCGAGTCGGATGCATCTTAAGCCTAGTATACAGATCGAAGCGAAACGAAAATTGAAGCACGCGAAAAATCATGAAATTTCGCTAGCGAAAAAGGTTGCGAAAAAATGTTTGTGGAACATTTTCCAGTTTCCTTTTTTCGCAGTTTACAGTTCATGTGAAACGAAATCGGTCAGTTTACACCTCCGGTGAAGTGAAAATCTGACAGATACGCTCTTTCTCGAAACGTCAACTTTTCGCTTACCTGCTGCTCTGAGTGGTGCGAAGTGAAATTTTCTTCATGTTGGTAGTGTTGAAATAAACGTTTCATCACCGTCGGTTGGTAGAGAGAAGTGTCAAACGGCTTTTTGTGCAGAGCCGATTCGTGACTTTGTGATTGTTTGTTGACATTGTTCATAGCTGGAGTTTTTACGGAGTGGAATAAAATTCAGAATGAAGTGTTTTGCTCACTTATTTGTATAAATTGTTGCAAATCAGATGCAAATTTAATGTGGCCGACGATATCTATGGAAGTGCTGTTGAAAGTCCCTGGGAACTCCAATGGCACAATTTGACTTCCCTCCAAATCGTGTGAAACTCGAACATGAAAACTCTATAGAACCCCCGTAGAACCTCGCTGGCAGCAACTAAAATATCCACTGAAACCTCTTCTGTCGCGGGAAAAATCTGTTGAAATTTCCTGGAACTTTTGTACTATCATCACAAATCTCCTTAGAACGTTCTCCGAAGTCACAGTCGTTCCTGAGCGAAAAAAATCGGAGGGGTTTTTTTCAGTGCAGGAGTCTACTTTGGTCCAAAATACGCAATAATACTGTTATTTTTAATTGTTTGAGTCGTTTCGAATCACGTTTTTAAAAAGATCAAAAACATTACTGAAAAATATTTATTTTTTATTTTGGACGATAACAATACTTCTATCTATTTCAACGAACCACAATGATAAAAAAGTGGTTCGATTTGACAGCTCGAAAGTGGTTCAATTTTGAGGTCCGTCTTCGCACCACTCAGCTGCTGCTCTTTTCGCTAGCGCTGCATGCGCGAAAAAAAATGAACGTAAGCGAAAAAGATACGATCCACAAAATAAGATTTCGCTGGATCGTATCTGTTTACAGTTCAAAGCGAAGCGAAATATTTGCCAATTGCGTTTTTCGCGCAGGTGAAAAATGTAGTATTTTGTATAAGATTTTCGCTTCGCTTGGATCTCTATACAGGCCTTTAAGCGAAAGATGTTGACCATGCATTTCGACGGAGGAAATTTGCAGCAGCACTTTCTTCAGTTTGACAAACTCGTCCGGAAATACCGTGCGACAGGTGCCGAGCTGGAAGAGGTCGATGTCATCTGCCACCTTTTGCTGACTATCGGGTCATCGTACTCGACTGTGGTGACAGCGCTTGAGACGATGCCTGAGGAAAATCTGTCGCTGGAATTCGTGAAGTGCCGGTTGCTGGATGAGGAGACGAAGCGAAAAGGTGTGGAATCGTGCACCCCATTCAGCGAGCAAACTGCTTTCGCTGGCTCACAATGGCAGCCAAAGAAGCCGATCAAATGTTTTGGCTGTAAGAAAGACGGGCACAAGATGTCGGAGTGTCCGGTGAAGAAGGAGAAGAAGAAATCAGGTGATCGTAAGTCAAAAGCGCATTTAACTGATGGTCGTCGGTGTGAGCAGAGGAAACAAAGGTCCGGACCGTTCCGGTCGTATACGGTGGTATATCGATTCCGGCTGCTCAGATCACCTTGTGAACGACAAGGCACTCTTCGATGAACTCAAACCGTTGCGCAATCCGGTTGATATAGTAATTGCAAAGGACGGCGAATCGATCGTGGCCAGGTATTCCGGCACGGTGAAGGTAATTTCCAGCGTTAACGGTAAGCACATTGAGTGTACAATAAAAAACGTTTTATTTGTACCTGAGCTTCGTTGCAACTTGTTCTCAGTTATGAGAATTGACGAAGCAGGTATGCGTGTGGTGTACGTAGGAGGAAACGTGAAAATTTACCGTGGCTCAGAAATCGACAGTTGGTTGTGACGCGAGTGAATCGTTGCTAACGTGCGGTCGTATTTCAAAGGACATGGAGCTGTGGCACCGGCGTTACGGACATCTGAATGCTAAAAGCCTTGATCAACTGTTTCGTGGTGAGATGGTTACTGGAGTGAAACTCCCGGGTGGTTCTGGAGACAATAAACGTGTTATTGTGTGTGAGCCGTGCGTCTTGGGGAAACAGACTCGGAAGCCGTTCATGGTACGCGAAACGAAACGGTCGTCGCGAGTTCTCGAAATAATACATTCGGACGTGTGCGGGCCGGTGACGCCAATTGGGCTGGACGATGTGAAGTATTTTGTAACTTTCATCGATGACTGGTCACATTTTGCGATGGTATTTTTGATTGAATCGAAGGACGAAGTGTTTGAACAGTTTCGGAATTTCGAGGCTCTAGTGACGGCTAAATTCGGGACAAAGATTAGTCGCCTACGTTGCGATAACGGTGGGGAATACCGCTGCAAGCAACTTGAGCGCTATTGTAAGCAGAGAGGTATCCAGGTGCTCTAAATACAAAACACGTTGTTCTTTTGCTCTCTTTAAATAATTATTGTTTCGTGAGTTTCTTGTGTCTATCCGAAAACCATTTCACAGCTGACCACGGACTGGTGTACGACCGGTCGACCGGTCCCATCCGGCAAGTGACTGGCTATGCGGACGCGAACTGGGCTACGGATATCAACGACAGGCGTTCGGTTTCGGGAATCCTGTTCAAGCTGTACGGAGTCACAGTCTGTTGGAGTACCAGGAAGCAGAGCACCGTATCCTTGTCGTCGACCAAAGCGGAATGTTCCGCTCTAGCAGACGCAGCGTGCGAGGCCATTTGGATCGGCAAGGTCTTGAAGGATTTGGGGGTGCTCGAACCGCAGCCGCCACTTTTATATGAAGATAATCAATCAACCATTGCTATCATGGAATCAGCCGGACTTTCCAAACACTTGTCAAGATGGTGGAGTTTCGTAGCATCAGATTCCTCCGGGTACTTGTTCATGACAGCGGTGAATATGGCCTTGAACTTGAACCAATTCTCAGCCTTGCCATCGAACGTTGGCAGCGGGGTGTGAAGCAGCGGCGATGATTGAACTCGTACTGCCTGTTGCTGCACAGGTAATGGTACAGGAACGATGTTGGCTTCACGTTTGACCGCTTCTAACAATCTGCATAAAGTTGCTCTTACCTCGTTATGCAGATCCTCGAACTCGACGTACTTTGCCTCCTGTTCTTCAGCATTTCCTGGTGCTAGAGCGTAAATCCTATTCTGGAAGGTATTAAACTCTTCGTAAGCAGCGTCAACCGCTTTGAGATGCGTTTGTAGTAGAAATTCATCTGGAACAGTATGTTTCTGTTCAGCCCGTTGTAGCACATTCTTGATTCGTGTAACCTTGCCTTTTACGGCTCTGCTGCTGAACGAGAGCTTGAAATTCTTCCGCCATTTTCTTTTTCCGCTAGTTTTTTGCCTGTACCCGCTTCTGCTCTCCGACTGGTGTGCTGAACACCTCTCAATCCGGATCCTTTACAGGAGTAAGTATTCACTTCCGACCATGTACCATGTACCGCGAAAATACTTCGAAAATCCGGCAACGTAGGACCAAAGTGTCGTAGACGTAGTAGTAGAAACGCGTGGACTGTACTTGTACGTTTTGTTTATTCTGGTTGATTTTAGAAAGGTACAAAAAGATGTGTACGAAGGATTTTTGATTTCCTGTAGATTGAGAAGTAGAAAAAAAGAGCAAAAGAAAAATTCTATAAATTTAGTTCAGTGTTATACATTTCTTCACTGCATCTGTCGTCATCTGTGACGGAACAAGTCACGTGATTTTTGCCAAATGTTGACAAATTCGTAAAAAAAAGTAACTGTTTTCGTTGTCCATAAAATCTAAATCCTGGATAATTTTAGTAATGTCCTACACATTTAATTTTGTTTGAAAATTGCCAGCCCGAAAGATTTCCTCCTGGTTGGCAATACTGTGCATTTTTTACTGACTAGACTATCTGATGGTCCAGTCTTTTGTCAAACTTCGTGAATGAAAAATTTGCCCATTTTCAGTGTTTGCCAGAATTGGATTTACTGATTTTAAGGAGATAGATACGCATGATATTGGATAGAATTCCATTTCTAACCTGTCTTTCCAATGGCAAATTATCAATCTGGTCAATTGTTTTAAAAAATCGATACACATTCAAATAACCTCAATATCCATCCTTCCAGTACAACGACATGGGAAACCACACGCTAGCCCTGGCCACGTGGAACGAAACCGTTCGCCAGGACCCGAGGCACGTCAAGGCGTGGAACAACATGATCAACGTGTACGACAATGGCAACCTGCACGATCAGGTGCTCGTTATAACTGCCCGGGCCTTAGCCCATCTACCGGACCACCCGAACCTGCTGGCAGCCCGCGCAATCGCCCTCGCTAAAATGGGAAACTTTGCGGAAGCGGAGAAAATCTACAGCGATCTCATTGTCAAACATCCGGGCGAGGAGAAGTACCTGCAGAACATGGGTGTCCTCTATCATCGCTGGCGAAAGTTGGATCAAGCCGAACGGATGTACCGGGAAGCGTTGAAGATCAACCCCCGCTCGGAGATGGCAAGGAATAATCTCTCAAAGCTGCTGTCTTCCCGGCAGAAGCGAAGCAATTGAATTTGAACGTGTACGTATGTTTTAACCTCGAACAATTATACTCGAAAAGTCGTTTTTAAACCAAATCAACCCAAAAAAAAAAGGCTTTCTTTTCATCCGTTCTACCATGGATCGACATTGGTTGTGTTGTTAAATAAAATCTCTTTTTGTAAACTCACCCGTTGATGATCCGAATGTTGGTGTAATCCCCTTCGATCATTCCCGGCATCTGGTTGGCCGTCAGAACCGTGACCACTTTCAGCAGCGGATCGTCATCGTCGGTGATGACGCCTCCGCCACCCGGTCCGCCTCCCATGCCGTGGTGAATCACACCGCAATCGTCGTCGTCGTCATCATTGTCCATGATGGCCCCAATGGAGGACGCCGACGTCGGAGGTGATGGATCGTTCTTCGACGAGATTATGTAATCGCCTATATTTACAAGCTGTCCGAACGGGTTAGAACCTCCCACTGGATCCTCCAGCTGGAAGTCATTGCTCCGGGTGTCATCGACTATGCTGTCCGCCATGAGCTGATCTACATGACTTGAGACCTCCGATTGTTCCAGCTTCAAGTCGTGATCGTTTGTGATGGGATTGTCCAAAGTGTTGCTGTCTACACTGGGAAGAATTTTGTTGAGGTTGCTGTTGGTGGCGGAGTTCGACCGCACGTGGATGTTCAGATGGGCTTTCAAGTGGTGAGACTTGGCGAAGCGTTTGTCACAGTCTGGACAGCTGGAAAGATGGCCATTGTGATTGGATTAGACTCATGTGCAATTCGTGGGATCTATTCTCAATCTAGTGGCTCAGAGACTCAAGTCACTTGAGTGAACATAGACCTCCATGTCGACCGTTGTCTTGTCGTTTATACTTACGAATACTTTTTGACTCCTGTGTGAATCAACATGTGACTGTTTAGCACGTGTGAATAGGTGAAGCTCTTGTCGCAAACTTCACAAACATAGGGTCTAAAATGCAAGCTATCATTAGAAATACATGTCCAGCACCTTCCCTCACACCCACCCACCTCTCTCCCGTGTGCGTCCGCTCGTGTTTGATCTTACTGCCAAAGTCGGAAAACTTCCTCTCACAATATTTACATTTGTACGGTTTCGCACCTAGAAAACGAAAGGAAATGATCAATTTCCGATTTTCTCATCACCCGCTCGCAGAGCAACACGCCCACCCGTATGTATCCGCATGTGCCGCCTCAACTCGAACGGCACCACAAACGCCTTCTCGCACTCGGTGCACTTGTACGGCTTGTCGCCCCGATGCCGCCGCATATGCGTCTCCAGGGCGTGCTTGTACTTGTACGAACTATTGCACAGCTTGCAAACGTGCTGCTGTTTGATTTGCTTGAGGTTCCTCTTGACTCGGATAACCGTTTCCATCGACCCATCCGGACCGGGCTTGGTTACCACATTTTCGATCGTTGGCTTCTCCTCATTGGGAATGTTTGCCTTTCGAATGGTTTGGATCGTTTTGATCGGGTTCATCGTCGGTTGATTTGTATTGGTGGCGGTTTCATTCGATGATGCTTTGGATTGGGGAAGCTTCTGAAAATATTGATCGCTATCTCCGACGTCATCGTCATACTGAAAGATGGAAATCATCCGTTTTCTAAATAGGCCTTAATCCAAAATAGAAGCAAAAAAAAAATACCTACAATAATTTCCCATGCCTCGGCATCATTTTCGCGCTTGATGTTGGCCAGCTGGTTCAGAATATCGTCCTCCTTGTCCACGTATACTAGTTCCGCATTGAAGAAGATATCAGCACTGCTATCGTCCTGCGGCTTCTTGCTCTCATTATCGACAGTGTGACTATCTTCCCCTTCAACCAATCCATACATTAGCTTCGATCGCTCTTCCTCTCCCTCGTCCATATCAGCCTCCTCTACATCTCCAGCTTGGGAAGCCTGGGAAGGCGGCAAAACATCGTCATACGTTATCAACGAATCATTATCATCGTCGTCGTCAAACAGCGGTTCCGGTGATACTTCCCGTGGACCCACACTACCAGACATCTCATCGTCCTGTACTTCGTCTTTAATCGTCGGCTCCTCCGGAGGAGCACAAATTAAAATCTCTCCATTATTCTCCAGCAACACTGCCTTCTCCTTCGACACCAACTTCACATTCAACCCCGATGGCGGCTTGTAACTGTACAGAACATCCGAACTGATCGGAATCTGAATCTCCGATGAAAACGAATAGGAATCTTCCTCAACCTCCTCACCATCTCTTCCGTTCGTCGCCACCTCCCGGTACGATTGTAGGATCGCATCGGAGCTCTCGCAATTCACCCGGAACCGGTACGCCACATCCAAATCTCGGATACACTGCGAGCAGATCTGATCCGGCAGGGAATCGTCCTTCCGGATCTCCACACTGGTGCATTGCATCACTTTGTCACAGTAGCTCAGATTCGATTCCGGACAGATATCGAACAGGGACCGGATTTGGCCCTCCTGTAGGCAGATTCGACAGGTGATGTTCCATTCCGGGTTCAGCGACATGCTGTATGGCTTTTGCACACAATCTTTTCACTCAAGCCACTCTACTCTCTACGCTTAGCAATATTCGCCATGAAAATAATAATCCTTACTAGGACTTTATCCTAAAGTGGATTAATAAATTATTAACAACTACTTTTCCAAACAATCGAAAGCGATCTGTTTGTTTTTATTTTTTCTTTACTCGAAATCGTTGTTTGCGTTAAATGACATTTTCAAACTGTGTGCTGGTGTGCGAGAGAGGGCGCGAAAGCGCGGAAGTCATCACGCAAGCGTCACGAAAGGGTTGCGTCACGAATCTTTTCCCGGGAATTTTGATTTTCCAACACGGTTACCGCTTAACGCAAAATACTCAACGACTATTGAGAAATGGCCGTAAAAGCTGTACGCAGATAATCACCACTGCATGATGATGATAAGGTTGACAGACTGCATAGGAAATTCATGGAAATTAGCTGTTACCGCGAGGCAATTAATTTATGGATCAAGTCTATAATCCAACCCGCATAGTTGCATAAGCCTTTAGCTGATGTCGATTCAAAAGGCCAAGGAAAAGAAATGAAAAGTAGGCCAACGACAACTCGATTACATAATCTGACTGCACTATTTACTAAGGATGCATATGCACTTGAGTAAGATAAACACGCCCACACGCGACATATCTGCGCATGTAGATTAAGATAGTTTCCCTATATGTTCATCCTCCACGAAGGATAATAACATAGAGGTAACTCTAAGACTAGAAGGTCCCGAAATAACGTGCTCAACTTTTTGGCTCAGCTCTGGTACTCTCTTCGGTCCCAAGCTAATCGATTCACTCCTCGAAACATAGGAAAAACCAATAACCCCTCATTTTAGCTGTCAAACTTTCATAGCGAATCAAAACAAACATTGCGTAGTACTAGAATTTCGACTAGAATGGGGAACGTTAATCGTTTGCTTGGGACCAATAGGCTAGTCAAGTAGTAATCCAATTTAAAATCGTTAGTTTCGAATTGATTGTTGATAATAATCTAATGTTTAAACGTTACAAATGTTCGAATGCTTATTTGCAGAGCCATATCAACAATCAATACGAAACTAACGATTTTAAATTGGCTCACCACATTAGTAGCCTATTGGTCCCAAGCAAACGATTAACGTACCCTATTCTAGTTGAAATTCTATTACTACACTATGTTTGTTTTGATTCGCTATGAAAGTTTGACAGATAACATCAGGGGTGTGTGGATTCATGCAGAACATGCAGGGGTGAGTGAAATAGCTTGGGACTGCTTGGGACCGTTGTTCTGGTACTGAGTGAGCCAAAAATAATAATGATTTTCTTCGGGACCCAGTGGTCTTAGAGTTACCTCTATGGCCATATCGGATCTGAGTTACAAAAAGCAATAAATTCATGAGCATATTGAGAAATCCCGGTTCTAAAAGGACATAGTATATACACACAAAAAATAAAAATAATTTTAGTAAAAATATCACATTTTTAAATTAAAAGTTTCCCGAATTTCGTGTTATGCGACGTGACGATGCGAAGATGAGAAACCCAAAGGATGAGCTCAGCTTTCACATCACCCGGGAATGCTAATGAACATACCGTTTCCATAGTTTATTCCTAGTTGATATCAAGGTAGGTTTCTGAACATTTTGATAGTACTACAATACTAAATTCACTATAATTATTCACTTCCAGGTAAGACAAATATCAGCATATTTAAAAAATAATATCATAGCACTGGCACTACGTATACACTTGGAATATTCTATTTTGAAGCCGCAGATTGCTCCCCTTTATACAACGTTGCACCCGGGCATCGTCATGTCGACCACCTGCTAGGATTTCCATAATGCACAGGTTCTCTCTGCCGGAGTACTTTCTTGCTGTTCTGTTCCGACCAAAAAGGGTTTTTCGGAATGACGATCGTCTTCGGTGCCTTCTCGTTCGTTTTTTTTGCTAACTAACCATGTAAAGAAAGTCAACCGTGCCGCTGCCGAGAACGACAGAAACTGCTCAACTCAAATGCCGTGTGTGAAGGATGTTAATTGGCCCGAAGCGGAAACCCATTCCAGTTCCAGATATAATCCGCCGACGTTGACTCTCTGACTCTTCCTGGCAGACAACTCTGGAGTACACAGCAAAAAAATTTAATATCGATCAATGTAATTCAAGCTCAAGCTGATGTATGAAATAATGATGTAATAGCAAAAAGCAGATACAATATTACATCAATGGATGTAATTTTGTTCGCAAAATCGATGTACATCGTACAACGTTATATTACACAACCGATGGATTGACATGGTTGCAGCAGTTTGGATGTAATATTCAACAACTTTTTTTTCTGTGTAGCATGATAGCATAGCTACGATATAAACTGTAAAATAACAACTATTGATGTTAATAAACATGTTTATGGACCTTCAATCTGTTGTCAAAAGCTTTCAAGCAATATTTATATGCATATAAAAGTGAGTATAAAATGAAAACGAATGTTTTAATATTAAACATACTTGTTTTTAAATTAAAATCGTTCAAGCACAGACAAACAGACATAACACTTGCAAGTTGTTCATCGAACAAGCATTTAACAGACAATTTAAAAGTATCGTAGTTGGTAGTACCGCCACCTGTAGAGCGCAAAGTCAATTCCCTTGTGTTTGACGTTTACACACTACCGCCACCTGTTCAGTGTAGTGCCCACCACAGTGTACTCAACAGATGGCGGTAATGTTTTAGCGACGATGTTTTACAGTGAGAAATATTCAATGAGTTATGTCTGTTTGTCTGTGGTTCAAGTATTACCTCGACAGTCCTACATTTTTAGTTTGACAGTTAAACAACTCGGTTCAAAAGTTCATACTTTTAAAAATATGAATAAGTAACGTTTTTGATTTAAGAACGTGGAAGCTTGAACTTTGAAATGTTTCCGCTTTCTACAAAAAAGAACCAATGCCAACTTTTAATTTCGCTAACGACTTTTTTTAATTTAGTTAATGAATTCTCTTTGTGTATAAGGACTCGAAAACATAGATTAGCCCTTTTTAAGCCCGCGTAGAAATTCGATTATAACTAGCAGAAATTAGCTTAATGTTCGGTATTGAGAGAGACATGGGAAATTCCATAGTGACAGAAAATCATTTTACATAATTATAGATCGCTAATGTAACACATAGATTTAAGATCACCTTGCACAGAATGGAAAATAAAATTAAGTTCGTAGGTTACTCCAAATTCTTCCGAAAGAATTTTCGGCCTAGAAGCGAAAACTTCTCTCCTTAACCGGACAAAAAAAGTAGCTGCTAGAATCAAAAAACTGTGTCTGAACCAGAAAGTGAAAAACTCTCTCTAACGGGAGAAGAAAGTAGCTTTTGGCCGTGACATTAGCATTACAACACAATTTTCATCAAACCTGCAAAACACCCTTCCAATAGAGATTGCTAAAGTGTGATTGTGTCAGTGATTTGTTTTCAGATTAGTTGAAAATAAACCATCCACTCATCTCTGTGTGCTAGATAGAGAAAGACGATTAAACGTCAAAAAGGTCTATGAGGTTTTTGTTTTTTTCTGATGAAAACATTTTGCGTATACGTTAAAGAGACTGTGCAAAACTTCGAATTGTGTGGTCCTCCTCACTGTTCTTCATCAGTAGTTCTTTCGTGATTAGTGTGTGAGTGATGACCACGTTTTGCGTTCATTGCTGCAATCGATGCCGATACTGCCATTCAATGAAATCACTGGAAGTGGATCCCGTTCTGGACTGATGGAGGAGGCTTATTAGATAGTGGAAGATAAAGTGTTTATTGTGTTGTACCTTTTGACTATAGTTTTACGATGTTTTGCATGGTGAACAAGAATCCTCGGCTCTGTAAAGGTAACTCGATTGAGCCTTATCAAATAAATCAAAAAGCAAAACAATACAATTTTTGGAAACCGTAACAACCATGAATTTCCACCCAGTCTCACCCGAGGTCCCACCATGTTTTCTTCAAAAGACAGTCAGCTCAGAGCACATCCTAAAGCCTGTCTGAAGCAGCTCATTATTCCGCGTAGCTGCGTATACCAAAATTAGGGTACACACTACTGTGCTGAGAATGGTCAACATTGCATGCATAACAACAACCCACTCAATCAATTCCACATTGCCCAAGCTAAAGCATTTTAGCATCCAGAAATACTCGGAAATACCATCCGGCTGGAGCTGCTCGTTTTGATACTGTACTGTTATTTTTCACCTGATTGCTTTCACGATGGCCATTCCATCATCCAGCATAGAAAGTTGCAACAACGTTGTTGCCAGATGCAACAGCTCGACCGCACGAAGGTAATAAATGGTAATAAGGTCCGCTACGAGAGCTGATGATGAAGTGAACTTTAGCCAAGACCTTTAAGTGGACGTGTCCCTTCAATTTTCAAGCTTCCGATCCTACAAGAACCCTTAAACCAGATGCTTCAACCAGTTGGGAGCGCTAGTTTAAATGTATTCTTACGAGCTCTTTACTTGCAATTTGTTAAGTATTGGTTCGATTTCCTCCAGAAGGAGTGTTCAAGACCTAGTACCCGCGCAGTAGGGGCCTTAAATCATTGAATTCAGTCCTTCTTTGGAAACTGAACTAATACTTGTTGGAAAGGATTTGGGGTTTTGGGAAAATGATAGCCTGGCTGTGGTTACTTCAAGACTATGTTTATTGAATCCAAATGTTTTCTTATATACTAGATTTGGGCCCTAAAACTCGCATCACGTGGTCCTGATTGTTTCCTATCATTTTGTTCCTAATTGGATCGTTCTGGCAATAAAGATATGTTGAGGTCAGGGTTGAGGTTTTATTACCTCAGAACAAATGTAATTATTGCCGTTCAATCTCAACTCGTACGGCTCACATACGCGCCAGCTACCAGGGATCTTAATTACTCGATCCCTTCCAACCGACTCCTTATCTCGGGACTATAAAATTGTCTTGCTTTGAGAGTATAGTCCATTGGGATTTCAAACGCACGGCCCTACCCGTGAACCCAAGTGAAGCGCGGTATTCGATCGTTATTTTCCTATTAGCTACCTCGGTTCCAGTAGTTCTTCCCTATGCGTGTCTTATCAATGCACCTCTTTTAGTAGCACCCGTTCAGTAAGTCGGCAGGGAACATGATCCTCGTGCGCAGCTAGGTGCGTTATCTGAGCTAGGTCCGAGCCGGCTTTAACGATGCAAGCTAGGAACGTTCGAAAATGTTCTAATCTTCTAGGCAAGTGCGCGCTCCATAAGCGGCTTTTGGTTCGGTTGTCTGTTGACACTGAATTGTTTTATTTTATTTATTGCTCTTGGCGCAAGCCCTACTCCGGCTGCTACTGTGCAGCTTTGGCTAAGGTTTTATTACTTTCTCTCTTATTTCTTTGCGCTTCCTTCGAAGTGAATAATCTGTACTTGCCCGGATATTTTACTTTCTTCCTACTCATTCTCTCAAGATCAATGACCGACCGTGGAAACTTCTAACTGATTATCGATTTTCAAATAATTGCAATGTTGCGTTCGTAACAAACGTTTCGCAAATCTTGACAAATTCCGAGGAAAAGTAATTGCGCAGCCTTGTACAGCAGCCAAGGGGTTGGTCACTCCGCACAGTGTGCCAAGATCATATTTGGGCACACATGGGCACGCTAATTGACACAGTTTGGCACCCATGGTAGGAAACATTCATGATCTTTGAAGTTACTGGCATCACTGTACTTTCTCTGCGCCTGCTCAGCACATGTGTCAAATCATCTCTTAGTTCCCCAAAACCGAGCTGGATTCCCCACTAGAATCGCCAACAGTGCATAGGCACAGGCATTATCCTGTCCGAACAGTTATTTATTCCACGCAATACATACCAAAATCAGGGTAATCGCTAATGATTAAAATCGCATGTATAATTACACTCCACTCAATCAATCCCACATTCCACACGAAACGAAAATCAATTATTTAATTCATGTGTTTCACTTATACATTTTTGCCAAAGCATCAGCCTTATACATTCCATAAGACTAACCGCATAGGTCCTATTAGAATGCATAAAAGGTATGTGTGACCGCATATACATTTCATTTGACACATTATCTCTATTAACTTTTTGCAAGGCGTCTGCTTATTAGTTGACTTATACATTTTATGAATAATCAGCAATGGAAATTTGCCAAAAGGTATAAGGAGATTTCTATCCGTGCACAAAGCACCGGATATGATATGAAAAAATATCAAAATTGTGTTCGTTTCACTGTAGCTTTGTGTGGCAGATGAGAAATGGCCAAGGATGGATTAAGGAAGATAAACGGCTCGCCACAACTAGCTGCTCTGTCTTGTATCGGATATTATGCTAGTTTTAGTTTAGTTTCGCCGACTGTCGCTCCACGAGCTCATGCAACCACTGACGAAGTCAGTCTTTAGCAGAGGAACACTTCGTCTCATTCTTGGCCTCCTCAAATCTTGTATCCACGTTGTACCAGTTCGATGTCAGTTAGCCTTCTGATCTCCGCAGCTGATTTCGATCCCCGAAAGAGTTCCAGCGATTTCAACATTCACAGCCGCTTTCCCCGGCGGCTGTTAATTCCCAATGCCATCAGATGCGTTTTGATGCTGTCTTTGCTTTGGAACTCCATCACCTTTTCGAGGGGATCCTCTAATCGGGTCAATTTTTTCAGCCTCTGGATCATCGGCTTGGTTTGTATTCCACTGCTTATTGTATTCTTCCTTCAAAACAATATATTCGAACTGTCAAATGAAACGGATTGCCAAGCATGCCATTATTCACAAGCAAACAAAAGTCAGTACGATGACTGGCACTCTCTTTACCGCTGGCACTGCTGCGGCATACGTGAGACACACTGAGAAAAATTTGGTACAAAATAAATGTGTAGAGTGACCACCCCTTGACAGCAGCTTAAGTTCCGTTCCTCGGATCGCATTCTTCTGGTCGAGCTCCTGGTATTATTTTCTCGGCAAGAAAAACAAAGCTGCAAGCTGTCGGAATACCAAACATGTAGTTATTCACAGTTTTGGGCGTGACAAGATGACAAATTAACAACATCGACTTGAATCCGATCGATGATGTTAATTTTGTCGACTTGTCACTGCCAACTTTGTTTCCCAGTTTTTGGGTGGGTTCAGTTTTGACTAATCTGGGTTTTACCTAAATTTGGGTATTTTTTTTAAATAGCGTGTGCCTATTAAAATTAATAATTGACCACTCTGTCAAGCAGTTTTGGGGTGACTTTCTACCAGCGATTTAAAAAAACTGGACAAACTAATTTCTATTGTTTTATGAAACGTACAAATCTTTGCTACTTTTCTCGTGGTTCTAAAAGAAAAAATCTCAAAATAATGTTTTATTTCAAAGTTCGAGTGTAAACGTCATTTTAACTGCTCGAATGAAGTGGTTAATAATTAACCACTTTATTCGAGCTTTTAAAATGACGTTTACTACCACTCAAACTTTGAAATAAAACATTATTTTAAGATTTTTTCTTCTAGAACCTCGAGAAAAGTAGTCAACATTTGTGCGTTTCATAAAAAATAGAAATTATTTGGTCCAATTTTGTGAAATCGCTGGTAGAAAGTCATGCCAAAACTGCTTGGCAAAGTGGTCCATTAATCATTATTAATAATTTATTATCCGGGAACTATGACGAAGTGAATAATAATTCCCGGAACCTAATCCTTCTGCAAACTGCAATTTGCGTAACTGTCAATTGACGTACCGTCATTTTTCTTCTTCACGCAACGTTTTAATTTTGTTCGTTTGTGTGTGTGAAATCAATTGTCAAACATTTTCGAACGACAGTCGCCGAGAAGTAGTAGCAGCAGCAGTAAACGGAGCCAGGCCAGGTCAGTCAGAAAGGAAAGAAGTTCGGTCGAAGTGTGATGGTAGTGCAGTGACTAGGCACGTCCACCGTCGTTGTCGTTGTCGTTGTCCCGTCGAGTTTGAGGAAGCAAAGACAAGAGGAAAAAAAATCGGAGTGCTAAAGTGCGTTTTTCATGTTTTTTTCGGAATTGGATTCGATCAGTTTGGTGGATTTTGCGCTCAGTACTAGTCGTCGGATCGGATCCGTCCGAAATTCCGGGTGTGGAAACGGGAAAAGCGTAATCGCCAATACTAGCTGGTAATCACAAGAAAGGAAAAACGGGTGAAAAAAGAAAGGCGATTGCTCGCTCTCTCCCCTGAAAAAAAAGTAGAAGAAGAAAACAACTAGCTGTGGTTCTTGTGTTGTTGGCTTGGAGCAGACAGGGAGCTCCTCCGCCCGCGCCGTCGTTTCGTTCCATAGTCGCGGGTGGTGGTGGTGGTGGCGGAGTGTTAATATTTAGATTTTTTTCGGTGTTCATTTCTGGGGTGCGGTTCCAAAAATAAGATCACTTCCCGTTTTCCCGTTTCGTTGATCCCGTGCGGCGAACAGCGGATTGTGGTTCTTTGCTGGAGGAAGTTTGAGATTTTTTTTTCTGGTGGTGTGAAATCTGAGCAAGAATTCGAGTGTTATCAGCACACACGAATAATAATGGCCTCTGACAGTGTATTCGGGTGCTTGTCTATCTAGTGTCCAGTTGTCGGGAAAGATTGCAGGGAATATAATGGAGTGAGCAACGGGAGGAACGCGCTATTAGTAAGCAAGTGACAGGGAAAAAACCCGAGCAAGTCAATTCATAAAAATGGTGGACAGTGGTTGACATTCTTCGGTTGAATGTTGTCTTCATCGCTGTTGGTTGCTTTTTGTTGTTGTTGTTATTCGTCGACATCATCATCGTCATCATCGCTTGTGTGCCGTATGTGCGCGAAGGGATGACAGCATAATCGTCTCACAGCAGGAAGAAGAAGAATAAGTAGAACGAATCCATAGAGTGTAACAATTCTGGGTTTGATAGTCTGAAGAAGATCGACCAAAAGGATAGCCGAAAGAAGAGGCATACATTATTAATTGGAGCTGTGCTGTGGAGGAACCCAGAAGCAGCAGTAGTTCGAGACGCAGACGGCAGCGCGTGGCGGCAGGTGGAGAGACGTAGCGTAAATTGGTAGCAGGAATCATCCACCGAAATGTCACGGCTAGCCGATTATTTTGTGATTGTCGGATACGATCATGAGAAAGAACGTAAGTTGAACGGTTATTGCTACTCTTTACTTGCTGTAGCTATAGATATATGCGTACGTACGTGCCAGTTTCGAAATTAGATCTACAAAACACTGTGCATTCATATTCATAGGCATCAATTATTATATCGTAGTTGTGCGATCATTCTACGTCTCTGAGAGCAGCGCTGATAGTTAGTCCGGTCAGAGCAATTGGTATTATTAATTTATGAGGAATGTACTCCACAGTGCACGGAGCAATCTTTGGATGCAATTCTTCTAGTTTCTATACGGAAATATAATAGGTTCAATGCATTGGAACTTGAGGGCAGCCAATTTAGAAGTGTGGCAGCTCCTATGTCCGTCGTTTCTTTGACATTGGCTTTGGCTGCGGAGTTGGAAATGCCTCCAACTCCGACCCGACTCCATAGCCCTGGGGCCTCAGTGCGCAAATCAAAACGAAGCATTTTTTGTATAAAACGACTTGCGTTTCGAAATGAGGCTCCTGGTTTTTTCATCTTCTCTATGAAGTCACAAATTTAACTAATCCCGAGATAACGTTTCGATAAGAGGTTTGAAATTTGCTCAAATAGGAGAAATTACGACTTCGACACTTCTTCTTCTTATTCGTATTTCAAGCTTATTTTACTTATCGCATATTAGCTTATTGCGTGCTCTCAACTTAGTGTTCTAGATGCACTTCCACAGTTGTTAATTGAGAGCTTTCGATCAGTCCGCATTGTGCTATCTTGCCGAGCGAATCCATTTGCTTTTTGCTGAATGAAGTGTTACTTCTACCTAAAGCTGCAACAAACTTAAACAGCACCTTTAAGTGCTCAATATGACCTGCAAATGTTCTACCTTGTTCGACTCTTATTCCTCTTCGATCCTTGTTTGGACTTTACCCGAGGAAATCCGGCTTGGACATCGACTTGGAAAATTCTTCTTCGATCCTTCGGATTCTTTTTAAGGCCGCCGTGGCGCCTAAACGCAAAAGAAAATGCCAATCTCTTGATCCTCCTTCTGATGAAATTTATTTGAGCAATGATCATTTATCCAGGCAAAATTCCATTAAACATTCCCGGCTTAATGTCAAGAAGCAAAAGGTCCCACCTATTGCGATAACCACTTCCAATTTCCATGCTCTTCGCACGGAACTTTCGAACTTCGTTAAACTCAAGTTTTCACTTCAAATTGACCGTCGGGGTGTATTGGCTGAAACTGGGAAACAACACACATTTACCACTTACGACACCAAAACTGAACGTCTCTTCAAGGTGGTCTTGAAAGGTATGTCCAGTGGTGAATCCCTGGATCAGATCAAACATGAATTGAGAAAATTACTTGAAGTTGAGCCTGTCCAAGTAATCAAAATAAAATCCCGTCCCGGCGATTAGCGCAACGGCATTTCTAATGATTTTTATGTAGTTCACTTCATGTCCAGTGAACTAAACAACCTTAAGGCCTTAGAAAAAGCTAGCCTTATGCTCCATGTCCGAGTGAAGTGGGAACACTTCAGGAAGACTGGAGGAAATTTCGAACACCTCATCCAGTGCCATAGATGGGGTTACGGAACAAAAAAAATGCTACATGCCAGCTAAATGCATGAATTGTGGAGATTCCTCTTATCATCGAGTTGCTGTTATAACCATGTAGTCATAGTAACAAATAAAGTGATTGACGAATCTTGAATGTGGGTGGGCTTGAGATTAGACTCATAATGTTCTGATCAGCAAGCAAAAACGGTTGCTCTAAGGCCACCGAGCATATCATATCACATTATACCGTTACTCAAGTTGTTATAACTATTCAAACCCGGCACTGACGACAACGAAAAGTTAAACAAGCGATCTTACCATATATTTTTAATGTGAATGGACCTGGGACCGCGTTTTTCTGATCAGTATGCAAGCCACTGCAACCGGTGATCTTTCAAATCCTAAAACTAAAAGCTACGAAAGAGTACTTAGGCCTTCATTAAGTTCCACTTTCACGCGACATTCAATGTTTCGATTTGCTCTTTACGCATGGTTCAGGCAATCATAACAAGCAATGACTTACATGGCGATTGTTTAAACCTTGGTTAAACAAGCTATTCATATGAAATTACGTTCTCGAATTTCACTTGGTATGTAATGAACAACAGAAATACGAGATAATTCATATAGTTTCAGCGGTTGATAGTTAATTTTAAATATACTAAAGGTACTGCCTACGGCGATTTTTACCATTTATCTAGGATATAATACCTTTGCCCGGCACGTCCACTTGAAATTCATGTCTGCTATCTGTCTCTGTTTGCAAAAATATCTAATAGCAATTACCTTTCTTGTAATACTTCCTACATTGCCATGGTCATCTGGTAGGAGGTTCGCGTCTAGTGCTTTCCCCAGGAACCGTTCACGGCCACCAGCTACCGCCCGTCCAGTCTTGGACGTATCCAGCGATCCTTCAGCTTACTCACAATCTACGACACTGGCGAGAGACCAGCAGACGAGCACTTTTGCAAGCAGTAAACTCGCTGATTCACGGCAACGTCAGCCACCGAATCGCCACCAAAACGCGACTGACACATTATCAGCACTTTCCCCGGCTAATTTTCCAACCGGACCGTGTTCAAACTCACACACGGTGACGAGACTCTCGATAGAACTACACGCCGAAAGCGTAACATCCGAACACGGCGAATCGGCCTCGTGGGAGGCAATGAAAATTACAAGCACACATACACACCGCTGGTTACAAAAAAAAAACACACCCGTGCAAAGAAACGGATCCAATAAACGTCACTCTCACGAAAGTAAACCCGTCGTCTTCGAACGGCAAAAAAAGGAACTCGGTGAGCAATTTTGCGATACGGAATTTCCACTGAAATTCAACCGACTGCGAAACACGTTCATAAACACTTTTAATACACTTTCGATCGAAAAGACTTAATTTTTAATAGGACAATTAAGTGAATAGGTCTGCTTGGTGTGATTTATTAATTTAAACTAAATTCATTCGTTACTACATATTATCATGGCATACTACAGCTTGTAGCTAATTCGACAGTGAGCATGCATAAGGGCGAATACGCGATGATCGATTCTCTTCATCGATTTTCTCTTTGCATTGCTACAGCTAAGTGAAACAGTTTTCTAGAATTTGTTCAATGCAGAGTTCAGAGTTCTTGACAAAATGAACAGGTTGTATTGGTTATCAAAAGCAACAGCTAACGCACCGAGAATCGTTAAATCTAGCGAGTTATTAACAAAAGAGAATATCGATGAAGAGAATCGATCATCGCGTATAGGCCCTTATGCATGCTCAATGTCGAATTCATCGGTTACTTCTCCATCATCCCCCCTTAACCGAGAATTCTATCAATCCCTATTGTTCGTCGTCCAACTTCAAGTTAAGGGACCGGCACCGCCTTTGTTAGAAGATCTGCTGTTTGAAGATGACTGCCAACGTGGTCCAACTTGATAATCTTCTCTTCCAGTTTCTCACGAACAAAGTGATGTCGGATATCGATATGCTTACTGCGTGGTGAATATCCGACTTCTCTTTCAGCAAGGTGAATCGCACTTCGGTTGTCGCAAAAGATGGTTATCTTGTTCCTGCCGTAGTCCTCTCCCCCAGATGGCTTCTTGTGCTGCCGCTGATACCACCATGTATTCAGCATCCGTCGTTGATAAGGCCACGGTTGATGGCTTACGACAGTTCCACGAAATCGGTCCACCTGACTGCATGAAGACGTACCCGGTGATAGAGCGTCGCGTCTCGATGTCGTTTCCCCAATCTGCGTCGCTGAATCCAACGAAACCGTTATCTGCTTGCTTGCGGTAGGTAAGCTTCATATCCTTCGTCCCTTTCAGATACCGCAAAATACGTTTTGTTGCTATCCAGTGTGGCTTACCGTGGTCGCTGCAGAAATGACTGACTGCGTTAACGGCGAAGCTGATGTCCGATCCGGTACATTGCGCTAGGAGCTGGAGACCTCCTAGCAGCTCCCGCAATGGAACTTTCTGCATCTGCTTCGATAGTTTTTGATTGTGATCTGCCGGGGTTGCTACTGTATTACAGTCACTCATGCCGAATCGTTCCAGCAGCTGTTGAATGTGCTGCTCCTGGTCCAAACACACAGTTCCGTCTCCTCGCCCGACTCGGATTCCAAGGACTGACTTTGTTGGCCAATCCGAGATCCTTCATCAAAAACTTCGTTGTGAGCTGCTTCTTCAAAGCATTCACCCACCGCTGGTTGTTGGAAAACATCAGTAGGTCGTCGACGTATACCGCCACAATGAGAATCTTCTCGTTTTCGATTTTTAAAATAGACACACGTGTCAAACTTCGACCGCGTGAGTTCAAAGCGCTTGAGTTCACCATCCAGCTTCTGGTTCCATACTCTACTGGCTTGTTTCAGTCCGTACAGCGCTTTCTTCAGCTTGCAAACCTTCTTCGGACTTCCGTTGGTGATAAATCCTTCCGGCTGCTCCATATATATGTCTTCGTCTTTCAGCTCATCTTGCAGAAATGCTGTGACTGCATCCATCTGATGTATCTTGAGATCCATTCTGGCAGCTAACGACTTCAAGTACCGGATGATAGCATACCGGACCACGGGTGAGTAAGTCTCCTCGCAATCGATGCCCTTGACTTGAGAATAGCCCAAGCGGGCTTTGTATCGCTCTGTGGATCCGTCGGGGTTCGTCTTGATCTTGAACACACATTTGCAGCGGAGTGCGCTCGATACTCCTCAACCATTGCGTCCTTCCAACGGTTGCTCTCATCGCTCGTAATCGCTTCTTGGAACGTCTGTGGCTCGACCTCGGGTAACTGGGAAATTTGGAAAGTTTCGTGAGGAAGAATACCGAAACCCAAATGAAAATCTTGATACTTGCCTGGAGTTACGCGCTCCCTCGCACTGCGCCTTACGAACTGTTGTGGGTCCTCTGTTTGTGGAGGAAGCGCACCAGGTTGTTGATCCACATCAACCAAAGTATCATCGTTGTCGCCATTCTCGGATTTGTTCCTGTCACTGAGCTCGTCCTCATCCGTTAGTGATTCGTGATCACCTTCGTCAACGCCCTATTCCTCCGCATCCACTTGTTCGTTCCGCACAACTATTTCGATAGGAGTTGCCTGTGCGACAGGATCAGCTTCTCTCAGCATTATTCGGTCTTCACTCCAAAATATCACGTCACGGCTAACTACTACGTTCTGCGCTTTAAAACTGTACACCCTGTTCGCTTTCGAGTTCTCGCTGTAGCCCATGAATATACACCGCTCAGACTTCGCAGCCAACTTCCGTCGCTTTTCTTTGGGAGCGTGCACCATTACCTCGCTTCCAAACACACGAAGGTGCGATAAATCGGGACGATTTCCAGTGAACCTTTCCTCGGGACTGACCGGTACGCCTTTTGTCGGTGATAGGTTGACCACGTAAGAAGCAGTGGCTACTGTTTCCGCCCAGAATCGCTTCTCTAGTTCAGCCTAGCATAATGCTAATGCTTCTTGCTCGCTCCACTAACGTGCGGTTAATCCGCTCTGCTAGCCCGTTCTGCTCCGGATTGTACGGAACCGTGGCGCATCTCCCGATTGACGTACTCCTTGCCATTGTCCGTTCTGATCCGCTTGATTTGCTCACCCGTTTGGTTCTCTGCATACGTCTTGAAATCTTCGAACGCTTCTAACACATCTGCTTTTGATTTCAGGAAATAGACGAACGCCTTCCTGCTAGAATCGTCGATAGATAAACGTTAGGAAATGTCGACGTCCTTCTATCGACGTTGTGTCCACAGTGATCAGAATGGATCAGCTCAAGCAAACGTCCAGTCCTGTGATCCTTCGCCTGTCGTTGGTGCTTGCCTTGGATACACGGCACACATTGAAAGGGATTTGTATTCTCAAACTCCATTCCAGTTACGATGCTTCTGAGTCTCCTCATGCAACCAGCCGATAGGTGCCCCATTCGTTGATGCCATAGCTGGAAGCTGTTCTGCCCTCGAGCCAAGTGAACTGATGAACTTTTAGCCAACGCCAACTTGTAGAGTCCATTCGAATGCTGTCGTTCGTAGTGCTGACAACTTTACAAGAGTCTTTGTCGAACATGACCTGATACCCGTTCTGGCACATATTGCTCACGGATAACAAATTTAACGCCAAATCTGGAACGCACAGAACATTACTAATGGTGATTTCACAAGACGTACCTCCAATGTCTGCTTTCAAATTGACGGCGCCCTTGGCAACAACAACACATCCTCTGCAGCCTTCAGATGGTCCTTGTTCCGGCACAGATGTGTTGTAGCTCCGGAATCAAAAATCCAGTCAATATCGTCTTGGTTGGTCGACTGTACCGTATTAAACGCCGCGAACTATGTTTCCCACGAGTTTCCTTCCTTTCACTGGCTTTATTCTGGCATTGCGACGCATAGTGTCCCAACTTCTTGCACCGAAAGCACTTCACGTTCGATGGATCGGTAGGTTTCTTCTGAACCGTTTTTGAGTGGAACGCTCCATCTTCGCTTGGCTTCTTACTGATCTTCACATCTTGCAAAATTTTCGCCTTGGCAACGTCCGCTGTAAGCTTCATACCCGACGACTCGTTCGTTCACGTACTCCTGCGGCGTTTGGCATATGATGTCCTCATCGCGTGCAGCGCCAACCAGCCGCATCCCCGTAAGCCTTCTCAGCAGTCCAATTTTCCTGGTGGAACCACTGTGCTCGAACGTATTTCGCAGCCTGTCCCAAGCCTCTTTCGCGGATTTTTCGTTGCGCACTAGCCCTTAAATCTTGGGATCGATGCTCAAGCATATCGTGGCCAAAGCTTGCTTGGAAACATCTTCGCTAACCTCCGGATCGCCCTCCTGCTGTTCCTTCACAGCGCACCACGTTCGTTTCTTGATCAGGATCATCTTGGTCGCGAAGGACCAGGAGCTGTAGTTCTCCGCGCCGCGTAGAATCTCTCTCACCGGCAACGAAACTGAACTTCCTGGCATTCGTCCGTTACCCGAGCAAAGCTGAAGATCAAATTGAAATCAAAATTTGCTGTTATGATGTAACTAATTTTGAATACTCCAGTTGATCTCATTTTGGTTGACTTAACGGTTAACACAGCAAAAATGAGAGCAAAATTTTACACTGTTGAAGCAAACGGAAAACTAATCCTGCTTTCAATGAAATCAATTTGATTACTGATTTTGCATTCATAATGTTTAACTGAATACGGGCCTAGAGTAAATGGTTACCATTCATGTTTCTCAAGCTGAAAGACTTAGGCTCCAATCTCACCGCGGGCAAGTCACGAATGACCTAAAATGTGTTAAACAAATCAGATAAACGATAATCATTAGTTCAACGACAGATGAACTTCAATTAAATTTTAAACAAGACGTAAACAGCAGAACTTCAAGTTAAGTTGCTTTCATTTAAAACGTCTTGACTGCATAATGAAAGCACAATATGATATCAGACTTGTGTCGCAACATTTGAAATCAAAATGAGTTTTCATTATGATAGGAACTGCAAACTTTAATATCGATTTGCTTTCATTTTGTTAACCGACTTTGCTCGGGTAGCCGGGGCTCTTCCGTTTTCTCGTCCACCCGAGCCTTCGAAAAAGTTGTAAACAAATTTTCTTCTTCACCAAACAGAGCCGTTTCTATAGCAACTGTCTGGGCCCATAATCTAATGAGACAATTCCAGAACAACATGTGAAAAGGGCATATACAAGCTTTTTGTAAACAAACCTTTTTATGCCCTTTTCTCGCCACCCATATGACACCACCGCAAACCTTTAACATCACCGGGTAGGGGACACTTTCCCCTTCCCGATGATATTGCTGATTTGCGTGGGCGACCCTCGGTTGGTGAGAAAAGGGCCTACAAAGGTTTGTTTACAAAAAGCTTGTATGCCCTTTTCACTTGTTGTTCTGGAATTGATTGAATAGGTCTGCTTGGTGTGATTGATGAATTGAAACTAAATTTATTCGTTACTACATATTATAATGGCATAGCTAATTCATCGGTTACTTCTCCATCATTTTTTTTTTTTTTTGGAAAAATAGTTGCGAACGAACCAACATCATAAACTGAACTTAAAATTATCACTCGCGATGCCACAAATCTCTGGTCCGGGAGAAAAAATCAAACAATGGAGATAGCGCCAAATCTTCTGATGTTTGCAAACACGATGAATCACGTTTTCTTTCTCGATTCGAAAACTTCTTGGAAAGCGAGAAAACCACCAATCACACACGTATAATCCGGCAAATGCAGCCGAACGCACGCACAAAACAGAGATTAAACTTAAAACACAATCGTACGCGAAGGGGTTCAAAATTGCACTCCCCTCTGGAACTAATACCTCGTTCACATTACAGCGTATATTACGTGATATACGCTGTATTGCAATGAGCACTCATACATCTAGTTTTCACTGGAAATCCTATGAGTGATATAGGCTGTAATGTGAACGGGGTATAAGGCCAATTGTGAAGCTATGTACTGTATGTATGTACTGAAGAAAAAGAGTGGAACTGCCATTGACCTAAAGGATTTCAAGCGAAAATTGTATTTTGCAGCCAAGCAAGTGGGAACAGAGCTCTTGCAAACGATGATGGGCCGTGTACGAAGAAAAGTTCGAGCAATGGCCTATGGTAAGAAGGAAGGCTGAAACAATTGACTTACATACAATAAAGCATAATAGGGTAGAGAACTATTTCGGCCTAAACGCCCATATATGGCTTATCAAGCAGAAAACATCAAATAAATCCATAATGTCGACGTTAACAGGTAAATTATGTGTTTGGTACGATACTTTAGTTCAAATGCTACCGAACGAAGTCTATAAGAACGCGTGATATGAATGTTTGCACCCAATATTCTCGAATACAAATGAAGCGCTCCGACCGAATCAATCTTTATCTTCATCCGATAGGCCGAAGTGAATTCATTGGCGTTTCAAGGGCTTTTCAATGCGCTAGGCCGAGTTTAGGGTCAAGAAGCAGTGTTAGATTTTTAACAATATCTCAACAATTTGTTTCTCTTTATCAAATCTTACGGTACGTACGGAAAGGTAAATAAATTTGGAAGCTAGCGAACCGGGAATACCGGTTAATATCCGGGAATTTTAAAAGTAACCGGGATAAACCCGGGAATTAGATGAGAGAACCGGGAAAAATAAATTAACCACTCCATAGGAATAAATTTTTAAACCAGAATTTCAGAATAAACCATTACAACAGTGATTCTTCACCAAATGATATCTTTCTCTATTTCCTGCATAATTTTCTTCAGATTCCCGTCTTATGTTTTTAGAATTTAATCACTCAGTCATATTTCAAATTGATTTTTGTCGTTTCAATTTCTGATGTAAAGTGCATGGTCCTTAAAAGAAAATATTGAAGATGCTGGACTTAAGAAACAAATATTTGTAAAAACTGAAACTGAACTATTCTTTTCCGGGGTTTTAATTTTATTCAAAATCCTTATGATATGAATTCCAGAATTAACTTGGAATTCTGCTCTGAATTATCATTATCATTCTGAAATTAACCAGAAAACATTCCACGTAATAATTATAACAGCATAAATCTTTCGAAATTGTATTTAGAAACCCCTTGGAATATTTGAAAAAACGTCTTTCTAATTATTGGCAATACATTTTGTTGGAGCTGTGTGATGAATCTTTCGCACTAGGGTTTTAATTATCGCCAGAACACTCTTAGAACTCTGTGTCTTATTGAATTCTCATCTTAATTCTCTTGGAATTCTTCTTTTTTCACACGATCCTCATACAAATCTCCTCAGTCTTTTAAGTATTTTTTCACAGCTACTTTTGTAATCTTCAAAAATTACCTAAGAATTTAGAATTTGCAATCTTTTCCACAGAAATCCCTCCAAATTCTTCTAACAATTTCAAAGAACTTCATGTCAAATTAATTCTGGAATTCGGCTCAGAATGAAATCAACACTTTGAATAATTTTAAATTTTACTAAAAAATCCAGGGTTTGTCCGCAAGATTCTATCGATTGTTCTGTAATTTGTTACAACCCTTAAATGCTTCCAAGTCTCAGAGCCTTGACAATTATAACTGCACGACTATTCAATAAATATGATATTTTTTTCAAATCTGTTATCTTGAAAAAAATTCTAAATATCACATTTTAACTATGTTTTCTGCAAATTTTGCATCACGAAGATTGTTATTAATTCCAAATTAATCAATCAATTATTAAATAATTTTTTTTATCTTTTTAGTAAATAACCTTTCAGTAATTTTGTTCAAGTATTGATCATTTGGACGTGGGTATTAAATTTCATGAACCATGTTTACTTTCATGTTTAGCGAGTTCCAACGTCAGTAGGTTTTACACATTTTTTCGTGTTTAACTTTGTACATCAGCGCAAGTGTTGTAAGGTTGATATTTATGTGGAGGGAAGACACATTTTCTTTTTCCGATATCCCTAACAATTTGCTCTAATTCTCATTTGAATCAAGTTCATTTTTTTCTGAAATATTTCTTTAATTAAATCTCTTATTCTTCACAATTCTGTCTTATAACCTATTCATCCAGATAGCATTTGGCCTAGTGACGTAAAAAAACCGGGAATTTCAAAATGAAAAGTCACTGGTCACCCTGCATCAGTAATAATAACATTCCGTTTGGTGTTAAATTACGCTAGATTATGAAAGACTAAGTGTGGGTTGTGCTTAATAGACCGGAAATGGGGTAGTTAACCCTACCTACTAATGTATTGGCAAATCAAAGTTGGCACTCGTCAAGTATAGGAGTGCAATCTTAAAATGCTTTTATTTTGCAAATGGAGCATTTTTATTTAAATCTGCTGAATGCTGACATGACATATGACAATGACATATAATATAGAAAAACTAATTTCTTTCCAGATTTTTAGGAATATACATAAATTTCAGCTTTTATATCACTGTAGCAGCAACCAGATTTAAATAAAATGCTCCATTTGCAAAATAAAAGAATTTTAGGATTGCACTCGTATACCTCCCCGTGGAAAATTTTAAAACCATCATCACTTTCATAGTTCTTCTATTCTCCACGAGAGCCAACTTTGATTTGCCAATAGCTGTTACATTGAACTATGATAAACAAAACGCATTTTTAAACCCCAACAATAGCAGCGCCGGTGGTGTAGTGGTAAGCGTAATTACCTTTCACCCCAGCAGGCCTGGGTTCAATCCCAGTCGGCGCCGCCGGGATGTTCTGAGGCATAACATCTCTGATCACGCCTTCCTTCGGATGGGAAGTAAAGCCGTTGGTCCCCGATTCATAAGTTGATGGGTCGATAGGTAGGGTCCAAGTGTGGGAGCTGCCTCCCTGGCTTCGGTAGCATTGGTACTCACGGAGAACAAGGTCGACGGAAAACAAATCAAAGAAAAAAAAATAAATCCCAACAAGATTTTTGTGTGTGGATTTTTTTGGTGTTCAACCTTTAGTAACTATAGTCGCTATATTTATAGTCTGGCGGATAGAATTTCGATCTATCAAAAAACGGAACCAATTCAATATACTATACACCAACAATTGAAAAGGTACTATCAAGTTTTATAAACAAAACGTTATTTTTTCCTCGCCAATCGAACGCAAATTACTATCATCATCGGATATGGGAAACTTTCCCCAACTTAAAAATGGTGTTGGTTTGCGTAGGCGAGCCTTGAGTCACGAGAAAAGGGTTTCCGAAGTTTTGTTCGGAATAGCTGATATGCTCTTTTCTGATGTTGCTCGATTGGTTCCTCTATTTAACGGCTCAATTCGTTCCCGAGATTCTATCCGCCAGACTATGAATATAGCGACTATATTAGTAACGGGCCACTGTTCAAGTAATTATTATTTTAAACAGCTAGGCAAATTGGAAGATGACACTTGTCGCTTCTGCAACCTGAATAGTGTAAACTCGGAAGCTTTATTAGTTCTATAATACCTTACAGGGATAAATCCTATAGTCAGCTAGTCGAAATCACTCAAACTAAAAGTGATACGACACCCTGATGTGGCGAAAATAGGGGGCGAGCACAATAGATCAAATGACTGATCGCAGTAGAAAATGTACCCAACAGGAAAAAAAATCGCAGAAACCTTCTTTTCCGAGTAAGAAAACAAAATGACTCATCCAAGTATGTCCCACTGGCTCGAGTGATGAATCGCGTGATTTCTTCGCAGCTTCATCGTACCGTCACCGAAGAGCAATATTGGGTTCAAGGATCGTCGCTCTAGGAATTTCCAATCTAATAGCAATCGCTGAAATTGTTTTTGATTACACATCTACCTATCGCAGGAGTACAAATCAGGAAGTCAACTATCGCATCTGGAGCTTTCGAAATCAATATCAAAACAACAACAATAACCGACTCCTCGTATGACGGTCTCGTGACATAAGGTCAAATGACCGAACCGTCATACATACGTGTGTTATAATTGAGTCTGCCTGCAGCAGCAACATATTTTTTTTTCATTTGATTTAACCTTGACAGAGCAAAAAAGCCAAACCAACCGGGGGCCACGCCGGTGTTAAACGCTTTCCATTATTAAAGGCCGTGCTGTCATCGTCATCATTCTAGACCGAGTAGAGCTCCGTCCGTTCTTCGGTCGTTGTCGGACAATATTTAATAGTATTGGCAGAAGCAGCGGAATCAGCTTCCGTTGACAACCCCTCCCTTCCCCCGCCTCCTTCGTACAGGAACGCGCTGTCAATTTCATCGCACATCATTTTCGTCAGCGCTCTTCTCCAGCACACACCAATCGAAAGTGAAATGCGAGGAAAATTACATAAAAAATTAAATGTTTTTTTTTTTATGGATTGCTTCTGCAAAATTTATTGCAGTCGCATTTTTTTTCAGGCCGCCTAGATCTTGGTCCGTTATGTACATCATCACACCACCACAGGCCTACCACATATATGCAGGCCCGGTTTTAGGGGGAGGGCGATTGCAGTCTGGTTATTTTTCATCATGATTATGTGAAAATGTGCGGAAAGACTCAAAATCAAAGGTTACAATTTATTAGGGTTTACCCAACAAAGTTCGGAAGACGTTTAATTGCTTATTCAGGCAAAACTAATATGATGGTGTACGTACTGTTCCATGAGAAAATCAAAACCGATCACTGGTTTCCATGATCGATCTGCTATTTAATTAGGCTCACTAACTGGTAATGTACCGCTTTGGGTTCCTGTTTGAGATAAACATTAGCCATTAGAAGTAGCATTTCACAAAATACTTGAAACTCTGACTGGAAAACGGAGCTGAGGATCGTTTAATGAGTTATGAAAAATCTTGGTTTACAGATTATGTTTGGCCCCCATAAACGTAAATACGGCCCTGTCCATATAGTTAAAACTGTTGTGGATTGTACGAATGTAGACATTTCGCCGACTCTAGCGCGCTCGTATCTATTCCTTCTTCTTTCTCTTTTGATTTACGAAGTTGTTGTTTATTTCACTTTCGCTACTACTGGCACTTGCTGGCTCATCGCTTCATCATAGGCAGGCGTCGTCGTCGTTGGCGTGGTCAGCAAGCACACAATCGCATTTGATGCCAATGCCGGGCGGTCGATCAGCGTTTCTCGTTGCGATGGTGTTTCATGAACCATGGAACTGATACACATTCCAACGGACCCCGTAAGCCCCCCAAATGGTCGTGCACAATGCGGAAGTGGCGGGGTGAAATGTGGTCAAAATATCGATGAAGTGACATCACACTTTTTTCAATATTGTCAAATTTTTCGGGGAGAAAGATGGTGGATCTATTTTAGATCTACATCCGAGCTTCTAGTATGTGCCTAGGAAAATCTAGAATTCTCAGAGAATTTTCCGCTACTTGAAAAATATTGAAGTACACTAGTTTACAGCATTTTTGAACTTTGTACGCTGGTGGTCATTTCCCATGTAAAATCGTGTGCGGAATCCAAAAATGTAGTCACAAAAAATCTCAGTAGGATAGTTTTCTAGATACCAGAGCGTAAAATTATTGACTGCTTAGGCTGAGTGTAAAATCACTGCTCTATTCAATTCGTTGCTCTATCCAGACCGTATGTACCAAAACGGTAAAGGACGAGGCAATGAAAACATTCAGTCACTCACGAACAGGTGACTCACACCGCTTGCTTTCGCTCACACAGCATGTAATTGTGGCATTTTTCCATCATTCAAGAATTGGGTGCCATCAAGGAAGCATAAACGTGCTGACTGAGCTACTGACTGAGTGCTCTGCAGTCAGTGACTCGTTTACTTTCCAATCATTTAGACTCTCACGAGGCAGTGAATGATGAGACGGATGACTGTTCATATTCATATGAAAAAGAATCATTGAAACTGAATGTTTTGCGCACTGTTAGATAGGGTTAAGTATCCCATTTTGGGCCTATTAAGCATAAGCAAATTTCATGACGGTATTTGATAGCTTAGTATTTACCAAATCACACATATCTATACACAGGATTATTCTAAATTGATAAACCTGTTGCTTTATAGGTAACTATCAGTTTGAATTAATCTTTCTTACCTTAAAAAATCGAAAAACGTAATAACTCTCCAGCGCCTAAATTCGGCCTATGAGTTGTAAACTCGGCCTATCTAGATTGTCTTCGGCTTACACAAAAAAATCGTTCAATGTTTACAATAAAACTTCACTTGCTGTGTGAAACATATGATGTAGAAATATCAAATCTGAAGACAACAATAAACGGAATATCGATAAACAAAAAGGGCCCATCGGCTAAAAAAGTATGTAATAATAATTGAAAAAGCGGTTGAGAAAATTAATAAATAATAAATCCGTTAGTCTAGATTACCCGAAAAAGCAGTTCTGTACATCTACGTTTCCAGAAATAGTGCAACCATATCATGTGAGGTTTGCATGCTTTTGTTTTCTTGGTGTGGCTAACTCTTATTTGAGACATATTAAGATTTTTATTATATACACGGTTTGAAGAATTAGGACAATAAGCTTTGCTTGATTGTTGAGACACAGACAATGGGCTAAACAGTTTATGCAAAAAAAAAATCCGGTGTGGCCCGGGAGGGTGAGGAGGTCATTAATAATTTCTTGGTTGTTGATAACCACATTGTCCTTTCCATTCTTTACCCTATAACGCCCATTTTTTTTTATTCTGCATGCATTATTTCAAAACGTCTTCAAGGTGATATGAAAAATATGGATTTTATTCATCTAGATGAATAAAGATTGTCTATAGCAGTTGTTGTAAAAAAATCAATTTTTTCGCTGATTTTCACCTGAGTACTGCGGACTCACTCAAGGTGCTTGTCACTTGGGAGCCAGTGTGAACTGTCAAGCAGGAGCGAAACATTCAGAAGCAGCAAATGCAGTTACTGTTCTTATCTACCGTCAAGCATTGTAATCTCATAAAAATGATCAATACTTTTTCATAACACATTCTTAATGTTAAGCTCAAAGATAAAAACCAACAGGCTCAGTGATGAAAGTATAAAAACCAGCATAATTTTTATGAGGCAGCTGAGTTTTCAATAACAGTAAAACAATCTTTTGCGAAACATGTATGTAAACAAACTTTGAAAGAGTCATGGGGGCTCGAGCACTCCAGGCTCAGAGCTTTAGGCGGAAATCAACTGAGAAAGAGCAAACCAGTTTTAAACTTCAGAAAATTTTCAAGCAGTTTTCCATTGGCTTGCAAAATAATATTGGTGGACTTCGCAGTACCCAGATTTTCACCATATGTTGCCAGTTGAAGCTAGCAGACACACACAAATACACATGCACACCCACACCCGCAATCACACACTCTCTCACACACGCACACACACAGCTTTTTGTCGAATAAAATTCAATGGATCGTATAGGGTTTGTTGTTATTATCATTTATTTTCCGATAGTTGAATACACTTCTGAAGATCAGTTATTTTTAAATATAAAAAAATCAAGGAGTACAAATTTTCCTCTATAGTTGAGTCATTTTATCAAATCAGTCGTGGAATTTTATTGCTTTTTTTCTTTTCTGATCCTATCTTTCTTTTTTCCGCGTTTTCTTGTTTCTGTTTATGCTTCTCTTCTTTCGCTTTCTCTCGATTAATTTTTCTTAATTTAATTTCCTCAGCTTTTTTATCTTTCTCTATCTTCCGAGCTTCTCTCAGTTCAGGTTTTTTAACTCTTAACGCCAATGCTTCTTCCTTGCTGATCTCAGCTAAACGCAGTGCTTGTATGCGTTCGGCTGCAGTCAGAATTGAATCAGTGCGGTTTTTAAAGTTGCGATGTTTTGAGTTGCGTTTTGGAGTGGGTGGTGTTGTAAAAAAGTCTCTGATATCCTGTTGGCTTCTTGTATTCGTGACATCCACAATTTTGGGTATGACATCTAGATAAGATAAGAAAAAATGTTTGTTACAGAAATTGAGCGAAGGAATCGATAAATTTGTATAAGGACAACATTACATCAATCAATACCTTTACTATCGTTACCACTTCCTCCATCTTGGGGGATTCCATCTTCAGCACATGTAGTATACTCCATTTCACGTGAACTTGTTTCTCCAGCTTCATCAATGTAGCTCATGTTGCAATCAACTTGATTACTTTGTGCATCAAGTATACCTTGGACCGTCTCTTCCTCCATTTGAGCAAATGTTTGTTGAATGTCCAACACATCGTAGGCCGTTTCAACCAGACTCTGAGAACCGTAGTTTATGTCACCTTCTGGATACGTAATATCAGTAGGATATTCGCTTATGATCAGAATGTTGTTATAGACATATGACAATATTCTATCTTCTTCCGAAAGATCTCCTTGTCCTGATTGATAGCGAATGAGTCTCGAGGGTCCTAACATTCGGATAGCAGTTTTCATCACGTTTTCTGGCACTAGTAAGTGTTTCTCGGTCACGTTGTCTTCATCTACAGTACAGTCGACAGGGTCATCAAATGCAACATTTATCGGACTCTCAAAAACTTTTACCTGATCGCTTTCTACCATTCCGTTGGTGATTTCAAGATCATATGGATTAGCATCCGAAATTTTTCCGATGCATTTAGAATAGTTAATGGCATCTGGATTAAAAGGATATAATCCACACGCCGAAAATCCGTTCATGATAGTCGATTGTTTCAATGCTTTATTCATTGCTTCTTGGAGCAATTGTCCAAATGTAGCTAGCGACATCCGTTCGGTTGGATGGTTTGATCGCCATAGATCCACTACTTTTCCCCAGCTGCTTTTCAACGGACCAAAGATAGCCACATCAGCAGGTTGTAAAATGCGTGTCGCATTGGGGTATAAGGCGATCAACACTATCCCCAATTGCTGGCACATATCTGCGGCCTCCAACGCGACATGGGAACTATGACCATCTACAAAGTATATTATGGGAAATGTAGTATTACTCTTGACGAGAGCTGGATGCAATATTTTTTTGATGTAGAGCACGAAGTTATGCGTATCCATTCATCCATTCTCCGATTTCCCCAGTCCCAAGTCACTGGGAAAGCATCGCAAGGTTTCAAGGTCTAATCTTTTACGTGCAAGAATAATGTCAGGCGGGATTATTCTGCCATTTGCCGCAAACGAAAACATTACAGTAACATTCTGTTTGCTGCTTGTAGTTTCAACAAATGAAACATCCTTCTTTCCTTTTGCGGCAAAAACTTTCTTGGGGATGGGATTCAAACAGAATCCAGATTCATCGCCGTTCAGAATACGCGATGGATCATTCAGTACATCCAGAAGGTGGTTTTCCTCTAAATAGCTGTAGACAGTCTGGAACCAGTTTCTTATGTCCTTTGGAGACACTTTAGAGCTCGCACTAGTTACGGCTTCAGGAGTCCTGATAGTGATTTCGGAGTGACGTGCCAGGAATAATTTGAACCATGATTTACCTGAAAATGCGGGAAAACAAACTTGTTTTGGTATTTTTTTTATTAAAACTGCTAAAATAATAACTCACCAGGTGTGCCGTTCGTGAATGGAGTTGGTCTAGGATTTGCCTTTAAGAACTTTGATATTTTGTATTTCAAGCTGTCTTGGGTTATGGGAAACCCTTTACGTTCCATATCCTTCAGCCACGAAACCATCGCTTTCTCTTCTTGTAGTGAAAAAACTGTGTATGGACCTCTTGAGCCTTTCTGTTTAAATTTATCACTCAGCCGAAATTGAATCGTGGTACGAGGAATTCCAGACAGCTTCGAAGCAGCATAAAGAGTGAGTTTCCGTTCTCGGATTTGATTGATCATTTTGTTCAAATGTTCCTCAGTATACGTTTTCTTATTTCGCCTTTTTAGATTACTCACTGGCTCAGAATCGTTTCCTGATATCGCCTGACATTGCTTAGTGGAAGGTCCGGAAAAGGCTAATATTTCTGCATTGGGTCTGGAGATAGTTTGGCTTTCTTGTTGCACTATAACCGTATGTTGTTCTTTTCCTACAATGCAGAAAATAATATTAGTAATGATAGTATTTTTTTACGAAAATAATATTTAAAATGCGGTCGTTTTGTTTATTAAATGAATTTCCACACAAACATATTCGCTCGATACGTTTTGTTCCAAAACAGAAACATTCAATATCTTCACTGGAAGCTGGAAAATACCCGAATTACTCCAATGAGTTCCTGGGCACTTAATAACCCTGATAAACAAATACCATAAACGAACTGTATTCCGGATGGGTAAACTATCCAACAAATGGTTTGGATGATACACTGAACACGTCGTTAAGCTCCCTTTATGGACATTTTTATGAGGTAAGGCTTGGTCTGAAGTGTGATTTGAGCGGTATCACATGATACAGAATGCCGGTATATAAATCCAGTGAACATACGTGTGTGACGGATCGACAGATCGATCGGGCCAGAATGCTCCACCCACTCCATTAGACTGGTTATCATTCGCTGAAAACGGAAAACTAGATTAAGAACATTTCTGTATTATAAATGATTAATGCTTACCTTCAATCACAAGTAGGTTATTCACACTGCGTGTATTAAATATTTCCTCGCACTTTTTCCACCATTGATTACTGCTACTAGCCCGTACACGGAGAGATCATCTTACCCAGATGATGCAAAAAGATTACCCAGATTGGCCCAAAACTGGATGAACTCAGAATATGGGTTATTTCGTTAACGCAAATAAATGTAAATATAATCCATATATGTGTTATATATATGCAAATTTAACTTGAATTTACAAATTTTTGAGTTAAAAATCAACACATAATCTAAACTTGTTTGGTTTAATTAATTTTGAGTAAAGTAAGCCTAAATTTGGGTTATCTGTTCTTAGCGTGAAGATGCTTTGAAAACTAATATTATCTTATGAAAAGAAACACAGGTCGGGCAATGTGGATTGTCGCCACAGTCTTTCCAATGCTGTGCATTGAATGTGACGTCACAAATTCACTTCATAAGGCACAATGGGAAAAGAGGAGGTCAAATGCACTTTGTCAAACCTGGTTCCATAAGATTTGATAGAAAATATGTACTAGTTACGCCCTTTGGATAACTCGGCTAACAGAGTCAGACGAGTATAGAGATTGCTGAAGTGCGATTGTGTCTGTGATTTATTTTCATCGGGAAAATATTTTGCTATGGGATGAATCCTGATGAAAACATTGTGTGTGTACGTATACGCAACGTCGCTCAACATAGTGTGTGTACGATAAACGTCAGCAATCTCTATGTTCACATGCACCAGTGTTGTCAGCTTCATTTGCATTACAAAGTTTGGAAGAATTACGAATTGATAGGGTAAATAAAAATATCGATTTAAAATTGACTAAAAATGGTTGTAAAATGGTGAATTATGTTAGTGTTTTGCAAATAAAATAGTTGCGCAATAGTTTTGAGATAAAAAGATGAAATTAAACTATATTTTGTTTCAATGACGTTTCATGTTTTTAAAAGAACATTAACTTTGGCAACAAGGACAATCATAGAACCATTAGGCCGAAAGGAATTGTTCGTTGATTTTTAGCAATAATTTTGAGTGATAAATCTGAAGCTTTTAAACAGTTGTGAATGTTTGTGAAGTGACAAAATTGATAATCATAAATATGAAAACATTTATGTATGGAAAATTCAGTCAACGTGAGTAAATTTTCATGTTTAATAACAGATTTAAAGTTACAATAAAATCTTCTGCAGTGCTAGTGCGACGACACAAAATTTACTTAGGCCTATTGAATTGGCAAAACAGTCCAGATGATGAGGCATCGCACATTTTAAGTCATCGGTTTATTATGTGTTTCACAATTTGTGATTTTTTTTTCATTGCTTTCCTACGACAAATAGAGTTCAGTACATTATAGCAACTAAAGTTTGATTTAAGAAAGCGTGAATATAGATACATTTGATATTTGCTATTCAATAGGCCGAAAATAGGCGCTTAGGCCGAAGTAGCTCTCTACCCTACAGCTACAAAATTAAAAATTTCACTCATAAAAAGTTTGTTTACTAAAATATAAATATCTCCGTCTGTGTAATGAAGCTATATAAATTATTTTAACGCCAAATTAGAGGTAAGAAAATTTACTTTCGATCAACTCAACATCATTTTTTAGTTAGATTTTTGGTATTTTTGGCATAACCACAACAACAAATTTACCTTACTTAAAAACTTAGCAGATATTTGTATTTTAGAAAACAAACTTTTTTAAGTGAAATATCGTTTTTTAGTTGTATCTAAAAACTATCCTACCAGTGGCGTCCCGTCTGTGCACCAACATTCAAAACCAGATTTAATGCCATATTCATACTCGAATCGGTTGAATAATACACTTCATCTTCTAATTTACTCGATATCTATCGATTTCAAGCAATATTTTGATAATTGTTAATATTTTGAGAGTTCGTGCACAGGTAGCTTAAGGTTCACAGCAAAAAAATAATTTTGATATCACATCAAAGCAGATGCACATGGTGTAATATTACTTGCCAAAAAGGACAAAATTACCATTAATACAGTTGATATTTTAATGGAATTGAAACAAACACTTTATTATGCACCATGGAATGGCTTAACGCAATATGGAATGGTTTTAAAAATATTGGTAAACTTTATCAATAGTCAGAAAAATCGAGGTTATTTGGACAGTTAACAGTTTTCATGCAATTGTTATCATGCTTACAATGTTTTTGTATTTTCCTGAACGAAGGCAGAAAAAAGTGAACCATTATAATATCATTCTAAAAATATTCCATCATCTTTTAAATCTCCTAAATAGAGATAATAATAATAATTCCATCATCGAAGAGCTGAAAATAAACTTAAAGATTTAAATCCGTAAATCCAGCCTAAACAGAGGACTCGCGAACACAATAAGCTCCCTCATCACTCATATTCCGAATCTGATTAAATAAGTATTTACAAGTATACAAATAAATATATCAACAAGTAATGTAATTTTCTCTCCTGGAAAGGAAAAATAAAATGGTTAATTGCACTGTCATATAAACGTTAAACATACTTTAGAGAAAATCAAACAATGAAAATCAACCGCGAATTCACAAATTTCACCACACCCATCTGCAAAACACGTTCAGAAGCACGTTTGGTACACTTTCGGTATCAATTTCATTCGAAAACATTAACACCGATCGTGCCGAGCTCTTTGACGCACCTTGCAAATTAAAAATTATCACTCGCGATGCCACTAATTTCTGGCCCGCGAGAAAAAAAATCAAACAACGCAGATAGCGACATCTCTTCTGATGCTGGCAAACATGATGAATCACGTTTTCTTTCTCGATTCTAAAACTTCCTGGAAAGCGAGAAAACCACCAATCACACACGTATAACCGTCCGGGAGGCAGAGGCCAGCGCTAATACGGAAAATGCAGCCGAAAACTATGAAAGCGAACGCACGCACAAAACATAGAGCAAACTTAAAACACAACCGTATCCGAAGGGGTTCCAAACTGCACTCCGATATGCGTTCACTTTGCTTAATGAAACAAACTGATGTTGTTTTCACATTTTCCATGATTAAAGTCCATAGTTTTATCGCATAATATGAAAGTAGATGCCAATTGAAAGTGGATAGCGTAGTTATCTCAAAATTGACGATAATCCATATGGGACTGATATGCGATTATATGCGATTAACGGGCACTGTGAAAGAAAATTAAAAATGGAGATTAGTAATTGTGAAGAGAACAATGGACGATGAATTCGGAATTTATTTCACAAAACCAATATGCGCACAAATATTTCACCACAAGAAAATCCTTATTGGCCTGAAATCGTTCGATACTACACTCAGGGCTTTTGTTTGGATTTTGAACTCTCAGTTTGGCGCCCCTCTTCTTGGCTCTTTCCCTTTTACGATGCTCTCATCACACTTTATATGGGTAAAGTAAAAGAGAAAAAGATATCGCAACAAATTCACACTATTATACCTATTTTTCCTGATATGAAGTGGGAGTTATTCAGCCCAGGGATGCCAGGTATATTTGAGAAAGAATAAACCAACGAAATCGACGAGATTCAGTATTCACATATCTAGGCTACAAAATGGGGGGCCTCCCTTAGCTCAGTCGGTAAAGGCGCAGCCAGGCATGGACAATCATTTGCATTCATTTCATACATTCATTTACATTCATTTGCCTCTAACTTTTTTCATCAACAGCATTCCGCAAAATGATGTATAGAGCTTTTGTAGGTTTTGTTATTAGCTCATAACTCAAATCTGTATCTCTTATGCATCATGAACTAGAGCGGGCAGAACTTGTTACTGTTTTTCAGTGAATGTAAAATACATTCACTGAAAAACAGTAGTGTATTCTGTTCGCTCTGCTTCGTCATACATAAGAGATACGGATTTGACTTGTTAAAAAAAAGTTGTAGCTAATAACAAAACCTACAAAAGCTCTGTACAACATTTTGCGGAATGCTGTTGAAGAAAAAAGTTAGAGGCAAATGAATGTAAATGAATGCAAGAAATGAATGCAAATGATTTTCCATGCCTGGGCGCAGCTACAAAGCAAGACCATGCTGATGGTGCCTGGGTTCAATTACCGGTCCGGTCTAGGAATTTTTCGGGATGGAAAATTTCTCGACTTCCCTGGGCATAGAAGTATGATTGGACTTGCCACACAATCATATCAATGCAAAAATGGTACAGGCATCGAAAGCTCTCAATTAATAACTGTGGAAGTGCATCTAGAACACTAAGTTGAGAGCACGCAATAAGCTAATTTGTGATATGCAATAATCTTGAAATGCGAAGAAGAAGAGGCTACAAAATGGTGAGCTTGACAACCTGGAAGGAACGGAATACCTAGCTCTGGTTCTCACAAGTTCCTATTTCACGCCTCCCCGAGTCATATGATAACAAAAGACTACCAGCTGAAACATGGACACAGCTGGGTGGCGTAGCCTGGGCAATGTTGCCAGTCCGGCAATAGCAAAATGAAGAGGTGTGACGCGAACACTGGCGCGGTTACCATAGTACGGTGATAGAGGAAATGCTTCACCAAACCTGAGCGTCTGTTCACCATGGAGGTGCGGCTCAAAACGGCGTATGTTCTCCATGTTAGGATCGGCTGATCACCGTCCTAGTGCCAGTGTGGGACTCTAAACAGAGCTGTGCACGATGGTCTCCCGGCGAGACAGGGGATTGGGCAGGCCCCACAAGCCGCCCTGGAAAAACATAAAGTTGCAAATACTGAAGAAAGAAATACGGATCGGAACAATCGGCACAGACCTACGCGACGAAATAGGGACTACGATTGGAAACTCGGAACATGGAACTACAAATCGCTCGGCTTCCCGGGCTGCGATAGGTTAATCTATGACGAACTTCAACCACGCAACTTCGAAGTCGTAGCACTGCAGGAGCTTTGCTGGTCGGGACAAAAGGTATGGAAAAGCGGGCATCGAGCGGCTACTTTCTACCAGAGCTGTGGCACCACCAACGAGCTGATAACCGGCTGTGTAGTGCTGGGTAAGATGCGCCAACGCGTGATTGTTTGGCAGTCGATCAACGTGAGGATGTGCAAGTTGAAGATTAAGGGCCGTTTCTTCAACTACAGCATCATCAACGTGCACTGCCCACACGAAGGAAGACCCGACGACGAGAAAGAAGCGTTCTATGCGCAGCTGGAGTAGGTGTACGACGGCTGTTCGCAACGGAACGTCAAAATCGTCATCGGCGACATGAATGCTCAGGTAGGACGGCAGGCAATGTATAGACCGGCAATCGGGTCAAACAGCCTGCATGCCGTATCGAACGACAACGACCAACGATGCGTGAACTTTGCAGCCTCTCGAGGTATGGTAGTTCGAAGTACCTTTTTCCTCCGCAAGGATATCCACAAAGCCACCTGGAGATCCCCTGACCAACACACAGAAAACCAAATCGATCACGTTCTAATCGACGGGAAATTCTTCTCCGACATTATCAACGTCCGCACGTACTGAAGTGCGAACATAGATGCGGACCACTACCTAGTTGCAGTATGCATGCGCTCAAAACTCTGGACGGTGTATAACACCCGTTGAAGTCAAACGCCGTGACCCAACATTGAGCAACTAAGGGACGCCGGAGTTGCCCAGGACTACGCGCAGCAGCTGGAAGTTGCACTATCCACGGAAGAGCAGCTTGGCGCAGCTTCTCTTGAAGATGGCTGGAGGGACATCCGTTCCGCCATATGTAGTACTGCTGCAGTGGCACTAGGTACTGCGATCCCGGACCGAAGAAATGACTGGTTTGACGGCGAATGCAAACTGTTAGTAGAGGAAAAGAATGCTGCAACACCGCACGAGATTGAATGTGGAGCGACACAGACAAAACTCGGTTTTCCGAAGGAAGAAGCGTCAGCAGGAAGACCGAGATCGCGAGGCGATGGACCATCTGTACCGCGTAAACGACACACGGAAGTTCTACGAGAAGCTAATAGTTCGCACAAAGGCTACGTGCCGCAAGCCGATATGTGCAAGGACTTGGACGGTAACCTTCCCACGAACGAGTGTGAGGTGATTGAGAGGTGGAAGCAGTACTATGACGAGCACCTCAACGGTGATGCAGCAGAAAACGAAGGTGGCACGGCAACAGACCTTGGAGCACGCGCAGAAGACGACAGGCTACCGGCCCCTGATCTTCAAGAAGTTGAGGAGAAGATCGGTCGGCTGAAGAATAACAAAGCAACTGGTGTAGATCAACTGCCAAGTGAGCTATTAAAATACGGTGGTGAAGCACTGGCTAGAGCGCTGCACTGGGTAATTACCAAGATTTGGGAGGAGGAGATATTACCGGAGGAGTGGATGGAAGGTGTCGTATGCCCAATCTACAAAAAGGGCGACAAGTTGGATTGCTGCAACTACCGCGCGATCACACTGCTGAGCGCCGTCTACAAGGTACTCTCCCAAATTCTATGCCGCCGTCTGTCACCATTTGCAAGAGAGTTCGTGGGGCAATACCAGGCGGGATTCATGGGTGCCCGCGCTACCACGGACCAAATTTTCGCGATTCGGCAGGTTCTGCAGAAATGCCGCGAATACAACGTGCCCACACATCATTTGTTCATCGATTTCAAATCCGCATATGACACAATCGATCGAGATCAGCTATGGCAGATTATGCACGAGTACGGAATTCCGGATAAATTGACGCGATTGGTCAAGGCAACGATGGATGGAGTGATGTGCGTACGGCAAGGTGATGGACTTTCGTGTCTGCTATTCAACATCGCGTTAGAAGGTGTGATCAGAAGAGCTGGGATAGCCATGAGTGGCACGATCTTCAGGAAGTCCATCCAGCTTCTTGGCTTCGCCGATGACATCGACATCATGGCACGGAACTTTGAGACGATGGCGGAAACGTACATCAGACTGAAGACTGAAGCTAAACGGATTGGACTTGCCGTCAACGCATCAAAGACAAAATACATGAAAGGAAGAGGTTCTAGGGAAGACAATGTTAGCCTCCCACCCCGAGTTCAGATTGATGGTGACGTAATCGAGGTGGTCGATAAGTTCGTGTATTTGGGCTCACTGGTGACAGGCGAAAATGATAACAGCAGAGAAATTCAAAGACTATGGCAGGGAATCGTGCCTACTTTGGACTCCAGAAGACGCTCCGGTCGAATAAAATTCGCCGCCGCACGAAGTTGACTGTCTACAAGACGCTGATTAGACCGGTGGTCCTTTACGGCCACGAGACCTGGACTATGCTCGTGGAGGAGGTGTTTTCGAACGGAAGGTGTTGCGTACCATCTACGGTGGAGTGCAGATGGATGACGGAACGTGGAGCAGGCGAATGAACCACGAATTGCACCAGCTGCTGGGAGAACCATCCATCGTCCACATTGCAAAAATTGGGCGACTACGGTGGGCTGGGCACGTCGTAAGAATGCCGCACGACGACCCAGTGAAAATGGTTCTAGAAAGCGACCCAACAGGAACAAGAAGAAGAGGCGCGCAGCGGGCAAGGTGGATCGACCAAGTAGAAGGTGACCTGCGGACCCTTCGCAGACTACGAGGCTGGTGAACTGTGGCCATGGATCGAGTAGAGTGGAGACGACTTCTTCGGACAGCATAGGACAACAAGGCCTTAGCCTGATTGGTAAGGTAAGGAAAGGATCACGAAATTCCTTAGATATCTTGAACATGAATCCAAGCTGACGATTAGCTTTGTCGATCGTGGTTGAGAAGTGGCGAGTGTATGTGAGCTTTTCATCCAACATGACACCGAGGTCTTTAACGTGATCGACACGTTGAACTGCAGTCCCAGCAACGTTATAATCAAACAAAACGGCAGTGCTAGTTCGACGGAAACTAATTACGCAGCACTTTGAGACGCACAGGACCATAAAATTACGTTCACACCAATCATTAAAGATTTCAAGAAGGTTTTGTAGTTCTAAACAGTCGGCATAGCCTCGAACGACTAGATAAATTTTCAAGTCATCGGCAAAAAACAATTTACCTCCACGTAGTAGAATAAACGAGGTCATCGTTCACAAATAAAGAGAAGAGCAGTGGTCCCAAAGTGCTACCCTGTGGAACTCCTGATCTGTTCGAGAAACAGTACGATGAGTTGTTTCCAATGCATACAGTAACTTCACGTTGCACGAGGTACGATCTAAGCCAGCTGCAGAAGGATACAGAACATCCAATTTGTTCAAGCTTTGCTAGCAGCAGTGATGCAAAATATCATGACACTCACGTGACACTCGTCTTCGCATCAACCGACTATCATTGACAGATCGTTTTGTAACGCAGTGAGAGTTAGAGCCATGGCAAACAACAATCACCAGTGATGGTCGCTGCTCACAAGCAAAACGTTACACACTGATGAAAATCACAACGAAAACAGTGAAGACTTCTGCAGTACGATCATGAGAAAAAGCGAAACGACAGAAGAAAATGAAAACAATGCCTACGCCATGGGGTGCGACACATCTAAATCTCAATTTAACATCGTCCTCAAATCTCACGATAGCGAATCAATCTACGAATCTTTTTTCATCTCTTGCTCTTTAGAATTCAGCTACTTGCATCGCTTTTCACCATTTTGCAGGAAATCTTCAAAATCTTCATCAATATTCCATCTATCTAATAAGTGTACGTGCATCTCACAACAGAAAAGCAACTATTTTCCTGCATCTTAGATAGAGTCGCTCCCCTCGGCCTACGCATTCCAAGTTCGTCTCGGCAGACGCGACTGTGTGAGTTACAAACAAAGCAGGCAACATGAAACGGAAGCTGTTGGGCTCACTCACCAACACACTTACATAAGCAAGCAAAGCAGCAACTGCTTCAAAACGAGCACAGATGAGTGTCGTGATTGTCGGGAATGACCAGATCGGTGATGGATCACAACAGAAGACGACATTCATCAGTTGCTCTTTACTTCTTTCGTCAACTTGATGGATGGTCATGGAGGGAGCTTCGACGAGCACATTGATAGAATCCCTTGGGGTGGCATTGCAGATTATGTTGAGTACGAATTACATACCTCTTGTAAAGAAGCTTGTTGTAGTGGCGATAATCATTGCTGGCAAAAAATTTCGCTTGGTAAGGGTACATCGTCGATGAGTGAGAGCACGGAGAGCTCTAGATCGCACTCGTTTCAGGCTGCGGAGAGTAGCGTTAGACCAAGGCGGTTTTCTTGCAGGTAGACACTTCGGTACTGAAGCACAAACACAGTAGCGCAAAAGGCTAAAGGGTGATACGGTCAAAATTTGGTCAAGGGAAAACGCGTGTAAATCGGTGAAATCGTTTATTTAAAAAATCAAATTAAATTTCTTTTTCAAGTTCAATTAGTATAAAATTCAGGAAAAATATTCAGTTAGGCTTCCGCTTTTCCAAATCCGAATTGCCGGGCCTTACGCTTGACCCCTGCCATCAGATTTTGTACAGCCACCTTGTCCACCTTCTTCGCCGCAGAAAGCCAGTTTGCCTTGAACTGCTGCTCGCCCTTAGCAGTTTTTTTGGTCTTCTTTAGGTTCCGCTTGACAATAGCCCAGTATTTCTCAATTGGGCGGAGCTCTGGCGTGTTGGGAGGGTTCTTGTCCTTGGGAACCACCTGCACGTTGTTGGCGGCGTACCACTCCATGGCCTTTTTACCGTAATGGCAAGATGCCAAATCCGGCCAAAACAGTACGGAACAACCGTGTTTCTTCAGGAAAGGCAGCAGACGTTTATTCAAACACTCTTTCACGTAAATTTCTTGGTTGACAGTCCCGGAAGCTATGAAAATGCTGCTTTTCAAGCCACAGGTACAGATGGCTTGCCAAACCAGATATTTCTTTGCGAACTTTGACAGTTTCATGTGCTTGAAAACATCTGCTACCTTTCCCCTTCCTTTTGCCGTATAAAACTCCTGTCCCGGAACCTGCTTGTAGTCGGCTTTGACGTAGGTTTCGTCGTCCATTACCACGCAGTCAAACTTCGTCAGCATCGTCGTGTACAGCCTCCGGGATCGCGCTTTGGCCGTCGTATTTTGTTTATCATCGCGATTTGGAGTCACTACCTTCTTGTAAGTCGATAGTCCGGCTCGTTTTTTGGCTCGATGCACGGTTGTAGACGATACACCCAGCTTATTTGCGGCATCTCGGAGAGAGAGGTTATGGTTTCGCTTGAAACTACCGGCAACTCTCTTTGTCGTCTCAGCGGCTTCCGGTTTTCGATTTCCCCCCGAACCAGACTTCCTGGCTGTCGACAAACGTTCCCCAAACACTTTAATTACATTTGTAACGGTTGATTTGGCAACTTTTAGCGATTTTGCCAACTTTGCGTGCGAGTAGCTCGGATTTTCGCGATGCGCGAGCAAAATTTTGATACGCTGCTCTTCTTGCTTGGACGGCATTTTGACAACTGAAGAGTGAATTCCAAAATCAAAATAGGAGCAACATTCTACACACACACACCTTCAAAATGAGGGGTGTTCAGGTTTTTTAAATGCAAAATTGAAAGAAATACGTCAAGTTGATATTGACCAAATTTTGACCGTATCACCCTTTATTATAGCGAGCGGCTGCTGTATCGATATCGAGGTCATTCAACACGTTCCAGTTGATCCGGGACAAGGAACGCCTCAGCAAACGGAAATCGGTCTTCCGGAAATTGAGCCGAGTGGCACTCATGGTTTCATCAAAACGAATTTGAGATCCGTTCGCGATAGATATATTCAAAGCAGGGTGGAAATTGTCAAGAGGAACGATGACATCAGGCGCTTCAGCGACGACACAGTCCAGAAGTGCACTTTCGCTAACAAAAACCAAGTCAAGAAAACGAGACTGGAAATTGGGAACAAGGTTTATCTGGCTCAGCCCATGAAAAACCGTGCCGTCAACAAGCAAGCGGCTGGCAGGGGTAGTTGAAGATGCAATCGGATCTGGAAACGCATAACCCTGGCCTGAGGGTGACCAGGCTGATTAAAATCACCAAGCAGAAGAAGCACATCCGTTATATCAGCCATGGAATACACAAACCTTTCTTCGGAGGATGTAATCTGTGCTATCAAATTCGCTCGAAGCATTTACCTTTGAGCGGCAGGTGACGCAATTGTACCTGTCTCATAGCGGTCGTACGAGAAAATGGAAGAGTTACCAGTCTTCTTGATATGTTGTCTTTGCTTGCAGATAGAATCAAATGGAACCGACCACAGGTTGAACATGTCGATCCATTCGATACCCAGCACGTTGATGGTGACTTCACATTGGAATTCGCCGATGATAGTAATGATAGTATGCATTGGACGCTTCGATTGATGATGGAGTCAGATTTGGTCGTCCCAATTGTTGCCAGGTAGCTTCGGTTATTGCCGTGATGTCGCTTGCGGAATCCAGGTGAAGAGAAGCAGCGACACCGTTGATGATACAGGTCACGTACTAACGCTTTCTGGTGTTGTTTGCAATGTGATTTACAACGGATTTACTTCGCTTGAGTTCTGGCTCAAGGTTTCTTCTTCTGGAACTGCTTCTTTTCTTGAGATGGACTGGAAAAGTTGCTTGAAGACTTCTTGGCGCAACCACAGTAGCCTTCTTTGCGGCCAATGCGATCACATGATTTGCAGTGGTGATCAGAGAACGGACAATAACGAACGTAGTGCATCTGAGCACACTGCCTGCAAGGAGTTCGCTTCGTTAGGCCGCTGCCATGCTGAGAGCGAAGAGGCGCGCTTAGCGTTTTATACAAAAGAATTCCTATTACATATTGATATTATTCTTTACATTCGATTTCACGCTCTCAGCATGGCACCGGCCTTAGACGTTGTTGATTTCCAGGTTTTTTCTCCGAGACGTTGTGGACCGAATTTTTCGAACACCCGTCAATGCTCGATCATGTTGTCGACTAAAAATTTTACCCACTTTTTCCGCACACGACACCACAGTGAGCTGTAGATGTAGCGTAAACACTGTGATGGATACACAACGCTCTTCAAGAAGCGCGTAATCAATATAACAACTAAACCTCAAACCCTCATCGACACATCATCGCCATACCAACCGTCCGTCGATGCACCTGTTGGATCAATTATGGCGGCAGAGGTCCGTCCCCTCAAAACAACCGAACAAACGAACGCATTCGAAGCCAGCTAATGCACACGCGATCGGTATGCTGAATTGCTGCATGTTGCGGTAATCAATAACACAAACGGTGTCCAATTTGTGGCCAGCTTCCCACTCTTTTATTTTCCTTTCTGCCATTAAAGTGTGCGACCCAACATCAGCTGGGGGGTGATGATTTGATTTGAATTTGATATGGTTCGGTTCGTTATTGGATGATCGTAGATGCACATGATTTGTAATTTGTACGTTCACAGTGAAGCCACATTCCGTGCTGATTTTGCTTGTCTTAATTACTCGGCGTGTTCGGTTGAGTTGGAGTCTAGCGTTACCCTTCCTTGTCCGTATCGTGAACCGGACGCATTGGGGAGTTTTGACCTACGTGGTCGAACATATGTGTATCTTTATATATTGGAGCGAATGATCGAGAGATTGAATCTTGTTGCATCGCTGCATGTTGCGTCGGTTTGTGGTGAGTCAGATTAATGGCATCATTCGTTATAGGTTCTGCTTCATTCATCTGCGCGACCGTCCTCATAGGAGGTGATGACTCTACGACAATTAGTCTGATTCATTTTCCGAGTTGCACTCATAAGACGTCATCTGTATTACACATTGACATAGCCAATAATTAGATCATTACCTAAATAAATGACACATTACAGAAATACAATAATAATAATAAAATCTCTTTTTCTTTCCCCCCACAGGAACCGGCTCTCGAACGGGCAAAATTCTCCAGCGGTTCCCCGAAAAAGACTGGTCCGATACTCCCTTCATCGAAGGCATCGAATGGGTAAGTCCATCGCAAGCATACACCCCTTCCTTCTATTGTCCAATCGTCACACTAAAAACCATAAAATCTTTCTAGTTCTGCCAACCCCAGGGCTGGTCGTTGTCCACCGTCCGCCAGGAGCCACAGTTTTTCGTGTCGGTCCTGACCGACATCGACGCCAACCGGCACTATTGCGCTTGTCTGTGCTTCAACGAGACAATCGCCATCACACCGAGCAAACCCATCGACGAGGAAGAGGAAGATGACAACCTATCACCCAGTAGTCGGGCCCTGTTGGCCGCCTCCAGTGGTCCACCCTCCATAACCCACCACAGTATCATGTACGCCCCGAAATGTTTGGTCATAGTTTCCCGGTTGGACTACATTGAAACGTTTCGGAACTGTCTAGGGACGATCTACACGGTGTACTTGGAGAGCTTAAAGTTCCACCTGCACCATCTGATCGGAAGCATACTGGGATGCATTCAGGTTCCACCTCCGGGTGGACCTCAGGTTCGCTTCTCCATAGGAGCAGGGGACAAACAAGTCCTGCAGCCTCCCATTTCTCCCACCATCCCCGTGACGGGGTCCTGCGTTAGTCTTCTGTTCCACCAGCTGGGCATCAAAAATGTGATGCTTCTGTTCTGCGCCGTCATGACCGAGCACAAAATTCTCTTCCATTCGACGAGCTACTCCCGGTTGACCGACAGTTGTCGAGCGCTGACCGCCCTGATGTATCCATTCCGCTACAGTCATGTGTACATTCCGATCCTGCCAGCATCGCTGGTGGAAGTATTATCCACACCGACGCCCTTCATCATGGGCATCCATAGCTCGATGCAAACGGAAGTGACCGAAGTGCTCGATGTGATCATTGCCGATCTGGACGGCGGATCGATTCACATTCCGCAATCGTTGGTACCGCCACCGGCCGAACTACCGAAGGCGCTGCGAGAGGCGACCGAGAGTGCCCTGCAACAGGTCTTGCACCCGGAGCTGACGCGAGCCGACTTGGCATTCCCGCCGAACAATATCAACAACAATGGGTATAACTTTCGGGAGCAGAAGAGTGACGAAATGCTAGATAAGGAAATTCGGGCCGTGTTCATGAGGTTGTTTGCCCAGCTGTTGCAAGGATACCGATCCTGCTTGACGTTAATCCGGATAAATCCAAAACCGATCATTCAGTTTCATCGGGCGGGCTTCCTGGGGGCGAGAGATTTAGTCGATTGTGATTTCCTGTCACGGGTTTTGGATAGTATGTTCTTTACGGGATTTGTAACGGAGCGAGGGCCACCCTGGAGGCCGTGTGACGCGTGGGACGAACTGTACAGTGCGATGAACGATTTGCTCAAACAAGAACTGCAAGATCCGGTCTTGGTGTTGATCCACATCCAGGAACTGGGCAAGCAGTTGTATACCAACGAGAATCCAAGTCCCCAGTCGTACCAGCAAAAGATCCTGAGGCCACCGGAAGGTGCATTTGCCAGAATACATCAACCCCCGATGCCGCTGATCGATTCGCAAGAAGTCCAAAATGTCATCAACGAAGGTTTGGCGGCGAACGACCTGCAGGCAAGACTGCAGACTATTCGACCTCCCCAGAGGATAGTTCCGATGGGACCTTATCTGAAACCGGTTCTCGAACTACGACCAGTGGTGAATAACAGTGCTCGAAAGTTGGAAGTGTTGAAGAACTGCATCAGTTGCATCTTCGATAACAAGATCACCGAGGCGAGGAAAAGTTTTCCGGCTGTTCTTCGGATATTGAAACAACGGGACGCCCGGTTAACGCTTTGCAGGGAGTTGGCAAAGATCGCTCACGGAAACAAACAGCTAGATCATCAACAGTTCGACCTGGTAGTGAAACTGATGAACCGAGCCTTGCAGGACGACTCTTCCAAGGACGAATACGGAGTTGCGGCTGCATTACTTCCGCTTTCGACAACGTTCTGTCGGAAACTTTGTACCGGAGTGATACAGTTTGCCTACACCTGCATTCAGGATCATCCGGTGTGGAAGAACCAGCAGTTCTGGGAAGATGCCTTCTACCATGACGTGCAGAACTTCATTAAAGAGCTATACCTCCCGCGTCAAAATTCGGAAAAGTCGTACAGTAGCTGGGCGACGGACACTAACGGACTGGTCCATTCGACATCCCGCGACAAACTGGACCGATCGACGCTGCTTTCACGAGCACAGGAACCTTCTGCGCTGGAGATCGCAGCCGATCAAATGCGAATCTGGCCCACCGTAGATCCAGACAAGCAGCAGGAGCTGATCAGTTCCGAAGAGAAGACCCTCTACAGTCAAGCAATCCATTATGCTAACCGGATGGTGTTCCTGCTGATACCACAGGACGTGAATCAAGGTGGTCGTGTTCAGAAATTGGACTCGCATACCGACGACTGCGCCAGTGTGTCGAACAGTGTGATAGAATCGCATAGTCACAGCGATCATAGCGACGAAGGCTTCGAAGATAACGATCCTAGCGAGGTGGGCTCGCAAGTGGCTAAGATGGTCTGCAAGTTCATCGATCGAGTCTGCAACGAAGGTAATGTGACCCCCGAGCATCTGCGGAATCTTCACCAAATGGTTCCCGGCGTGATACAAATGCACATTGAAACACTGGAATCCGTTAACCGGGAAGCTAAGCGGATACCTCCGATCCAGAAACCCAAACTGCAGTTCCCCAACTTCCTGCAAGGTGAAGAGCTCGTCGGTGATCCGATGCGAGTGTACCTGCTCGCTGATGGCCGCGAAGAGAAAGAAGTGGGAACGTCGAATCTCCTCCCGGCGGAGGGTGCTCTCTATCTTACCAACTACCGTATCGTGTTCAAGGGATGCCCGTGCGATCCGTACTGCTGCGAGCAGAGTGTAGTACGGGCGTTCCCAATTTCCTCGCTTACCAAAGAAAAGCGACTCACGGTGATCTATCTGCAGCACTTGGAGCAGGTCCTGCAGGAAGGTATGCAACTGCGGTCCTGTACCTTCCAGCTAATCAAAGTGGCATTCGATGAGGAAGTGATTGCCGATGCGATCGAGACCTTCCGGAAGACGATACACCGAGTGCGGCATCCGGAGGACGAGTTTGGACATTTCGCGTTTGCCACGACCCACGGAATCGCGAATCCTACCCCACTGCACAAAGTCAAGGAGAAGAACGCTACGTTGAAGGACTTTGCGAAGAAGACGCTGCTGAGGACTGCGAAAAAAGCTGGCTTCAAACAGAAAGGTGTGACCAAGCGGAAATACATCCTACCGGGAGCGGACTTTGAGGAATCCTACGGAAACAGTGCAATGGGGATCAACGAGAATCCAGAAGACGAAGACGGATCGGATGACGGAGCAGATACCATGCCACGGGTAACGGCGAAGGACGTGGAAAGACTGAAGGAACGAAGCTATGTCAAAGATTTTCTTCGGGTGGGATTGGGTGACGTGCAGGCGGGCTACCGAATAAGTTCGATAAACTGTAACTACAGCTTGTGTCGGACGTATCCGGCAATACTGGTTTGTCCGAAGGATTTTTCCGACGATAGCTTGAGGAACCTGTCCCGCTGTTACAAACACCATAGGATACCGGTCGCAACGTGGAGACACAAAAATGGAGCTACCCTGCTAAGAGGCTCAGTGCCCCTTGCCAAAGGTGTCATGGGAATGCTCAAAGGACATCCCGGATCTTCGAATACCTCGGCAGATTCCGCAAGCTTTCAGGAACAAGACCGTTACTTCGTTTGTGTCATCAAAACTACTCCTCACACTCGTCCGATACGGCATACGGGTAACTTCTCTGACTCTAACCTCTCCCTAGACTCGCTAGCCCTAGCAGCCAACGGTCTGATGACTCGGACGGATAACTCAACCCTAACCCCGGACATCAGCCGTAGGAACAACGCCGGCCTGTACTCAATCAACAACTCATCCTTCTCCAGCTTTGGAGCACTTCGGTCCAACCCTAAGCAGAACAAATGGGGTTCCCTGAAACCCGGTGGCCATACAAGCGCCGCCACCTTGCGGGACTACAACAACTGGGATCAACCCCAGCAATACACCATCCAACGCGTGCCATTATACTTCCTCGGTGAGAAATCTCAATCCAAATCAGCCAAGCTGTCGGAAATGTACGCCGAGTTCATCCCCGTGGACTATACCGACGTACGACACTCGCGAACCGCTTTCAAAAAACTAATGCGAGCCTGTCTTCCTTCCTGCGTAAACACCGAACCCGACCAAACCTTCTCCAAGCTGGTAGAGCAGTCCGATTGGCTGCAACAGATCCGAGGGCTTCTGCAGCTCTCCGGTGCCGTCGTTGATCTCATGGATCTACAGGAATCCAGCGTAACCCTTGCCTTGGAGGACGGTTGGGATGTAACCGCCCAGATTTCATCACTTGCTCAACTATGTCTCGATCCCTACTACCGAACCATCGATGGTTTCCGAGTTCTAATCGAGAAGGAATGGCTAGCCTTTGGTCATCGATTCGGTCACCGCAGTAATCTCAAACCAAACAGCAGTTCCGGTTCACCGTTTGCTCCGACCTTCCTACAGTTCCTAGACGCCGTTCATCAGATCCAGTCTCAGTTTCCCCTCGCATTCGAGTTCAACGAATTCTACCTGCGCTTCCTAGCGTATCACCACGTGAGTTGCCGTTTCCGTACGTTCCTTTTCGATTGTGAACTGGAACGGGTAGACTACGGCATAACTGCCATTGATGACAAGCGTGGATCACTCAACTCGCACCACAAGCATGTCGTGGAGACCCTGACCGTATCCGACGACGATAACATCTACCCTGGTGGCCTTGGCGTCGGTGGAGGTGGCCGCGGAAACCACGCTTCCAACACCCAAAAATTCGGACCCTCGCTCTTCGATTACATCGAACGGCAGCACGCTAAGAATCCGAGCTTCTACAACTTTATGTACACTCCGGACCCGGAACGGCAAGTCCTTCGACCGCAAAGTTCCATCTCAGTTCTGGAGGTATGGTCGTATTACCTGGACGAGGAACTAGCCCAAGGACCACCGTACGATCCGGAACTGCTGAATAACGACAACCTGGACGATGACTGTGATTACGTCAGTACGGGAAGTCTGGCCAACAAGCATCCTCGGCGTAAGGTGGTCTCAGTGGGGTACGACAGCCTGAACAAGTACGATGCAGATGCGTTCTCGAGGTTGCTGGAAGAGCTGAAGAACGCCGAAGCCGAGCGGGGATTGTTGCCGCAGAAGTGGCGCCAGGTTTGGGACAAACTTGAACTGCCACATTCGGACTCGCTGACCCGGCACGCGTCGTTTAGCAGTGCCCTGGTGAGATCGCACGGTCGACTGCTGCACAAGAGGTACAGTTGAGGGTGGGGGGTTCATGGTTTGAAGTTACTTAAATTTGTGTTCCGTTCGCTAGATCTACACTGGAGATCATCATGCGCGGTCGTCAGGTCGGGTACTATCAGGAGAACTTCCTGCATCCTCATCGCTTCGAGAAGCATGCCTACTCGGCTCCGATCAACTGTAACCACTGTGGAAATGTCCTGTGGGGACCACTGCTGAACGGATTGAGGTATTTCATATGGTCGCTCGTGAAGAGGTTGGTAAATCTAAAAACGTTATTCGTGACCCTTTCAGATGCGTGGACTGCGGCAACACCTACCACGAAAAGTGTGCGGAATCGGTGCCGAAGAACTGCACCAAGTACAAGGCCGTCGAGGGAACGCAGCCGACGTTGGCGCGCAACCAAGGGGACAATAATAGCGTTTCTTCCAGCGTGAATACGACCAACACGACGAGCCAGCATTACTACGAGCAGTACAGCAGCAATGTAGCGGACGATAGGACGCATGAAGGGTGAGTTGGATTGGAATTATGGTTTGTAATTTTGGGAAACTTTACGTCCTCCGATCGTAGGTATCTGTACAAACGTGGTGCAATATTGAAAAATTGGAAGCAGAGGTGGTTCGTGTTGGATTCGCACAAGCATCAACTGAGGTACTACGATGCGATGGAGGACTGCAACTGCAAGGGTTATATCGGTATGTATGGGGGCGTAATGGGTGCTGGCTCTACACCGTTTGGTACAATGGTCACTTGGCATAAATGCAAAGATAAGAAAAAAGAACAGCTCATACTCAAAGGATTAATACTCTCAAATATGGTCTATCCTAGTTCCTACATGTATGTTCTAGCATCTTCGCATTCATACATTTCAATGTATTACATTTTGGGCAAGATGAGCACTCCTGTGGGGGAAGACGTGCACCCATAGTAAAATTTCTTCTTATATTATCTATATCCATTTGTGCATATTCCAATTAGTTTCGATTTCGTTTGATTTAAATGTAGAAAATTCAACCCTATTTATCGGTATAAGGACTGTGCGATTATCCACATGTATGCCAAATGGCCATTATGCCAAATGGGGTAGAGTCTATTTTGCTCACATTTGCGTCTTTGTAGAACTGGCCGAAGTGCAATCGGTTGCACAAGCACCGCCACAGGCAGTGCCATCGAAGAAGATTGACGAAAAGGCGTTCTTTGATGTAAGTACTGTGATGTAACTTGTAGCAACAACGGTAAACTATATCCTATATTTCCGTTCTTTGCCTTCACCAGCTGAAAACGAGCCGACGAACGTACAACTTCTATGCCTCGGACGCAACCAGCGCTCAGGAGTGGATCGAAAAGATTCAGGCCTGTCTGCAGTAAAGGTCGCAAATGGCCAACATGTAAGGACGGTATTCACCCATCGTTGTCAATAATCATCATCGTCTCGATCATAGGAAAAAAAAACAATACAGAGATAGTAAGTTATAGCAAATCACAACCAATCAGTAAACTGAAGAATTTCCCAACGGATTTCGATTGATGGAAAGAATAATAAGAAACCATACTCACTAAATTAGAATATGTAAGTGAATGCATCAAACGGAAGGTTAGGAAAACGAAATAATTTCATACAATGGTAAATGGAGATGACAATTTCATATCAGCATGATACACTAGTAATTGTTCGGATCGGGCTCGAAAAAAAGGCGAGAAGTTTTATTTGTTTTAACTACCTAAATAATCAATTCGGAGAAAGTGAATACACACAATCAGATAATCGAATGGGTTAATAGTGTTAATGCGGAATGAGTAACATACGAACAACAAGAAAGGAAATATTTATATGTGCATATGTGTGTGTGTGTTTGTGTGCCACTTGTTACGCAGTTGATCTTATTAGGATAGTATTTTGTTTTGTTTTAGGGCAACCGATGGTTAAGCTTTTGTTTAAGGGATGAACGGCGATGTACAGATATAGCTCAAGGCGAGAGACGTTGTGTGCGGGATCCAACGAAAGGAACGCGCGGGATGATATATACCAAAAGATTTTGCTTTACTTTCGAATTTCAATTTGTTTTCTTCAGTTTTGATGCATTTATTTTGTTTCTTTCGTTCAGACTTAGAGAAAAGGCATTCTTTTAAAAAGAACTTGTCGCTTTATATGTTATACAGCGTTATTTTTCAACCCTTTTCTAGCTTATTTTTTCTATGTATTATAAATGTGTAAAAATGTTTATTCTACTCTAATTTTTCTCTTCTTTATAAGTGTTGAAATGCATTTATTGTTAGATTTTGAAAAGAAAAAAAAACTATAGGTGTTAAGAGAAAGAGCTCAAATATTATGTATTAGCCAAACGAGAAGTAGGGACACTGCTCTCCAGAGAGACGCTCGAATTTTTCCAAAAGAACGCGATCTTAGCTGCAACCGAGTTTGATTTCCTTCGCTTTTAGCTTCCAACAACCAACAAACACCTGTCATGTGATATTCTACTTTATACACAATATACTCTACTCTCTTTTGCGAGGACCAAACTCGAAATAACCGGACAGTATATGAGTACGAAACGCAAAATTCCTTATTGTTTGTTTTTGCTGTTCTTACCGATAGGAGAGAAAAAATCCGATCTCAAACGCATACATTTAACATCGTAGCTCACTTGTTTAGAGCAATTTCAGTTCGTAGTCCTATGTCTTTTAGAGCAGATGTATTTACCAGTCAAACGTTCCAGTGATGAACCAGAAGAGGAACCATTCCCGATCCCAGAGCCTATTTAACGCAGTCGGGTAGCACTTTTGCACCATCAGGTACGTACCTACTCCCAGTTATTCCGCATCCAGTCTTCCGGTTTTGATTTTCTACACTGTCTACAATAAATTGTTCTGTAAGGTAAACAATAGTTGATTTCATTTTTAACAGTTCAAATGGAAGATTATCGCTGCAGATTTGTCATGCTTGAAAATGAACTTACAAGGTTTGTTTACGAAATGGAGTTGAGACCTTTTCAAACTAAATTTAGAACACAGTTGCAAAGGGCACGGTCAGGATCTGTTCCAAAAATTAGATCAAACCAGATCCAATTGGGACCACTGCTAAAGATGCCCTAAGAGATAGACACAAATTTCTAGATAGCGCTGGAAGTAGGGCGTAACAGCCTTTGCAAACAATGACTTCTCTCGTTATTTTTTAGGAATTCAAGGCAGACAAACATATCCATTGTAGAGTGGAAGTCTAACCTTACTCGCTGGTTATGTCGATTTGCCGGGGACAGCCATGGCTTCGAGAAATCATCGAGAGAAGTAATTGTTTACAAAAGTTGTTACGCCCTAATTCCAGCTCTACACGGTAAAAAAAACATCATGTTCATGTAAAGTGATTTGCTGTTGAATTTGCACTAATTGTCATCTTCGCGAGTTTGGCATGCGCGTTTTTAACATTTGCTTCCAAAAGCAAAACTAATCAAATTCAATTGATGGAAACAGTGGTGCCAATTCAAAAGATAATCATTTTGATTTAAAGGTGTTATACAGTACATATTTTCCAACGACAAATCACTTTGTTTCACAACGTAAATCACTTGAAAATCAATAATAAATCACTTCGATTCGTAGTGCCGCATGACAGACTGAGTCAAGTGCAAGAGCATTTGGATTAAATGTGACAATTTTTTACCGTGTATCTAGATTATATCTATCTCTTAGGGCATCTTTAGCGGTGGTCCCAATTGGACCTGATTTGATCTAATTTTTTTGGAACAGATCCTGACCGTGCGTTAATAGTGTTTCTTAGAGAGGGTCTAGTATAAGAGAGAAGCGGACTGGCTGGTTTTGAGCCAAACGAACTGTCAAAGCCAGAGCCAATCGAGCAACGCCTATCTTGATTGCATTGCTAGCAAGGTTGCAAAGACTCATTTCAGCTAAAATAATGTTTTTCGGAATAATAAAACCAAAAGATGGTATGATGGCATGTTTTACTTGTAACTTACAAGAAGAGGTTACAAAGTATGCGTTGGAAACATAAAACCTGTAAATTTTGCTTTCTATGAGTCACAATCAGCGATTTGCTGATCGCTGAGTGAGTGAGTGAGTGAGTGAGTGAGTTTGTGAAAAATCGCTGATTGTGACTCTGATGAAGTGAAATAAACAGGTTTGATATGTCAAACACATTCTTTGCAACCTCTTCTTGTATCCTACCAATTCAAAATTTGATCATGGCATCTAATTATTTCATAATTTAGAAAAACATTGTTTTAGCTGAAATGAGTCTTTGCAACCTTGATTGCTAGTGTTGTTAGAAATCACCTAGGGATAGGTTGCCAAGGCAGTTTGTTTTGAATCCGCTCCTCTCTTATACTAGACCCTCTCTAGTGTTTCTTAAACAAAGTAACTTGAAATTAATTGATTGATTTCCTTTATGTAGAAGATTTTCAGCCGCAGGCTGTTGCATCTCCGGGAGCCCCAGAAAGGGGCTGCCCAAGTTACATAGTTGAGAATGTGGAGAACCCAGAAGGGGTCGTTGTCGAAGGCAGTCAGGTAATCGTCATGTGATATCCAGGTTTATATCAGTGGTGTCCACCCAACAAACATTGAATGTTGAATAAGAGCTTATTCAGACAAAAATAAGCTGTTACAGCTAAAAATGGCTTATTCAAATTGTATGTTGGGCAACGAGGAATGATTATATTTTATAGAACAGTCCAGCATCTTTTAGGAAAACTATTAGGGCTGCTTCCGTATAGAACCCGGATGTTATGGAAGCAGGGACAGTTAACAATCAGGTGTTCGACTGTCATAATCGTGTTGCAGTAGTCACGAATCTTCCGAAAAGAGGTAGCTCTACCCGTGTTGTGGGTCATTCGGTTGTGTCCGGATCGAAACCGGGGTAGGACCTGTTGTTCCCATCGGCTCATAGTGTCGACCGCCCTGCCTTGAAACCATGCTGGTCTTCGCTCAAGTGCTGCTTGAAGTGAGAGACTAATGGTTCCATAACGACCAACTCGAACAGTTTAGATATGGCACACAACGATGTGATGCCGCGATAGTTGTCGATGTTTCTTTTGCATCCCTTCTTATGCACTGGAAACAACTCAGCTGATTTCCAGCAGGAAGGAAACACCCCACTGGAGAGGGACATTACGAACAGAAGGCAGAGAGCAGCCACCAGGCTATCGATGTGTTGCTTGAGAAAGACGAAAGGAACTCCGTCAGGTCCAGGCTTAAATGAAGACTTCAGTTGAAGGCAGAAGTCTTGCGACGATTCGGATTGTCTGGTTATACGTTGGGGCTAGTCGCGTGGTTAGAAAGTCGTTGGAAAGGCAGAACAGTTCGATCCCGTAGAATAATCTACTGTTTACGGTGGCTTTGGCCACTTTTAGTAGGATCTCTCTGTTACTGCTCCGGTGTCGTTTGGAAAGTGTCCAGAGAAGGTTTAGCCGCGTGCGGCAGTTGGTTTTGGTGTAATTGAAATGTGTGTCAAATCTCAGCTCCCGGTCCAAGCGCACACCAAGAACCTGGATGGTCTTCTTGTTGGGTATCGGAATGTTGTTCGCAAAGATGGCGAGCGATGACGGGAGTGACATAGGTGAGAAACCACGCTCTTTTCTGGGGATAATTGGGTTGTTTAGCTTCGAAAAATATACCGATTTTTATACATCAGGCATAACATTTGATAACGGCACAAAAGCATCATCTGATAGAGCTTCGTTTTATGAGCACAACGATATTTGTATCGATCCCGTAGACATTCATCCTCGCATTCATCTCGATTTTTAAATCAAGATTTAAATTTTTGATCATTGAGTCTAAATCGATTCGTTGACAGCTCGCTCCCATAAAAAGTCCCACCAAGGGGCGCTAAGATGTTGATTTTTGCTAATAATCATACTTATTTAAAATAGTTCCAGTGTACCAAAATTGGTGAAATTTTGGATTTCGGATCGATTTTTAATGCAGATACCGAATATGTATTTACGTCAACACTCCTAAATAACCCAATTCGAAGTCGGTCCTGGAGGCCCATCTTGTGGTGGCTGATACAGCAGCGTGTAATTTTCTTCGCAAAGCCTTGAGGGGTGCGTCCGATTGCCAGGAGGACGATGTCGTCTACATATACAAATATATATATTCCTTTTTGGAGGGTCTGAAAGACTCCATTCATGGTGACCGCTATGACGGATCCCTGTGGGACTCCAGTTTTTTCCGCCCGGGTTGAGAAGCGGTGGTTCCCAATCATCACCTGAAAGGTTCTGCCGCAAAGGAATTTTTTTTACAATGTGTAGAATGTGGCCACCAAGACCCCAGTCAGCCAACTGGTCAACCGTTGCCGGGTTTGAACGTATGCTGTCGGTGATCGAGATGGTCGTTGATCTCGAGGAAGCGAATTAGACGGCGATTGACTACTTGAAATTGACTCAACTACAGCGCCGTAACGTGGGTAGATCACATTTTCGTGGTATGTAAGATCTAGTCCTGCCTACTTCAAACTAGGGGAACATGATTATTTAGTAATCAAAGGAACACATCTTAGTCCTTGTTACTTTTTATGGCTTGTTAATAGTTAACCTCGAGGTTGCCTGGACTGAGGATGATATTTAATTAAGGAAAGTTAGCCTTCTTCTATGTGATTCCCAATCTTCTATTCGTTGTTCCCTAGTTTGAAGTGGTTAAGACTACGGTCCTGATGCATGGTCATTATCGGTGTCATTGCTTAATTTTGTTGCTAAGGAATCCAATTTTGAATGACAAAGGGGGCGCCTTTTGGAGGGTGCTCTCACTCTTTGAAGGGTATACATGTGGTCGTCAAGTAAGCAACTGTTCGTGTTTAAAAAGAGAAGCAAAAAATTACTAATAGCGAATTCGTTTATTATCGGGGTTAACACCAGTTCCAACACAGTGCGAAACCGAACTTTTTGTCAGTGTGAACCTCAACCTGAGCTAGGTTTTAAAAACAAACGAGCAAACTGACGTTTATCAGAAAACAAGCAGACCCTATCTTGATACCGGATCCAGGTTGGAACTGAATAATAAACGAATTTGCTATAAGAAATCGATGGAACCTTCGCCAGTGCGCAAAACAGTTAGGTTCATTGAGTCATTTTGATATTAATATGAACTGCCATCTGCCTCGAGAGAGTCTGAATGATTGAGAGGTAAACGAGTCACTGACAGCCGAGCACTCAGTCAGTAGTGACCGAAGGCAAGCGGTGTGCGTCGCCTGCTCGTGAGTGACTGAATGTTTTTGTTGGTTCTTTCATTGCCTCGTCCTTTACCGTTTGGCACAAACGGTCTGCACAGAGCAATGGATTGAATAGTGCAGTGCTTTCACACTCAGCCTAGATAGTTGCCAGTTTTCCAGATTTTCAGTCATCTAGCCAGATACACTGACAGATCACGTATATTTCCAGATTTTTTAAATATGTTCCAGATTTTGACAGATTTTTTCAAACATTTTGCTTTAAAAATATCACTGTAATTGATTTACAATCTAATCAAAAAATAAAAAGCCAAACTTGCTACTTTAATTATTAAAGTCCATCAACGGTGGACATTATTAGAATTTTAAGGTAATTCTGGAAACAGTGCACAGTGAAGTGCAAGGTGCATTCCTTGTGAAATCAAACGAGAACTTCAAGCTAATTCTGAGTAGAGTTCCATTCATCTTTGAGGGCTTCGTGGTCGTGTGACTTCACCCGTCGTTCAGGCGTATTGTGAGTGCCACAAAGTGAGGGTTCGATTTCCGCTCCAGCCGGTACAAATTTTGACAACCTGAAAATTTCCTTACTGGTCTACTGGTAAGTTCCAGTTTGAGGGAATTGTGGAATTGAAGAGTGATTTATAAGAGATTCCACGAGGTAATGTTTGGTTATTATCAAGATTATTTTAGAGGAATATAGAAAAAAAAGTATGATTGAATTCTAGGATGATTCAAATGGAACTAAAAAAACGGCGAACATATCCTGTGAAGAGTTCCAAGTAAATTCAGACTAACAAAAAATTCATGATCTGGGACAGGAAAAATATAAATTCCGGAATTCAAAATCATTTCGAGATCCTGAGATTTCAAAAACGAAACTATAAGACATTCATTTTAGTAATATAATAAAATTATTCTTTGGCATAAAATTATTCGTAATGGTCATGCGAATAGTGGAGTTACCCGTAGTTTAGGTAAACTGTGTGTGAGTACCACGATGTTAGACTTTGATTCCCACTTCAGCCAGGTAGATTCTACTTCAAAATAAAATGGCCTACTGGTCTACTGGGTGTTGTGTGTAGTATGATGTTAAGAATTAAATTTTAAATCTGATAAACCTCAGGGTAATATTAGAGTTATTTAGAACTAATAAGATCGTTAAGATATATTCTGGTACTGCATCAAATAGTAAGGACTAAATCGACTTTTAGTTAAACAAAATTTATCCCATCAAAGTTGCTTGATTCTTTGCTTCTCATTCTTTTAAAAAGATTACAGTTTAAGTAGCAACTCTAAACATATTTTTTGCAGTATTTTGCCCACATTTAACTCAATTTTTGAAATTCAACAAGTTATTTGCTTTATATAATTTATTTACACATGTAATTCATAACCATTGTAGTACTTCAAATAAATTCCAAATGATCATATTGACCGATTTTTACGGGAGATTGGCACATCACTTTGATTTCAATAGCATTATATTAAAAACTGGATTTTTTAAGCATACCAGATTTTTCCAGATTTTATATTTTAACTGGTCCAGATTTTTCTGAAAATGACCTGGCAACGCTGGCTCTGAGTCCTTCGCTACCATGTCTGGGATTGAACCTACTACATACATATTACTACAAACCACTAGGACCGTTACGAAAACCTTTATCGAGTGTAGTTTCGTAGATCAAATTCAACGATAACGACTATTGTCGCAATATTATTTCGAAAACATGCAAATGGAATTGCCTCCTCAGATTCGATCAGGCTCGATCACGATTCCACATTAATATTCACAAAAATCAGAAGAAAAATAACGGCAAAATAACTTACAAATATGACGTCCACAAGTTCTTTTTGTGTGTGTAATAAACTAGTTTATTAGGTTTATTAACAAAAAGCCTTCACCAATATTCGACTGGCTATTAGTTCCTGCGCGCCCTTGCAAGCGTGACAAATCTGCTCGGGTAATTCCTTCCTATTGTATATAATCTTCCAATTAGCAACTGTTTAGCATCCTAGATTACTATCACTCCAGCTTAAACGATCATATCATTTTAATTGTGACATTATACTGAAATTCGGTCAGATCTTTCCGTATGCAAATTGTTTCTAGGAAATAACCTGTGGCTATACTAAATTGGTGTTAATGTACACAAACACAAATAGAAGAGAAATAATAAAAAAAAATTAAACGCAACTATACATTTTAGGCAAAATATAAATTGAAATAATGTGAAAATCGATATTATCAGTGGATATTGGGTCCCAGCATCCTGTACAAATTTTAAATAAAATGAAAAACAACCTAGTTTCTAGTAGGGTATTTAACGATAAACGAATGATGGAGGGAAGCAATGTGAATAAATAAAGTATCAATGTCTATAATAGTAGGTAATCAAAAGCTACTAAGAAAAACTATTATTACAATTTGCAAATATATAAAAGTGAAGTAAGAGAAGCCAGAATCAGTTAATTCCGAACAAATCCTTATACTGTGTGTGGGTGTTCCAGAAGTCTTGTAAAGAAATGCTAAATTTAATTTATTGACATGAATATAAGGAGATCACCTTTGGTCCTTTGAAACAATTTTCAAAACTTCTGGAAGATTTTGTAGATTCAGAAAAATAGGGGAACGGAACGTATTATTAGCATATGCTCCTCTATTGGACCTAACGCTAAAACTCAGGATTGAAGCAACATGTCACTAATTTTCATTTACTAATGATATCATACAGTTCATATACTCCATTCCAGCAGAAAAATCAGGCCAAAGTAGGTTTAAAATTTAGTTTTAGCGTTAGGCCCAAAATAGGACCATAGGCTGAGAATAGGATCACTAACCCTACGTCAAATTTCCTAGAGAAGATGTCGGAGGACTAGGGCTGTTAATCGTTAACTACCTCAATGGAAGTTTGCATTGAAGACGTTAATGGACGTTCACGTCATTAACAATCAAGCTAACGAAACGATTGACGGAATTCTTTTTGAATACAATTAGAGCAATCGTACCAGTCGTTGCCATTTGCGGCACTATTTTACTTACGCACAGCGTTTCCATTTTGGCTTAATCAATCCTCTCCACACCGGTCGTTGCTATCAGAGTCATAATTTAAGTTACCGTTTTCTACACCGGTAACACAAACTTTTGGCGTTTATTCAAAATAGCAACCGTCTGATGCGTTGCTACTGGGTTGCTAAATTTATGAACTCACTACTTCCCAAGGTGCGATTGCTATTTCCCCAACCTACAAGTAGCGTTATGGTAGAGGTTGGTAAATGTGCCTTACTTACTCATTGGTACGGTTGCTCTTAGTTGTAACGACTTCGCATGCCCACATCATCTTTATTTGATCGAGGTAGGCCATGCATTGCAACTGACGTATTATGTTTTTGCTACTGCTTTATTTTTCGCGAATTTTACTGAATGTTTAGTGAAAATTCCTTGGAAAATTCTGTAAGAAATATGTAAAATGTAAACTGGTGGATTTTTGACTAACGATTTTTTTCAATAATTTTGCGCATGGTTATAAATGTGTGCGGATGTTAAAACAAATAGAAACGACGAAAGGGTTTTTAGATTGCAGCGAGTGGACAAACCGGTGCTATTTTGGAGGTGGAATTTGGTGAGATCAACCGATCAACCTGATTATAAATCAGTTATTAATGCCTATTTCCAAATACTACTAAGGCTGTGAACCATTTGCCGAGTTAAATTTAACTCGTAGTTAAAAGTGACATTTCGAAAGTTATTTCTTATGTTCGAAATCCCCGAGTTCGAGAAATCCCCGTGCTGTCGATCGACCGGTTTTCGAGCCACGGTCGTCAAAATTTAACTTCTTGTCTGTCAGAAATAACCACGCTCGGATAGCAGGGTTAATCGATAACTTTCCATCTGTCAAATTTTAACCAAAAGTTAAAATAATCCACCAAATGGTTCAGAGCCTAAATAAAGAGCCTAAATTTATAAAGAGGCGACATGTCAAAATTGGAACAATCGATTATCTGTTAAAGTCATAGGAAAAGTCATTCCAATCGAGCAGAAGACCTGTCAAATGGATAAGATGTCGTCTCTTTATAAATTCAGGCTCTTTACTACTAAATACACGCCGGAAGTGTGTTTACCATTATGATAACGGTAGTGTTTACATGCGGGGCTTATAGTATGTGAAAGTGACCTTGGAAGTGACAGTCATTCTGAAATGGGTCGCTGGATCTGCAGTAGAGCTATCAACTTCTAATGCCCGAACTAAAGCTACTTCCAATTGTCATTTCAAAGATTATTGCTAGTAGATTTCTTCCATAATACCACTGACGATCTCCAGTCTATCTAAAATTCAGTGCCAACATTTCAAAGGGGCGTAATTGCATTTGTAAACAATGGTTTTAGTCGTCGATTTCTCGCGAATGAAAGCTCACTCATAAAAATGAATGACACCAGCAGGTAGAGAAATGTTTCCTGTACCAGCTAGTATTGGTAATTTGGAAGGGTGGGCTTTTATTTGCGAGAAATCGACGGCTAAAGCCATTGTTTACATAAGCAATTACGCCCCTTTGAAATGTTGGCACTGAATTGTTTGCTGCAGAGATTTTATTTTTAGATCTTCACGGCTTCTGGATTTTGATATAAGTACCCCTGAAAGCACGAAGTAGAACGATTCCGCCAATTACTCCTTAAGCTTTTATTATTTATCAAAAGTAACGATATTTTGTTTAAGGCTTTCTACTCACAAACAAAAGATCCCAACAACAACCGCCATCATTTATCTATTCATCCCTTTATTATTCTAATGCCATTGCACTGGTCAGCTTCACCAAGTGCTCCTGGTCCTTACGCTGGACGTCTTCCAAAAATGTCTGCACCCGTTCGTCCCGCTTGGCAGTGGTATCGCTGTCAGCTGATGCCTTCGCCTCCGTCAGAAGCACATCCTTAATTGCACTCGTTTGCCAGTGGCACCTTTGGTAGTAGAACACCGCCCCGAACAGATGCCAAATGTTGAACTCTGGCCACAGAGTTTCCGTAAAGTAGATAACGGTCGAGCTCGATTGCCACAGCAAGAAGTCGCTCAGTCTAACCTCGCCGGATGTCCGTACCAGCAGATCCGGGTCGGAGCAGTGCTTCGTATACATGCATTTAGTCAGGACTTCCTCGTCGATGTCGTCCTCTTGTAGCTGCCCGTCCCGTACTCCTTCCGCAACGGTTCGAATGGAATGTGTGATTTCGTCTCGAGAGGTGTAGGAAAATGCGACATTCAAACATGCTTCCGTGTTGTTTTGCGTTAATAACACGGCTTCGGCCATAACTTTCTGAATGTCGACCGGTAGAAGACTCATGTTTCCAATGATTCTTATGCATATTCCTCGTTCGTGCAGTTTGTCTCTTTCTTCCAGCAACTTCTTGAATTTATCTCTCGCTAAATTCATCAGCGTGTCCACCTCTTCCTTGGTTCGTTTGAAATTCTCTATACTGAAAGCATAGACCGTTACTTCCCGAATCCCAATATCCTGACACCATTGCAACGTCTCGGACAGTTTATCGAACCCCTTGGAATGTCCCTCGGCCTTGGCAATGTTTTCTTTCCGAGCGAATCGACGATTTCCATCCATAATGAATGCAACATGCTGCGGGATCGGACCACCCTTCAGCACTTTGATGATCCAGCGGTGGTACCAGAGCAGATTACTTTCCCGCACCCAGTCCGAAGTGGGTGATACCGCTGACGTCATATTCTAGCATCGATCGATCACTGGTTAGCATTTTAAAACCATAGAATCATTCCACTAAATACTCACCGTTCAATTCTCATCCACTGACCACTATCGATGGAACTAAACTCGGTCCAAACACTGATCCCGGCGGGGTTTAGCCCAAATAAACTGCGAGCTGAGCTGGTTTGTGTCGATTTGGAAGTGCAGTTTTCTGGTATGCATTCACCTCACATGACAGCGATTTGTTTTGAAAAAGTGACCCGAGTAAAAAGTCTGCGGGTGCGTCGGTAAAGTAGGATTTTCATTACGCGATACACGCTATTTGAAACTAACCCCAAATTTGGCTATACACGCTAACTTCAGCTTCCTCACCGGGTGAGTCGATCATACTCACTTTCGTCCGATGTATCGAGTTGTCAAAAAGTGAGTAAACGAGAAATTACGAACTGACTGAAAGCCACTCAGTCAGAAAAATCCTGGACTTGGAAAAAATGCCAGCCATGTCGGAGGAAACTTCCTAGGAAATGTTACTCAAAACCGGCTGAAAATGTCATTTAATGCCTTCAGGTAAGTAGGAATTGGGTTGTTTAGGGGTATTGAGGTAAATACATATTCGTTTTCTGCATTAAAAATGGAACCAAAATCCAAAATTTCATCAATTTTAGTACACTGGACCTATTTTAAATAAGTACGATTACATTAGCAAAAATCACCATCTTAGCGCCCCTTGGTGGGACTTTGTATGGAAGCGAGCTGTCAACGAATAGATTAAGTGTCAACGATCAAACATTTAAATCATGATTTAAAAATCGAGATGAATGTCTACGGGATCGATAAAAATATCGTTGTGCTCAGAAAACGAAGCTCTATCAGATGATGTATAAAAATCGGTATATTTTTCAAAGTTAAACAGCCCAATTGCTTAGGGAAACAGTGTTGAACAATTTTCTGCACCGGTAGAATGAATCCGGAGCAGGCAGTTTTCATTTCCTTCAGTAAAAATCAAAACAAACCCCCGCAACTAAAAATATTGATGAGTCTACCCCTCTAACTTTGGGTAAGCCGCGAGTATTCGGCTCATCTCCCCGCTCAACTCCAACTAGATATAGAAATAAGTGAATCTTGTTAAAAACAACGAACAATGAATTTTCGGCTCCGTAAAGCTAACGTGATTGAGCCTACCAAAAAAACGACCTAGATAAAAACAAAACAATAGAATAATAATAAAATTAATGGTAAATGGCTCAAGTTTGTGCGGGAAGGGGGAGAGGGTACTGTATCTAGTTAGAGTTGTAACTAGGGCGTAGCATCCCTAATAAACAAATACCATAAACGAACGGTAGTTCTAATCGTCAAATTTTTCTACAACACGTCGGTGAGCAAAATAACCATACAAATTTTATTAGGGATGAAAGTTATGAAATGGACCACTCGTCAAGCAGTTTTATGGTTTTAGCGTGACTTTCTACCAGGGATTTTACAAAACTGAACCAACAAATTACTATTTTATAACTTAACACATAACTTTTGGCTACTTTTCTTGTGGTTCTAGAAGAAAAAACCTCAAAATATTGTTTCATTGCTAGTTTACTACCACTCGAACTTTGAAATAAAACATTATTTTGAGATTTTTTCTTCTAAAACCTCGAGAAAAGTAGCCAACATTTGTGCGTTTCATAAAAAAAAATAGAAATTAGTTGGTCCAGTTTTGTGAAATCGCTGGTAGAAAGTCACGCCAAAACTGCTTGGCAAAGTGTTCAATTAACCTCACCTCCTAAATTTATACGTAACAATTTGTAACAAAACTGCAACTCTCCTCCTCCTTGCGTTTTACGTTATGCTGATTTTCATGAATAGTCCATTCTATGTGCGCGAGTAACAAACCAACATTTTTGGCTGGAGCGAAAGTGAGGATAACAAACTTCGCACTTGAAAATGGGATTACACAAGTTTGCATGTTATGAACGTCAGAAAGCTCAATTTCCTATTCATTATCATCATCATCATGCAGTAGTGGACTTGGTGACATCTGTAAATTCATTTTTGCTGCAACCTTTCAATCGGAAATAAAAATGTGATGGATGCATAATGCTTGTGTGTAATCCATTCACTTACCCCTCGACGGAGCGCCAACACAAACAAAAAACCATACTGCTCGACCTAACCAACGCACACAACCGTGGCAACGTGTGTCTGTTCACTATTTCGAGCAGCCAGTTTGAATCCGAAACCTACACAACCGAACATCTCGACGACGGGGTTTTCAAAAGAAAGAAAACCACCAGTCAGAGTAGCAGGTCGATCGTGTGTGCTCCGTGAAAAACGTCGTTTTGTGTGGTGAAAAGTGCAGAAATTGGTTCTAATGTGATCGCAGTCGTCGCGTAAGTGCAGTCGTGAAACGTAAATCGCCGTGGAACATGGATGCCCAAATGGATTACAGTGAAAATCAGTGAAATTTAGAGGTGTCGATACGCCTTACTGACTGCCTAGGGAGCGAAATACACGACGAACAGAACTCACTTCTGGGGAGGAACTCACCCAGCACGTTAGTGTGGGTAAAAAAAATACATTGAAAATAATTGCGTGTGTGTGTGTGTTTGTATGTATTGGTTCGGATCGTGGTGAGAACCGAACACGGCACTCTTGTGCGAGAAGGTCTTCGCTTTTGGATCCGTCAAACGAGTACCAGAAGTTGACTAAAATGGTGGAAGTGTTTTGTGAATAGTGCGAAGAAAAATGATAATTTCTAAAGGATTTCTCTGACAAAATGGATTTAAACTGTGTCAGAATGGAAGATCAAAGTGTCGTGAACAGGAATATTCTGGTTCCAGGTAAGAAAAGACCCAGATGGCAGCCGGAAGACAGTCTGAAAGTATGATGGTTTTATGCTGGAAGGTTCTTGTTCCGATTTCTGTGCTGTACAAAGAAGATTAAATTACTGCTGTTCGGTCGGTGCAGCGCTGCCAGGAAGGATGTCTTAACATTTGTTAAACTAATCGTAGAATTTTTAGTTGTACAGAAACATGCTTAAGCTTAGTTGGCCTGGGATATTCAAAGATAATCCTGGGTAAAGTGTTATGGACCGTGAAATGTAATCCGTCACGAAGAAAATACGGAGTAACTAGTGAACCGGAAATTCTCAGTCACCGGGAAAAATCCGTGTATTTCGATGACAAATCGGGAAAAAAATATATTTTGTCCTGCATTACAAAAAGTCAGCATTTTGGACCTTCAACAAATTCCAAGTCCCTTGGGCTGGACAAGATTTTCAGCGATACAATCATTTTGAAGTACTATTAAGAGTAGGTTAGATATATTTTTTTTCTAGAGATGTTTAAGAGAAAATGTCCTAGTATCATCCAAACCTTTTGTGGGATAGTTTACCCATCCGGAATACAGTTCGTTTATGGTATTTGTTTATTAGGCTTAGGCTGTGAACCATTTGCCGAATTAAATTTAACTCGTGGTTAAAAGTGACATTTCGAAAGTTATTTTCTATGTTCGAAAATCCCCGTGCTGTCGATCGACCGGTTTTCGAGCCACGGTTGTCAAAATTTAACTTCTTGTCTGTCAGAAATAACCATGCTCGGATAGCATGGTTAATCGATAACTTTTCATCTGTCAAATTTTAACCAAAAGTTAAAATAATCCACCAAATGGTTCAGAGCCTTAGTAGTTACTTATTTAACCTAGTTATTTCTTCGGCTCATTCGCATTTGATTGTATGCTTAGTTTAAAAGTATATCGCATAACCGGGAAAATTTGCAAAATTCCTGGGAAATTGCTAATCGGGATTTGATGGTCAGAAAATCACAGATAAAACCAGAAATATTCTTGGGTTATCTTATGTAAAGGATCTCATCGGCCTGAAAAAGTTGTTCTGTTCATAAGATTTATAAACTTATCTGGAAAAGATTGAATATATTTCCAGGATGAACTAGAAGTAATTTTTTTTGAAAATATGCTACAAACATTAATGTTGACAAGAAAACTGATCAGGTGTAATATAACAAACATTGTCCAGGATGCTTTCTTGTACTGACTGCGTTTGTATTCGGTTTGATTAGATTGTATTGTTTCCATTTCAGATAAATTCTGTGACGTTACTGTGCGGAAGCGGTGCGTTTCATATAAAATAGTAATTTGTTGTACCAGTTTTGTGAAATCGCTGGTAGAAAGTCACGCTAAAACTGCTTGACGAAGTGGTCCATTAAGACGACTGCAGAGTTGTCCATTGGTCGTTCGGAGAAATTCGAACAGAAGTTAATGTTTCCTTTGAATGCTTGGAATTCTTCGAATTTCAGTGTTAGGAGTTATTTCATAAAAGTTATTCAACAGATTCCTAGACAAAGCTCTGTAGGCTTCCTCAAGTGACATCCTATGACTATATAGCGAAGTTTCTTCTGGGAAAGTTCGAAGTAAGACTTCAACATCGAGTTGTGCAGAGTTGACTGTATCCTAAGGAAGTTTGTAATGTTCTGAAGACATTCGGAACGAGCGCAGATGAGATTCAAGTGTTGAGAAGTTTAAGGGAAAATGAAAGGAATTGTTTCTCTATTCTTCTAAAATGTGCTTGAAGTTTGCTTAATAACTGGAAACAGTTTTCTTTAGTTTTTTAAACACAGCACTAATAATGAACTTTGTCAAGCAGGATCGCGTAATTTTCTCCCAGCGTTTGAGGAAACTGAATCAACAAATTACTGTTTTGGGAATAGTGCCTTTATATTTGAAATGACGTTCCACATTCATCCAATGATATCCGATCCTTATTCTTATTAATCCATTCATCGATTCGTTATTAATCGAGTAAATTAGACATCACTGGGGCCACATTGCGCATCTCGAAACGAAAAACTTTTTCATACAAGCGTTCGTACAAAAAGTCTTTCGTTTCGAGATTCGCAATGTGAGCCCTGATTTTTGGTGTGATGATAAATAAAAGGGCAAAACGTCAACTCTTTTGAGGGGGCAGCATAACCACAAAAAAACCTTGCATAGGGTAGGGTGGCAAGTGATCCAGGAAAACCGAGAAGTTCTACAAATTTCAGAGAAGTCTTACGAACTTCAGGGAAGTCCTTTAATCTTTGGGGAATAACTACTAATTTTACAGAATTTTCTACAGATTTAATGTAACTTCTACGACATTTAGGCATTGCTTAAAACTTAAGGATAATCCTATGACACTTATGGCTGTTTTTCCGAGCTTCAGAGAAGTCTTCAATATTCTTGGGAAGTCCTCTGAACAAGCTTAAAAAAGTTCCTAGATCTTCCGAGAAGTCGATTGAACTACAGGTAGTCCTACGGAATTCATGGGAGCTCTCCAAACTTCAGGGAATTTTCAAGAAATTAAGGAAAGACCCACAAACTTTTGGAAAACCCTTCGATATTTAAAGCCTTATGCACTTCAGGGAAGCTCTTCTAAATATAGGGTCCTCATATATTCAGTTAAGTCTTTCAAACTTCAGGTCTTCGAGAAAGTTCTTCGAACTTGAAGGAAGTCTTACGAACTTCTGAGAATTTCTGCGAACTTCGTGGTACTTCTACGATATTTAAGACATTCCTATGAATTTAAAAAAAAACTCCGAACTTCATGAAAGTCTTAAGATCTTAAAAAAAAAGTCCTTCGAACTTCGGGGAAGTCCTATGAAATTCAGGCAATAAAAACTTCAATGAACCCTTCAGGAAAGACCTTAACGCTTCAGGGAAGTTCTACGAACTTTAGGGAGTTTCTATGATTTTTTTAATAATGTGAGTTATTAAACCAGCGTTGTTTATGAAATCTTTTAATCATATGATTTTGAAATCGTGTTGTAAGCAAAATTCCGCTAAATAAGATCCTTAATCGTTGACAATTTGCGGAAAATTTAAACAAACTGGAAATCCGTAAAATTGTTAGAAGCAAGGGTTTGTTTAAAGAGTCCTCATTCATATCACACTTCGCGCTAGTCCTGTCATATTTCAGCTTTTCTTCGTCATACACCCCTAAAATCGCTCATTTTACGGGTTATCGCAAATGTTTCAGTGTCAATCGTAATTAATCTGGTAAGCAAAGATGTTTTTGCAAAAACATGAATGAAAACGCTTTGCCTAGTGCTAGTTTTAGCACATAGAACGGAAATAGGCGCCATGATACGACGAAGTAGCGCGGCTCCCTACTAGCTTCTTTACAGCAAACAATCAGATAAAGATTTCACGGGCATTCACAAGAACCTTAATACCTACTTTGGTTTGTGAAATTCCGCATTGCGCAAAGAATGATGGTACAAGGATTCACTTTATTTTTTATTAAAAATTGTTTTTTAAATACATGGGTTTTAAAACCAGGAAATTTTTAAAACCCAGGAATTTCAAAATGGAAATTCACTTGCCATCCTGATAGGCAATTCATTGGATTAAAGGGACCGTGGAAGAGGATTCTAACATAGTCATTGATTTCTTCCATTCCTTATGAAATTTATTACCTGATGAGGAACAGCAGTCCAGATTTCCCAATGTCGTATAAGACCCTTATCAATATCTGCATGGTTTATGAAATAGTGCAACGCAGTCACACAACCAATGTTTAGAGCTTTCACACTTTAAACTACAAAAGCGACAAATTTTGTTTTCATACTGTTCCATCTTAGTATTCTTCTTTGGTTTTAGCGTGACTTTGTTCCAGCGATTTCACAAAACTGGACCATCAAATTACTATTTTATTATGAAACAAACGCACCACTTTTGACACTTTTATCGTGGGTCTAGAAGAACAAATCTCAAAATATTGTTTTATGTTATTTTCAACTGCTCGAATGAAATGGTTAATGATGATTGTTTGTTCACAAAACAATATAATAGATACCTATGTCTAAAATATTCCCATGTTAAAGAAAAAAAAAACGTTTTTATAAGCCATCCTTTCACATAAATTAATCCATATAATATGTATTTGAATGTAATTACTGGCAGCACTGCTCGGCCCGAAGGCTGTTTTTTCGTTCGTGAGTTCCTTTGTTGGTGTGTATGTTGGTACGAGAATACGAGAAAGTCGTTTGCTCATTGGCACTCAGCCATCGTATCGCGATTGCTAATCAGCAGTTGTGTTGTGTTGTTCCATGAATGAGTGTGTGCGCGAGTGCAGAATGCCTAGTTGTTTTCTGTTTGTGGGTTATTTTCTTTGCGGTTGTCCGTCCGTTCTTCCGTGCCGTTCGTCGCGTAGCGATTGACTCAGCACAGTACAGAGGAGCAAACCAACCAGCAACAGCATGAAAAATAACGAGAGTGGTGCAAATGGCTCAAAATCCAATGTTTTCTCCCCGTTCGTTGCAGAACTTTATTTCCTGATTTCCAAGTTTTTGGCCAACGGACCGCTGCAGGAAACTGCCAAGGTGGGTAAAATAAAGTCCTACGGGATATGCCCGACCGTTCGGGACCATCAGCTGACTAACTTTCATTCCGTTTGTTGCAGGTTTTGGCCCAGGAATTGGAGCATTTAAATGTAAGTCCGATGTATACAAACGGCGTTTTTCCGCCGATGTTCGATTCAAAATATTTTGTTTAGGATCACACACGTGCTCACGAACTGTCAAATTCTTCGTAGTAGCGCAAAAGTTACGACGAGACACTCGGACGGACTTTGCTGCAACGAAGAAGCAAAAGAAAGGTATCGAACCGACGTTCATCACCAGAGGAGCAGCACCGTGTGTGACCTTGACCTTGTCCTACTCTAGTAGACTAGACTCTCTGTGCACCAGACGAGCCTCCAAACCGTCTGGGCCTGATTGGAAAGTTCATTGACTTATACTTGGTTTTGTTTTGATCTTGTCTTTCTTCCCGTTCCCGCTTTCCGATATCTAGATCTTACCCCGCCGTTTGGACTGGACCGGCCAGGAGCATCGCCAAACGCTTGACGAGTTGGTAAGTACCTTGCATTTGGGAATCCGTGTCTGATCCAGGATGAGGGCACTGATTCACGACAAGGGACCACTTTCATTTTCTCCCATGCTCGCATACATGCAGAGCAGTAAGCGACACGACGACGACGGCCCCCGCATACTGAACTGCAGCACCGCTTCTGCGTAGCTGAATGATGCCGTGGCGCTTTGTGTTTTGTGAAGGGCGTTCGGGCGGGAATTGATTTCGATTCCGGGGGATTCGGTGGCCGGTTACCGTCCGAAATATGGTCCCCGGAAGTGACCACCGGTGGAATCGGTTACGAGAGAATATCATTTTTAGGATTTCGCTATGTTTAAGGAACAATTTCGAAAATTGTTAAAAGTTTACAATTGGACACTGGACAACCTTCCAATACCGGAAGTAACCCGGAACATCCGGTGAAATGATTTTTGTTGCGTAATTACGTAACATCATTATTTTCATTACATCATATGCCAGACGACGTCGAATAAAGGCATAAAGCAACGCAAAACACCACCAAAGTGACCACCCGTGGCCACAATCCCGAGCGCAACCCAGATTCTCCGGCTCGCTTCCACCCGACGCCTAGCATTCAGCTTGTGTATCGATTTTCGTGCACTCGGCCGCCATCTTGAATCTCGTGAACGAGATGCTTCGATGAGAGCTGCTTTCTGATGGTAGCCTACGCGAGCGGATTGATCCACCGTGGTTGATTCCCCCGGATTGAACGGATTTCTGCCGCTTCATCGGGTGTTTCATCCGCTGGTGATAGTGTTTTCCGTGAACGGGGATTTTTTTTTCTTCGATTTGCTTTATGCGCCGCTGCTGCTGTTGCTGCTCGAAGCAAGTGAATGTGCTGCGCTTGAGTTTTAGATTTGAGGAATGCATTGATGCGGATTATGAGTTGTGATAATTTTTCAATGTAAACTTGAGTAAAGTTTTTCAATAGTTTTATGCTGATGTTAGCATGTGTTTGTATTTTATTGATAATTAAAGGGATAATATGCTAGCCACTTGAGTTGTTTCCCCTTAGTGTGGCGTACGGTATATCTTCAATTTCACATTTAATTCTGTTATGTTCCATCAATAAGGCATCATAGCTTCAGAGAATTTATATTTTACGACGCCATTTTAGCAGAAACCTATTTTCTGCCTCCGTTCCTTGTTATTTCACATCGTTATACCAACACACACGCACAGCTGCTACTCCATCCAAGAGTGTGTTGTTGTAGAGGCGATCGATGTACGATAGCGAAGCAACGAGAAACCTTTCCTCTGCTGCTTGCCTCGCTGTTGTGTTACCTAAGTTGGTTGGTTGGTTGAATACAATTTTTCTGCCACTTTGCGGGATGCTGCTGAAGAACAATATTTGATCCTTTCAAAAGGACTTTTAATTGAAGGTCAACCGGACTGATTTGTTTACAAATGAATTCCATTGGATGTGATGAATGTTTTGATGTACATTTCAACCCGATCGGAGCACCTTTTTGGGCACCTGCGGTAAAAGCATAATTTAACACTTTTCCAACTGTGGAGGGTGTCAGCTTTCCAAAAATGTAACTTTTATCAAAATTGGTTAAATTCATCAAAATCGTCAAACAATTTCATCATCACCTACTGCAGGATGGCACGTCGCCATATTTGAACGTTTCATTCCGTCCGTTTACCCAGTCAGTGCGCTCTCTGTAACACCACCATCGCTACATAGAGAGCTCATACATTGAAAACGGCTACGGCTCGAGTTTCTGTATCGTACCTTCCTACCCATAGCTAGCAAGGTATTGGATTCGTGCGCACCAACACGAGCAAGTAGCAGCAACCCGTATCGAGCCGAGCGAACGTATTGGGAACTGTGCTATCAACTCAGCGCTTGTTGATGATGCTAGCAGTAAAAATACACACAGAAATGTGAGGGTCTTTTCCTCATTTTACGCTGCTCGACGACGACCGGGAAACATGTTTTTGCTTTGGCTGTTTCCACCACACGAACCACACCATCAGACAGAGACATCGTTTGCGTCTTGTTTCGAAATGCTTAGGTTTATTTGAACCGGACCAAGCGATGAACAAAAGATGGAGTTGTCTTTCGGTCTGTGTTTTGCGCTGGATGTCTCTTGAACGTTGTGCCGATCGGTTCTTTGAAGTCGATTTTGTTCATTTTCTGCGTTGATTGATTAGGCAGTATGTTCAATATCCTGGCAGAAAATCATTCAATCTCCCTCGTAATGTTCCTTCCGGATGTATGTATTGCGCATTTTGCACCACTTTTGACTTGCGTGCTATGTGGTTGCACGGAAAATCGAAAATGGATTTAATGGCGAGCCGTACATTCACTAAAAACAAGTCTTACTTAGAGAGTGAGTCACTTTTACTCATTCGTATGGAGAAATTTCTTAAAGCGTAGTACGCTGAGTAACCTACGCTTTTAGAAATTTTTCCATACGAATGAGTAAGAGTAACTCACTTTCTGAGTTAGCTTGGTTTTCAGTGTTCAATAACTCAGACTCAAAAACACTTTTTATAATTATTTTGTAGATATTTTCTCTTCTTATTTACAAAAATGGAAGATTTCTCCCAACGCTTCCAAAACCCAACTTATAATATTTCCACATAAGCCTAGAGCTACCTTTTTGAAACCTAGTAGTAGTAACAAGATTACTATGAACGGAGTTCCAATTTCTTGTTCAAGTCAAGTGAAATATCATTGATTAGTACTTGACCATAAATTAACTTTTAAATATCACATTGAGGGCATTCAAGTTAAATGTAACAAATATATAAAATGTTTGTATTGTAACCGTTTGGTCACAAATTCATAGGTTTTTGTCATTTATGTTATATATTCAGAACCTTCACGTTTCTTGTGCAAGAACAGCAGTATACCACAGAGTGATAGGGTTCTGTACCGCTGTTAAAATGTTGTGCCGTTACGTTATGTCCACAATAGAACTACAAACAACCATAGAAAACTAGGATGACGGGATGAAAGAAAATTGGGGAGAAGAACGGCCATTGCCCAAAATCGGCCTCTTTTAATATCAGGCGTCCGTGTGCTAAGACGCAATTTAATTAGCTAATTGCAGTGGTTGGTGTTTTAGACCGTGAACCAGGACCCCCTAGCAGCAGCTAGGTGCGCTAGGGCAAGCTAACGTTCCGGATCTCTCTTTTTATATTGGACCTCCGTTAGCACACGGCCGGCTCGTAAACTTAGAAACAGTTTCCGAGCCCAATTGTCAAGGGCCAAACGTAGGCAATAATCGTAAAGGAGTTTTCCCTTCTCGGCTTGACCAAGGTGGCCTTGCCACGGTCGGCCGATCGTGCCAACGAAGGACGACGCCTGTCATCCCACCGTCCAGCAACGCCCGCTGGCCTTTCATCCGCTCGCTTCGCCAATCTGGCGAGAGTTCCGGCCGCACAGTAGGACAGGAGTCACTGTGTCGGCCATCCCGATTCACCATCAACGGCAGCAGCGGTATGTATCGGTACAGTAAACAACGCGATTAGGCTACACGACACATATTACACGAAATTATTAACACAGAACAACACGCACATAATACACAGGGTGTCTACTACCTGGAAAAACCTGAAAAACCGGGAATTTAGAGGGAATTTTATTTTTTTCTGGAAAAACCTGGAATATTCAGGGAATTTTGGCTCCACTCAGGGAATTTTCCAATTATCACTTCATTCGTAATTCAAAAGAAGTTTTCCGTTCAGTTTCTCGAAACGTTTCTTAAGGACACTGAACTTGACAAGCATCTGACAGCTAAGACAACGTGTGCGAACGAGACAAGTTTGCTCGCTCATCGCTGATTTGTATGTGGAGGATCAAAATCGTCTTAAAAAGGAAACAGCCGAAAAAGAGAGACTGGCAACCGTCAAAAGGAAGCATACGACGCATGTATTGTATAAGAATAAGCATGCCAGACAGCAGGTCTGAGAGCCTACATAGAATTTTTTTAAGCTTCAGAGAGGGTCGGAGATGTACTGAGAAATTTGTTGAGCTTCAGGGTAGTTCGTAGATCTTGAGAAAAGAACTACAAATAAATTAAAAGTTATTAACAGAAATTTATAAAAACAAAATCACAAGAGAGGTCGTAGATCTTCAGATAAATGTTCAAAGAAATTTTCAAAACTTCAAGCAAGCAAAAATAATTTCAAATCAATTTGTAAAACTATAAGCGAAATTTTGCAAATCTTCAGGGAAATTCGCATAACTTCAGACAAGCCTAAGAATCTACAGTGAAATATAAAGTATTTCACAGAAGTTTGGAGATCCTCGAAACATTATTCAACTACAGAACTTTGAAAAAAATTACAGGACTTCTGAAAAAATCACAAGAATCTTAGAAATGTTAATGGATCTTCAGTAAAAATTTCAGAACTTCAGGGAAGTTCGGCGATTTAAAAAAAATATTTAAACGATTTCAGGAAAATTTGTAGATCTTGTGAGAGACATTTAAAACTTCAAAGAAGCTCAAATATTTTCAGATAAATTTTGACAACTTTAGGTAATCTCAAAGGAAATTTTCAGTGTAACCCGAGAGGAATTTACAAAACATCAGAGAAGTTTGCAGATCTACTGATAAATTTATTGAGCCTCAAGTTTTTTTTGTTGTAGATCTTGGGAATAGAGCTACGGAGCTTAAGACAACTTTACAGAACTTTAAAGATATTTGCAGGAATTCGAGAGAAAGTTTCACACAAATGTGAGATCTTCAGAAAAATTCGTTAAATGTCAGAAAAGTGCCTCAATTCCAAAAACAAATCGCAGCGAAGTACAAAAGTACAATATTTAGCATAACTCAATGGAAGTCGGAAATAGATAGATCTAAAGAACTTCAAAAAAGTTCGTAGACCTTAAGAGAAGTCTGTAGAACGTCAGAAAGTTAGTACGTTTTTTGAAAAATTTGCAAAATTTCAGCAAAACTTACAGATCTTCGGGAAAGTTCGCCGATCTTTAGATCAAGAATCCACAAAGAAATTTAAAGAACTTTAGAAAAGTTCGGAGATCTACTGTGAAATTTATTGAACTTCAGGGCAGTTCGTAGATCTTTAGAGCAGAAATACAGTACTTCAGAAAACTTTACAGGCTATGAGGCCCCAATTGACGTAATTCATGCTACTGTATGAATATCTAATGTGATGTGACAAAAACCAAATATAATATTACACCCATGGATATAATTTCTTTTCGCAAATTATGTGAAGGATAAATGCACCAATAGTGGAGGTACTTTAGTGCAATGTGTTCCTATGGTGGCTTATAAAGTCTCCCTAAGCCGCTATAGAAGTACATTGTACTAACGTACCTCCACTATTGGTGCATTTACTAAACATAAATTGTACGAATTAATATTAAACAACCTATGTGCATCTGTTCTGCTGTAATATTCAATAACTTTTTTGCTGTGCCGACTTATAAGTACCAACGCCCAAGTTTGAACAATCGAAAATAACATAAATCAATAAGTACATAAAAGCCTAAAAGGGATTCCAGATGGATAAATTGATAAAATAATAATGTGTATAATTTGTATGCACCTGGAATTTTTTTCATCCGACCTGGAAAAACCTGGAAAACTCAGGGAATTTGATTCCTTAAATTGAGTAGACACCCTGTACAGAAAGTGGCGAATAAATGCAGTTAAAGAAAAGTGAAAGTTCTTCGTTTTTGTATCGCGAAAACCCTCTGATTACCCAGTAGCTAGCTGACCCTGGGTGTTCCGGAGCTTGCTCTTGTCGCCTGAGTCGACCGGGTGCTGTATGTTTGATCTCCGAGTAGGTAGTTGGTGAGTGCTGAGTTCTTAATTAGTTATAGTATCTTCTTATAAACTTTGCCTAAAAAATAAATTTCTAATGTTAAAACAAGTTTTTAGACCTGCCAAGCTTTATGCTATGCCAATATGGTCTAGTTGTTGCACTACCAGGAAAAAGCACTTCAAAAGATTCAGAACAAAGTTCTGAAGTTGATTTTGATGTTGCCTCCCTGGTACAGGATTATCGATTCATAGAATTTCGAATGTTGAGACTTTAGAACATTAAGATTCATTCTCTTTATACTTAGATAAGATTCAGTTTTAGTTTTGAAATGACAGGTATAGAAAACCTGTTTAAATTCTTAATTGCCAAGCAAGAACAATGTAGACACATTTAGCTCTATAGGTATGTGGAATTCATCACAATAGATTTAACTAGTATTCTCTTCGAACTGGATTTATTTGGATGTTCACTACATAAAACTTTGATGAAGACTAAATTCTACTGTCAATTTCCTAGCTCTCGCTACCTGGAGCGAGCCTAAATACAATGTGCTGTTCTCAGCTTTTACCGTTGGGACGTGGCCACGCGCTGGCGGTTGCTACTCGATGAACTGCTGACTCGTGGGATGGCTTCTCGTGGTTGCTCGATGTAGTGTCTAAATGTGCTTATGCTATGTCGTCTGTTTACGGTGAGTGTCATCAGATTGTGGTAGCCGGGTCCGTACATAACTTCATAACTCGGATTATGGGTATGATTCTGCTTCTATTGTCCTTTTCGTTTTTGCACATCGAACACCGAAAAAAATCAGGGTGTTGCTATCGGTTGCACCTTTGTTTACAAACAAATGATGGTGAGCTGTCAATGACTCGCGCTTATTGTTGCTTACACTACACCGGTGTAGTGTAGCAAAAACGACACATGTTTGTTGTTGGAATCCGTATCGTCAATCGCAACTGAAGCTTACGAATTTCTCTTATCTCGTTTTCGTTTTTACTACACTACACCGGTGTAGTGTAAGCAGCAATAAGCGCGAGTCATTGACAGCTCATCATCATTTGTTTGTAAACAAAGGTGTAACCGATAGCTACACCCAGAAATTTTTCGGTGTTCGGCGGTGCAGCACCGGTGTAGCTACACCGCAAAAACGAAAACGACATTAGAAGAAAATTGAAGACTGCTGTAACGATAATTATAAAGGGCGAACACGAAATTATTGCGACACCGAATATGTCATGCCAATTTTCTTATAATGTTTAGAATCAAACAAGAATTTTAGGGTAGTTTTATACATATATTTACTTCAAAAATCAAAAGAAAAGTTAATCGATGGAGCCTTGAGTGTAAAATTGAACGCATTTTCGCTTGATGCCCTCCATCAAAGTCTTTACAGTGTCATCCGGTACCAGTTTCTCAGTTTTTTTTTCATTTTCTTAACATGTCCTTCTCGTCTTTGACTGTCTTCTTGCTCTTCCGAAGTTCCCGCTTCATTATTGCCCAGTACTGCTCCACCGGGCGCAGCTCCGGACAGTTTGGCGGATTCATGTCCTTTGGAACAAAATGGACAGAATTGGCCTCATACCACTCCAGGACACTTTTAGAATAGTGGCATGATGCCAAATCTGGCCAAAATAGCGGAGCTTCGTCGTGCTGCTGCAAGAACGGCAAAAGGCGCTTCTCGAGGCACTCAAATTTGTAGATCTCGCCATTTACTGTGCCCTTTGTCACGAAAGGCTCACTCCTCAGTCCGCAAGAGTAGATGGCCTGCCAAATGAGATATTTGGAGGCGAACTTCGACATTTTCTTCTTCTTAAATTTGTCGTCCACATCGAACTTGCTCTTGCCGGTGAAAAACTCCAACCCCGGAATTTGCTTAAAATCGGCTTTTATATACGTTTCGTCGTCCATCACACAGCAGCCATATTTTGTCAGCATCTTCTCGTAGAGCTTCCGTGCCCGAGTTTTAGCCGTCGATTGTTGCCGCTCATCGCGGTTTGAGAAGTACTGTACCTTGTATGTATGTAGTCCAGCTCTCTTCTTTGCATTCTGGACGTAGCTCTGCACCATGCCGATCTTTTTAGCCAAATCACGGCTTGAGACGTTGGGATTTGCTTTAATCATCCGCTTCACCTTTCCCTCCGTCTTTTTGTTCTCCGCTCCCGGTTTTCTTCCAGCTCCTTTGCCGTGGTCCAACGTCAACCGCTCCTGGAACCGCTTCAACACTCTGGAGACGGTTGAATGGTGAATGTTCAACATTTTTCTCAACTGCCGGTGCGACAGGTCAGGAAATTCCAAGTGTTTGAAAAGAATTTGTTCTCTCAACTCGCGTTGGTTCACCTCCATTTTCGTTGAATCGAAAAACACGACTTCGTGTTTGACAGCATGTACACAATACACATCAATGAGAAAGTGTGCAAAATTTGGTTGATTTTTACCCAATGGTAAAAAAGTTATGCCCTGTTGAATGTGTCGCAATAATTTCGTGTTCGCCCTTTAAACAAGTTTGAAAACAACGTAGATTTTTGCAAAATAAACCTGAATTTATGTATGTTTCCAATGTGGTTGGATCTATTTTATAAGGTAAATACAAAAACAATACGAATAAAATTATTGAATTGTTTGTTTCATTTATCTACTTAGGTAGGTATAATAAATGAACACCGAAAAAAACAAAAATTTAAATTCGCAGAAACATTAACAACATTCCATGGTTGATTCGATTGTATTTCGTATTCCGCTCGTATACAAGTCATACGAATGAAATGTGAATTGTATACTCATCCCGTATCATTTTCCAGGGTGGCCAGCAAACCGGGAATACTGGGAAATATCCGGGAATTCGATGAGAGAACCGGGAAAAATAAATTAACCACACCATAGTAATACATTTTCACACCAGAGTTTTTGAATAAACCATTAAAACAGAGTGATTTTTACCAAATGATTGTCTTTCTCTATTTGCTGCATAATTTTGTTCAGATTCCCGTCTTACTGTTTTTAGAATTGAATCACTCAGCAATATTTGCAATTCAATTTCAGCTGTAACGTGTATGGGCCTTAAACAAAATATTTGTAAAAACTGAAACTGAACTATTCTTTTCCGGGTTTTTAATTTTATTCAAAATTCTCATGATATGAATTTCAGAATAAACTTGGAATTATGCTCTGAATTATTATATAATTATTCTAAAATTAACCAGAAAACACTCTACGTAATAATTACCGTTGAATTCTTTTTGGAATATCCTTGAAACCCCTTCTAAGAAATTGTTTGGAATCCGTCTCAGAATTCCCTTAAACCTATTCGGAGACTTTGATTTCATTGAAATCCTTTTCAAAATTTCCTTTTAACTTTATTCAAAACAGCATAAATTTTTTTGAAATTTTATTTAAAAACCCCTTGGAGTATTTTAAAAAATTTCTTTTTAATAATTAGCAAATTTATTTTTTGCAATAAATTTTGTTGGAGCTCTTTGATGAATCTTTCACACTAGGGTTGACATTATCGCCAGAACACTCTTAGAACTCGGTGTCTTGTTGAAATCTCATCATAATTCCCTTAGAATTTTTCAAAAATTATCTAAATTAGAACTTGCAATCTTCTCCACAGAAATACCTTCAAATTCTTCTAACAATTTCTAAGGACTTCATGTCAGAATAATTCTGGAATTCTGCTCAGAACTTTTCCTTTGAATACTTTTAAATTTTACTGAAATTTCCAGGGTTTGTCCGCAAGATTCTATCGATTGTTCTGTAATTTGTGCTTAAAATGCTTCCAATTATGACTCACGACTATTTAATAGATATGATATTTTTTTTCCAATCTGTGTTCTTGGGAAATTTTTAAAATCTCACATTTTTCATGTTTCACATATTTTTTTCGTGTTTAACTTTGTATATCAGCGCACGTACTGAAAGGTTAATGTTTATGTTAGTATAGACAATGGAGTGCAGTGTTGGGAAAATATCAAAAAATCAAAGCTCACCAACGCCCAAGATCACGCTTGATTTTCGTAGACAAAAATCAACAAGTCGACAGTGAGCATTCATAAGGGCGAATACGCGATGATCGATTCTCTACATCGATTTTCTCTTTGCATTGCTACAGCTAAGCGAAACATTTTTCTAGAATTTGTTCAATGCAGAGTAGTAACAGGTTGTATTGGCTATCAAAAGCAACAGCAAACGCACCGATAAACGTTAAATCTAGCGAGTTATTAACAAAAGAGAAAATCGACGAAGAGAATCGATCATCGCGTATAGGCCCTTATGCATGCTCACTGTCGAAGTAAACTACTGCGGTTGATTTTGCAAGCTGTGATATCGCAGCTCGAAATATCAAGCTAATAAAACTCACCAACTGCAAATCTCACCAAACTGTGGTGAGATTGAGTTAAATGATTTTTGCTTTACACCCGAATGCAACCGAAACTTCCATAACGGCTTGCAGCAGTCCCTTCGCGTCTGCCATCGGTTAAGATTAAAAAGAGATAGCCAACACTGATGGAGTGAATACACATTTTCTTTATCCGATATCACTATCAATTTGCTCTAATTCTCATTAGTATCAAGTTCATTTTACTGAAACATTTTTTAAAATTAAATCTCTTATTCCTCACAATTTTGTCTTATAACCTATTCATCCAGATAGCGTTTGACCCAGTGACCTTAATCTCTGTTACTCAATAAATTCTAGGGCTTTGAAATCATAAGATGTATCGAGCATAAAAAATGGTAGAATTTGATTTATCAAATTATCTAGAAGGATCAAAAATTGTTTTGAATACATTAAGTGACTCATAGTGTTGAATTCTTCCTATAGCTTTAGAAAATACTTTTTGTAATTTGGCTTTTATTTTTCCCACACATAATCACTGAAAATTTACAGTTGGCCAGGTTTAAAAAATGCGTACAATTTCGTTGTTTATTGATTATCAACAACCGACAAATTTTTAAGATTTGAACCGGGAATTTCAAAGGCCGTAGCGGTTGATGCCGCGAAGTTTTGATGGAAAGGGCAACGAATGTGATAATCTCCTTCATCCACGATGATTTACTGGATTTGATTCGGCCAAGGAAATTTGGAGCACTCTGGAAGGAATCTACGACAAGAAGTCGGTTTCGACCCGGTAGTTACAGCGTTGGAGAACCTTGATGAAGATAAGTTGACCCTTGATTCCGTTCGAGAGAGATTGTTGACAGAAGAAATCGGGCATCGTGTCAAAACCGAACGGATTTTGAAAATATTGTTTTTTTTGCGCCTTTTAGTAACATTTTTTAATATAAGATTAATTATCTATGTCAGCGTTTCTCAACCTATGGGTCACAAGTTGCCCTTAGGTGGGTCGTGGAATTTCAGACAATTTAGTCAGAAGCATTGACCTTTTCTTATACTCATTTTATATACAAAGCTCTTAACGAAATCTCACTTCTTTTAATATTTTGGTGCTTTATAATTCACGGATTAATGCGATTAATGGGTTAATGATTTCGGCAGTTTCAGGGCTCTTCTATCATTTAATTTCTGGATGGTTTTGTTGTTTTCATGCCGATTGAGGGAGTCAATGATAGACTTGATCCTCAAAAAACCTTTGTCAAAATCTTATTCATTTTTTCGTCAATGACAAAGATTCAGTTGGTGCCCAGGTAGATTGAGGTTATTGAAACGTCATGTGTATTACATACACTCTTCTCTAGAGGCGAATGAACCCGTTGGTTTAAAACGTCTATAATAATAAAAAAAATACACTTCTACGTTCGAAAATATTCTTTTCAAACCTAGTGCGTATTTAGTTTAATTTTGATATTTAATTTATAAAGAATAATTGGCCTGGTCTCACCATGTTTCGCTGGCCTGCCGGCATTGATTGCTTCTTTTGGAATCCCTTGTACTTTTTCTCTAACACTTCGTATTTCATTCCGTACTTCACTGGCAATTTCCTTCCGTAAATCGTTCATGGTTGGTTCTGACATGATTCCGTCTTTTCCGGGTTTTTCTTGTTTTTGTAGAGAGATAAATTCGCACTAATTTCCGTTCCTGGTTCGATGTTGACTCCTTCCTCGCTGGTTGGTGTGGTCAATCTCATGTCCACCATCTGTCACTGTATTGCCATGGTCGCTGGCCCACCGAGCACTCGGAATGAGCGCTCCGTACGTCATTGAAACAATGTGGCGATTAGTATGAGATGGTGTTATAAGCAAAGTGCGAAAAGAGAATGAAAGAAATACGAAAGGGATTAGTTTCAAGAAACGATAGTTTCATCGTATTCCCCAACTAACTATACTCAAGCAAAGTAAGTATATTCAAGCTATCTTGCGACTATATAGTTACTTGGGTACTCATGGCCGTCAGAATGGTTCATCGGTTGCGAAGTGAAGTATTTCTGGAAGTGATGCGTTATATTTATCAATGTTTTGATTTTATCCTGACGTTACCTCAATATTATAACGCAGACAAACAGACACATTACATTGAACATTTCTGTAAACACTTCCGCCATCTGTCTTATACACTCAACCGATCATTGTAGTGTGTAAACGTCAAACGCAAGGGAATTTATTGTGCGCTACAAGTAGCGGTTCTACCAACTAAGAAACATTTAAATTGAGCGTTAAAAGCGATTTCGATGAACATTTTAAGAGGGTTGTGTCTGCTTGTCTGTGATCAACTATCGCAACTTCGGGTAATCCGCGAAAGTACTTTTTGGCACTTTTGATCTAACTGCAATTGACTCTCTCATACTCGAAATGTACCACGACCAAATTGGCACAACGACGCCCTATACGCTCTCTGATCAAAGAGCAACGAAATTTGAAAAATTCGAAGAGTATAGTAAAATGGAGAAAATTTCTGGGGATCTTAAAAACATCCCGTAATTCATCTAAACAATTTTGAAAAGAACTCTGCAGGCCGTATTTTTGTTCTGCATTTCGTTCGACATTTAAGTATGGGGATGAGAGGCATAGTGAGGATCCCGCAGTTTGGCTCGGGATCTCCAGCTGCATGAAACAAATCAACTGGTAGTAGGTTCAATATCATTATGATATTGATCCTACTACCCCACCAACCAATTTGTTCCGAACGGCCTGAAGTCCAAGCTGGTGCACGGGATGCTCACTATGTCCCACCTGTTCACTATGCCCCTCTTACCCCTACTATCACGTAAATTCTACGTGGATTAGGTATCAATTATTGCTATTGAATGTGAACTGTTCACATTCAATAGCAATAACGTACGTATCAGAGCAAGAGATAGGCGGAGAAATACAAATTAACAGCAGGGTTGTTAATCGACAACCGTTGGTAACATCTGCGTTAACGTCTGCAATGGTGAATTTGCGTTACAGCTGTTATCGACGGCTATCGATTGACAACCATAGTCTGAATACACACTCCAGATCAAAAGTTTGGGATCAACTAAAAAACAAAACAATCAAAAATCTAAAGGTCATCTTAAAGGTATTGAATGAAACTTATTTCGTGGGTAGGTTTGGCTCAATATATATTTTTCAAATTATATATACTTAAACTTCACTTAAAGTCATGATTATACAGAGTGAATTTTTGAAAATGTTTTAACTATAAGTGAAGTTTTAGGATACAAATCGCGATTGTGCCTGCCTCATACCGGTCGTTTGAGAAAATGGAATAGTTGCCAGTCTTCTTGATATATATTCTTCGATAAAATGCACTCGAAGAATAAACATAATTTGAGCTTCTACGCAATTCAATACATCCCAAGCTAATCTATAGAACCTATGTACGTTTTTAAATTGGTTATTTAGTTAGGCTCAGCTGTCTTTTAGAAAAACGGTACGGAGCCAAGTGCCATCGAACATAAAAAAAAAGAAAATAAATATTCCAGAGGATCATTGTAGGAAGTTCTTCTGCCTGGGAAGCGACTTGATTTTTATTGCTGTGTTCAGCAAGCTTGATGGATATTTTCTGGATATGTTGGATAGTTTGGAGATCTTCCAAGGAATATTTTGTGAACAAATAATGAAAGTTTGATGAACTGTGCACACATTATCTTTTTTGGGCCCCTTTTGAACTTCCCAGAGCTCCTTAGCTTCCTCGAGGGTCTCTTCACAAAGTGTCCGCTGCTACCTCAAGGTAGTATAAAAAGTTCGCATATCATTGTGACCCAAAATCCCACCTGAGGACTCTTTTTTTTAGTAACAAGAAATTGATCTTTTGATAACTTTAGAGGGGTCGTAAAAAAAACAGAAGAGACCTAAAACTATTTGGTGTAAACTCGATTACTTTTTGTGGAAACAAATCTTATGTTCAATTATATGAATTATTTGTTAATTTCTACTAAATAGGTGGAGATACTTCTTCTTCTCAACTGTTTCGTGTGGCAAGTGCAATGCTATTCTATGCCCGGGGAAGTCGAGAAATTCGCCAACACGAGATATCCCTTGACCAGACCTCTACTTATACCTGAAATCTGAAAACCATCTGAATGGTGTGCACCGAGCAGCAATCAGCACAAGAATGAGTCAGATATTCAAATTCTATTTTTCTCACCAGCAGCTGCCATGCACTCGCACCATGACAGTATAATATGTATAGCGTATATTTTTCTGTTACTTAGTTGGCCTTATGATCCTGAGCATGTTCGTCAACGCAGCATTTTTTGTGCATACTCACCACACCATAAAATTTATTTAATATTGGGAAAACAAAGTGAGACGCGACGTTGCAAAACTCGTTCCGTCTCGGTCCACCTTTCCATATGAACGAATAAAAAAAAAACTGCTCGAATTGTTATGTTTGTTTTGGTCTCCCGTGAATCTTCGTCACCAATACCGACACACCCGAGTTGGACGCATTTCCATTCACCTCGTATAACAAAAAAAAAAAAACACAAATGGCTCTGCATGCTAGGGGGCTGAGGTCAAAAAAATGCGAGCAACGGACCACCTTTCCGTAATCCGAAGTGTACCTCTCATTATTAACATGATGCATTGTTTTGCCTGATTTTAGGAACGCAAATATCCTCATGTCGGACCGCAGCACCTGGTGGATTTATGTTCCCGTATTGGACCACTTTTGGACCGAGAGCTGGCTCCGGCCGTTCCGGGAGTTCTGTCGCTGCTCGGAGCGGGCCGTCAAAGTGTTCTGAGGACCAAGAAAAGCGTGACCTGTCCACGACCACTGGTCGACTATTATGCCCGGATACATCACATGCCGTTGGCCGATGCGGTCCACCGGAACAATACTCACAACATTGTCAAAGTGTTGTACGGCCGGGAAAGCGCCGGCCCGCTGATTCGTCGACAGGCAGTTCCTACTTCATTCTTTTCGAAACAGACCCTTCAACGAAGAACACTGGGTCACCTGTCGGCAGTCTATTGCGTCCTGTTCGATCGGTCGGGAAAATACATCATCACCGGAGCAGATGATCTGCTGGTGAAGCTGTGGAGTGCAATCGATGGAAGACTGCTGGCAACGTTCCGCGGAGCATCGGCTGAGATTACGGATATTGCCATCAATTTGGACAATACCATGCTGGCAGCGGGATCCCTGGATAGGATTTTACGCGTTTGGGATTTGCAGTACGGCGGACCGATCGCTGTACTGTCCGGACATACGGGAATGATTACGTCGGTCAATTTCTGTCCGTCACCTAAGGCTGATTTGCGCTACCTGGTGACGACCAGCACGGACGGGTCGGTGGCATTTTGGGAATATACCACCCGCGGTGGAAAGGCCAATTTCAATGCCAAGCCAGTTATGTACCATGAAAAGTTGAGACCCGGTCAGGCGCAGATGATTTGTGCTTCGTTTTCACCAGGAGGAATATTCCTCGCTGCCGGATCGGCCGACCATCACGTTCGAGTGTACCTGATGTCGGAAGATGGACCGAAGCGGATATTGGAAACCGAATCCCACTCGGATACGGTCGATTCGATACAGTGGGCACACAGCGGATTGAAGTTTATCTCCGGCAGCAAGGACGGTACGGCACTGCTGTGGCACTTTGAGACGCAGCAATGGAAATCAACGCGTTTGAATATGACCGAGCGATTGCCAAGCTGTCCACCGCAGACGCCGGAAGAAATTTCCACGAAGCCAAAGGTAACGATGGTTTCGTGGGACAATACCGATGATTGGGTGATAACGGCGGTAAATGATTTTACCATCAAGATCTGGAATGCTCACACGGCGAAGTTGCATAGAGTGTTACGTGGGCATACAAACGAGATTTACGTTCTGGAATCACATCAGAAGGATTCGGGAGTGTTGCTGTCGGCAGGACACGATGGTCAGTTGTTTATTTGGGACATCGTGCAGGGAGTTTCATTGGCTAATTTTCTGAATCACATCGATGGTCAGGGAGATGGAGGAATATTCGATGCCAAATGGTCTCCGGATGGAAATATGATCGCTGCAACAGATTCCCATGGTCATATTTTGATGTTCGGATACGGATCCGGTCATGAGAGGTTAAAGCAGCTACCAAAAGAGCTATTTTTCCATACAGATTATCGCCCATTGATACGGGACTCGTCTCATCATGTGATGGACGAACAAACACAAACCATGCCGCATTTGATGCCACCACCGTTCCTGGTGGACATCGATGGTAATCCGTATCCTCCAGGCATGCAACGGTTGGTTCCGGGACGGGAAAACTGTCCAACGGATCAGCTGGTTCCGAACATTGCTATCGGTGCAGGTGACGGTGAAGTGATGCAGGATGGTACCGCGTATTCCAACATTGATCGGATGATTGAAGCACTGGCGAATCGTCAAGCTGGGCCAGAAGGTGGCGAACAGGCTCCTGACTCTAATAATGATCCCAACCGTGCCAGGAACGGCGAGAATCAACCGAACGATGTAAATCGCCAGAATGGTCGTCCAGGGGTGCAGCGATTCTCTGGAAATTGGCACCGTGATGTGGCCTTCAAATTCCATCGCCGCCAGTACGTATGTCAAATGGAGCATTCCAACCTGCAACAGCTGAAGCAAAGGATCTACGCTGCCGGGCTTCAGGAACATGAAAAATACCGACGGGAGATGCGGCGCCGTCCGCTTATGATCAATACATCGAACAACAGCAACTCCAACAGTAGTCAAGCCAACAGACGTTCGGGAGGACGCAACAACAATCGTACGGTTCGACGTTCACAGCCAAATGGAGAAGCCAATGGAAGACAACCGCAGCCAGCTTACCGTACCCGAGCAGTACGCGATAATGAACCTGAACCGGAAGCAGCTCCGGAGCAGCAAGAATCCTCTTCGTCCGAAAGCAGTAACAGTGATGATTCCACGGCCATCGAGGAAGAGTTGGATCTCTCGGGATCGTCCAGCTCGGATACGGACAGTACGGACTATTCCGACTGGGTATCGCACGAACCGGGACGAAATCTGGAGCCACCAAAGAGATCCAAACGTAAACACGTCCAACGGAGAGCCTATTCGCCGCCGGAAATCGATCAACCTGGATCGAGTAGCAGTGGCCGCCGTCCGAAGGTTCGCAAAATTCCGATCACTCGAGACGGAGAAATCCCAGAGCCGTTCCGACCGCCCGAATGGCTTTCGGAAGTTATACCGAGAAAGGCGCCGTACTACCCTCAGATGGGTGACGAAGTGGTCTACTTTCGCCAAGGGCACGCTCGATATCTGGACGCAGTGAGGACGAAAAATGTCTACAACCTTGGCAACAAGTGCGAACCTTGGGGTTCGATCGATCTCCGCGATCACGAACTCTGCAAGGTTATCGGTATCAAGTACGAGATTCGTCCTCCCCGACTCTGTTGCTTGAAGTTGGCTATATTGACCCAGGACAGTGTATCAACGGGTCGTTCGTTTGTCATCAAGTATCACGACATGCCGGACGTGTTGGATTTCTTAGTACCGAAGCAGACGTTCGCTACCTCCGTCCGACGCAATTGGGGTCCAGGGGATCGCTTCCGCTGTATGATCGAAGACGTCTGGTGGTTGGGTCAGATCGAATCTCTCAATCAACTGTCATCGGAGTTTCCGAATTCGTTGTTCATGTGCTTCCGCGTTCGATGGGACAATGGGGAGTACGAGTTTATGAGTCCGTGGGATTTGGAACCGATAGACGAGAATCGATTGCCGGTGGAAGTCGGTGGTGCTGTTCCCGTTTTGCCCGAGGAGCTCCGGGCTACGTTGTACCAGCCGAAACCGGAAGAATGGCCACGGGGTGACCGTGATGCATCCTGCCGGCGGATCATTGCCGGATTGGAACAGGTAATTTAAAGTGCTGGGTTTGAACTTCTTTATTCTAATAGGAAATGCTCCTTTCCCTAGGTAATGGGCCTCGCCATAGCGGATCTATTCCTGGCACCAGTGGACCTCAACATCTACCCGGAATATGCCTTCGTCGTGGAGTATCCAATCGATTTGAACACAATCAAGGCACGGTTCGAAAATCACTTCTACCGACGCATCACGTCGGCCCAGTTCGACGTACGCTACCTGGCCACAAATGCGGAAAAGTTCAACGAGTCTCATAGCAACATCGTCAAGCACGCTCGAATCGTGACGGATTTGTGTTTGAGGATATTGGGGTAGGTTTACTCGGTTAAATGGTCTGGATGAAGAAGGATTAAATGTATTTCTCCGTCACAGGGATATAAACGACGTGGACGTTCCTGCCGTGTACCATCAGCTGGTGGATACGTACCTCTCGTCGGATTCGGATAGTGATAGCAACCGACCGGGACCTTCCACCAGCAGCAGCAACAACAACAGCAGCAATCGACGTCCTCTCGCTGGTTCCAGAAGGTATGTCCGATAGTGTGGCTAATGTCAGTTTTACCAGATGATTACCCAATACTTTCTCTGTTCTTCGCAGATCTCGTCGACTGGTTCCCGAAGGCGACTGGCGTGTGGATTGTCGTGAGTTGTTGGAGATGGTTTGGCAGTGTGACGATTCAGAACCATTCCGGGAGCCGGTCGATACTCTTCAGCATCCAGGTAAGCTCGAATCAACTCCGAAATAGATCTTTGATGAGTTACGCATTACATGAAACGTTGTAGATTACCTGCAAATCGTCGATACGCCAATGGACTTGAGAACAATCAAGGAGGACCTACTGGGAGGAAATTACGAATCGCCGGTGGACTTCTGCAAAGATATGAAGCTGATATTCCAGAACTCACGCAACTACAACACAAACAAGCGGTCGAGGGTGAGTTTTCTGAGACCACTAATTCTCCGGTAGTTTATAGTTTTACTAATTGTTACAAATTACCCCAGATCTACTCGATGACCCTTCGGTTGAGTACGCTGTTCGAGGCCCACATCAAACCGATCATCTACAATTGGAAATCGGCAAGAAGGCGTGGCAAGGCGAACGCTGCCAAGCGAGTCGGAGGAAGTGGAACCGGAGGAGGAGGAGGAGGTGCCGGTGGATCCGGTGGCAGTGGAGCACCAAAGAGTCGTCGCGAGGACCGTAGCAGTCGCAGTGGTGGTGCAGGGTCATCCAGTCGACGATCTAATCAAAGTCAAAATACGAGTGGGGCTTCAGCCCGGTCACACCATTCGGACGATGATGGCGACGACGACGATGATGATGACGACGAGGCGGGTCCACCAAGACGGCCAACCAGGAATGGAACGATTATGTCCAGGAGGGTACCAGCGGGAGGATCGAACGGGGTTTCATCCAGTAGTAACGCAATCGCTATGGAGCCACAACCAGGACCGAGTAGAAGTCGAACAGCAGCAGCAGCAGCAGCTGCATCAGCAACAGCAACGGTAGCATCTTCAAGTCGGGTCACGCGACGATCTCAGGAAGCGGAAGACGATGAAGCGACTATCAGCAGTAGTGAGACTGAAAGTTCCAGTGATTCTAGTGACAGTAGTGAAGACAGTACCGGAGTTCCAGTGTCCCACAAAAGGGGATACGATTCAGGGGAGATGTATGATCCGCATAAGAAGAAACGACGGAGGAAAGCCAAACCGAAGAAGGCAAAGAAGAATTCTGCTAAGAGTGCAGTTAGTTCGTCTACACCGAGAAAAAAACCCACTGGTACAAGCGAATCCAGAGGGGAACATTTCCTACCCGCCCGACAAGCACAATCGCAAAGGCCAAGAAATGGAACCATTGCTGCTCTGGAAGAAGCGCCTGGCCCATCTAGGCCGACCTACAGATTAGATGATCAAGTAAATCGAGAAGAGCGCAACAACAGGGAACGGGAGAGCGATAAACCAAAGAGTAGTAGTGCAGCAAGTGGAAGTGGTCGAAGAACTACGCTGCGAAGTGCCCGGAACAACACTGGAAGCGACAGCGAAGAAGAAGATGCTGGTGAAGGCCCAAGCAGCGGACGAAAACCTCTGAAGCGGCATCAACGGTACGAATCGGATCATAGTTATCATATGGCTCGTCCGAAAACCGCACGGGTTATTTCGGATTCTGATAATGAAGAAGAATCACCACGATCCACCCGGGGAACCACCCGGAGGGCCCAAGCTGAATGGGGCAGAAGCGAAGATAGTCTGGAACCGCCAGATGATGACGAACAACCATCGAATTCTCAACCATCTAGTCGAAGGATGCGTCCCCGCAATCGTACATCCGATCCGGAACATAGCCCCGAAGAGACGAGCAATATCAGCAAACGTGGTTCGTCGCAACGAGCGGCTCCAGCAGCAGCAGTGCCGACTAGTAGTCGAGGACGAAATTGGATCGCAAGCGAAAGCGACAACAATCAACATTCACAGTTGCAATCTCCTGAACAACCCAGTACAAGTTCCTCTGTTCCTTCGCGGGCCCGTATGATTCGCACTAATGGACCTGTCAAATCTCCTAGAAAAACGGAAAGCCTTCCCCCCAGCAACCGGCGGTTACGAAATATCTCTCGAAGTGAACCTTCCGTAACGCCACCACCTCACACCGTAGACCACAACTATGGGGAACCTTCGTCCCGTAGGACACGCAATCGGCAACAGCTGTCGCGTCACCAAAGAAACGCCGATGAATTGGATCATACTCCGGAGGAACACAGCGACGACGATGATGACGAGTTAAGCGATGATGACGCACCGCTAAGACCACGTGCTTGCACTCAAATCAGTTCCCGATTGCGAAGCAAAACCAATTCGCCGGCCAAGCGAAAAAAGCCATCTGCCACGTCCGATGAGGAAGCACAGAAAGAGGATTCCGACGAGGAGTTTGTCGGTGATCCGGAGGAAGTCGATTCGGAAGAAGAGGAAGCAACTGTTGACAGCACGGATGATGACTCGGATAATGTCCCATTGGCTGCAACCTCGAAATCTAGAAGCACTCGACCTCAAATGCCGACCGGAAGCAGTAGAAGCAGCAGTAGTAGACCTGCAGCAGCAAAATCGGAAGGAGGAGGCATCAGTAGTCGTACGCGACAAAAAGAACGATTCTCATCCGAGGAGGATTTGGGGGTAAGTGTGCTTAGATTTGTTGCAAGATCAAAAATAATCGAATGTCCGATTCTACAGGGTCCCGGTCCATCAACGGTGCGAAATACCCGAAAGCTGAAGCGACCACACTACAACGAGGACAGCGATGATGATGATCCAACCAGCCGGCAGCGGTCGAAACGACCGGCCTTGTTCGGTGGCGGAGGAGGGAGCCAACACCACCAGAACGGCAATGGCGATGGCAGTCACGGCGAAGAGGACAGTGACGCGAACAGTGAAGATAACGAAGCCCTAACCAGTGTCAGCAGCCGCGGTCGGGTGCGGCGAATCAACCCGAAGGCGAGGAAAATATTCCGGGAACAGTAGTCGCAGTAGAAGTAGTTGGCACCCCAGCCCAAATTCCTCCCAATAAGAAGTTGTACAGCTCACCTTTTGTAAATTTGTTTCTTGTTTCGTAGTTTTGTAAGTTTCAATCATTGTTAGATTTTAGGGAAAAAGAAATGTTACAAGTAACCTACAACGGCGCAGATATAGAGCGCACTCATAAACTGCCACCCTTTCGAAGAGACATAGCACACGCTCTTTTTGATTTTCGTCCTTTCATTCCACAACAACATCGAATGAGAGCAACAGCAAACTCTATGTAGCAGCTTATAGACATTTATTTTTAATATAACGAGCGATAAAATAAGAATGATTACAATACAAACTTCTATCTACCTACTAAAGCTTCTTCAGCGCCGTTTGAACAAAAACTAACTTGTTTAAAGTTAAATAAGACTGATCGAATTCATAAAAAAAACAAGTTTAAACCCTAGAAGTTTTTCAACGTACGGAAAACGCATTCGTTTCGAACAGTTCGCGGCAGCACCTTTCTTCACCTTTGATTTTTCAACGTTGCAGTCGAGAAATAGTCAGATCAGATGTGGGTTGTAGGTACGAGTATCCAGATTACTCCTACAGCCCGTGTTGTATTTGATCGATTTAGTTTCTCTATCTTTATTTATAAGTTTACGCATAGAACTTTATATTGAAAAGCAGAAATCCGTGATTGCGTGAAGAGTTCTATTATATGCAAAATCAAATAACTCGATAGGGATAAACTATGCCGCCTAGTGATTAATTGTCAGAGTCAGAAAAAATCGTGAAAAGGTAAGATTACAAAAATTACCTATAATGAGATTGTGTGTGCTGTAATTTTTCACTAAGGCATTCCGAAATTAAACCTCCCATGATGTCTTCTTTTCAGGCGTGTGCGTTTCTATTTCAATGATAAGATCAGTGAACGTCGTGCTGAGTGCTGATGATTGCGGCAGAATTAAAGGTAAGTGAGCGTGTGTAAAAGAGTATTCCTCCCCGACGGGGAATTGAACCCCGGTCTCCCGCGTGACAGGCGGGGATACTGACCACTATACTATCGAGGATTTGATGAGAAGATGCAAGCGGTGATACCATGATGCTACACTCCAACAAATATGCACGTCCGATGTACGTGAAAACATAGGTAGCGTTCGTCCATATTAGAGAGGGTCTAGTATAAGAGAGGAGCGGATTCAAAACAAACTGCCTTGGAATGCCATGCCATGACTCGCAGAATAGGGGAGACTGTTTATCTTACGTCCACTATAATTAGAATGGATTTTCATGTAATGTTTAAACGATAATGCAAGGTCTGGGCCAACAGGCAGCTTGCTTATGTTGGAAGCAAAAATATTGTAAACATTGCTGAGCACTCAAGTGACGACGTCATTTTACCACAACATTCCCATACACGAAACGAAAATCAATTATTTTATCTATGTGTTTCACTTATACATTTTTGCCAAAACATCAGCCTTATACATTCCATAAGACAAACTACATAGGTCCTATAAGAATGCATAAAAGGTATGTATGACCGCTTATACATTTCATTTGACACATGATCTTCATTGACTTTTTGCAAGGCGTCTGCTTGTTGACTTATACATTTTATGAATAATCAGTGCAGAAAGAGATCTAAGCTGAACTCTGAGATACTGAAAATACTGAATAAATCCTGTAGAGTTCCAATGTTATCAGGATGATTCCAACAGAGGAGATCCTGGACAATGAAAAATCAAGATCCTGGATATAGAAAAAACGAAATATAAATTTTGAACTTTCATGAGCTCACAGTCTGCTCTGTTATTGCCAGATCAGCTGCATTTACACAGAGAATCAACAGATAATGTTTGGGACTAACATTCATCCTCAATGTGTAAAAACTGGAGATCTAATATTTAGCAATACCAGCGCTGGCCGTGTCCGAATGCAGGTCAAATAGGGAATGGGAAGGAATGTTTTAACGTGATACTCGCTGTGAAGGAAGCCGAGAAGTCCTCTGCGCTTCCACGAGAAATCACTAGGATATTGGATGTGGGGAACAGTTTGCAGCAGAGATGGTTTTTGTTAACTAATGCTGACTGTAGCGATTTATAATAGGTACACGAACACACACAGCTGACAGAAACGACCATGCCGAAGAAACTGGAGCCAAATAATAGACGGCGTCCAGCTTACTAGTGGAACGAGGCACTTAGCACCCTTCGCGCTAGTTGTCTAAATCTAATCTAATACAAACGCAGCCAGTATCATTTTTCTTGTCTAGTTGATGTTTACAGCATATCTGAGATATGATATAAACATCAATACGGCCAGGCCTATTGCGTTGTATTTGCCGCAAAGATGATTCTTGTATATGAATGGGAACATTTCTTGAATCTACAGAGGTGGAAGGATGCGTGGACATACCGTACCAAACGCTCCGATACCCTTCGCGCTAGTTGTATCAGAGCAAGAAGAGAAGCAGACAGAGAAGAACGAAGAGGAGCGTTTCGAGCGGCCAGGGTCGCACTTAAACGGGAGATAAATCAGAACAAGTCATACTGCTTTAAGGAGCTGTGTAGAGACGCTGATGCCAACCCATCCATGGGGCGACGCATACCGAGTCGTGATGGCGAAGATCAAAGGACCAACGATACTTGCTGAAATGTACCCAGAGAAGCTGAAAGTCATCGTGGAAGGATTTTTCCCGAAGCATGACCCAACGACCTGGCCACCTACACCGTACGGCGAAGGAGAGGGAAATAACGTCGAAGTCACAAATGAGGAACTCGTAGCAGTTGCGAAAGAATTGAAGGTGCAGAGAGCTCCCGGTCCGGATGGAAAGCGGCGATCCAGGTATGCCTGGACGAGGGTCACTTCCCTGACAGGTGGAAGATACAGAAACTAGTGTTGCTGCTGAAACCAGGAAAACCGCCGGGGGATCCAGCATCGTATAGACCTGTATGCCTGCTGGATACACTCGGAAAACTCTTGGAGAGGATCATCAAACTGACGAAATGCACGGAGAGACAGTTCGTATTCCGAAAAGGGTGATCAATTGTGGGCGAATAGGGCGTCCAAACAGAACCGGAGAGGAGATCGATATTGCGCCGTTATAACGATCGACGTCAAGAATGCGTTCAGCAGCGCCAGCTGGGAGGCCATCGCCGAAGAGTTATTTCCAAAACCAGGTTCTGGTCTACGAGACAGACATGGGACAGAGATCGATTATTATCACAGCGGGAGTTCCACAAGGCCTCCTTGGTCCAACGCTTTGGAACGGGATGTACGACGGCGTGCTAACGCTGAAGCTGTTCACAGGAGTTGAGATCGTTGGCTTTGCGGATGAAGTCGTCTTGACAATAACAGGCGAGACGCTGGAAGAGGTGTAAGTGTTGGCAACGGAAGCGATCGACATGATTGGTAACTGCAGATAGCCCACCACAAAACGGAGGTGTTATTGGCATAGAGGTAACTCTAAGACCAGAAGGTTCCGAAGAAACGAGATCAACTCCTCGAAACATTGGAAAATCCACGAACCCCTCATTTTATCTGTCAAACTTTCATAACGAATCAAAACAAACATATTGTAGTACTGGAATTTCGACTAGAATGGGGTACGTCAATCGATTTGCTTGGGATCAATAGGCTAGTCAAGTAGTGAGCCAATTTAAAATCGTTAGTTTCCACCGGTTGTTATAACGATCGACGTCAAGAATGCGTTCAACAGCGCCAGCTATGAGGCCATCGCCGAAACGCTGCATAGAAAGACTATCTGTGTAGGATCATGAGGAGTTATTTTCAAAACCGGGTTGTAGGGAGTGAAGCTGTAGATAGCCCACCAAAAAAACGAAGATGTTATTGGTCAGTAACTGTAAAGCGGTGCAGCGTGCATAGCACACCGTCGGGGAGCACGCCATAGCCTCGTAGCGCGCGTTGAAATACCTGGAAGTGATGATCGATGACCGGTTAAACTTCAACAGCCACGTCTAAGATGGCTTCGAAGGCCATCAACGCGATAGCTAGAATCATGCCGAACAACGCTGGCCAGTGTGTCGTCATCGATATTGAGGTATGGAGGTCCAGTCTGGGTTGTAGCGCTGGAAACGAAGCAGAACCAAAGGAAACTGAGCAGTACGTTCCGGCTCATGGCCATGCGACTCATGAGTGCGTACAGAACCATATCATCGGAAGCAGTATGCATTATCGCCGGAATGATCCCTATCGGCATCACCCTGGCGGAGGACAGCGAGTGCTACAGGCGGAGAGAAGCCGGAAGAGTACGGAAAGTTGTTAGAGCGGAGTCGTTGGCTAAGTGGCAACTGGAGTGGAACACGACGGAGAACGGTAGATGGACGCATAGATTAATACCGAGTTTTTCGAAAACACAGAGAAGTAAACTTCCACCTAACGCAGTTCATGTCTGGCCACGACTGCTTCAGGAAATACCTGCATCGTCGCAGCGTCACTCCTGCCGGAGTGTGGGCGGAGAAGGCACTTGAAAAGCCTTCAACAGAGCAGTCACGCTGATTATGTCGGAGCTGCAGCGTAAATGGAGAGAAGTACAGCGATCTAGCAACGTCAACTAGAGCTGAGAGTTTGAGAAGTGCATGCCTTAATAATCGGATACCATAAACAAATGATATCATAGATGGTGCGACCATACGGCATAGCGTTGAGATGATATCCTGAATTGGTGGTGAGACGCTTCTTATGGTTCTTATTATGCGAGTGACCACAGCCCCTGTATGGAGAGTGGACTGTATATTTTTCCTTCCTAGAATTATTTGTTCTATCAACTTTATCTCAGACGTCATTTTGATTGGAAGTATTATTTTTGAGTTATGATTTGTTGAAAAATAACGAATATGTCATTTTGAATGACCGAATTTTAGCTCAAATGTGAATGAATTGCAAAGGATTATGCAAAATTTCATGAAAATCGAAGAAGGTCGGATGTTTTATAGCTTCGGCAAGAACGTACGTGACGTAAAGAGAAGTGCATTTCAGCTATGAATAGGGGGCTGAATCATTTCGCCGAATTTGAAATTTGAACTCTTTTATGTATGGGATACATATAAAAAATAAATTAACAACAAATTGGGTTCTTTAATTTTTAAAAATGTATCGGTTTTTCATCATCATCTGAAAAAGCTTCGTTTTCTGAGTACAGCGATATTTTTTTCGAAAACATACACTTTTATCTCGATTTTTAAATCAACATTTAAAGCAAAATAATAACTTCATTGTTTTACACTAAACAACCAGACTGACAGCTGACCTCCGAGGGGCCCTAAGGTGGTAGTTTTTGCAAATGTAATCGTACTTCTTTAAAATAGTTCCAGTGTAAATTTTGGATTTGGATTCTATTTATAATGCAGATTACGAATATGTATTTACCTCAATACCCTTAAAGAACCCAATTAGCGGCTAATGTCGATGTCGACAAACGAATAAATAATCAAACGAAATAAGAATATTTTCCCTTTCCACCCAAATAAACCAACACCTTTCAAAAGAAGTCTAACTTCATCCTGATGAATGTGGGCGTCTTAGTGGAATACCTGTATAATGAGAGAGAGAAGGATTAGTAATTTCCATTTAATTCCACTACCTTATTTGCTTATCCTTAACAGATACGCGTATTTCGTCTACAATGTGCAGACTTCATGTTTCACCCGCAAGGCCAGAAAGAACAAAAACAATAACCACAAAGAACTACTGTGTTGCTTCTCTCGTCATGAACAATGTGGTCATCTCAGAGAGAAGACAGTAGGGTGGTTGTTACGTGCTGTACCATCATCAGCATTGTTGACGTCTACTCCCGCCTTGAGTTGTTACATTCAAAGTGTTTTTTTATGTTACTTCATACGCGAAGTTTGTGATTTCCAGAGTTGGTTGGAAATGCTATCCAATATGAAGCTTTAGTGTGATAATTTATTAGCTAGAGAATGATCTTAGAAGAGGGTAGGTGGATAGTTCTGTTAGAGTATTCCGTTAGCCATTGGTCATGAAAAGAGTTGGGTAAAAAAGAATTGCATTATAACACACCATCGACTGGAAATGCTTTCGGCAACGTGGGGCTTTAGGTAGTGATGAAACGTCGCTAGAAGTATTCCACAGCCGCGCAGACAGTAATGAGCAAAGGCGGGCGCACACTTTTTGCCTGTAGATTTGAAGACATACCTCAAATCTCCTCGTACATCGTACGGGTTAGGCAAAACCCTAATAAAAAATAACCATAAACGAACGATAACTCAAATCATTGAACTATTCCACAAATGGTTTGGATGATACCCAGAACACGTCGTTAAGCAAATTAACCATACAATATTTATTAGGGAAGGTGTGTGTTTGACTTTGTACTTTCGCATTAATGACCCTTCGGTCATTTTCAACTTCTTTTCAATTTTCATACTAGCGTACTTTAACGGAACTATCCACCTAAAGGGTGATACGGTCAAAATTTGGTCAAGGGAAAACGCGTGTAAATCGGTAAAATCGTTTATTTAAAAAATCAAATTAAATTTCTTTTTCAAGTTCAATTAGTATAAAATTCAGGAAAAATATTCAGTTAGGCTTCCGCTTTTCCAAATCCGAATTGCCGGGCCTTACGCTTGACCCCTGCCATCAGATTTTGTACAGCCACCTTGTCCACCTTCTTCGCCGCAGAAAGCCAGTTTGCCTTGAACTGCTGCTCGCCCTTAGCAGTTTTTTTGGTCTTCTTTAGGTTCCGCTTGACAATAGCCCAGTATTTCTCAATTGGGCGGAGCTCTGGCGTGTTGGGAGGGTTCTTGTCCTTGGGAACCACCTGCACGTTGTTGGCGGCGTACCACTCCATGGCCTTTTTACCGTAATGGCAAGATGCCAAATCCGGCCAAAACAGTACGGAACAATCGTGTTTCTTCAGGAAAGGCAGCAGACGTTTATTCAAACACTCTTTCACGTAAATTTCTTGGTTGACAGTCCCGGAAGCTATGAAAATGCTGCTTTTCAAGCCACAGGTACAGATGGATTGCCAAACCAGATATTTAAACTTTGACAGTTTCATGTGCTTGAAAACATCTGCTACCTTTCGCCTTCCTTTTGCCGTATAAAACTCCTGTCCCGGAAGCTGCTTGTAGTCGGCTTTGACGTAGGTTTCGTCGTCCATTACCACGCAGTCAAACTTCGTCAGCATCGTCGTGTACAGCCTCCGGGATCGCGCTTTGGCCGTCGTATTTTGTTTATCATCGCGATTTGGAGTCACTACCTTCTTGTAAGTCGATAGTCCGGCTCGTTTTTTGGCTCGATGCACGGTTGTAGACGATACACCCAGCTTATTTGCGGCATCTCGGAGAGAGAGGTTAGGGTTTCGCTTGAAACTACCGGCAACTCTCTTTGTCGTCTCAGCGGCTTCCGGTTTTCGATTTCCCCCCGATCCAGACTTCCTGGCTGTCGACAAACGTTCCCCAAACACTTTAATTACATTTGTAACGGTTGATTTGGCAACTTTTAGCGATTTTGCCAACTTTGCGTGCGAGTAGCTCGGATTTTCGCGATGCGCGAGCAAAATTTTGATACGCTGCTCTTCTTGCTTGGACGGCATTTTGACAACTGAAGAGTGAATTCCAAAATCAAAATAGGAGCAACATTCTACACACACACACCTTCAAAATGAGGGGTGTTCAGGTTTTTTAAATGCAAAATTGAAAGAAATACGTCAAGTTGATATTGACCAAATTTTGACCGTATCACCCTTTACCCTCTTCTAAGATCATTATCTAGCTAATAAATTATCACTCTAAAGCTTCATGTTAGATAGCATTTCGAACCAACTCAATAAAAATATTTTTTTTAAATAAATCATTAAATTATCGGTAAACAAAGTAATTACAAGAATAGTTAATTTCGAAAGAACTGTTCATGTTTGAAAAATGTCATAAAATCATTCAATTCTGATTGAATAAATGTGGCGAAAAGAAACAGAAGCTTTTAATTTAACAAATGTTGGGTCTCAAAAGTAATTACAAGAATATTTAGGAAGAACTGCTCTTATTTATAAGAAGGAAAACAACTTCCTAAAGCTTTACAATTTTTATGAAATAATTTTATATGAAACCGGAGGTGAACCAGCCTCAGGCTGAAAGCCTCGCTAATGAAGAATACTTAACTTAACTTTTATATGAAAGAAGTTCCACTTGTAAAAAAAGAAACATTAATCTCATAACACTTTTGAATCATGGTTTTGCAAAGATTGTATAATGTAAATCTCGGGTAAAATCAGCTTGTCGGGATGGATTTTTGGCGAAATGTCCCGTTTTCGCGAATAGGGCTGACTTCTTTCGAATGCGATCAAAACTAGACTTGATCTTGCAACTTGCAGGTTCGAACGAATTCTCGAAAATTATGCGCATGCGATTCACTTTATGTAGACTAATATATAAATAAATCCATTGTTTATTCATTGCTGCAATATACCGAATCGATACATATTCAACTGTCTAGGTGATCAAATCTACATCATTCCGAATTCATCCCATTAGACAGACGGGAGATGCGATTGCATTAATGGTGTATACGTTTTTTGTAGTTCGTTCTCCTCGTCACCAATGCATTACATTTAAATTTTCTATTTTTTCGATGTAGCTACAATCTATAATGCTGGACATCGCCACCTCCTTCGTAGTGCAAATTTTCTCCACTCTGATTCGTCTCGACTCCTAGGTAGTAGATGTCCGAATATTCTGAGAAAAGGAAATTTGAAATTCAAGGCATCAAGAGCACTCTCGCCAGCACAGCCTTTCGCGCCCGCCAGGAGAGAAGAAATTTGAATCTCAAATTTGTGTCGCTCTTCTACAGTACAGTACAACAGTACAGTGTACAGACAGACCAGATGATGATCATTCCCGAAGGAACAGCGCAATGAATAAATAGTGCTCACCAGAGAAGCGATCTGCTCAGTAATCGTCTTCTCGTCGTCGCGATCGGGTTCTCTTTTCGGCAGGAAGCAAGTGCCATAGTGAATTATCTCCGGAAGTGGTGAAAGTGCTGGATATCCTTTAACTGGAAGATCAAAGTGTACAGGACTCAGTGTGTGGTGATAGAAAGTGAAACATTGCATAGAAGCTCCCTATGGAAAAGTGTCACTCGAGTAATCCTTAATCGAGGCGAAGCTTAGCTTGGAGATTGGTTGTCATGGAATCCAGAAAGTGGATAGTGCTAGTGGCATGTTAGTATATTTCATATTCTGTTAGTTGGGGAGGAATATGAGGGATCGGTCCTCAAATCGGATATGACCTCATACCAAAAACATTTCACCCGAAAGGAAGCGTCGTCGCCTCAGCTGGATGCTTATCAGTACTCGGAAAGAAGAGATTCTTTCCCACACCAACGATGAAAACATTTCCCATCGACCGCACAAGAATTTGGACTCGGCAGAGTGGCTACTTATTATGCTGCCTGCTATCAGTGAAACTCCAATGAACCATAAACACATGTGTGACGAAGAAAAGTATGCACGAATGCAGATGGGATGCCGCCCGACCGGCACGCCTCGCTGCGTCACTGATAAGAATAAAATGCTTTCTTTCTCTCTCTCTCTCTCTACGACTTATCAACCGCCCAACGGAGTTTTGTGTACAAATGTGACTCAAGTGGTGGCGCCTAGCGCCACGCTTACTGTCATCAATCAGACTCATGTGTGTGCACGATCTAACGCAATTTGCCATTGACCCTCGTGTGACCGTTGGGCTGTGCGGTACAGAATACGCCTGATAGGACTAAACGCTCAATTAAATTTCGAAATTTGCAAATTCAATTGGCTGCAGAAAGTTCAAAGTGTTCTTCTCTTATAATTCCCGATCGTCGCAGTCCTCTTCAGCATCCAGTGTGGCGATGGGTTTGATATCTTCCCGCCGAAGAGCGAAGTTGTCTATCGACTGGAGACCGATGTTACGCTGGTTCCAGATCTGCACTCCCAGTCGAACTACGTGTGGACCATGATTGGGCAACTGCATGTGCAACGGTACGATCCGAATAATCTAGCTGTCAAGGTAAGAAACGCATAAACGGCTATTCCAGCTACAAACAAGAAAGTCAAAATACATACAGTGATCCCTTCATGAGTCGAAGTTCTATGTTATGTGTTGATCAAAAAAAAAATCAGATTGACTGCCCATGGTTGCTGGCTCTGTTATTACCAGATCAGCTGCAATTACACAGAGAACCAACAGATGATGTTTGGGACTAACATTCATCCTCAATGTGTAAGAACTGGAGATCTAATATTTAGCAATACCAGCGCCGGCCGTGTCCGAATGCAGGTCAACTAGGGAATGGGAAGGAATGTGTTGACGTGGTACGTTCATTAAAATATAGTGGGTATAGAATAAGGCAAAGTGAAAAATTGCAAGGAAGGGGACGGGCCTGGGATTGAACTCCCGACCTTCTGCTCAGTAAGCAGAAACGGTAACCACTGAGCTACCGAGCCTCGTTATTCTATGTTATGTGTTGATGTCGACTAAAAAGGAACATTCAAATTGGCGTATATTATGCCACGTTCTAAGGGGGGAGGGAGGGGTCTAAGATTTTGTGACAAGCAATGCATTAGGCATAGGAAAAATGTTTATGTGTTTGTGGTACCGAGAATTTGATTTGAATTTATTAATCGAAGTCTGCTAATGAAAATTCTAAGTCCAATATCTTGAATATTTCTTCACCTTGCAATTCTAAACTTTCCTTGTGAACGATCCATTTATCATGTCTCTCTAAATTGAGGAAAAATTAACCCCCCTCCCCCCCTAAAGTGACGTTTTTCCTATACCTAATGCGTTGCTTGTCACAAAATCATAAACTCCCCACGTCCCACCCCGCTTAGAGCATGATATGTGCATATGTGCATCACCCCTTGGTACGAAATACCAAAAATTAAATTTGAGATTGTGATTGTGTAGAATAGAAGGGGGTCAAGGGCCAGGTCTCCGATCACAGCATCCACAGCACCAGGACTGGCATCACAGTATCTTTACCAGCAGGTTAAATAAGTTCTGTGTAATCCACGAATGTGAAACAGAGCGAGCCACAGTGACTTCACCGGTAGGCTAACGTATCGGCAAGACCCCATCTCAACATTACTGAACTAGCTGTCATAAGGGAAGAGACAAGGGAGACGGGTTTGTGCCGCTTCATAGATAGCACAGAACTTAAGGTGGTTAATTCGAATATAAGTAAAATATAGGTAAAATTAGTAAGATCTTACCTGATTGTTTATGATGCCTGACTTTATCGTGATGTTGTTGTTGGCGCTCTTGAGGACGCCGCCCTGTATAGGTCTTACGATGTGTCCGAAGAAACTCCCAGTATGGCGTATAATTCCTTATCAGGGAATGACGAAGAGTCCGACGCGAATCTTAACATTACGTTCACCTTCGCATCCGTGACTCCTTCGAACTCAGAACCCTATATTGGTGAAACACTTGACGTTTTGGGTCCATGATGAAACTGTGCTAGGTCTTGTGCTTGATAATTCCTAAGAGAATAGAAGACAATACGGGGGCGAAAACGAACCACTTTTCTGTCAAACGCGAACCAGCTCGTGATTGGCCGATTTGAAGTGCGTAAGATAGAGATAGCGTTAGATATAGATAAAAGAGTAAGAAGCCAGTTGTCTCATCTTCCTCTTAAGGATAATTCTCGTGAAACTTATCAAAAGGGCCAATTCTTCAATGCACACAGCGTAAATATTTTCGATTTTTTGACAAAACTCAGATAATCATGACAGATCCTGACGCAGTAGGTCTCTTTTTCTCATGCGCGTTGTTTTCAAAGATCAAAATGTCGTGATTACCTGATATTTGTCAATCATGTAAATATTTATTGTAGAATGTAAAAATGTAAAATATCTGAAATTTTAAGAAAATCGATGTTGTAGTTCAACAGATTATTATTTTAATTGTTTAGAAACAATACATTTTGTAATACTATTTTTACCGTAGACAGTGGATATTAACGTTGAAAATTGAGTAGAAACTGTAAATTCACAATTTTACTTTGAATGTCATGCTAAAAATGCTAAAAAATCACATAGGACGTTTTGACTAGTCAAAATGTACATGGAAGGGTAGCCAGTAAATTTTCATTTTAAAATTCCCAGATTTTCCGGTTCAAATCTCAAAATATTCCCGGTTTTTTAATATGTAGGGGAAATGGATGTAATGTCGGCCTAAATGCCCTTAATTTGGGCCCATAAACACATTCAGCAATCGACTAAATTTTCAATAGCCACCAAAAATATCCGTTAGTACCGTCCCAATGACGCGTTCATCTAGATAAAATTGATAAATAGCAGATTTTTAGCGATGGGCCCAATCTTAGATCCATAGGCCAACATTAGAGCCATTTCCCCGTTTAGTAAAAAATATTGATTGCAAAATCACGTTATTTTCAAGGTACAATTTGAATAACTTTTTTTAGACTCGAGTCCTCTTATGATTGTAAAGCGCCAGAATATACAAAGTAGCAGAGTTATGAATTATTGTAAGGTCGCATCCGAACGCTAGTGGCCTGAGTGGGTCATTATACCGAATTTTAGAGGAAGATATTATATTAAGAAATAGTTTTAAAAACCTTGAATTTGATACGGAGCAAGAAATTTTTTTTAAAGTATCGTGATCTGTACTATTCTAAATCTTAAAAACAAATGTATTTGTATGATTCTGAGGCTTTGACATGTGTTTAGAATAGAATAGAATATTATATTTTTTTAGAGATTTGTGACTTATGAAAATCTATTTTAGATTTTGAAGAAAAAAACAGGATTGGATTTTTTTCCAACAATATGAAACTGTGAAAAATAGTCAACATGTGGGATTTTGAAAACTTTTCTAGATCCCTGATTTTTTTTTTAAGATTCCAGATTTAGAAAAATTTAGTCCCTAGAAAAATGTATGGTATTGGAAAAATGTTCATTTTTTTTAAAGAATTTTGTAAATTCAAAATTCTGAGAAGAACTCGAAGGAAAATTCAATGGAGCTCTGGCAATAATCCTAAATTAATTCTAGGATTAAGTCCTGACGAACTCTTAGAAGAATTACAAGGGAGTTGTGGGGAAAACTTCAAGGAGAATTCCAAGGTGATTCTGAAGAGAATTGTATGCAGATTGTGAGGAGAATTGCAGGTGAATGTAAAGGAGAATGAAATATAAAAATATAATTTAAAGGGTTTTCTGATAAAAATCTTAAAGGAATACTGAGAAAGATTCACAGGAGAACTTCAAGCAAGATCCGAGAAAAATTCCGAAGGAATCGTGTTCTTAGGTAAATAAAGAAAAATGCTGAAGTATTTACAATAAATTCTTAAGAAAGTGTCACGAAAATTCAGCACAGAATTCCAACGATTTCTTAGGAGAGTTTAACAAAAATGATTTTAACTGTATTTTGTGACTAAATTCAGCATTCTTCCTAAAAAATTAAAAAGCTGTACTTAACCATTTATTATCAATTAACAAAAAAAAAATCTAATATGTATGATAATGATTTACTTGTTAATATGCTATTACAATCAAGTTCAAATGCACTTTTGGTTCACATCATCACTGATCTGGCAACATTAGTGTGCATCTTTCCAATGAGGTAAAGATCCAGATCAGCCCTGGGACCTGGTAGCCTAATCAAACTTCCACAAGATTTTACCAATGCCCAGGGGATACCAAAAAATAAGTTTGAGATCTAAACAAATGATTCATGTCCCAGAGCTTTATACATTTGTCAAGTCCAAGGTCTTGCCATTTTTTCAAAACAATTCCAGGTATAATGCTTGAAAAATGTCAAGCCTCAAGCACTTGATTTATATTAGCTTCGCAACCTCAAAAGTTTGAATAACTTTGTACGTTTTTGAACCTTGAAAGTCTTTCGTGTCACAGACTCTAGAGAGATTCTCTTCAGAATTCCTTTAAGTTTTCCTCCGAATTTTCTTGGAATTGTTAAGGAATTATCCTTAGGATTTCTTTGCTGTTGGAAATCACCCCAGGTTTTCTAAAGTACTGCCACCAAATTGCCTTGGGTTTCACATCAGAATTCCTTGGGACTATTTCTCATAATTCCCTTGAAAGAATCTTTTGGATTTTCTTTGAAATTCTCTTCGAAATTCTTTTAAAACTCTCCTAGGAAATCTCTCAGAACTTTCTTCCTGCTCGACACGGAATGCTTCTCATAGTTCTTGGAAATATGTTGAAAATTCCATTTGAAAATCATTCCCCCTTATTCTGCGCCGCGAGTGAGGTGATGTGACTTGCATTTGATTTGTACGGAGACACCTAACTAGTGACAGCGAGTCACCTCACTTCACTCGCGGCGCAGAATAAAGGGGATTCTCTTCGGATTCCCTAAATCCCTCAAAATTCTAAAAAAAGTCTCCTATGAATTCCCTTGCAACTGTCTTCAAACTAGGTTAAAATTCAGCAAATGATGTCTCTAACTATCGTCGGCTGTAGATTAGATTTGCAGACAACTCTCCATTTCTCGATATTCCTCACATATCGAGAAATGGAAAGTTGGCTGTAGTATCGATATTTCCATGAAGCTCTTTTCAGCCGGTTCGTTTTATAAAAAATGAGAAAGTATCGAAAGGGACCCTGAGAATAACTATGAACTTTAACATTGAATATTCTTTCGAATTCGCTTATAAAATGCTCCATGAAATTCCTTGCAAATTGCCCTTGATTTCCCTGGAATTATTTCAATCCCCATAAAAGTTTCTTCAGAACTAGAAATACTCAGAGGGAGAGATAGGCGGAGAAAACAAAATACAATTCGGCAGCAGTGATTTGTTCCTAAATTATCTTGCAACCCTTGCTAGAAGCTAGCATTTCAAATGACTTGTATTAGGTGCAAAATAATAATTGATAGCATCGCAATATTTTGCACATTTCTTGGTGCCATTCGTTAACCGGCGAAGATCAATTAATCAATAGAGTTAGAATATTGTGTTTGATCCCAAAAACTAGTTGAATTTGAGAAGCACACAAAACATAAAGGTGATTGAATTTCTGTTCGATTGCAATATTCTCAAATTTATTCTTGTAAGAATAAGAAAACAATCTAATTGGAATGTTCGATTGGCTCAGATTATGACAGTTCACTTGGCTCAAAACATTCTCTCCGCCCATCTCTCCCTCTGAGTATTTCTATTCAGAACTACCTTTGAATGCACCTTTAGTTCTCCTAATTCCTTCATGATTATCCATAAAATTTCTCTACAAATCTCCTTAGAACTCATTTGACATTATCGTTAAAATTATGTACACAACTCTGCAAAGTATCAGAATCCTTAAGTTTTGTCCAAGCCCTCACCATCCCTCTCCAACTGGGCAGTTTGGTAAAGAGAGATGATCAACCCGATTCGTACCTTCCTCAAAGTTGTCCTCGCCCTTGCTTGCTTTCAACTCTCTGTATACAATGTTCACACTGCCGTACTCTAACGGAACTATCAACTCTATAATTTCATCTCCTCATCTATCGTTTAAAAACGAGCATGAGTATGATTGACCGCCCACGGTTCCTACTCTGTTATTGCCAGATCAGCTGTAATTACACAGAGAACCAATAGACAAATTCTTAGGACTAGCAATCATCCTCAAAGTGTAAAAACTGGTGATCTCGAACTACGCAATACCAGCACCGGCTGCGCCCGAACGCAGGTCAAGAAAGGAATGGGTAGGAATGTGTTGACGTGACACTCGTTTTGATGGAAGCCGAGAAATCCTCTGTACTTCCACGAGGAATCACTGGGATTTTGTGCAAGAGGGTTGGGTTTGCAGCAGGGTAAACGATAAGCTGAAGTGAATTATAAATAGATAAATAAAGATAAAAAGAAAGATCTCACCGAGTGACCAAGAGAATCTGTATCAAGGTGCTAAGCAATGTTCCAGCGTAGTAGTCCAAATCGTTTGCTTGATGAGGATCAATATCCGGTCTGGCTGTATGGTAAAACTTGAATGAAATGTCCTGAATCGAGTACTCCAACTTGCTTCCCTTATACTCCGTTCACATTACAGTCTATATCACGTAGCGTGTCTTGAAAGCGTTTAAGCGGCCCAATGCTTCGGTCAGGGATGTGGCCAAAAAGTTGAATCTATTCACGTCTTTCGTCCAGAAAGCCATGGACCGGGAGGGACTCCTAATAAAAAATTACCATAAACGAACGATAACCCAAATGATTGAACTATTCCAAAAATGGTTTGGATGATTCCCCGAACATGTATAAGTCAACTAATAAGCAGACGCCTTGCAAAAAGTTAATGAAGATCATGTGTCAAATGAAATGTATAAGCGGTCACACAAACCTTTTATACATTCTTAGAGACTTCACTGACGTTTGTGAATTGCACAAGTATTAGTGCAGAACTCGGGGTAAATTATAAGTATTAGTGCAAGAAAACCTTTGAATTTACCCAAAGTTCTGCACTAATACTTATACAATTCACAAACGGCAGAGAAGTCTATTGACTTCTCGACGCAAGATCAACCTAGCTAGTGTAGCCGTGTAAAATCGATTTGTTTATTATTTTCAACCACGAAATCAGCAGTCAAAGTGTTCGACTTGACACCGGTTTGTTTTTTATTTTCAACCAGTAAAACGCATGTATTCGTGAAACTGCTCACTAATACCAACAATCAATACGAAACTAACGATTTTAAATTGGCTCACCACTTTAGTAGCCTATTGGTCCCAAGCAAACGATTAACGTACCCTATTCTAGTTGAAATTCTATTACTACACTATGTTTGTTTTGATTCGCTATGAAAGTTTGACAGATAACATCAGGGGTGTGTGGATTCATGCAGAACATGCAGGGGTGAGTGAAATAGCTTGGGACTGCTTGGGACCGTTGTTCTGGTACTGAGTGAGCCAAAAATAATAATGATTTTCTTCGGGACCCAGTGGTCTTAGAGTTACCTCTATGCTAATACTAACAATCAATACGAAACCATCGATTTGAAATTGGCTCACTACTTGACTAGCCTATTGATCCCAAATCGATTAACGTACCCCATTCTAGTCAAAATTCTAGTACTGTACAATGTTTGTTTTGATTCGCTATGAAAGTTTGACAGATAAAATGAGGGGTTAGTGGAATTTCCTATGTTTCGAGGGGTGGATCGATTAGCTTGAGACCGAAGAGAGTACCAGAGTTGAGCCAAAAAGTAGAGCTCGTTTCTTCGGGACCTACTAGTCTTAGAGTTACCTCTATGCTAATACTAATGGTGTTAGAGAACTCTATAGGACCTATGTGGTTTGTCTTATGGAATGTATAAGGCTGATGTTTTGGCAAAAATGTATAAGCGAAACGTGTAATAAGATCTGTTTTCTACCCATTGACAGGTCTTCTGCTCGATTGGGTGCACTTTTGTGACAGTTCAATTGGTTGCAGATCGACTCTCTTTCTCTCTCTCTCTACCAACCGGTAGAAACTAACGATTTTAAATTGGCTCACTACTTGATTAGCCTATTGGTCCCAATAACATCGATAAGCGTACCCCATTCTAGTCGAAATTCTAGTACAACACTATGTTTGTTTTGATTCGCTATGAAAGTTTGACAGATAAAATTAGGGGTTCGTGGATTTTCCTATGTTTCGAGGGGTGCAACGATTAACATGGGACCGAGAGAGTACCAGAGCTGAGTCATAAAGTTGAGTCCATTTCTTCGGAACCTTCTGTTCTTAGAGCTCTGGCTCTACTTAACATTATAGAGCATGATTTGACAATTTGATCAAATTTAAAAATTCTGAAAATGGATTCATGTGGGTATTCCATTTAATCATCATCAGAACGATTACTTTTCTTCTCTTAGGTAACTTTTTAGTCAATTTTTTTTCACTACAATAAGTCACCATTTGGTCACTTATTTCTTCAACATGGTCACTAGAATCACTATTTTTGACAGCATTGATCGCTACCAGCCCTGCAATAACCTCACTATCCCCCGCCCCAACAGATCACCCTCGACGACGCTCATTTCCCGAACCAGAGTAACGTGATCGCTCTGCTGGAACCGTTCCGCGTGGCTCTCGCCAACGACAGTTCCGTGCTAAGTGTCTTGTTCAAAGAGAACGAACCCATCTGGTCGAGCAACATCAAGCGGGCAGTGGCCTCGCTTCTACAGACCTACGGCGACAGTCCGGGAGCGTACGTGGTCGACGAGCAGGGCATCTTCGGCAACTGTCCCACGGAATACTTTGTGGTGAACAAGTCGAATGTATTTGAAATTTCCAAGACCTACGATATGGGCAGCTGCAATATCTACCCGGGAGCGATCTACCTGACGAGGAGCAACATCCCGCTGAACATCTGCACAGCTAACAAACAGAATCAGGCCATCACGTCGAGAATTGCAAACTATAAACTGAAGAAGGTGGAACCGTACCGGTACATGTTGCTGGAAATGGACGGAACGATGCGAACCAATGTGCGGACGTTTGAATCTTACTATCCGCAGTTCTTGTACACTAAAGTTCAACTAAAGTACGAAGGACACAGTTTGATCGATAGTCCTGAACAGATATTCAGTATCGCTCAAGGGATGTCCCTGCTGTTTAGTCCGATACTGTTCGTCAGTCCGGACGACGAGGCAACCGGGGGAAGAAGTCCCAAATCGAAGCAAAGTCTGATCAAGAAGACGGCTGATTTATTGAACACCTTGGCGGATAACTTGGAATCAATAGATTCAAAGCTGAAGGAACCATATGACGAAACCGTGTCGGAGATCATACGGTTGATGGGGACGATGCACTTGGATACACTGAAATCCTTGTTTGAGGAAATAGATTTGGGAACTTCCTATCGTCAAGAAACGGCGAGGAACATTTTGCTGGAGATTATTCCCAGAACGGGAACGTCGCCTACCATTCTACTGACACGGGACTTGATCATCAACCAGCAGGTTAATCCAGCAACAGCGGTACAACTGTTGATCTCATTACCGTTCTACATGTCCGAACCGTCGTACGAAGTAGTCAAGGAATGTGAGGTTTTCCTAAGCTTCGGTACCGATCGACCGGACATCAAGCATGCTGCTGTGCTGAGCTACGCAACGATGATCTACAACACGTTTGTTGCCGGTAAAATGACCGCTGATAGTTTTGAGAAATACGTCAAGATCTACTTCGATATGTTCTTGAGTAAGTCGATGATTGATGTTTTCAGAATTCAGGGGTGAAATGATCTAACTCGATTTTACCAACAGATAGCTTTGAATACGAACAACAGATGCTCTACCTGGAGGCGCTCGGCAATCTACAGCTGGAAAACGTGGCCGAATACTTGGACCCTATCATCAAGGCGGACTATCCACAAAACACCGACATCCGCTTCCTGGCTATGTGGGCAACGATGCCAACGGCTCATCTTCGGCCAAACCAGGTCTACGAAACTTATTGGCCGATTTTTCACTCCAAAACTAGTCCCCTGCAGCTGCGGGTAGCTGCCTTTACGATGCTCTTGATATCGAACCCAACTCCCGGCAGACTTCTAGGGTTGTACAGTGTGATCAAAACTGAAAACGATCCTCACATGATCAATTTCTACCGGACGACGGTTCTTAGCATATCGGAAACGACCTATCCCTGCTATCAGCATTTGTAAGTTCTAGAAATTAAGGCATGTGTTCGGACGGTGGGTGATGATATCCTTCTCCCCATTTAGGAAGCAACTGTTGGCCTACATGACCAGGCAGCTCCCCAAGGCACCACCATCCAAATACTGGGTTACTGGAAACTATTTGTTCGACTACCGGGACCGCAAGTTCCATATCGGATCGATGCTGCAAGCACTACTGATTGGAAGTCACAGAACGGATCTGCCCATGATGGCTTACATCAAATTCGATACAGAGGCGCTGGGCCGGTTCACTGGACAATTGGGTGTAAGTATCCATGAATAACGACAGTTATTAGAATAAGTTCTAAATCCCCTTTTCACCACTCAGTTCTACATAAAAGCGCGCGGTCTAACGGATGCCGTTATTCATCGATTGACCAAGCTTAACTCCAGCTACCTAAAGCTGGACCGGCTGACAAACATTCTGAAATCGATGAAGATGCCCACTTCAAATCCCACACCGCTTCACTTCGAGTTCATCGTTCAGTTTGAAGGAAAAGCCGTCCTGTCCTACCATCTTAATCAGACAACGTTCCACAACCTGACCGACGGTGATCGTAAGTACCCACCTATCTACTCCTAAAATTCGTAAGTTAACCTTAATATTACCAACTTCAAGTGATCAACCGGATTAATTTCTTGCTGCGAGACAGTCACATCAATATGCAAATCGTTCGGCGTCCGTTCATGATCAAGTACGCGTTGCCCACTCTGATCGGGACTCCGGCCGACATTCTGATCGAGAATACGGTCCTGGCAACGATCCGGGGAAATACCACCCAGCAGATGATGATGGACAAGGTGGCCCGTAGCAATCAGGTCGATCTACGGTACTCATCCTATGCTGTAGTCAAAATTCGTAGCTACAACCCAATCGAGGATATTGAGTACTCGACCATTCGAGAACAGGGCTTCCTGGTGTACATTCCAATCAACAATGAAATCGTGTGGGACATAGCCAGTAAATCCATCAGCTATGCTTTCTACCGTCCCGATGGCCTGACCAGTGGTATTTCGCTGAAGAGCCGAACAAGAAACATCCCTTCGGATTCCTTGGTCCTCCGGGATAGACTTGAACCGAAGGAGGAGGAAATAGCTGGATTTGGTTACACTTTCGAAGACCTAGGCATTCAGTTTATGGCCAGAGCTCATGAAGACTACACCAAGGACAACGTAATGTTTATGTTGGAAACGGACGTCCTAGACAACGCTAAGGTCCTCTCGGGTGCACCGTTTTCCCTGGTCAACCACGTTCTGCGGATTATCAACCTGATACAGCTAAACACGATCCACATTGGTCGTGACAAGCATCTTACCCTTTTGGTGTCCAACAAGCAGAAAACTCGGCTTCAAGGTACACTCAAATGGGACGAAGAGAATTACTCTAAGCAACCCAACGTGCCGGAAAATGAGGTGTTTCGCGTGAACCTGATCCTAGCGCACACCATTCCCAAGCCGGAAGGCGAAGGCAGTCGCGATGAGGTCAAAGTGCTGCACAAATGGGATCTCACGTCGCAGTTTACCGACTACAAGAGCAACAATGCGGCCAAGTTCTTCTTCTCGCTCACCCGCCAGGAGTGGAACAGTACCAATTGGAAGGTGAGTGTTCTTTCGCTTCTGTTCAGTTCAATTAAACTCAATTATAATCAATTTTCAATGTCTCCTCCCGACATTTACGTGTGAGTATATTTTGCTACAGCGTTAGTGGCGTGAACCGCAATTCCGGTTTGATTGATTATCGGGGTTCACCGAAGGGAAAAACGAAAACGAATGATTGCTTTTGCTTTCAGCGCATATAGGCTTCAGATTGCCGTTTTGTTTTGAAACATTTTGTCTGTATTGTCTAACGTGGTAAAAAGGATCAACTACATGAGTCATTGTCATTTGCGTATGGCACTTACTAATTTAGTTGGAGTTAGTTTCATCACTCTTCGCCAGCTGCGGCTGGTTCGGCGTCATCTTCCACGAGAATCGGTTCATCGGTTGATGCCGTTGCTTCACCCGGTTCTATGGACTTTTCAAGGTCAATCAACTGTCGGATCCCGTTGTACATCACGCTGACCGCTTCAAATTCCGTCATACCCAACCGATGTTTGTTGGAGATGTTGAACACACCTCCCTCGGGTTCGGTGTGTTCTCCGCGGGTGCCACGAACCTGCAGGTTGTACTTGGCGGCTTCTTCGTCCAGTTTGGCTCGGTTCGCACCGAGCTTCGGCAGTTTGACGTGAACCGAAGCTCGGATGGTCGTTCCCAGGTTCGACGGACAGAAGGTAAGGTAACCGAAACGATCACTACGCGAAAAAGCTATGTCCTTGCCGATGGCAGCCACAGCATTGACCAAGCGTTGATAGACGGCACCTGGGTGGCAGGGAAAAAGGAACATGTTTGGTTAGTAGTTAGGAGGCTTATTTGGACTACAAGTTGAATATCTAAAAGCTAAGAAGTGGAACTTCGGATCAGAAAGTGGCTCCACTTGTACACTGAAGTCTTTTATTACACGGTTTTTTTACGACGATTTTCGAAATAATGCGGTTTTTTTTACGCGGTTTTTTGAAATAACGCGTTTTTTTTACACGGTTTTTTTGAAATAACGCGGTTAAAGAGCCAAAACATTCTAATGGCGGTAAGCTCGAATCGGTATTATCCTCGGATTAAATCCCGTTAAAAAATGTCCGGCTGCTTTGATGTCGACATCAGAGTTATTCAACACGATGCTATGCAAACACTTCGCAGATCATCCAAACAGGGACGGTATTAAAAGTTAATCCGAGTTGGAGCTTACCGCCATAAGTGTTTTCTTAGGAATGGACTTAGCCAAAAAAACAAACTTGGAAGTGTACTTCGAGTGGATTCACCGGACAACATGGGTACATACATATTTTCGGAACGGGAACGACGTGTAGAGGCCAGAAATCGATGATTCACGCAATTTTGGAATCCAAAATGGTGGCTTCCGGTTTTGTGAAAAACTGTCAAATAGCCAACGATATGGATATTTTCGGAACGGGAACGACGCGTAGAGGCCGGAAATCGATGATTCATGCCATTTTGGAATCCAAGATGGCGGCTTCCGGTTTTGTGAAAAACTGTCAAATAGCCAACGATATGGATATTTTCGGAACCGAGACGACATGCAGAGGCCGGAAATCGATGATTCATGCCATTTTGGAATCAAAGATGGCGGCTTCCGGTATTGTGAAAAACTGTCAAATAGCCAACAATATGGATATTTTCGGAACGGGAACGACGCGTAGAGGCCGGAAATCGATGATTCATGCCATTTTGGAATCCAAGATGGCGGCTTCCGGTTTTGTGAAAAACTGTCAAATAGCCAACGATATGGATATTTTCGGAACCGAGACGACATGCAGAGGCCGGAAATCGATGATTCATGCCATTTTGGAATCAAAGATGGCGGCTTCCGGTATTGTGAAAAACTGTCAAATAGCCAACGATATGGATATTTTCGGAACCGAGACCACATGCAGAGGCCGGAAATCGATAATTCATGCCATTTTGGAATCCAAGATGGCGGCTTCCGGTTTTGTGAAAAACTGTCAAATAGCCAACAATATGGATATTTTCGGAACGGGAACGACGTGTAGAGGCCAGAAATCGATGATTCACGCAATTTTGGAATCCAAAATGGTGGCTTCCGGTTTGTGAATGTTTCAAAAAAATGTTATGCAACAAATTTTAATTAACTTTTTTTTTTTTGATAATCTGTAATTAATCTTCTTACATTTACAAGAACTTCATAAATTCGATGTTGAACAACATGTGATACCAGTGACTTGGTTGTGGAATGCATGTAGCACTAGAGGTTATACAGGTACAAGTGGTAATGGCCTGCCGAGATTTGCTCAGCCGAGTTCGGTAGAAAAAAACTAAGTGTGTGGATAGTACTTAACATAACAGGAACTGGGGTTGAAGTTGTCGCTGACCGAATAGTCAAAGTCATGAAACACAGTGAACGAAGAATCCTTGTCACTGAAATCGATGTTTAGCCAATAAGACATCATGGACACTGCCACTGCCAAAGTAACTCTAGTCAGAAACCTGGCAGACTTAAATCTTATTTACATAACTAAGACTTATCGATACTTAATACAAGCAAATGATGAAATTAAAGCATACCCCGTCAGTCAATGCTAACCAGTATATTATTGCGGTAATGCTCTTCGACAGAGGAACCATGCCATTAGTGCGAAGCATTTTTAGTCCACTGCACAGTGATCCAGCATGCAGATTTAGGTGCCATGATATGTTTTGAGCCTGAAATTGGAACTTTAGACTAAAAGTCTCTTGTACAAAGTTGTTCCTTATAGTTAGGCCCTCATTTTTATGACAATGAATTCTAGGGTGGTTCCTATTATCATTAAAATCTAAAATCTAACTTTTTTGTTTGAATAAATTAAGGTATACATTCTTTGGCAAAGTTATAGCTGAGCTAATTTCAAGCAACTTTGTTGAAAATAACTTTTTTGTATCTCTTAAATTGGCCGATTTAGAGCTATTTTCTTGAATTGAGTTAGGGTGGCTCTTAAAAATACAGTTTTTTTGCTCTATCCTATTTCGAATTTCTCAGCAAATGTGTCTTCAGATAACTTTTAGATCTTAAAAAGGCGCAAATTTTTACTGCACGAAGCTTGTCAATATCTTTCGCCGATCAAGAGTTATTGACGTTTTTATACTAAACATATGCACTTTTCAAATGTTATCTCTGTTTGGGGCAAACAAAAAAAAAGTTTTTTTGCAGCATTTGAAAGGGCGTATGTTATTCTCAATAATATGGAAAAATTGGAGGTACGTTATTTTTTAAACTCGTATAAAATCAATTTGAATTTATTCATATTTTTTTACTATATTTGAGTATATCTTTTTTATTAGAAGAGATACACCCAAGTAACCATAGGCACCTTATTTCGCCTTTTTGGCTATATACGGGCCGCATCAGAACTTACAAACTCTGGTATAGCCGTTGTTGAACTGTATATAGCCAAAAAGGCGAAATAACGTGCCTATGGTTACTTGGGCAGGCAACAAATTCAGCTATAAAACATTCGTCTTAAAAAGTTTTAAAAGTCTTTAGAAGATGACTTTGATAATAAATTTCAAATAAAAAAGTTATTGGCAAAAGATGGATTTCATAGGACCACTCTAATGACAAATTTATATAAAATGTGCTAGTACATTTATTTCAATATTTGGACGTTTAATGTCTTCGAAGAAGTTTTTGTTCTTAAAAACTCCCTTCTTTTGGTGTTTGCAAACGTCAGGGTGGTCCTCAAATTAGGGAATTTTTAAAACTAACTTTTTTGTTTTACAAAATATAAACATGTGTTGTTCAAAAAAGTTGTAGTTAAGTTACTTGCAAGCAACTTTGTCGAAGAAAATTTTTTTCTATCTCTTAACGTTCTCATTTTAGAATAATTTTTCGGAGTTGACTTAGGGTGTTCCTGGAAAAAATAGTTTTTTAGCAATAACTTTTTTATTTGAAAATTCTCATGAAAGTTATCTTCTAGAGACTCTGAAACTCTTTAAGACGAATGTTTTATACCTGAATTGGTTGCCTGTATCTCTTCTAATAAAAAAGATATACTCAAATATAGTAAAAAAATGTATAAATTCAAATTGATTTTATACGAGTTTAAAAAATAACGTACCTCCAATTTTTTCATATTATTGAGAATAACATACGCCATTTAAAATGCTGCAAAAAAACTTTTTTTTTGTTTGCCCCAACCAGAGATATTAACATTTGAAAAGTGCATATTTTTAGTATACAAACGTCAATAACTCTTGATCGGCGAAAGATATTGACAAGCTTTGTGCAGTAAAAATTTGCGCCTTCTTAAGATCTAAAAGTTATCTCAAGACACCTTTGCTGAGAAATTCGAAATAAGATAAATAGAGCAAAAAACTGTTTTTTTAAGAGCCACCCAAACTCAATTCAAGAAAATAGCTCTAAATCGGCCAATTTAAGAGATACAAAAAAGTTATTTTCAACAAAGTTGCTCGAAATTAGCTCAGCTATAACTTTGCTGAAGAATGTATACCTCAATTTATTCAAACAAAAAAGTTAGATTTTTGATTTTAATTATAATAGGAACCACCCTAGAATTCATTGCCATAAAAATGAGGGCCTAACTATAAGGAACAACTTTGTAGAAGAGATTTTTAGTCTAAAGTTTCAATTTCAGGCTCAAAACATTTCATTCCACCTAAATCTGCATTCTGTACCACTGTGCACTGATACCAGCGCTCATTTCTGAAAAAAATTTATAATTTATTCATTGCTTGCAAAAAGAATAGATGAATCAGGGCACATGTATCAGTATAAATCAAAATATAAAACTCTATAGTGTGAAAAAAATCAACAAATTGAAAAATTTACTCGGAGTCGTATGTTTGCAAAAAGAATTATTTCGCGAAGTTCTCTTTGGCGCAATTCCGATTTGCAGAATCCTATTTTGCGGAATAAGGATAAAATTTCTGCAAGATAGGACATTACGCGAAATGGGATATTCTGCCAAATAATATTCCCCTTGATGAAATAGATTACCCCGTAAATCGCTATTGAAATGCCACTGCCGTCAAACTATAGGGAGCCTTGATTATGTTGAGCCGATTCTTTCAATTAGTAATGGATGAAATGGTTTTGTAGAACATACATGTATACCACATTTTTTTGACCATGTCAAACAGTGGAATTTAAATTGAAGTTTAATTTAAAGGGTCTACTTCAGTACATACCGTGCACTGGTAGTGGCAGTGTCCATGATGTCTTATTGGCTAAACATCGATTTCAGTGACAAGGATTCTTCGTTCACTGTGTTTCATGACTTTGACTATTCGGTCAGCGACAACTTCAACCCCAGTTCCTGTTATGTTAAGTACTATCCACACACTTAGTTTTTTTCTACCGAACTAGGCTGAGCAAATCTCGGCAGGCCATTACCACTTGTACCTGTATAACCTCTAGTGCTACATCCATTCCACAACCAAGTCACTGGTATCACATGTTGTTCAACATCGAATTTATGAAGTTCTTGTAAATGTAAGAAGATTAATTACAGATTATCGAAAAAAAATTAATTAAAATTTGTTGCATAACATTTTTTTGAAACATTCACAAACCGGAAGCCACCATTTTGGATTCCAAAATTGCGTGAATCATCGATTTCCGGCCTCTACACGTCGTTCCCGTTCCGAAAATATCCATATCGTTGGCTATTTGACAGTTTTTCACAAAACTGGAAGCCGCCATCTTGGATTCAAAAATGGCATGAATTATCAATTTCCGCCCTCTGTATGTCGTCTCGATTCCAAAAATATTCATATTGTTGGCTATTTGACAATTTTTCACAAAACCGGAAGCCGCCATCTTGGATTTCAAAATGGCATGAATCATCGATTTCCGGCCTCTACACGTCTAGATTATACCATGCAAGAGTGGAAATGGTTGAATTCCAACACAAACCTGGTTCATTGTCTGGCTTTGTGGAAGCCAGCTGCTTTCAAGATGGTTAGGATTTACAAATGAGAGAAAATTCCGTAATGGTGTGATCAAAGCATTCGGAAGGTCTTTACCTCCAGAAGAACTTTATCATGAACGAATATGTTCTAGGTGATCATGACTTACAAGTACCGAATAAAATTCCATGCACACTGCTCAGTTTTTTTGTTATGATGAATTTTGAAATAACACGGGTTTATCACACGGTTTTGTGAAACACATGGTCTTTTTTCACACGGTTTTTTGAAACAACGCGGTTTTTTTTACACGGTTTTTTTTACGCGGTACGTATCATCCGTGTAAAAAAAGACTTGAGTGTAATTGGCGAACACTAGCGCACCTAGCGGTAGAAGGCATCTTCTGCCTGCAGATGTTATGATAGTATGAGTGCACATAGAAAGCCCGTGTGGAACGCTACCACAACACATCGGTTGTTGAGCAGAAAAACGAACCACTTTTTGATTCACCGATTTGTTTGCTCTTCTTCTTCTGTTCTGTGGGAGACGTCTAAATTTTCCCGTTTAATTTTTTTATGAAAACAAAAATACTCTTTATCTTTTCATATTTCTTTGAAATACTTTGGAAGGCCGATAGGTAAGGACATCCTCTTTAAAATCCTAAGAAGTGCTAGAAGTACTCTTAGGTAAATGCCTGTATTAGGCCTGTTGCTTTTTTGCTTTTGCTGTAAGTTGCTACAGCTTTCTGTAAGTCTCTGTAAGTTGCAGGAGACTTCGATGTTGCAAATGCTCATTTCGCTATAAAAACATTTTTCGGAATTATAGGCAATCATTAAAGTCTAATCCACTTAGAATTCGGACACTTTAGCAGCACCTCTAGTGGTAGGATATGGAATGTTTTGACAGTGATTTGTTTTGATAGTGTACGTGTTTCAGGGGTGGAAGTTCCGTTTCGATACGTGCAGTATTAAAAAAGTTGCACAAGATGGAAGACGAGAAAAAATAATTGATCCTGCACACAAGTTTTGAGTCCGCAGCTGCAAATTCCTTGGCAGATCATCCAGGCGAATTTATCTCTTGACCGAACTCAACACCTTCCAGTTCAGCTGCCGATGCAAAGTTTGCTTTGAATCTTCCAGGCCACACTCTTGCGTCACATATTACCAAAACGGCATGTGCAGTATTTAAGGGGCAAGATGATTCAGGAAACATCGGGCATGTTCAAAACGAATATTTAAACACGATGCTTCAGAATCCAATAAATTGATGAAACGTGGACATCTCGTACCGTACGTTCCGTTTTTGGTAATTACATGATTGGTTGGTCGTTAAAAGCATCTAAGTTAGAAAGGTTAAGTGATGCTCCATTTTCCTTACGATTTATGGCTATAGCGCCATTACTTTTCAACCTCCGTTCCCCCCTTATCCCGATTCCATATTGGGATCGAATAACATCAATATTGGGAATTTCCAATATTGATATTACAGGTATGACCTCGATATAACGTAGAGGGATGGAGGGGGCAGGGCTGAAAAAATCACTGAAATTCATCAAAGTTCACTAAGGATGAAAAATTCATTTCATAGTGAATGCTGGTGATTTTTTCAACTCTTGGAGGGGCATAGTGAGTATTCCACAGTTTGGCTCTGGATCTCCAGCTGCATGAAACAAATCAACTGTAGTAGGTCCAATATCATATTATGCGCGGCGTGTGAGGTGAGGGGGCTTATTATGGATGTCACTTCACGGTGAAAACTTGTCACTTGTCGTCACGGTGAAGTGATTCTTATTTGATTTGCACGGCAATCACGGCTCTTATTCTGAGTATCACTTCAATGTCACCGTGTAGTGACACCCGTAATAAGGCTCGAGATGACTCGATGTCACTAGTGCCGTGACAATTGTCACCCCGGGTGAGGTGACTCTCCATTTGATTTGCATGGAGACTCACCTCACCCGAGGTGACAATTGTCACTTCACCATCACTTCACTGTCACCTCACATCACATCATAGGCCTAATTGATCTTACCACCAACCAATTTGTTCCGAATGGCCGAAAGTATAAGCTGGTGCACGGGATGCTCACTATGCCTCACCTGTTCACTATGCCCCTCTTACCCCTAACTATCCCTTTTTGCTATCATCGTCCATTTCTCACAAATATTAACTCAATCAAACAAACCAACATTTCAAATAGATGGGGATTTGTGTCATCTACCTGATGGTGTTGTTATTATGTGAGATTGAATGGCCGTTTCAAAGGGGGGCCTACCTCGTATAACTGGTTCCAAGCCATAAGAAACCTACAGGGTTTGTTTACGTTTGGAACCAATTTCATACAAGAATGATCAGTAGGCTGATTTGACAGCACGTCCCACCCCCGGGCCGTTTGCGAGAAAACGACTATGTATGTCAAAAGTGACAGTTACGATATATTGTAGTATTGCTGTATTCCTTACATTCGTTTCAACGCTTCATTCGTCTATTCGCTCTTACTATGTGGCCTTATATCGTGACTTTCCTACCTAATCAGGCCTATTCTGCGCGGCGTGTGAGGTGAGGTGACACGCTCTCACTTGTGAAGTGACAATTGTGACCTCGAGTGAGGTGACTCTCCGTGCAAATCAAATGGAGAGTCACCTCACCCGAGGTGACAATTGTCACTTCGCCATCACTTCACTCCCCCTTATTCTGCGAGTCACGTGACTCTCTCTCACCGGTGAGGTGACAATTGTCACCTCGTGTGAGGTGACTCTCCATGCAAATCAAATGGAGAGTCACCTCACACGAGGGGACTATTGTCACCTCACCGGTGAGAGAGAGTCACGTGACTCGCAGAATAGGGGGGACTGTCACTTCACCTCACACGCCGCGCAGAATAGCCCTGAATGATTCGCCCTACAAAAAGCTCCTACAAACTACACGCAAACTCTTCTGTTTTCCCTTATTTCCCCCGTGCGCCAAAATATGAAGGAATCCACGCCCAAAACTTACCCAAATCTCCGCCCTTTTCCATGGAAATAATCCTCAAGTGGTCCTCCTCGTTGACCCAAACGATGAAGGTTTTCGCTTCGTTGTAGAAAATGGCCCGCCCTACCGGCCAGAACCGGCAGGCATTGGCCGTCTGCAGGAACCGATCGTCCTCCTTAAACAGATAGTGATCGTCGATCAGCTGTTGCTTCAGCTCCTCGCACATGGTTTCCAGCGGGTGGAATTCTCCCCGCAAATCCTCCCATTCCAATCCCTCCAGCACCGCCTTGACACGCTCCATAATCTCCTCGTACTGGGCCATCTTTAGGCAAGGATTGAACGGGAACCCTGCGATCGATCGTCCACAGCGCACCCGGGTGGAAACGATGAATTCGTTCTCCGGATCCAGGTTTTCGAAGTTACCGGAATCACCCCAGTCGCTCTCCGGGTGGAATACTTCCGCCGAATTGATCCCGTGGTACTCATCAATTATCGGATTAAACAAAGGAGCAAACAGATCGTAGCACTCGGCATCCGACGCGTAGATTCCCAATCCTGAATCGTGGTTCTCCAGGCCGGATTGAATGCAGTCCAACAGTGTCGACTTGAGCGCGGTCTTTTTGTCCTTCAGTTCATCGAAAACTTCTTTCGTGAGATGTCTCTTCAGGGACGACTCGCAGTCCACGTTTTCTTCCAGCTTCTGGAAGCCTTCCTCGAGTGCTAGCGCCACCTCACTGGAACTTCTCCGGATTTCTCCTTTGAACGAAATAATTTCTTTTTTTAGGCAGCAAATTTCCTGCTTAGCATCTGCTAGGTCTTGAACCATCTGAGCCACCTCTTCGTCGGTGGGACACGCTTCGCACATGGTCTGTCGAATGAATTTGCACGCATCTTCCGGTTTCTTTTCCTCCTGGTAGAGCTTGATCAGGGCTTTCGAGAGGCAATCGATGGCTCCTGCCGATTCCAGATACTTGCGGAAGATTTCTCGCTTTTGCTCCAACTATTTTTTTTGACGGTAATCGATGAAATTAAAAACGCTCGGGAGCAAATAAGCAGCTTATCAAAAACTTACCGATGACATTTTTGCAGGGAATTTTTCGGTGTTGGAAATGAAATTTGATCGGAACACAAGAATTTTTCACCCACTCGGGTCGAAGTTTTGAACGAAAATTTCCACCTTGACGGAAGACTCCAAACAACGGCATACTGGATGGAGAAAATTCCGAAAGGTGCAGCTTTTCATTGCTATAGCAACAACGAAATCAACAGCAAATGCCACGAGGTTGCGCGTTTGGCGGTAGTAGGGCGGGAAAAGAAGGAACGCACATGTTTGTCCTTGCGTGACCGGGGTGGAAGTAAAAGACATTGACGTTCTGGTAGAATCGATACTACAGTGTTATTTATGTATGATTTTCCTTTTCCTTCCCTTTCGTACTGATATAGCTTTGCCTGGTTGCTGATTACGAGCCGCTGGTTTTCTTGAAAAGACCATTCAGCCTTATCGGTCACGTGGCCTTCAACGAAACTCGAACCCCGAAACGATGTCCGGACATACCACGGATAACGTTCAACATTTCCTACCATCTGCCGAAATACGTGCAGGATGTGTACAACATAATGGACACCGGTGACGTGAACTGTCCCAAGGAAATCCTCCGGCTGACTCCCCCACCTTTTTCCGGAAACTGTAGCGCCGAGACATTTGCCCCGCTGACGACGGTGTCCGGACTGGATGCTAGTTTTAAATTCGAACAGGTACCTTTGGTTGAGCTGGTCCCCTTTTTCCGTTAATTTTAATCAAATTCAATCATTTGAAGCTTCCTTCGTGGATCGTGGAACTGCTCCATCGTTTGGACCACCTGGCCTCGGCAGTAGTGCCAAGACGGGTCCAAACGCTGAACATTACCGACCATCTTGACGTCAACGTCAAGACAACCCGATGGAGCAGCGATACGGACATTACCATCAACGGCGGTACGATCTGGATCCCAACTCGATACAACTACAACGAAAAGCTACACCATCCCAGGAAGAGTAGCATTGATTATGGTTTTACCAGTAAGTGCCCATCATTCCTTAACAATGCAAACTCTGTAAAATTCCTTCCATCTGCTTTCCTCGTAGGCATGTGCAGTTTGGTCAACAACAAGCTGACCACCTTCCACGATAGGATCGCCCAGCTCACACCGGAGCTTAAGCAGGAATACCGCCTGAACGATACCTTCCTGCTGGCGGCGGATTGTTCCGATGCCCCGAAGATTGCCGTCTTTATGCTGGACAACGGGAAGGGTATTCAGATCTACACGGGAGGAAACTACATCGTGTACGAAACCACCGGCCAGCAGGAATCGGATCCGATTCTGAACATCAACGACGAACAGTTGATCAATCTGAAGAACGTAGTGTACCAGTATCCGCCGGATGAGGAAATCTACGACTTCCGGGTGTACCTGAACGATGAAGATATTCTGGTGGTTGAAAACGAGCTGAACGGAGCGGTTGTGCAGTATAATCGGAAATCGATTGCCAGCATTCTGCTGCCGACGGTACACAAGGGTCGAATGTGTGGGCTGTGCAGCAGTCGTGCCCATTGAAGAATGTAGTGTAACTATTTAGCAGAAGAAATTATAGCTTTAGGTGCATGGCGTTTTAGATGATTTTTTTTTATTGAATAGCATTAGGCATTAGTGATTGGAGACCAGGATGTATGACAATGTTACCGCTCTCTTGCATTTCTAGTGGTAAGTGGCTGGTGTCGGCATGTAAAATAAAGTTGAAAATGTTTAACCTTGCTTAAAATGTATGGGTTTTGATTCAAGAAGGTTCTAAACCATGGTTTCAGTATTTTAACTACCCAACAAAAAAAAAACAAAAGTTACCTCTTCTTTCCGTGGATAATCACTAGGGTGGTTCAAAATATCGATTTTGCTCTACCAAGCTCAATCGATTCCACATCAAATCCTGATAACTCTTACAAAATTTGAGGTCATTTGGATACGAACTTATAGGCCGATGCCACAGTGAGAGCCGAAGTTCGCCAACGCAAACCAACAAAACGAACAGGTAGGGGAAATTCTTCTCTACCCGATTGTTTTTAAGGTTTTTATTGCTTAATTTGAATTGTTGTTTTTTGTTTATTGAAAAATTCAACTGACAATTATTGTCTAAATGAATAAAACTTAAACTAAATAGTTACGGTCAACGGTACGGAAAAGGCCAAGTAGCCGATGACGAAACACGTCAGCTGATACATTGAAGTCGAATATATAAAAAAAGTTGTTGAATTGCCTGCTGATTGCTAAATTGGCTCGTGTTGTGTATAATTCCGGCTCCGTGGTTCCAAAAACAGAAAGTCGTGTTGACGAAGAGACCTCTCAGAGGCATACATATTTAGCTGTGATAGCAGTGTTGGACAGTCAATGTCACCTGTAAGCAGCTTTCCAGCAAACATAGCTTGAGCGACCGTAAGTCTCACCTCTAATGGCTCGATTCCCAGGAGACGGCAACGCTCCTCGTACGGTGGCAAGTTCGTTGGGTCACGCCAGTTGAGGAAACAAAGAGCATATCTCACAAACTTGCGTTGAGCGGATTCAATTCTAGTGATCCAGCTAGCATGGAAAGGGCACCAAACAACTGAACTTGATTCCAATAAGGATCGCACAAGCGAGCAGTAAAGTGACCTGAGACATAGCGGGTCACGAAACTCGTCGGCAATTTTGAAAATAAAGCCCAATTGTCGATTAGCTCTGGAGATGATGTCATTGTAGTGGATTCTGAAAGTGAGTCTGCAGTCCACGGTAACGCCGAGATCCTTAATGTGCTCTACACGAGCAAGACGGCGTCCGTAGAGAACATAGTCCTTTGGTTTGTTTTTTCCGTCGATCTTGTTTTCCGTGCTGAGCACCAATGCTACCGACGTGCCAGGAAGGCAGCTCCCACACCTGGACCCTACCTATCGACCCATCAACTCATGAACCGGAGACCAACGACTTTACTTCCCATCCGAAGGAAGGCGTGATCAGAGATGTTATGCCTCAGAACATCCCGGCGGCGCCGACTGGTATTGAACCCAGGCCTGCTGGGGTGAGAGGTAATCACACTACCGGCGCCGTTATAGAGAACATAGTCAAACATGATTGGTTCGATTTTTCGGTGATAGGAAATAATGTTACATTTTTCTATGCTTAGACTCATCAAATTTCTTGAGCACCAGTCAGCAAAAATACCAACATATTCTGGTGCTGGGATCTCCGAGAGGCTTTTAATAATTTTGTAGATTTTCGTATCGTCTTCATAGAAAACGCGGCATCCTGACGGTATCAGCAAGGCGACGTCGTTTAAAAAGATCGAAAATAGTAGCGGTCCTAGGTTACTGCCTTGCGGGACTCCCGAGTTGTTTGAGAAAACATCCGATTCGGACGCGCCAATCTTGACATGTACATAGCGATTCATCAAGTAAGATCTGAATCAATCAACAGCAGTTGACGAGATGCCAAGTATCTCCAGCTTGGCCAGCAAGATATTATGGTCCACCGTGTCAAATGCAGCTTTTAGATCCATATACGCAGTATCGACTTGTCATCCTGAATCCATGCATCGCAGACAGTTAGAAGTGAACTGCACCAGGTTCGTGGACACGGAGCGCTTCGGGAAGAAACCGTGTTGTTCTGTATCGATATAATTTTTGCAGCGTGCGAACAGAGCACCATTTATGATAATCTCGAACAGTTTTGAGCAGGCACACAGGGAGGTGATTCCACGATAATTTATGACATTCCGTTTCTCTTCTTTTTTGTGCACTGTGAACAGATAAGAAAGTTTCCAGCGGCAGGGGAACTCACATTGCTGTGCCGAGAGATTGAATAGCCTCGCAAGTGGAAGGCAGAGATTGGCTACACAACGTTTTAGAACTGATGACGGAATGCCGTCAGGTTCGGCGGCGAACGAGAGCTTCAGTTTGCGTGTTGCGGCTATCACCATGTCTTCTGAAATGCGCGGAATAACGAAACTAAACACATCACGTGGCATCTAAACAGTAGCGTCCAGCACTTGTGTTGGCGAAGCGGAGAAATCGTGGAACACTTGCTTGAAATGACGAGCAAACAAGTCGCATTTTTCTCTTTCACTATTAGCCGAGTCATTCCCGAGAAACATGGAACAAGGCAACCCGGATTCCTTCCGTTTGGAGTTTTCGAATGTAGGCTTCGGTTCGCGAGAAAATGGCCTTCCAAGGTTTGTTTACAAAATTGAGTTGAGGCCTTTTCAATTGTTGGTCTTGATCTGATCACGCCTTCCTTAGGGGAAGTAAGTGGGAGCTCCCTTCCTGGCGTCGGTCGACGGAAAACAAATCAAGGAAAAAGAACGGTGTAAAAGTTTGCTTTTATTTTTGCTGTGTTACCCTCATGTTGCTCAACCAAAATGAGTTCAACTAGAATTTTCAAAATAAGTTACATCATTACAGAAAATTTTGATTTCAATTTGATCTCCAGTTTTGCTCGGGAAATGGGCCAACTTCTTATTCTCGCTCATCCGCCAGGAGTGGAACAGTACCAATTCAAGACCAACAATTGAAAAGGCCTCATTTTATCATTTTATAAACAAACATTGTAGGGCCATTTCAAGACCAACAATTGAAAAGGCCTCAACTCAAATTTGTAAACAAACCTTGTAAGGCCATTTTCTCGCGAACCAAAACTTACATTTGCAAAATTACAACACAATCGGGTAGAGGAGAATTTCCTCTACCTGTTCATTTTGTTGGTTTGCGTTGGCAGACTTCGGTTCACGACAAAATGGCCTCACAAGGTTTGTTTACCAAATGGAGTTTTTTCCATTTCATTTTCATTTTCAAGCACAGAAGAGGGTCATAGAGCCAGGTTCCAGTAAAACATCACTTTCCATACAGCAACAGGGATAGAGATAAAGATTTGGCACCATAGAATAATAATCACAGGGATCAATTGAATCCTGCTTAAGATGCCGGATAGGGAGGAATGGTGTTTCAAGTAGGGGATAGTCGGGAATAGCCCCCACGAAGTAATGCCTTCGGGCGGTTCCGGGGAGGTCAAGGGCCAAGCGCACAGGGTAAGGTTTAATGGGTCGGGAGTGAAATTCTCCCATCCCCACACCCTGAGTTCCTTCTAAGGTGTCTGTGAGCAGATTCCCCCCTGCATAAAAAAAAAGTAGGGGATAGTCGTAGTAACAGTAGTATTAGTAAAAGTTGGAAAGTAAACGTACAGAGGACCATGTTTTGCAATATCTGAAAAAATATCAAATGCTGTGCTTAATCATTTATTATTAGTACAGAACAATAAACAATGTACGGTGATGATTAATTTCATTTTGCAGCGTTTGGTGGGGCAATGGGAGCGCAAGTCAATCCAAAGCCGAGGATAAAGGACGGGTAATGGCTGAATAGTCTATGCGGACCACTTGAACGCCATGGGAAAAGGAAGGGATTGAAGAGGCCGGTTATTGGGGAGTTTTGAGGAAATGACACATAGTGATGCTAAATGTAAAGAAACCGAAAATCCATCTCCCACTGATTCATCCTTTCACATATGTACCAAATTGATATTTTAAAGCAATAATCAAAATAAACAGACAATACATGAAAAGGCTAGTTGCCAGTTGCTTTAAAGGCTAGTTGCCTCCCTAAGCGGACCCTCCGCATCCTAAGTCTTCTGTTAATCCACTTAATGCTACTAGGCTGTCTAAATTTTCTTATTTAAGTTCGTTTGATGATTATGATATCTCTAGTCTAATTTAATAAATAATTGAAATCTCTAATCTACCTACCATGCTTTATTAAGTACCTGCACATGTGAATGTAATCTAAAATTTAACGTGTTTCAGATTGTTTTTGACTTTGACCTATATTTAATATTTATTAGTTCGTCCCAGGTGACAGCTTCAAGTGACTAAAATGCTTCACTTTGAAGTTAGTTTCCTAGCTGATTTGTAAATTGCATAGGGTATATGCTTCAACTACGCTCACACGTTTCCACTATGTCGCACCACAAAAATACATATGGTTATGTCACAATAGAAGCACGCCACAGTGGAAATCCCGAGCCATAGTTCAAACACTTATCCCAAATCAAAATGAAGCATATATAAGATTAGTTACAATACCATGGTGGTGTTTAATATTGTTCCCTGAGCAATACCACCTCAATGAAAACAACAACGAAAGCTTGTCACGCAAGTAGAAGGAGCACTGTTGGGCACTTTCTGAAATATTTCAATAGTATAATTCCCTTACAAACCCAAATAAATCTATCTGCGTAAAAATAAATAAAATAAGAGTGATTTGCGGCAACACCCGCCAGTATCGCACCCAACGTCAGTGCCTATACGTAAGCGTACTACAACGCGGCTTTCAAATAAAGGAGTAACAAGTGTGATACTATCACTTCAGGCTAGAACTTTGGTTCTCTTATGCAATGGTTCATCAGAGAGGGAAAGCTCAGTAATCTTCATCCCATGCTCATGACGCTATTCTGTCACGGCATGAGCCAACGATGCCGGACCTAAACCAACCGTCTCCAACGCTCCACTATGAAGCATAAGATTAGGCCCGCCCACCAACGTCCAGGTTAAAAAACTAGCCAAGGGGAGGGAACAATGTACGGTGATGATTAATCTGTTAATATGCTTTTACAAGCGGGTTCAAATACACTTTTGGTCAGCATCAACACTGATCTGGCAACACTAGTGTGCATCTTTCCTATGTGGTAAAGATCCAGATCAGCCCTGGGTCCTGGTAGCCTAATTAAACTACCTCAAGGTTTTGCCAAAGCCCAGGGAGGTTTGTTTACTAAATGGAATTGTTGGTCTTGATTTTCTCGCGAACCGAAGTCCGCCAAAGGAAACCAACATAATGAACAGGTAGGGGAATTTATCCTCTACCCGATTGTGGTTTGGGATTGCGAATGTAGGTTTCGGTTTGTGAGAAAATGGCCTTACAAGGTTTGTTTAGAATTTAATTAGTTTCCCTTTTGTATCTCTATATTAGTTTTTGTTTGTCTTGTCCCACGTCTCGATGAGTCTCATCGTCGCTCACTGGTCACCATAGCCGGTCGAACTCTAGACGAATTTAGAACCACACTACCGTTCATACTGGCGACATCGCTCTGATGAGACAACGAAACCCTACCCCCAAGCTCCTCCCCTTTTCCTATCCTTCGACAATGTACCCCTCTAACCTCGAGTAAGCCGCGAGTATTCGGCCCAACTCCTATTAGACATAGAATTAAGTGAATTTTGTTACAAACAAAGAACAATGAATTATCGGCTCCGTAAAGCTAACGCGATTGAGCGATAAAGCCTTAAAAATATGCTGAGTACTGCGGAGTAAATCGATTTCATTTTGCAAGCCAATGGAAAACTGCTTGAAAATTTGTTCAAGTTTAAAATTGTTTTGTTCTTTCTCAGTTGATTCCCACCAAAAGCTCTGAGCCAGGAGTGCTCGAGCCCCCATGACTCTATCAAAGTTTGTTTATATACATGTTTCGCCAAAGTATGTTTTGCTGTAATTGAAAACACAGCTGAGTCATAAAAACTATGCTGGTTTTTATACTTTCATCATTGAGCCTGTTGGTTTTTGTCTTTGAGCTTACAATTAATAATGTGTTATGAAAAAGTATGAATCTTTTTTATGAGATTGCAATGCTTGACGAGAGGTACGAACAGTAACTGAGTTTGTTGCTTCTGAATGTTTGGCTCCAATTTGACAGTTCTGACAAGCACATTGAGTGAGTCTGGGGGGGGGGGGGGGGGCCTACTGGTCATCTGGAATCTCTGGTCATGACGAGAGGAGCAACACAATAGTTGGGTAAAGAAGAACTGCATTATAACACACCATCGACTGGAAATGCTCTCGCGACGTGGGGCTTTAGGTAGTGATGAAAACGTCGCTAGAACTATTCCACAGCCGCAGTCAGTTTATAAGCAAAAAGAGGGACGCACATTTTTGCCTGTGGACTTGGAGACATACTTCAAGTCCCCGCGTACATCGTACGGGTTAGGCAAAAATGTGCGTCTATCTTTAAAAACTTTCGCATTAATGGCCCTTCGCTCATTTTCAACTTCTATTCAATTTTCATACTGCCGTACTCTAACGGAACTATCCACCTACCCTCTTCTAAAGATCATTCTCTAGCTAATAAATCATCACACTAAAGCTTCATGTTAGCATTTCCAACCAACCCTTGTATGAGTTTTTTTTTATTTCTGACAAAATATTAACACCTGTTTGCAGACTCAAAATGCTGATGTCACCGTCTGAAATTATAAAACTAGAAAAAGGCTACATATAATCATAAATAAATTAATATAAAAGAATCTAATTACCGTCCAACATTTGCAACAAGCGCTGAGGAATTTTGAAGCTCTGAGGAGTTCTTCCACCACGCTCGGTGACGCCATATTGATATTTTTTTTTGCGTACCTGAAAATCACGTAAATCTCGTTTCACGGAAATATCGAAGTCCCAAACACACAAACACGAATACACTTAAGAGGCAACTAACCATCACTCGATTTGCTTTTGCTTCTTCTTCTTGTATTCCTAAATCATCACTTTCTAAAAGTATTGGTAAAATTCGTTGGTAGTGTGCGTCGACGTGCCAAAACAGTCAATGAATCATAAATATCAACTGGTATGGTGAGCAAAATCTACCATCTCTTTTATTCTTTTAATTTTCAATACAACAGCAAATGTGACGTCACACATGCAAGCGTATAAGAATGTCGTAGACAAAACATTCACACTGCCAGACAACGCTGTACGGCATTTTGTTTACACCCCTGAGCGGGAAAGCCAATAACTGGCTACATGCAATGCTGCCATCTTCCCTTTTTGTGTATAATTCAATTTTTTTTAACCTTTGCAAATGGAACGTTTATGTTCCAAAAAAGTTCCTTTTAGTTTTATTTATTCAGTGTTTGATATTCATTCACCATTGAAATCATCCACTCATCTATGTTATTGGTTGAAACTTAATATTTGCATGTTTTAATAAACTTATGTTGACTGCTAGACGTAATACATCTGGCAACGCTTGTTCAATGATTATTTTACGTTCCCTAGCAAAGAAGTGGAGTCGGAGTGATTTTCTTGGTGTTTTATTTTGTTCACCAAGAGATTTGACCTCCAGTTTTTATTCATTTTGTGTATTCGATTACGTGAAATTGTTGAATGCTACGAAGAACACAAGTAAGTAAATGCAGTGATAGTGTTTTACCCAGAAAATATACGATGTAAAATCATGAAATACTTGCTTTAAATTTTCGAATAGCTTGTGTGTGAATGTATGTGTATACTAATGATGATGATTGAAGAATATTTCAAAAACAAGAAGAATCCTATTTGATTGACTGTGTTTTGAGCCTTAATCTGTTTACGTGAATATACGGTCAATTTCACCAACATTTTCAGTGGACATGACGCGTAATGCAGATCAAAGTTACTAACGTCACGTAACATTTGAGATTTTATAAATACAGATAAATACAGGCGTACGTGATATTTCACGTAAATCGGACGTGAAGATTTTTTAGAGCGTATTTAAAGTAAAAAGTAACGATTTTTATCGGTAAAAAATACCGATAATTTTAGGTAATCGTAGCTAAGAGTGTGAGTGTTCTTTCGCTTCTGTTCAATTCAATTATTATAAATTTTCAATGTCTCCTCCCAACATTTAGGCTGCTGCCATGCCGACGCGGAAAGCGAAGCGTTGCGTCGAGGGTGCAAAGGAATTTATATTATTGATATTATTTCTTACATTTGATTTGACGCTTCGCTTCGCGTTCCGCGTCAGCATGGCAGCGTCCTTATGTGTGAATATATTTTCTAAAGCGTTAGTGGCATGAGCCGCAATTCCGAATGATTGCTTCTGCTTAAAAGCTAAAGCGCATATAAGCTTCAGATTGCCGTTTTGTTTTGAAATATTTGCCTATATTGTCTAACGTAATAAAAAGGTTCAGCTACATGCGTCATTGTCAACTGCGCGTGGCACTTACCAATTTAGTTGGAGCTAGCTCCATCACTCTTCGCCAACAGCAGCTGGTTCGGCATCATCCTCCACGAGAATCGGTTCATCGGCGGATGCCGTAGCTTCACCCGGTTCTGTGGACTTTTCAAGAACAATCAACTGCCGGATCCCATTGTACATCTCGCTAACCGCTTCAAATTCGGTCAGACCCAACCGACGTTTGTTGGAGATATCGAACACACCTCCCTCGGATTCGGTGTGTTCTCCGCGGGTGCCACGAACCTGCAGGTTGTACTTGGCGGCTTCTTCGTCCAGTTTGACTCGGTTCGCACCGAGGTTCGGCAGCTTGATGTGAACCGAAGCTCGGATGGTCGTTCCCAGGTTCGACGGACAGAAGGTAAGGTAACCGAAACGATCACTACGCGAAAAAGCTATATCTTTGCCGATGGCAGCCACAGCATTGACCAAGCGTTGATAGACGGCACCTAAGTGGCAGGGAGAAAGCGACATGTTTGATTAGTAGGTGGGAGGTTTTTTTGGACTACTAGATGAATTTCTAAAAGCTAAGGAGACGTCTAAATTTTCCCGTTTAATTTCTCATGAAAACAAATACTCTTTTTCATTTCATATTTCTTTAAAATACTTTGGAAGGCCTTTGGACGTCCGATAGGTAAGGACTTCCTTATTAATACCCCTAGATGTGCTAGAAGTACTCATAGTAAAATTTCTGTATTAGTTCTGTTCCCGTACATGCTTTTTTGCGTTAGCTGTAAATAGGGTTCTTTAGGCGTATTGAGGTAATTACATTTTCGTAATCTGCATTACAAATGGGACCGAAATCCAAAAATTTCATAAATTGCGCTGGAACTATTTTAAATAAGTGTGATTACATTAGCATAAATCACGCGGGTTTCCGGAAGATTACCCATCATTCGTGTACGAAAGATAGGACGGACTGGACCCTGGATGAAGGACTGATCCCTGCATATGGATGTGATTGTATCAGGATTATGTTTCTTATTACTAGTGTCACTTCACGGTAAAAACGAAGTGAAGTAACCACTTATCACTCACGGTGAAGTGATTGCCGTGTAAATCAAATGCGAATCACTTCACCGTGAGTGATAAGTGACATCGGCAATAAGGGTCTATGTGATGGTGATAATGGAAATAAAAGCGCACGATTGGTGATTTAACCTAATCGCGCACTTTTATTATTTGTTTCATCGCGTATTCGAAAATAATGGGCCTTATTACGGGTGTCGGGTGTTACTACACGGTGATAAGGATGTGCTACTCAGAATAAATCACCCTTTAAAAGTTCCTTCAAATTACACACAAACCCTTTAGTTTTCCCTTATCTCCCCCGTGCGCCAATCTATAAAGGAAATCACGCTCAAAACTTACCCAAATCTCCGCCCTTTTCCATGGAAATGATCCTCAGGTGGTCCTCCTCGTTGACCCAAACAACGAAGGTTTTCGCTTCGTTGTAGAAAATGGCCCGCCCTATCGGCCAGAACCGGCAGGCATTGGCCGTCTGCAGGAACCGATCGCCCTCCTTGAACAGATAGTGATCGTCGATCAGCTGTTGCTTCAGCTCCTCGCACATGGTTTCTAGCGGGTGGAATTCTCCCCGCAAATCCTCCCATTCCAATCCCTCCAGCACCGTCTTGACACGCTCCATAATCTCCTCATACTGGGCCATCTTTAGGCAAGGATTGAACGGGAATCCTGCGATCGATCGTCCACAGCGCACCCGGGTGGAAACGATGAATTCGTTCTCCGGATCCAGGTTTTCGAAGTTACCGGAATCACCCCAGTCGCTCTCCGGGTGGAATACTTCCGCCGAATTGATCCCGTGGTACTCATCAATTATCGGATTAAACAAAGGAGCAAACAGATCGTAGCACTCGGCATCCGACGCGTAGATTCCCACTCCGGAATCGTGGTTCTCCAGTCCGGATTGAATGCAGTCCAACAGTGTCGACTTGAGTGCTGTCTTTTTGTCCTTCAGTTCATCGAAAACTTCTTTCGTGAGATGTCTCTTCAGGGACGATTCGCAGTCCACGTTTTCTTCCAGCTTCTGGAAGCCTTCCTCGAGTGCTAGCGCCACCTCACTGGAACTTCTCCGGATTTCTCCTTTGAACGAAATGATTTCTTTTTTGAGGCAGCAAATTTCCTGCTTAGCATCTGCTAGGTCTTGAACCATCTGAGCCACCTCTTCGTCGGAGGGACACGCTTCGCACATGGTCTGCCGAATGAACTTGCATGCATCGTCCGGTTTCTTTTCCTCCTGGTAGAGCTTGATCAGCGCTTTCGAGAGGCAATCGATGGCTCCTGCCGATTCCAGATACTTGCGGAAGATTTCTCGCTTTTGCTCTAACTATTGTTTTGGACGGCAATCGATGAAATTTAAAACGCTCGGGAGCAAATAAGCAGCTTATCAGAAACTTACCGATGACATTTTTGCAGGGAATTTTTCGGTGTTGGAAATGAAATTTGATCGGAACACAAGAATTTTTCACCCGCTCGGGTCGAAGTTTTGAACGAAAATTTCCACCTTGACGGAAGACTCCAAACAACGGCATACTGGATGGAGAAAATTCCGAAAGGTGCAGCTTTTCATTGCTATAGCAACAACGAAATCAACAGCAAATGCCACGAGGTTGCGTGCTTGGCCGGTAGTAGGGCGGGAAAAGAAGGAACGCACATGTTTGACCTTACGGAAAAGTTGGTTTGAAGACCATTTTTTTTTTATTAGGCTTGAAGGTAATTAGTTGTTAAGCGTATCATATTATTCTCAGACGGAACAAGTCTAGGTGATTGAGAATGTGGGAAAATGATGACCTGGGTCTTAGCTGCGTTGATACGGATCTTCCACGGATCACTTTAAATAACTGAGCTGGCTTATTCCTTCTTCTTCTTCGCATTTCAAGCTTATTGCATATCGCATATTAGCTTATTGCGTGCTCTCAACTTAGTGTTCTAGATGCACTTCCACAGTTATTAATTGAGAGCTTTCGATGCCTGTACCATTTTTGCATTGATATGATTGTGTGGCAAGTCCAATCATACTTTTATGCCCAGGGAAGTCGAGAAATTTTCCAACCCGAAAAATTCCTAGACCGGACCGGGAATCGAACCCAGCCGCCTTCTGCATGGTCTTGCTTTGTAGCTGCGCCTTTACCGACTGAGCTAAGGGAAGCTTATTCCATTTCTTTTAAAACTAATCACCTTCAAATACGTAGATTAATTTCACAGAGTCCACTTTACTAACTTAAAAACCGCAACACACCTTGCAACACACACATATGCTTTTCAGCCGATTAGTGAAATGGACGAGATTAGATGGTTTGTTGTTATTGTTATTATTGTTATTGCTCAGTTCACACCCTGGCAGGCTGCTGCCTACCGATCTGCACTTAAGCCAGGCATGAACCTACGAAAATTTAGTCGTGGCCTATGCTAGACCGTATAGCATAACGACTTTCCTTTCACTAGCAGGCTTTTTGGTCCCACTAGCGTCCGATTAGGGGATAGTAAGAGATTAAAAGAATAAAGAAGAGAGATAGAGGATTTTGTTGTTTTGCTGAAAAAAAAACGCCGGCTTGTTGTGCAACATCAGGTTTGTTCGCTTTCATTCCGTTCCAAGGAGCAACGTCCATCGTCGTCGTACTAAAATACCTGGGAACTTCCAGAGGTGCACAGGGCCAACGTGAAAGACTTCCATTCTGGGCAGCTGCTTTACCTGGGCCCAGGTCAAATTCCTATCGGCTTGCTTAATTTCCTTGTTGACGCTCCGCCGCCTTAGTATTTGCCTTTGCTGCGATGTTCTGGCGGATTTAATTCATAATCAAAAACTTGCCAGCAGACTTCGTTTCTATTGCTATCATTTTCTGATAACATTTACATCTGAGATCCATTTGTGAGGCCACCAGCCACAAATTTTATACCGCAGGCAGCGGTTGATGAAACCTGCAGCTTTTGAGTGTTCTCCACTGTTGCTGCACAGATTCCACGTTCCAATCGAAGTTTCGAATTTTGGTACGTTGACCAATCTGATTTGATCTCCGCTTTTGTGTAAATGTCATAGTATCACCGACCTTATTACCATCACCTTAGTGTGTGACATCAGGTGTACGCTTCTCTGTGTTTTCGTTACCAATGCAGTTAATTTGACACGTTTGTTGCATTCCCGTATGTCTCAATATTATTCTTGCTGAACCACCGTCAAACCCACTATCCAGAGGCAGCGAGCCACCTTAACACCTGAAATTATACAAAAACAAATCAAACATTAGCACCAACCCCCCCCCCCCCCTCCCTTCCTCGATTGCAACTGCTCCAAGTCATGCAACAGGATCATGTCGTGCCCCATGACAACTTGATCCAGTTGCTTCCAGGTTAATTGTTTTGGCGCCAGCCGGGAGAGACTTGGTCCTGTACCAAATGCTTCCTTGTCTCCATTCCACTCAGCTACTCGCAATTGATTGTGATATAGTGGACGGAATATTACAATGTGAGACAATTCAATGCAGACGTCTTCCAAATTTGGCCGATCGTCAGATAATCAGTGGGTTACCACCTGGCACCTCTTAGCAAGCACTATGCTACGAAGCGGACCGGAAGTTTCAATGAACAACCTCCCCCGAGATTAGATGGTTTGTTCCCCAAGAAACCACTGGTTTTCTTTAAGGTAAAAAGATCGCATATGGCGTGAAAACATGTTTCGAATAGCCATCTTATTTTTGAGTCTCTTTAGCCATATTATTTATCTATCTATATATATAAAAATGAATTTCTGTCTATCTGTCTGACCCTTATAGACTCGGAAACTACTGCACCGATCGGCGTGAACATTTGTATGCAGGGGTTTTTGGGCCAGGGAAAGGTTCTTATGATGGTTCGAGTCGAGACATATAAATGAATCAGAAATTTCTGCATAACTCGAGAACTAATCAAGCAAATGGAACCATGTGGAGGTCTTAGGGGGTAGCCCCTTAGATAAGCGGGGGTCTACGTACAATATAGCATGTTTTTTTTTAATTGGCGTATAAACTCAAGCTAATATTGAATCCCGAGCAAGGCCGGGCATACTCAGCTAGTTATTCTATAAAAAAAACGCTAGCTTGCTATAAAACCTTACAAATGTGTCTACAAAGCTAAACGTAAATATAGCTCCGACACCAACCAGCTTCTTCGCATAAGACTACAACGTGTATGACAACACATGTTAATGTTACCTAATATCGAACACATCAAATCAATAAGACTGGCAACTCTGCCAGAATCCATGCGACAGATACAGTAGCGCTGCACTCGAGCGAAGGTGCCCGTCTCATAGCGGTCGTATGAGAAAATGGTAGAGTTGCCAGACTTCTTGATATGTTGTCTTCGCTAATATTTACAGCTTATAGAATACAACCTAAGAGGAAGAGAAAACAATAGGGGGATTTTTATGAATCTAATTTCCAATTTTTACAACAGGGAATCTATTTTCTTGTATTTTAGTTTGCAAATAGTTTTTGCGCGGTCGTTTTTGCGAGAGAAGAAGAACACGCCACAGACAAAAAGAAGCCAGTTGTCTCCTCTTCCTCTTAGAATACAACTTATCCATAATATTTACAAATTCAAATCTTTTCCCACAATATTTATCACCAACTCATTTGGAATTAAACGCACAGCGTTACAACCTGTCCGATAGTAAAACAAAATCTCTCCAGCTTCTTGAGCTTCCATCAAATATGCCTTTCCTAGGTATTGCTCCAACTTGGTTTAACGTTTAACCACTTCACTCACTGCGTACCTCTGCGTTTTGTACCGGCCGAATTCGAGGCAACAGAACGCTCGACGAGCTCCGTTCGAAGATGGGAGCCCCTTTTCCCTGTCAAGATACGACCAAGGTCCTACCGGAATTGGATACATGATCTTTCCTATGGTTACTCGGACCCCAGCCGGGACCGCTGGACAAGAGACTACGGACAACATCTTGTTCTTCTTCTTCATTGATTTGACACGTTTACACCGTCTCCACTCTTTACTTATCAACAGGAGTGGAGACCTCAAATTGGTCGCAAATATTGTCGATCGGGAAAACCTCACACACGACATTCGATTTTACTCTCGTTCTGTACGTTAAACATATCGTCGGACAGAGTGCGCATTATAGCGCATCATTGTGCGAATGTAGCGCACCATGTCCGACACTATGTTTAACGTACATAACTAGAGTAAAATCGAATGTCGTATGTGAGGTTTTCCGGTTTTCAACTGTACCGATAATATCTCGATGAACATTTCAAATGGTCCTATCTGCTTTGATCGACTTTCTCTTTTGATAACCACTGCTATGCAAACAGATTTCGCGCTAATTTTACCACATAGTTTGATAAAGGAGGTTCTTATCTACCATCCAAAACATCAAATACAACAGGGAAAGGTTTTGCAGCTGAGTTATTGACGAAAGAGAAAGTCGATGAAGAAAATCGATCAATGCAGATAGGACCTTTTGAAATGTTTATCTAGATATGCTTGATAGATAGATAGATATTGACAATTCGCCAATGCAAATCCCCACGATGATTTTGTCGAGTATGTAAGAGGTCCTCTATCCAATAGGATTGGTATCTAGCATAGATAGACTTTGGATATTTGCGAAAGAAGCCATCGCATACCTTTGCGGCATACGCCCTTATGAATACTCGGTAGAGATATGTAAAATCGACAGTGAGCATGCATAAGGGCGTATACGAGATGATCGATTCTCTTCATAGTTTTTCTCTTCGCATTGCTACAGCTAAGCGAAACAATTTTGTAGAATTTGTTCAATGTAGAGTTGTTATAGGTTGTATTGGCTTTCAAAAGCAACAACAAACGCACCGACAAACGTTAAATCTAGCGAGTTATTAACAAAAGAGAAAATCGATGAAGAGAATCGATCATCGCGTATACGCCCTTATGAATGCTCACTGTCGAAATATTATGGATATTAGAAAATACTCAGAGGGAGACATGGTCGGAGAAAACAAAATACAATTCGGTAGCAGGGATTTGTATCTAAATTATGTTGCAAACATTGCTAGAAGCTAGCATTTCACATGACTGTTACTTCTGATTCGATTTACGTGCAAAATAATAATTGATTACATCGCAATATTTTCCACATTTCTTTGTGCCATTAATTAACCAACTACCCTAATAAACGTGTACCATATACTGACGATATCTTAGATGGTGCGACCATACCACATAAAATTGGGATGATATCCCGAATTGGCGGTTAGGCGCATCTTATGGTTATTGTTTATGCGGGTAAGATCAATTAATCAATAGAGTTAGAATATTGTTTTTATTAAAAAAAAAACTAGTTGAATTTGAGAAGCACACGAAACATAAGGGTGATTGAATTTCTGTTCGATTGCAATACTCTCAAATTTAATCTAGTAAGAATAAGAAATCCTCGGAAAAATTCTAATGGGAATGTTCGATTGGCTCAGATTTTGACAGTTCATTTGGCTCAAAACATTCCTTCCGCTTATCTCTCCCTCTGAGTATTTCTAATAGAGATTGCTAAAGTATGATTGTGTCAGTGATTTGTTTTCATCGGGAAAATTTTCAGCTACGAAGTTTTTTTTCCCGATGAAAACATTTTGCGTATACGTATACGTTAACGCGTTATACGCGTACGATAATCGTCAGCAATCTCTATGGATACATAGATATGGGTGGGCCTCCCTTAGCTCAGTCGATAAAGGCGCAGCTACAAAGAAATACCATGCTGGAGGTGGCTGGGTTCGATTCCCGGTCCAGTCTAGGAATTTTGACGTAGGACTACGTCTTTGATTTCTATCCAGCTTTCCATGCTCGGTAATGGCGGCCTGTTTGTATGAATAAATGTATCCTTCACTGTGCTTTTTGACACTATCTGGATGTTCGAATTTCAACACCTTCCCTTTCCCTCTCCCAGGAACAGTAGAAAATGGAACAACATACGCCCTCCAGTTAGTGTCAAAAAGCACAGTGAAGGATACATTTATTCATACAAACAGGCCGCCATTATCGAGCATGGAAAGCTGGATATGGGGGTACACTTTGTGAAAACCGAAAATGGAACATGTAACAAATTAAGAAAGATTTTGAACGTTAATAACTCAGCTGCCCCTGGTCCAATTTCAATAATTTTATCATCAATCGATCAGAAATATGGCTACGCATCGATAACAATGTTGATTTTCAACAAGAAACTATTGAAAAACTGGTGAATGTCCAGCATTGTTCAAAAGCGTCGAATTAACTAACAAATCCACCAATTACCTACATGCATATGCTGCTTCCCCAGCACAGTCGTCAGAGAGTAGTAAGTAGACGAAACAAGTCGAAGTGGCATTCGCCTCCGATCCTCGGGCGCGTGCGAATAGGGAGGATGGAATTGCGTAATATTTTGCACATTCATCGCCATACTCAGAACCACGCGCTCCCAACGACCACACCACTGTGTGGTGGTGTTCGGTCGTCGAAATTAGTAGCAGCAGTAGCAGTGCTTTCGGCGTGTGGCGTTGAAAATTGTTCTCCAGTAACAACGAAAGGCTGCCTGCAAGCAGCGAGCTGCAGAGCCCACATAAGCAACCATCAAAGGAGGAAGAAGCTGCACCGCTATGCTATGGATCGGAATCAGTAGCTCTTCGTGAGTCGCTGCGGGTCGGTCATCTATGCCATGCGTGTCACCCTCGCTCCAAACGACATACAGCTCGACAGCCTCATCCGTGCTGAACACCCAGCTCAGAATTACTCAACCATCACTACAAAACGGTCCTTTTCAGGGCCACCAAAAATTTGTTAAAGAGTATTATTTAAACATTGGTCTAGGCCATCAGTTTCCGCAAGCAGCTAGCTATCAAGGCTCAACCTGTCTATAGAAGGTGTGGAATTGTAGGCCTGAATATATTGGTGTAATTAGTTTTTCCTCGGCTTTCATTCCGCACGATTCGTTTCTTTCGTTTAATCAATCACCCTTGTAGTGACGTCGAAAAGATTGTTTCAATCGGCGCTTACATATGAAATATAATTGGGATTATAGAATTTTTTGTATGTTACCAAAATTTATGAATGGTTTGCCACTAAATGTTGAGATAATTTATTAATTATTGAATTATCACACTGTATGCCATGAAAAAGCAGCCTGTTTGTGAGTTTTTGCCTGTTAAGGAGTTATCATAAAAAAAACAAATCGCCAGCTAGTATTTCCCGGCGACTTTACAAATAAATAAAATCAAACAAAATCATCATGCAGAACTAGCTAGGATTTGATTTACTTCGTATTTCACAAAATTGCTTTCGAGTGTTAAGACATCGTCTCCCGCAAAGTTTACAGTTTTCCCTCTACCAACACATACATCAGGGCTAGATAGATCTCCACAGGATCTAGAGAATCCACGCAATTTCAAAAAACCAAAATGCACAGCATTACGAAAAGAGGTCAGGTTTCGACCAATAGCAGATAGATTTTAATTCTAAACAAGCCAAACGATTGGAAATTTATCTACCAATCTGCTAAAATGAACATTTAGTTAATTTTCAATAGGTCACTATTGAAAAATACCAAATGTCCAACTGTTGCAATGGTGATCAAAATTATCACCGAATGTCTGAAAACAGCGCATTTCCAACACAGACTTAAAAATCGAATTCGATGCGGTCCCACTGAACGGTGCTCATTCAAATCACCGTAAGTGATGGTGTCCAGTCCAGCAGCAGCAGGAGTGCTTTCAACAACAACAACGAAAGGCTGCCTGCAAGCAGTGAGCGCAGAGCTCATATGAGCAACCATATAGAGAAGGAGGAAGAAGTCCCACCGCTAGGCTAGGATCGGAATCAGTAGCTCGTCGTGCTCAGCTCAGCATTACTCAATCATCACTACAAAACGGTCCTTTTCAGGACCACCATAAATTTGTTAAGAGTATTATTTGGACATTTGTCAAGGTCATCAGTTCCCGCAAGCAGCTAGCTATCAAGGCTCGACCTGGTCTCTATAGAAGGTGTGGAATTATAGGCCCGAATGTATTGGTGAGATTAATCATCGTCCGACCATTTTCTAGAACACGCTGGTAGGAAGTGTTAAAAATCCATATAGAATTTGAGAGAAGTGGGAATAATTCGCTTTGTGTGTATATTCAGTCCCCAGAAAGCCAATAAAATCAAATTTGTGAGAAAATTAGCACTCACGGTCACGAGTTCAATCTCTCGAAGTTCCTCCTTTTTTACATATTCTGCACAAACGATACTTTCCGCCCCGCCCCATTCATATAATTCGGAAGGAAATCCTGTGAGGGGTGAATTGAATACACTTTAATACCAAAATGCACAAAACTTAAAAATTCATAAATAACAAAAAAAATCAAAATACACCTTTTAAAGTCGAATCGAATCGAAAATACCGAAGCTGACAGTCCCTTGGATTCTCTTCATCAACTTTCTCTTTGAAATAAATACTACAAATTTGATACGCTTACAAATAAAAAAACGGAAAGAGTTAAGATAATTGATGATTGATCAATTAAAAGAACTAAATATTCACATTTGTTCCGTCCACTAGCGGTCCTACGTCATGCTTCCGTTCGTGCCTCTAGGCACAGACCCTTCTACTTTTTTGGGTTGGAAAATTTCTCGACTTCCCTGGGCATGGAGTATGATTGTACTTGCCACACAATTATACTAATGCAAAAATGGTACATGCATCGAAAGGTCTCAATTAATAACTGTGGAAGTGCATCTATAGAACACTAAGTTGAGAGTAGAAACACTGGAATGAGAGACCAGCGGAGAAAAAAAAACATGAATTTGGCAACAAGATAGACATCAAAGCAATCCTGGCCTCACTTGCATTTGTAACTGCTTGCGAGTGACTTCGCCAATGCACCGATGAGCGAGTTCATGAGTGATTGTTAAACGATGTTAATACTCCTCCCTAATTGAAGCAAACCATTTGTAAACATTGCAGATTGGAACCGCTTTTGACAGTTCGATTGGAATCATAACAGTGTCTCCGCTGGTCTCTTATTCCAGTGTTTCTAGTTGAGAGCACGCAATAAGCAACCCACACGTATTATTTATGTATTTTAGTTTTTTTTCTCATAATAACAGCTGCTAATGTTGTGCTTGTGTGAATTCTGAAAATAGCTAGCAATGATCAGAAATGGTATAATTTACAATAAATTAAGGAATTAGAACATGAATCGTCGACAATCGTTGTTGTTATTCACATCGTCGTGATTTTGCGCTGTTAAATTTGATGATTTTTTTTATCACACAGGCTATCGTTCTTCGTTTTTCCCGTTCTGTAGACTTGCAAAATTTTACCGGTTGTTAGTGGAAAGTGCAGTTCGTTGCGATAATCGTCTATTTGGAGCATATTCCGTGTTGTGAAAACAGTGAAAAAGTTATCCAAACGGTCATCTTGCAGTGTTTACTGTTGTTATCGACATCAGACGCTCTGCAGAATCCAACTCCTCCTTGCGTATTAGAGCATCTCCACCGCTGTTTCCAAGTTAGATTTGGAAACTGAGTCAGCATGACTTCCGCCTGTGACCAATGCGCTAAACCAGTTAAAGGCGATGAAGAATCCGTCTCTTGCATGGCTTTTTGCGACAGGATGATTCACCTGAAATGCGGCGGCACAAAGTTGAACAAGGCTTTCCTGAATATTGTCCACACTAGCCCGAACTTGTTTTGGATGTGCATCAAGTGCGCGAAGCTGATGAAATGTGCCCGGTTCAAAACTGCTGTTTCGTCGTTTGTCAGTGCGATTAATTCTATCACCGAGAAACAGGAAATCGCACACGCTGAGCTTAGGAAGCAATTTCTAGAAAAGTTTCTGTTAACAGTTCAGTGCATTCTCGCGCGCGCCATTGGCTAGACCAGTCACGAATTTGTTTTCAGTGAAAGTGGAAGTTTATTTCAATATTTATAATTGAAAATAGCTAAAAACTACGGAAATTAGTCTATCGATCACCGAAAAATATAAATACTGAACAAATAACATTGAAATTGAGTTACAGCGAAAAAGTCGCTCACCTGGTATCGGCCATTTTGTTATGAGGAAGAAGAACAAACATCATGGACGTGGATGATCTACAAGAACCTAAACCCCCAACGCCCCCGCCCGGAATTCGGACAACAGCTGGACCATCGAAAACTACGGAACAAGGATCTACACTGACAGACCCCAACCCGCCAAAAGGAAAGAAAACCCCAAGCAGGACTACTACTACACTGACAAAGATGGCGGACCCTTCCGCGTCTATGTGGAGCTCACCGATGCAGATCAACAAAAAAGCATCAATAAGATATCAGTTGGAAGAATGCTACGAAGAATATTCGGAACCTCCTCTCACGTCACGGAAATCAAAAACGCAGGAAAAAGGAAGGTATTAGTATATCTCAATAACTTCACAGCGGCGAACAGACTTGTACTAAACAGCGTAGTGGATGCATACGGTTTTAAAGCTTATGTAGCCAAGCACTTGATATCAGTAACTGGAGTTATCTCCGGGATTCCGACTGATATGACGACCGAAGAAATCATACAAGACCTACACAGCTTGGTGCCGATTACGGACGTTTATCGCTTCCAACGCTTTATTAACAACGCAAAAATTCCCTCAACCCGCGTCAGTGTCACGTTCCGGTCGAACAAGCTACCAGAGCTCGTAAAACTATACAGCTGCTCCATCAAGGTGGAACCATTCTACAGAAAAGTTTTTCTTTGTTTAAACTGCCTGCGCTACAACCACAAAACAGCAAACTGCCGAAGTGCTCGACGCTGCCATGGTTGTGGAGACCGCCATGAGTCCAACAACGAATACGAGGAATGCAAAAAACCTCGTTGTTGCCTGTACTGCAAAAAAGAACACAGTACCACTGACGAAAACTGTCCCGAGTGCCAACGCCAGAATAATATAAAGTCAATCATGGCAACGAAAGCTTTGACGTTCTTCGAAGCCAAGGAATACTTCTCTATCACGACTTCAAACAGCTTCAACGCACTCGCTGAATTCATGGATCAACCGAAACCAGGAGATAAAGGATCTCAGGATTACGCGTCAATGGCAGGAAGAAGCAATAACAGAAACCCAAACAAAGGACCATCCCGAGACACGCGGAATAAGAAACCAGAAGTCAACACACCCGCCCGGGAACCGGATCGGGAAGAAGAAGAAGCAAGAAAGCGCAAAAGGAAGGAACCATCCAGTGAAATCAACGGAACAGCATTGAATAACCCGCACAAAACCGAAGAACATGACCGGTGGAAATTGAAATTGCAACATGCGAAGAACCAACAAGACACGCTCTCCAAAATAACCATCAACCACGCCATACAAGAAGCACTGCAGCACTACTACAGTGCCATCATCGCAGATACGAATTTGAAAGGACAAGCTAGAGAAAACATTATCGAAACAAGCAAAAATATCTAAGTTTTGACGTTATTCATAAAAATTAGACTCATTCATCTTTCCCTGATTAATTATGGATAGTAGGAGAAAAGGGATAAAACTACTTCAGTGCAACATACAAAGCGTTTCCAAACACAAAGAAGAACTACAAAGATCATTGCTGACTGGGTCGTATACAGCGGCCCTCCTTTCCGAAACTTGATCAAAAGCAGAAAACCAAAACTCCAGAATATACAACATCAGCGAATACAATAAAGTACTTAACTCCAGACATGACGGATATGGCGGTGCCGCCATATATATTCACAAAGACTACGGTTTCCAGCCCATTTCCATACCTACGACCAGCGATGGAAGTCAGTGTGTGGCAATATACGTACCAATCCTGAAAGTTGTCCTAGCAGCGGTATATCTCTCTCCCTCAATGCCCCTTAACGACTTCCAACATGATATCGACCTCATGTTGGTGGCGCAAGAGAAATTTCCAAAAGTGATTTTTGGTGGTGACATTAATTGCCATCACACACTGTGTAGTAATGACAAAACGTCCCCAAGAGGTGCAGCAGCCATCCAGGCAATCAACACATCCGACCTGATTCTTATGAACGACGGAAGCCCCACCTACAAACCGCAACAACTCAACAAGAAGGCCAGTGCCATTGATCTCACACTGGTCTCAAGCAACCTAGTGTTGGACTGCACCTGGACTGTAAGAGACGAGTCAATCGGAAGTCACCACCTCACAATAGAAATAGAATGGAACACCCAAGTTCCACACAAGGAGAAATTCGTTTTCAACAGAAGACAGATAAAAACAGACATATCCAGGCTAGACACCATTACAGTTGGTGGAATCAGCGACCTCAGCCGAGAAGTAGGAACAATAATAAAGCGCAACAGAATGACCAACCAATTCAACCCAAAATATTGGTGGAGCGACGAAGTCGAGGCAGCTTGGAAGGCGAAACAGCAGGCGTTGTCGAACTTCAACCGAAACAGCACCCCGGAAAACCTGATTCACCTGAAAAGAAGTTCAGCAATCTTTCTTCGGTTGAAGAAGGCGAACGTCAAAGAAAACATCAACAGATTCGCCGAAGAGGTGGACCCACAAACAAATTCAGCCGAACTCTGGAAAAAGATACGACGACTCACTGGAAAGAAAACAGGTACGCGCAACAACATAATCCAGGACAATCCAGATATGGCAAAGGAATTTATGGACCTACACGTCGGCCCGAGCGATATTTCCCCGGAATACGCGAACAGTTCAACAATCAGTAATTACGACATCATGGACCAGAACAAATGGAACAACATCCTGAAGCGGAAGAAATTGTCGGCCCCAGGAGTTGATCGTATCACCTATGATATGCTGAAGTCCCTGAGCCCACAAGTGACTAAGCTAGTCTTGATCGAACTGAACAACTACTGGAGACGGGGAAGCCTACCATAGCATCTGAAGGAAATTCGTATCGTCGTCGTGCCAAAGCCCGGAAAGGATAACACCACTCCAGCGGGGAATAGACCAATATCCCTTGTACCTACACTAACAAAAACGCTAAACTCTGCTGTTCTAGATGGACTAAACCAGTTTATCGACAAACAGCAAATACTACCCAACCTATCATTCGGTTTTCGTAAAGGACAGTCAACGAACACTTGCATCACATACGTTACGAACCTCATCCAAGCTAACCGGAGGAGCGGACTAACCACAGTCGGAGTCTTTCTGGACTTAAGCAACGCTTTTAACGCGGTTCGCACAGACAAGCTGGAAGAAATAATGACCGGATTCAACGTACCCCAAGAATACATTCGATGGATCACAGTATTTTTGCGAAATCGAACTGTGATTATGAAAACTGAAACGGAGGAAATCAAAAGGACTGTTAGCAACGGATTGCCGCAGGGTGATGTACTGTCACCGGTCTTATTCAATTTGTATACGGCCGGTTTGCACGAAATCGCAGGTGAAGATACAGTTCTAGTCCAGTATGCCGATGATTTTTTCATTCTCGTCTTTGGGAATAACCTTGACAGTATCACGGTCAAGGCACAAGCAGCCATCGACAGAATCGAAAGAAAATCAGCCGAATTAAATTTGGAAATCAACCCAGATAAAACCAAAGCGATGATTTTCAAGGCAAGCAAGGTGACACTGGGAGTAAAAGTCGGAGGAACTCCTATTGAAACAGTGCCAAGCTACAAATACCTAGGAATCTACATGGATAGAACGACTAGCTACGGAAAACACATTCGGGAGCTACGACATAAAATTCAGGAACGTATGAATATGATGAAGGTTATATCGAAAATAAAGCACGGCGGACATCCAGAGACGATGGGACTTTTGTATAAAGCTCTCATACGAAGTGTCATCGAGTATGGATGCACCATTTTTGGGAATTCTAGTAAAACTAACAAAGAATCGCTTCAAACCATGATCAATCAATGTTGGCGTAAAACAACAGGATGTTCGAGGACCACACCGAGGAACACTCTGGCAGCACTTGCAGCGGAAAGTCCGCTAGAAATACGAATGGAACAAGTAACCTGTAAAGAGATTGCGAAACACTTTTTGCACGGCAGTGTTGTCGCAGACCAACTCACGCTACTAGGTGGATCCGAAAAACCAGAGGACATGCTAACGTTAGTTGAACGCACTTATCTGAAACACCGACGCATCTTTGACGCGGTGATCCCGTCAGTCAGAGTGCACAATACCCAATCGATGGACATTCAAACGGTGCTTCTCAACGCAGCACCTGCCAAAAGAAACTGCGATCCACGAGCCCTGAAACAGACATTCTTATACCTACAAAACACTAAATACAAACACCGCCCGAACATCTACACAGATGCCTCAAAAATGGGGACCTCCTGTGGCGTAGGAGTATTCTGCCCAACCACGAACCGCAGAATCAATCTACGATTGGACATAGAGACCTGCATAATGACCGCCGAATTGTTCGCTATCTCAGTAGCATTGAAACACCTGCAAGAAGAACAAATCTTTGGAGCAGTACTCTTCACGGACTCACTATCATCTTGCCAATTGATAGAAGAGGAACTCGAGGAACGAAATCGCAACTCAATGATTCACGACATCATTGTTAAGGCGTCGTTCCTGAAAGACACGATCCAGTGGATCCCGAGCCACACAGCAATCAAAGGGAACGATATTGCAGACGAGCTTGCCAAAGCTGGCGCAGAATCGGAACGAATCTTGAAGAACGGAATCTTCATCAAGGATGCGTTAAATATGTTCAATCAGCTAAGAGTAGATAATACAAACAAATGGTATTCTACTTACGCTGAGGAAAAAGGCAAGCACTTCTTTGCTATTCAGCCAAATTACAGCGACCACACTTGGTACAAGGGCAAGCAACTCAGCAACAAAGAAGTCAGAACACTAAACCGCCTAATCGCCAGACACAGCTACGCCAACAACTGGCTAGCTAAAATGAAAATTGTTCAGGATTCTGAATGCGACGTCTGCCTGGCAGAGGACACGGCAGACCATGTAGTACTCCACTGCAACAAATACGCCATCACCCGCTCGGAATACGATTTCGACGGCAAATTCTGGACGCTGATAGACCTATTCAAATCAAACGACGTAAAAACTTTTCGAGATGTGTTTCACTTCTTGAAAAAAATAAAAATGGAATTGTAAACACAACAAACGAGTGCTTGACAGCTTGAGCGGGCAAGCACTTGGTGCCCGACTGCGTTGGCATCAAAAACTTCGACAAACAAAACCACTGGGCATATGGTCACTGACACCGGTCCCATCAAAAGCAAGAGAAGAAGAAGAAGAAGAAGAATAAGAAGAAGAAGAAGAAGAAGAAGAAGAAGAAGAGCTTAGGAAGGAAATGACTAAGCAAGGGCAGCAGATCACTTAGCTGTCGAAACGAATCGCATTCCGGCGATCTTATGCGTCAACTGCCATTAAAACGGCGCCGCGATGAAGGCTCGCTCACCAGCAAACCACTTGTTGGTGGTACTAAAGCAGTAACGGATGACAAAGTCCTTACCGAGGTCCTTACTGTCCCTGAACCCACCGAGCTGTTTTGGCTGTACCTTTCTCGTATACATCCTAACGTGAAATCGGAATCAATCGAGAAGCTGGTCAAAGGTGTGTACAGTGCGATGATCCGGATGATCCGATTAAGGTTGTACCGCTAGTTAAAAAAGAATCCGACATCAGCCGTATGAGTTACATATCGTACAAAGTCGGATTAGCTCCCAAACTACGTGAAGTTGGCAGAAAGGAATTTTGTTACGTGAATTTGAAGACGGTTCAAAAAACATGTGGATGCCTCGTTTGAACACGCCAGCCATTACGATCTCTCCTGTTCCGGGACCTTCCGAGTTCTCAACTCCCATCTCCGGACTAGACCCAGTATGCTGATTCATAATTTGATGCCGCGTTGTGAATTGGAACGCTGTAAACCAGAACGCACTGCTTGTCGCATTATGGGAGACCTCGAACCACTCGATCCAGTCGCGCTAGCTGTTTCCCGCCATCAAAGTCGTTCTGGACCTGCGGTCGAGTTCGGTGGTGGGGTCTCCCAACCATCGTTTTCAGGCAAGTATGCATACATTAGTTACAGTAATTTTCCTGATCAGCTTCCGTGTTCCAGTGCAACGCCTCAAGCATCTGCCGGCTGTTTCCAGTTGATAAGCACTTCTGATACTGCTCATTCACAACATCCGCTTTACTGTTCGAACAATAGACCCCTTTTGGTTCCTCCAGCCCAGTCGTGCCGATTCCTGCCAGCGTTCAGCATAGTCGTTCTGGACCTGTGGCTGGATATGAATCAGGAGTCTTCTACCTTGCCTCTACAGGCAAGTACAATCAATATATTGAATTTAACTGCCTGATGTCGATCGAATTTTTAGTAATTCCTATCCTGGGAACCCGGAACGCGCCGTAGAAAGCTTCATGGAAGCCCCCAATGCCTCCGTCTCAGTCCTGCCATCAGCAGCCTTCGTTCATCATTGTCGTCGGATGTGGAGATGGGGTCTTCCAACTCACTCACTATGGCGAGTATCCAATTGTCGCAGCAGTCCGACAAGGACTGGTACCATCACGGCAGAATAAACGTGCTGACTGAGTGCTTGGCTGTCCATGAGTCGTTTACTTCTCAATCATTCAGACTCTCACGCGGCAGTGAATGATGAGGTGGATGGCAGTTCCTATCCATATTCATAAATTATTCATTGAACCTGACTCTTTTGCGCACTGTTACCAAGATAGCAGAATTTTTTTCCGGGATCTTGAATTTCGTTTGAAGTCTTCAAAATTTGTCTATGAAAATTCTCGCAAAACTTTACCAGATTTAATTTGATTGGCATTTCCTTTAGAACCATTTTCCTGCATAGAGTTCTTTTAAGAATTCTTCAAAAATGCATTTGAGATTCTCTCTGGAACTCACTTGAAAATGTCTTTTTAACAGTTCAAAATGTTTAACGGAACGCTCCAAAAAATAAATTAAAACTTTTTCTAATCATTCACTGAAACTTTCTTTTAATTTGCTTCAACTCTCCATAGAATTCCCACACGCAATTCACCTCAGAATTGTCTTAAAATATTGACCAGAACTGTCTTTGAGTTCTCCTCTAATTTCTTCAGAAAATTCACTTGGAATTCTCCTTAAAATCTAATCTAAATTATCTAGAAATTATTTTCGAAATGCCCTTGGAATTATTTAATTACTCTTTTAAGAATTTCTTTTGAATTGTATGTACCCTCAAATTCGGTTCCCTTGGTATTTTTACGAACCCTGGAATACTCATCACAATCGTCATGGAATTTTCCTCACATCTAGGTACTTATCATTTTTACTCTGACTGGTGACTAAAATCTGCTAAAAGGTAAGGTTGGAAAACAAGGTGGCTGTATCGTGAAAATCTTGAGACAAAATTCCAGGTCCAAAATATTTGTTTTTTTTTTCGAGATGAGTCATCGAAGAGATTTAAGCTGAACATTGCATTCGGTCCTAAAAAAACATTGATCGATTCTCATTGTCGACTTTCTTCTTTTATCGTTATGCGTGCTGAAAATACCTGGGAATGTTACATGGCCGTGGGGATGCAAAGAGAAAGTCGACGAAGAAAATCTGTCAATGTTACTTAGGACCTAATGCAATGTTCAGCTTGATTTGTCATCGAAATTCACGGGGTTTTTACCGGTGACTTCAAATTCCCGGCTTTTACCCGGTTTTCCCGCTTCACTGGTCACGCTGGGTATTCCAAAACCATAAAAAAGGATTTCTTTCCTAAATGAATTTCAAAATAGTTCCTAATAAATCAATCGTTACAATTAATGCATCGACAGTGTATTCTTCTTTTTTTTTAGAAAACTGTTGAACTTGAGCTACATTTATCAAATTTGACTCCAGATGTTGTTAAAGTGGTTTGCTATTTTCGTTTCAAAACTACATAATTGTTAAAGTAGCAGCATGTTCTTGTGATTTTATAAGTGTTTGTGGAACCACTGAACCTTTTCCGGAAAACCTTCAAGCAGAGAGAGATACACTTCACTTCTTGCACATAATGGCACCCCGATGGTTGTAAGGAGGATCAATCGCGACACCAAAATTTCATTAGACTAAAATTATAAATATTAACTTACCTGATAGTTTTCTCCCATCCAGTCAAGTGCCCGTTGTGCCTCCATACATACACCGATGACGATCATTTGGCGCTGTAGTGAATGTTCCTCTCTAGCACTATGTGCCATATGCATTTTTTGTTCTATCATTAAGTTTGCTGAATATAATCCTAACAGTTGCAAAAACCTTAGCTCGTTCTGAAAAAGCTGTCTTTGATTAATTTATACATATTATTAAGATCCTAAGCTAGTTTAGTAGACTTTATCTAAAAATCGGTTCCAAGAATCCAGTGTGAGATAAAAGAAGTAACGCCCTACGCCAATAACGGTTAGGAGACGACGTGCAAGCTAGCTAATATCTTCTGTAGTTTTTCGATCAGTTCCCTGGAAAGAAAAGGCAAATTCTAGCTGTTGAAATCTGCGGATCACGGAGAGCATGCGGCAATACTTACACATGATTTCCGTTGGCCGGATCCAGCTGCGCCGCGACGTGCTGCAGCATAGCGATGAACTGGGTCATGCTCTGTACGACGGATGATCCCGCAGTCAGCCACACCCGCGGCAGGGTGTACACAATCATCGAGGCCTTGTTGATGGCATCAGTCGAGGTGCAGACGCGCATCCCATTCAGCAGGTACCGATTCAGCAGCGAACCGATGGCCAGCTCCGTCAGTGGCCCATCCGCGATGACGCCTTGCCAGCAGGTGATGTTGCGAAGCAGTTTCAGCCCGCTGCAGAACTGCCGCTGGAAGAAGGACGATTTGGCCTCCTGCAGTCTGTAAGTGAAAGATTGCGGTGTGCATTAGTGGTATAACTTGACAAGTGGAATATTTACACTAGCACTTACTGCTTGGGGAAGACTGGAATGAAGACATCGTTATCGATTGCTAGCTTCAGTTTGTCCAGAATTGCCTGGAATAGCAGGCGCAACTGTTTGCAGGTTCTCCTTAGCGATGGATAATCCCGACCTAATCGATTGATCAGCCGGACCAGTTTCAAGGTCTGTGTGGTAGACAGTGGGTCCCAGACCTGTTCAATCAGTACGGTCAGTTTAGGAAGAACGATTTTCTCAATAAGTGTAGGTATCAAGCGAACGTCCGGATCTTCAGCTAGACTGCTTTCGGTTTCATCTGGCTGTCGACCGTACAATACGCAATTTCGATACCATGCTTCCCGTTCGAAATCGATTGCGTCTTCTCCGCTGACCGGATTCCAAACGACATACTTCAACCGAATCAGCGGACCCAGAACCTTCGGTAGACACAGACTAACGTAGGCATCCTTATACGAATCCATCTCCGCGGCGCGCCAGTTTTGGAACTTTTCCAGTATCTCGTCCACTTCGCAGAACTCTTCTCCAGCATCGGCGAAAACTTGCTTCGCTTCCAGGGCTACCTCCTTTAGAGACGTTTGATACTGGGACACTTCAATGTCGGCTACTTCGTCATCGCTGGACATCCCGTCCAGATGGGATTCGGATGTTTCGTTCTTTTCACGATCCCTTCGTCGACGTGTCCGACGACCTTCCCGTTCCGCTGCCCGGCGAACTCGATCCGGATCGTCGTGCTGCCGTTTGAAGCCCTCTGTAATGGGGATTAAAAGTTACCACAAGCTGAAACAAAGCACTTTGTTAGATATACTCACTGTTAGCATCGGCCATCTCTTTGGCCTGATCCCGCACATCCTGTCGCCTCCGCTCGATGAGCATACTGGAGAACTTGGCCATCGTTCCGATGGTACGCTGTTCCAGTGCCACTATTTGGGGCAACGTTTCGTCTAAACACTCGACCAGATCGCTGACGTAGCACTTGATTTCCTGATAGAACCGATACTTGGCTGCCGCAACCGGTGCTTTCTGTTCGCTTTGCAGATGGTCCAGTTTAAGTACCTGCACTTCCTGAGTGATCTTCTCGATATCGATGATATGCTTGTAGTTCAATTCCTTCGTCGTTTGAAGCTTCTCGCTCAGCTGCTTCAGGATCTCCCGCGGCATTCTGGGGCCGGATGCTTTCTGATCCTTGCCAGCCGTTGCCACGCGCGATATGAGCCCAGCGGAGGCGGCCTTGGTGTTGGCCTTCGACAGTCCGGAAGTTTTTGCATAGGCTTGCGCCAGAAGGGCAGCCGTCGAGAGGCTAGTATCGTCTTCGTTGGACAGATACGACTGGCTGAAGCCTTGGATCAGGTACTGCGAAATGACCGATTCCTGGTGGGCGGAAACCAGCTGCGCTCCGGTGACGCCTTTGCGGATCTGTTGGTTTTCCCATTCCTTCGATTCCAGGTCGGACTCTTCGGCGGAATCTGGAAAATGGGAGGGGGATGCGCTACAGTTGGGTGTTTCAAAATTATGGGAAATCTGGTGTTTGCCAGGGAAAGCTCGGAAAAGTTGAAGACCTTTTATTTTGATTAGCTCATAATTTTCTACCACAGCGGGCTATAGTGGGCTAGGTACGTTGCACAAATGACGTAAGTAAGATAAGCTAAAATTATAGTAGCCAAAATAAATGGCACTTTGCATTCAACCGCCAAGTTGACAGTCCCAATTGTGTGTTTTTGAGATCTTCAACAGTAAGCCCTAAGTTGTTCGATGATAGACCCATAAAACAACCTAGTCTTCAAAATCAGGTAGGTAAGCCTTCAATGACCGGAACACTTACATTCAGTTTACAAATACTCCTACTCTCACTGTCAACACTTTTATATTTTGGGGATCAAGGTCCTATGTTATAAAACATTAATTTATTACCTCTAATTAACGGAAATCTATAATAACAAAAAAAAAATACAACAAATTACACTATGTTCAATTAATCTACTAAATTTTCACATACATGTTTGGACCAAAGACAAAATCTCTCACAAAATGCAAAATACACCATTTCTGATTCAGATCAACAATAACAAAACAACGATGGCTGATGAACCCACAGCGCGATCAACTGCATGCGCATATGTATGCGTGCCTTTCATTTGGTTCATCTTCATTTGCCGTCGAGAACTGTCAGTGGACGGGCGCGTTCACAGTAGTCGCCCATTAACAACTGGGTGCTCACTTTCACGGCAACCCTTTGACAACAGGGCGCTCAGTTTTACCGACGGCATCATTCCCCGTCCGTAAACCCTGTCGCTGGTTCACTCGGGAACAGTATGGGGATTACTCTTTTTCACCTCGATCTCCAAAACGACTAGCATCAATACTGATAGCAGTTTCTTACCCCGGCTGGTCTGCACGGATGCGCTTCCAGCAAACACTTGCCTCACCATGCCACGCTCCCAGGTGTTCCGCTTGTCATCGTCAGTCACAAACACCAGATCTCCGACCGACACTTTCCGATGGATCAAGTACCACTAAGACCGTCTATTCAGGGTCGGTAGGTACTCTCGCTGCCAACGATCTCAGAATCCATCAGCCAACTGCTGTGCTCGACTATAGCTGCTCCGCAACGTATCAGCCAAATCCACCGGAGTCCTCGATGTTAGACATTCGGCCGACGATCGACCACGCAGGAAGTGATTCGGTGTCAGCGCTTCTTTGTCTTCCTTCACGTTGGTTGATACGTACGTGAGTGGACGCGAGTTGACCAGGTTCTACGCCTCGATCGGAGCAGTCTGCAGGATCTCATCCGTCATGTGTGGCACCGAAGGTGGCTTGAACGACCAACGGGTTCTCGCACCAGTGAACGTGTCACCACACGCGACCTTGATCTCCTTCAGCAGGTCTCGATTGACACCGACAAAGTTCGTGCCGTTGCCCGAGAAGATCTCAATCGGACTGCCGCGCCGCTTCACAAATGTCCTAATCGCCATTTTGCCCGACTTCGTCGTCAGGCTCTACGCCACTTCCAAGTGCACCGCTCTGACAGTTAAGCACGTGAACAGTGCCACCCATACTTTCTCCTTCCTTTTTCCAACGGTCACTACTAGCGGTCCGAAATAATCGATGCCCACGTTCGAAAACGGATCGATCTTCGCAGCCAATCGCTGTTAGCGTTTAATGACACCGATAATGACCATGCATCAGAACCCTAGTCTTAACCACTTCAAACAAGAGAACAACGAATAGAAGATTAGAAATCACATAGATGAAGACTAACTAACTCATTTTTTTTCCTTGTTTCAAGATCATCCTCGGTGGGCAAAGCCGAGCCAAGGCATCAAAGTAACAAGAACTAAGACTTCCTTGGATTACTGACAAATCCTGTTCCCCTAGTTTGAAGTAGTCAGGACTAGGAATCGGTGGTAGATCTTACATCCCGTAACGCACCACGAAAAGGTGATCTACCCACTTTACGGGGAAAATACGTGCCGTTAAATGCTTGTTCGATGAACAACTTGCGAGTGTTATGCCTGTTTGTCTGTGATAATGCTGCATCAGTCTCTAGATCACCACGTGATCCTTCGGCATAATGATCGGGAACCTCACATCAAACGCCACACGGCGAATGAGAACGACCCAAATTTGAGTTTAGTTCACTCATAATCGCCAAAAGTACAGGAACTCAGCGATGAGTAAGTTTGTCTCATGGTTTACTGTGGAAAACCTTAAAAATCTGCCGGAAAATGAGGAATTTGACGAAAATTTTATTCAGTCTCGGAGTAGTACCAAGTGACTGAGTGAATCCAATCTTTACTTTTCTCAAATTCGGGAATTTTTCCCTGGAAAATCCTGGGAAAACATGAGGCAAATTTACTCATCGCTGAGTTCTTGCACGGCGAATGAGAACACCCAAATTTGAGTTTAGTTCACTCATAATCGCCTAAAGTGCAGGAACTCAGCGATGAGTAAATTTGCCTCATGATTTCCCAGGTTTTTCCAGGGAAAAATTCCAGAATTTGAGAAAAGTAAGGATTGGATTCACTCAGTCTATTGGTACTACTCCGAGACTGAATAAAATTTTCGTCAATTTCCTCATTTTTAGGTCGTTCTCATTCGCCGTGCACATAGTCAGCTGCCTCGGTCCGACCCTCCATCCGCACAACCTCATCTTCATCCAGATATGACGATTAACGATAAATCATACTCGACTTGATATTCTTCCTGCCTGCCGCAACGGTACCTTGACTGCTACAAACGATCCACACCCAGCTTGCTCAGCATCAATCGGAAACGCTTCAATCAGCATCTTCTTGATCCGGCGATGACAGTTAGACACAAAACGGAACACTACTGCTACCGTTCGCACCATCACCGTCCACCGATAAATATGCTGCATCCCCTCCATCAACCTCTCAGGCAACAGAATGTGATGCAGCTTGCACGTAGTTCTTCTTGAACCTCCATCACTGGACGTTTCTGCTTCGACCACTCTGAGACACATCTTTATATAGGAACTTCGGACCCCGATACCACCGACTCTCCGACTTGATTTCCGTTCCTTTTCCCCATTTTGTTAGGTCGTCAGCTTCGTAACCACCCAAAGCCAATCTTCAGGGTTTGTGATGCTGAGAATCTCTCCGAGTCGGTTTGTACCTTCCATGGTCGGACTTCACCCATGACACCACAGTATACGAATCGCACCACAGGAACCACTTCGAAACAGGAACGGAATGACTAAAGGGTGATACGGTCAAAATTTGGTCAATATCAACTTGACGTATTTCTTTCAATTTTGCATTTAAAAAACCTGAACACCCCTCATTTTGAAGGTGTGTGTGTGTAGAATGTTGCTCCTATTTTGATTTTGGAATTCACTCTTCAGTTGTCAAAATGCCGTCCAAGCAAGAAGAGCAGCGTATCAAAATTTTGCTCGCGCATCGCGAAAATCCGAGCTACTCGCACGCAAAGTTGGCAAAATCGCTAAAAGTTGCCAAATCAACCGTTACAAATGTAATTAAAGTGTTTGGGGAACGTTTGTCGACAGCCAGGAAGTCTGGATCGGGGGGAAATCGAAAACCGGAAGCCGCTGAGACGACAAAGAGAGTTGCCGGTAGTTTCAAGCGAAACCCTAACCTCTCTCTCCGAGATGCCGCAAATAAGCTGGGTGTATCGTCTACAACCGTGCATCGAGCCAAAAAACGAGCCGGACTATCGACTTACAAGAAGGTAGTGACTCCAAATCGCGATGATAAACAAAATACGACGGCCAAAGCGCGATCCCGGAGGCTGTACACGACGATGCTGACGAAGTTTGACTGCGTGGTAATGGACGACGAAACCTACGTCAAAGCCGACTACAAGCAGCTTCCGGGACAGGAGTTTTATACGGCAAAAAGAAGGGGAAAGGTAGCAGATGTTTTCAAGCACATGAAACTGTCAAAGTTCGCAAAGAAATATCTGGTTTGGCAAGCCATCTGTACCTGTGGCTTGAAAAGCAGCATTTTCATAGCTTCCGGGACTGTCAACCAAAAAATTTACGTGAAAGAGTGTTTGAATAAACGTCTGCTGCCTTTCCTGAAGAAACACGGTTGTTCCGTACTGTTTTGGCCGGATTTGGCATCTTGCCATTACGGTAAAAAGGCCATGGAGTGGTACGCCGCCAACAACGTGCAGGTGGTTCCCAAGGACAAGAACCCTCCCAACACGCCAGAGCTCCGCCCAATTGAGAAATACTGGGCTATTGTCAAGCGGAACCTAAAGAAGACCAAAAAACTGCTAAGGGCGAGCAGCAGTTCAAGGCAAACTGGCTTTCTGCGGCGAAGAAGGTGGACAAGGTGGCTGTACAAAATCTGATGGCAGGGGTCAAGCGTAAGGCCCGGCAATTCGGATTTGGAAAAGCGGAAGCCTAACTGAATATTTTTCCTGAATTTTATACTAATTGAACTTGAAAAAGAAATTTAATTTGATTTTTTAAATAAACGATTTCACCGATTTACACGCGTTTTCCCTTGACCAAATTTTGACCGTATCACCCTTTATCGCAGACATGCTTGGCATACACAATTGTACACACCAACTGCTCATTTGTTAATAACTTTTCCCTCAGTTGTTGAAATTTGTTTTTCTTTAAAGTAATTGATAGATTAGGATCATAGTTTACTATAGATTTGCAAAGAGTAGGTAAATCTTAACATTTGAATCAACGCCAATGATTTTTTACACTTAAAGTACGAGATATGTAGCGAGCATTTCTCACTTCATTTTTACAAGGCAAAAACAAATACAGTTTATTACTTGAATTAAAATCTACTTGTTTTTCCGTATCTATAACAAGCTTAAACTCTATAAAGAACTATGTTACGTCAACTGTGTGCGCAGTTATTAGCAAATGAGCAGCTGGTGAGTACAACTCTGCCTATAATCGCCTATCAGTCCCATATGGATTTTCGTCAATTTTGAGATAACAACGCTTTCCACTATCAATTGGCATCTACTTGCATATTATGTGATAAAACTATGGACTTTGATCATGAAAAATGTGAAAACAACATCGGGTTAGTTTGTCCCATCAAGCAAAATAATCGCATGTCAGTCCCATCCTGAAATTAAATCGCCCATAGTTCAAGTTAAAGGTCTGCTTTTTGAATTGCCATATTTTTCGCTGATATAACAAAACATGCAAGCTTCATTGCAACAGATTTTAACTTGAAAAAATTATCAATTAATTTACTATTATTTATCAAATATTTACATGGAAATTGCATTTCACAACTTCAACTGCCATTTTCTCAATGCCTACTTTTTCCATATGGGACTGATATGGGATTATAGGCAGATACTGCTGGTGTTATATTTCGTGGGAGTGTTTTTGATGGTTGAAGGGTTTGTGTTTGGAGCTGTCGTTTACGGATGGTTGTTCCGCTTGTTTCAAATGTTAAACCAGAAATAGCCTGGCTTTTGGTTCAAATGCCAAAAGTTCATCCAAAGACAGGCATAAATTAAATTTTATAGCAACGAAAACATATAAATACTATTATTCAATTGTAACTGGAAGCATTTGGTACGGGAGGTCCACGCTTTCTTCCTTTCCCTTGATCTCAGGTTGTGGAGCGGTTTCAGATATTCATTTCTGACATCACTTGACTCCTTGAAATCCTCTCTGCGGCACATGCTGCGCAGTTGGCCTATAGTCGCTATATTCATAGTCTGGCGGATAGAATTTCGATCTATCAACAAGCGGAACCAATTCAATATATTTTAGACCAACAATTGAAAAGGTACTATCAACTTTTATAAACAAAACGTAGATTATTCTTTCCTCGCCAATCGAACACAAATTATCGGCATCATCGGATAGGGAAACTTTCCTCAACCCAAAGATGGTGTTAGTTTGCGTAGGTGAGCCTTTAGTCACGAGAAAAGGGTTTCCGAAGTTTTGTTCGCAATAGCTGATGTGCTCTTTTCTGTTGTTGGTCGTGATTTGCTCGATTGGTTCCGCTATTTGATAGCTCAATTGGTTCCCGAGATTCTATCCGCCAGACTATGAATATAGCGACTATAAGTTGGCCTGGCCGTTGACAAGAAAAATGACGGATTCGTGAAGCCGTCATTTTCCAGGATGCTTTCAAAGTATTGGCTGCGTTAGTGTGAGATTAGATTAGATGAGCAGCTGGTGAGTACAACTGTGTATGTCAAGCATGATCGCAGATTGACTTCATCAGTCGCGCGCCTAGAACAGCGAGAACTCCAATCGCGATGTAGATAGGTACTGCAATGGTGCCACCTTCGATTTTGCCTCGATGAACGACTCCGCCGTCTTCAAATCGGACATAACCAACGCATCAGTAGGCCGGATCGCCAGCATCGCTGAACACATGCAACTGTACCGTAACGTACGCCTTCGAATCTAATCCGTCCAGATAGCACCTAGGAACTTGGATCTCGTCGATCAGATGGAATAACTGTGTACATTTCACCCACCGTAGTGTTTCTCGGACAGCCTTTCGTCCCACTTGATCCCACAAATCTTGCATGATGATGCGGCCATGTATGAGAAGAGGAACCCAGAACTGCCTGGGATCGAACATACTCATCATTCACCGTAACGCAAGAACCTTCCCGAATGTATTGCTGAAGGTCTTGCCGAATCTCCGCCGAGAAGTTACCCAGGTAACAATTTGATGCTTAACAAGTGTTGGTTAATCGATTTTAATTCAGCCTTAGATTGAATAATTGTTGTACATAGACCACGCTAACCTTTGTTCAGCTTTTAAACATCTAAATCTGGTGATTTTAATCAGCTAAAAACTTAGCAGTAATATACATTATAAGTTTTTTAAGGCATTACATAACAGTCTTTTCCAACCCTTGTTCAGCCTTCTAATTTTATTTCAAAAATAATGAGGGAAGATCGCTTCATATCTTATGCATTTATGTGGAAATGCTTTTATTTGGTTGCTGACTAATATGATTTACATATTTATATTGTTAGTATAAGTCTAAAAATTACCTTTGCATTTTGGGATTCGAACCGGCAGTCGCTGATTCACAGGCATCAATCACACCTACTGGACCACTTAAGCATATGTGTGGCAAAAGGTATAATCATTGACTTGAAGCACGTCAAATTTAAGTTGAATAATAGCAACCGGTAGAGTATTATCATAGAGGTAACTCTAAGACTAGTAGGTCCCGAACAAACGAGCTCTACTTTTTGGCTCAGCTCTGGTACTATCTTCGGTCCCGAGCTAGTCGATTCACCCCTCGAAACATAGGAAAATCCAATAACCCCTCATTTTATCTGTCAAACTTTCATAGCGAATCAAAACAAACATTGTGTAGTACTAGAATTTTGACAAGAATGGGGTACGTTAATCGATTTGCTTGGGACCAATAGGCTAGTCAAGTAGAGAGCCAATTTAAAATCGTTAGTTTCGTATTGATTGTTGGTATTATACAGCAATGCAGAATTGTAAACAACAACTGGTGACAGTAAAACATTCCGCTTATTTTCAAGTGCGGTTAATACAATGTGGACACAAGCGCGTGATTTATTTCGATGGTCATTTGGATGCTATTTTAGTGCCAGAATTGAGTATTAATATTGGATGTGGCCTGAAACTTCAGTGCAATATAGCAGTCAAAACACAGAAATACAAATGTTAATTCTTCCGACATCGTCGCAGCCCACATCTACCTGGAGCTGTTCCTTAAAATCTCCTCTTCCTAGTCTCTACTGCTGCCCTTGCTTGTAATTAGAAAGGTAGGCAGTTAATGTAGAAGAACTAAAATGCCGAAAATGCAACGAGTGACACAGATACTGACGACATTTAACAAATCAAGCTATCAAAATTTGTGTAACGTATTGCTGATTTGTGGAGTTGTGTTAAGCTTAAAGAAGGCACACTTGTTAAGCATCAAATTGTTACCTGGGTAACTTATTGAGGTTGGATTATGGGGATACAATTCGCTTCATGCACTACTAATCAACTTTGTATTCAACCTAATGTTAATCAGCTTTGTACACCTTAAATCAACCAATAATCAGCTTCTGTTCTTACTGATCAGCTTGAATTGTTAAAGGGTGTCCACGATGAAATTGCCACACTATGAAATTGCTCTAACTTTTTAACCGTTGGGTAGAATTTAATGAAAATTTGGGTGGATTTAGTTCATAGTGCATTATTTACATCCTGCAAGTTGTTTTAAAGTCCTGTGATCAAAACTCGCGGAAATGGAGTCGAAAGAACAGGTCGTGCGTGATAAAATCTTGCGCATTCATCACGAGAACAAGGATCTCTCGCATCGTTCCATCGCTAAAACGTTGGGAATCGCGAATTCCACGGTGTCGCGAGTGATTAAGCGGTTCGAGGAACGGTTGACCACCGATCGGAAGCCCAGAAGTGAAGGAAAAAGTATTCCGTACAACACCAAAAATCACAACCGCGTAGTTGGGGCCTTCAACCGAAATCCGAACGCCTCCGTTAGGGATGTGGCTAAGAAGCTGCACCTGTACATAAAAGAGTGCCTCCAGAAGCGGCTGCTTCCTCTCCTGAAGGCCCACAACGTCCCAACAATCTTCTGGCCGGATTTGACCTCATGCCACTACTCCAAGGACGTGTTGAAGTGGTATGCGGACAATAAGGTCAATTTCGTGCCGAAAATGTTCAACCCTCCCAGCACTCCGGAGCTCCGCCCCATCGAGAAGTACTGGGCGATTATGAAGCAGCACCTTCTTAAACGACCTAAGGTAGTGAAGACAGTCGAGGAACTGAAGAAAGTATGGGTTTACATGCAAAAAACGGTGGATTCACAGGTTGTGCAGAATCTTATGGCCGGGGTTAAGGCCAAGGTGCGGGCATTTGCGTATGGACTGTAAATAAAATACGAGTAAAATGGTAAAATGAAGTTTAATAGTTATTTCTCAATCCCTAAACATTTGATGGCAATCGGATGAAAACTCGAATTTTACGAATCAATTTTGTGTGTGGCAATTTCATCGTGGACACCCTTTACTTGGGTATATTCCTCCGGCTCCCACAACATCCCCAAGACTCGTTCGGATTCGCAGGACTTGTCTTCGCCGCGCACTTTGGCTCTCCGAGCTCCTGCAGGACCACCTCCGAGTTACTGACCCAGTTCCGTATCTCGACACATTCGAAGTCTTGGCTCAAAATTTTACAGGCTTTTATTTGATTGAGAGTTCTTGACAGAATTTAATTTGAATAAATTTGAAATTCGCTTTGGAAGTCCCTTGAACATGTCTTTATAACAGTCCAGAAAATCTCTGTATTTCAAAAATTCCAAAAAAATCTTAAAATTCGTCCTTAGATTCTCTTCGAATTTTCAAACTATTTCAAAGAATTCACTGGGCTTTCATTTCTTTAATTTGCTTGAAATTCTCCATAAAGTTCCCATGCAATTCACTTCAAATTCTCGACAATTAACAGCGCCTATTAGCTTTTATGAGCAAAACAAACTTGTAATCCCCCTTCCCTGTCAACACCATCGGGCAGGGGAAGTTCTTTGCTCAGATGATGTTCATGGAGTTCTCCTCTAAATTCTTCTGGAAATTGCATGGCATTATCATTATAATTATCTAGAAATTCCATTTGCAATGCACTTGGAATTATCCTCGGGATTTCCTTACAGATTTCGCAGAATTATGTTGGAATTGTACCCTTAACGTTGTGATACACAACGCTTCCCTTGGTATTTTTCACGAATCCTGGAATCTTCTTCTCTCTTGGGAGTTCTAGTAAAAAATATTCTCTGAAATACCTAGAATTCATTCTAAAATCTGCTCAAAGTTGTTCTAAAAAAATCTAAAATTCTCTTAATAGTCCTTCAAGTGTGAGTGATCCTGACTGTATCATAGAGGTACAGTACTGGACAAAATAAATCATACGCTCAACCCAAAAAAGTACATTACTAGATAGAGCTGGAATTAGGGTGTAACAGCTTTTGTAAACAATGACTTCTCTCGATGATTTCTAGGAATTCAAGGCACTCCCACGCAAACCAACATGACCATCAGATAGGGGAAGCTTTCCCCTATCCAATGGTGGTGTTGATTTGCCTAGGTGAGCCTTGACTTTCTAGGAATCATCGAGAGAAGTCATTGTTTACAAAAGCTGTTACGCCCTAATTCCAGCTCTATCTAGATTACATCATATTTTTGCTATTTTGCACGCAATTTCAGCAGTATATTCAGAAAAGTTCAGGTATTTCTCATGGTGCATTCAATTAGCCGAATGAAAATTGTTATTATATTCTACTATTTTGGTTACAAAATTAAATAAATATATGCTCACTTTTGTGCTTGGACAAAATAAATCATACACCCATAAGATTTTATTTTTTAGCCATCGAATAAAAACAAAATCTGAAGATTTGGCATCACGGCGTAATATTTGACAGTTCTTGTTCCGGGAACCGTGCGCATCGCACCATTGTGTTTTGTTTGCGTAATTTGAAAAGTGAAAAATTTCGGGAAAGCAGATTTCGCTTGATGTTAGAAATTTGGTGATTCGCGATCGTGAAAAAGAAATTTCTTTTCGGAAAACTGCCGAAAAGTACTCGATCTCTGATGAAGCTGTTCAGCACATATGGAAAAAGTACGAAACACGAGGAATTGTGAGGAATTTATCCGGACAAGGACGTCATCGTGCGACAAGTAATCGTGATGACATCAGAATTGTTCGAATGGCTAAGCAGAATCCGAAGTATTCGTCGAGGCATATTGTGGAATCGATGGATCTCAATGTAAGTCGACGTACTGTTCGCCGGCGACTTAATGAGAGCGGTTTGAAAAGCTGTTTGGCATCGAAGCGTCCTTTTATCAACAAGCGGAACCAACGGAAGCGACTGGAATTTGCTAAAAAGTACGCCGGAATGACTGTGGACTTCTGGAAACGGGTTCTGTGGACGGATGAGAGCAAATTTGAGTTATTTGGACAGAAAAGGCGATCAAGGGTTTGGCGAGGTTCCGGTGACGCTCTTAAGGAACCATACATTCAAAAGACAGTTAAACACGGAGGCGGAAATATCATGGTATGGGGAGCATTTGCGTGGTCTGGTGTTGGAAGCTTGGCTCATATAAAGGGAATAATGACTGCAGATGTGTACATTCCCCCTTATTCTACGAGTCACGTGACTTTCTGTCACCTCGTGTGAGGTGACTCTCCATGTAAATCAAATGGAGAGTCACCTCACACGAGGTGACTATTGTCACTTCACCGGTGAGAGAGAGTCACGTGACTCGCAGAATAGGGGGGATTGACTTGTTAAGTGAAAATCTGGAAGTTTCGCTACTGAAAACTGGCCTGAAATCCAATTACATTTTCCAACAAGATAATGACTCAAAGCACACAGCGAAGAAAACAACGACATTTTTCAAATCAAATCGGATCAAAACGCTGGAATGGCCTCCCCAATCTCCCGGTCTAAACCCAATTGAGAATTTGTGGTCTTACTTGGACAACAAAGTGGATAAAGCATCGGTTTCCAACAAAAACGTTTATTTTGAAGCACTCGAAGCAGCGTGGGAGAATATCGATATAAGAATAAGAAATCAATAAGAAATCAGGCGTATGATTATTTTGTCCAACTCGAAATTCTCCTTTTACAACTTATATATGATGATTGAGAAAGTCATACAATATATTGAATATTCTATACCTGCACAGTTTTAGTGAAAAACATACATAAGTATTGCAGAACAAACCATTATTGTATGTTTGAATCTACCTGATATATCGAGCTCCAAAAAAAAATTATATTGGTGTATGATTTATTTTGTCCAGTACTGTAACTCTAAAGGCCCACGCACATTAAATCCGGATCGGACGCGTTGCGGCAAAGTGACAGCTAAATCTATTGTCTAACTGTCAAATTTACGTCAACGCAACGCAAACGGATCTAATGTGGGTGGCCCTTAAGACCATAAGGTTCCGAAGAAACGTGCTCAACTTTTTGGCTCAGCTCTGGTACAATCATAGAGGTAACTCTAGGACCAGAAGGTCCCAAAGAAACGAGATCAACTTTTTGACTCAGCTCTGGTACTATCTTCGGTCCCAAGCTAATCGATGCACCCCTCTTAACATATGAAAATCCACGAGCCCCTCATTTTATCTGTCAGACTTTCATAGCGAATCAAAACAAACATAGTGTAGTACTAGAATTTCGAATAGAATGGGGTACGTTAATCGATTTGCTTGGGACCAATAGGCTAGTCAAGTAGTGAACCAATTTAAAATCGTTAGTTTCCACCGGTTGACTGTATCCTGAAAATCTAGTCCAGTCCAAGGGTCTTGAAATCTTATTGTTTTCGAAGAGGGGACGAGGTATATTTATCCAGATTTGTCATCTCATCCCGGTGACATCAAATTCCCAGTATTCCATCTAAATTGCAACAGCAGCAATATTGCAATACTAAAACTTCACTGAGAAACTAATTTTACGAGCTAACCAGGTCTCCAATGAAGTCCTAGAATACTCAATAAAGCCACTCTATGCTGTCCGATGTGGAGCGATACAGACAAGCGCGGAACTGACAAAACTGGGTTTTCCGAAGGAATAAGCGTCAGCAGGAAGTCCGAGATCGCGAGGCGATGCAAAATCTGTACCGCGTAAACGACACACGGAAGTTCTACGAGAAGCTAAATAGTTCACGCAAAGGCTACGTGCCGCAAGCCGATATGTGCAAGCACTTGGACGGTAACCTGCTCACGAACGAATGTGAGGTGATTGAGAGGTGGAAGCAGTACTATGACGAGCACCTCAACGGTGAAGCAGCAGAAAACCGAAGGTGGCACGGCAACAGACCTTGGAGCACGCGTAGAAGACGACATGCTACCGGCCTCTGATCTTCAAGAAGTTGAGGAGGACATCGGTCGGCTGAAGAACAACAAAGCAACTGGTGTAGATCAACTACCAAGTGAGCTATTAAAATACGGTGGTGAAGCACTGGGTAATTGCCAAGATTTGGGAGGAGGAGATATTACCGGAGGAGTGGATGGAAGGTGTCGTATGCCCAATCTACAAAAAGGGTGACAAGTTGGATTGCTGCAACTACCGCGCGATCACACTGCCGAGCGCCGCCTACAAGGTACTCTCCCAAATTCTATGCCGCCGCCTGTCACCATTTGCAATAGAGTTCGTGGGGCAATACCAAACAGGATTCATGGGTGCCCGCGCTACCACGGACATCATTTGTTCGTCGATTGCAAATCGGCATACGACACAATCGATCGAGATCAGCTATGGCAGATTATGCACGAGTACGAATTTCCGGATAAACTGACGCGATTGGTCAAGGTGACGATGGATCGAGTGATGTGCGTTGTTCGAATATCGGGGACACTCTTGAGCCCCTTTGAATCTCGAAGGGGGTTACGGCAAGGTAATGGACTTTCGTGTCTACTATTTAACATCGCGTTAGGCACGATCTTCAGGAAGTCCATCCAGCTTCTTGACTTCACCGATGACATTGACATCATGGCACGGAACTTTGAGACGGTGGCGGAAACGTACATCAGACTGAAGGCTGAAGCTAGGCGGATTGGACTTGCCATCAACGCATCAAAGACAAAATACATGAAAGGAAGAGGTACACGGTGACGAAATCGAGGTGGTCGATGAGTTCGTGTATTTGGGCTCACTGGTGACCGCCGAAAATGATACCAGCAGACGATATCAAAGACGCATTCTGGCAGGGAATCGTGCCTACTTTGGACTCCGGAGGACGAATAAAATTCACCGCCGCACGAAGTTGACTGTCTACAAGACGCTGATTAGACCGGTGGTCCTCTACGGCCACGAGACTTGGACTATGCTCGTGGAGGACCAACGCGCCCTTGGTGTTTTCGAACGGAAGGTGTTGCGTACCATTTACGGTGGAGTGCAGATGGATGACGGAACGTGGAGGAGGCTAATGAACCACGAATTGCAGCTCCCAGCTGCTGGGAGAACCATCCATCGTCCACATTGCAAAAAATGGGCGACTACGGTGGGCTGGGCACGTCGTAAGAATGCCGCACGACGACCCAGTGAAAATGGTTCTAGAAAGCGATCCAACAGGAACAAGAAGAGGCGCGCAGCGGGCAAGGTGGATCGACCAAGTAGAAGACGACATGCGGACCCTTAGCAGACTACGAGGCTGGCGAAGTGTGGCCATGGATCGAGTAGAGGGAGACGACTTCTTCGGACAGCAGAGGACTACAAGGCCTTAGCCTGATTGGTAAGTAAGTATGCTGTCCAAGGCAATGCTTGTCTACGCTTGTCTAAAACTCAACACCACTTGGCACCGATGAAGTCTGCAAGTAGTAGACAAAATACGCGTATCTGTCAACAGATAAGCAATTATAACGGAATTTAAAGGAAATAAACCAACACACTCAAAGCTCTTTATAAAGGGATTCCGTTAAGAGGTTCGACAAATTTAAAGGATTTACGTATACCTATTTGAATAATTATTCAATCATAAAAGTGCTACTCCATGAATCAAACAAAAAAAAACCTCCCAAGCAAGACCATAATCCTAAATTCTCATTTAGTTAGTTCTCTGAGCTAATCAACAAATCACCAGGGAAGTCACATTCATTTCCGCCTTGACACATACCTTCCCGCTGTACGGAGTAAAACTGCTCCCTCCGTTCTTCCCGTTCCTTAGCACCGGTAATAGCCGCCATATCGATTCGATCATCATCTTCGTCCGAACCATCACCAGCGCCATCCTCTCGGACGATCCGCTTCTTGCTTTTGTCCTCCTTCACCTCGTCCAACGGAATAAAGTCACCTAAACGAACAAAATTTTAGTATTTAGCATTCCGGAAAATCATCCCCCATCCCCCCATTACCTTGCTCTCGGGCCTTCTGCCGTCGCTTCCGGGCGGCATGAATCATGGCCGCATCCGGAATGACCCCATTTTCCAGACACATCTTGAAATTGTCCGGCTTCGCGAACCGATGATGATGGCCCTCGCTGGCGCTTTCGTCTTCCTCTTCTTCCTCCGAGGACATGTCGTCCCGGCCGGCACACAGAGCCGCCCGGCCATTCAGAATCTGCTGCTGATTCGAATCGGATTTTTTAACCACAAGCTAAAATTCGGTTTGTTCGTTCGAGGAAGAACAAGGGACGTGGGAAAAGAGCACAAGACGAACCGAGATTAGAATCGAACGGAGTGACATGGTTTTTGCACGGAGCCGCGCGGGAGAAAGTAATCAATTGATCAGGCCAACGCTTAGAAGAACGATGGCTCTTTTATTCCCTACGGGAACGGACTGCTCATTTCCTTCTATCATTTGTTGGAAATTGGAAATTCATCGCGTATTTTTAAATGGCAGGAAACAAGGTGTTCGATCCCGCATCAAATTCGTTAGAATTCAACTAGAACCAGCGACATCTGGGTGCAGATAAGCACTAGCGTTGAATGCATTTTTTTTTATCTTAAGCCTTCAACCAAGATCAAAGCAATACGTTATACAATCTCAAGACATAAATCGATCAGAATCAGAGGTCTTGTTGTGGTGACAATTAAACTATGTTTTTTTTTTGTGTGTCTTTGTTATACAATTTTGGAGGGTGGAATTGGTAGAAAATTGAATAATAATAACCTTACCACAAAGTCGTCTGTGCGTATTTCTGTTTGGATATTAGAACTAGTATTTTCACACTTTTCCCTTTTTAGTTTATCTTTTTCCGGCTCATCCTGGCGCTCTTTCGCGGTGCTTCCGGATTGAATGACAGAAATTGTTGACGAATCACAGCCGTAGTTGGAGCCTTCGTTGGTGGAGGAGCCATTCTTTTCGGCGTGCCGTTTGCGGCGGCGTTCCTTGTCCATGGACTTCATGACCTTTTTGCTCTGGGAGGTCTTTTTCACCTGGAACACTTCACCTTCCTCTGTGGGTTGAGTTCATGGGTGGCCGTTTGCCGAGTGGATGAGAAGTTGTTTTTGAAACGAGAAAAAGAATGAAAATTTTACGATGATTAAGGTGATCTAGAAGACGGTTACGACGATCGAGATCGAGAGGGTTGTAGTGCGGAGACTGAAACGAAGTTGTAAATGCAACCCCGAATAAAACAACCCTGAGTCTGACCTTCAAGTCACAACGCGGGACGTAGGAACAGGATAGGCAAAGTCTGACCGTTCTAATTTGCTGTGATGAAAGTTTTACTTGATAAAGAGTGATACAACTCAGAACAAGCGAGTTTGGTTTCACGGCCATATGCACCAATTTCGAGCCCTGTTCTTATAATTTTGATATGACCATCCGAATCTGGCTCAAAAACTGCGATTATTCACGAATAGCTGTTGGAATAGGTTTAGTAGGTTCCTTTCGTTTGCGTAAGCAATTAAATGTTGACTGATACGCGTATTTAGTCCACTAATAACTTATAGACTTCTTCAGTGCCACTGACGAATCTACAAGCAGTAGACACAATACTCGCAATTATAACATAATTGAAAGGAAATAACATATCCCACTCCAAAAGCTCTTCATAGAGGGGATTCCGTTGAGCTGTTCGATATACGTATAAATAAATTTGCGATTACTCAGTAAAAAAAAAGTTGGCAGCATTTTCTGAAACCTGCTAAAGAGTAAATGGAAACCACAGCTTCATCAAATTCATCAATCAATTTCTAGACACGACATAGGTACATCTCTGAAACCAAAGCATTAGCCTTATAAGATAATAAATATATTAAATTTCATAGTTGGTAGGAATGTGTGAATCCCTCAAAGACAGGATACTCGAAAATTGTTACCTTCATCGTCGAAACTTAACAAAGACATTTTGGAGGTGGCCTTGGACGTCGCACCGGGCGCTGACGAGGGGGGCATTGAACCGACGCCACTTTTCTTGTCCTTTTTGTCCTTCTTGGAGGACGACGAGGAAGAGGACCGTTTGCTACCGTCGCCGATCGAAGGCGGTAGCGGCGGTGATGGGTTCACTTCCATTCGATTGTCCTGCTGCTGCTGCTGCTGTGAGGAAGCACTAGTGCTGGAAGAGACACCATTATTGGTGGCACCGTCGTCATCGTCGTCGTAGCTGGTAAAAACGCGTCGCTGGATCGGTTTCTTCGGTTTTCGGAAGAGGGACATCGCTGCCGGTTGCAATTTCACGTTGGTCGCAAATGTCGGACGTTAGTGCATGCTGCGAGCACAATTACGGATGCAAAACTTTGATTTTGGGCTGATTTTTAAGGAAAACAAAATCACCAGACACGGGATTTTCGACGTATTTTTCGCGAGTTGCTAATTTTTTGACAGTCAACGCATAAGCTAGGGGTCGACGGGTTTTGAAAGCCAACGGTGTGGATGGAGCTGTCAGCAATGTGCGTTACAGACGTTACGTCAAGATGCAGTTCCCGTACACTGAAACAAAATCCATTGGAAAAAAAAATACTGTATTGCTGGTTTAAATTAAATACCCTCACCCTAGGGGCATCTCACTCTAAACTTTGTATTTCTATCAATATACCTATAGATACCTGGGGATATTTATAAATACTTAAGAAATACTTAAAAAATAGCGATGGTTTGTTTGCTCGGTTGCCATAGTTTATAGACAAATTTAATTTGTTTGTTTATCGGACGTCTGGATTCAAATCTTATCTGATTTTGTGTACATTTAACATTTATTATATTGTTACCGAACGGTATCAGTTGCGTATAATTTTAAGACGATAGGAAAAGAAACAGTGTTCAGTTTGCTCAGCAAGTTAACGGTCAATTTGTACGCGATAGCCAGTCATCTATACGTTTAGTGATGGGTGACGATTGGACTCCCATAATGTATAGGGCCACGATGAAACAGCGGATAGAGCAAAACGCATAACGAAAGGGAGTTGCTAGGTGGTGGATAAGCTACGATGAAGGGGCGAGAAGGTCAGTGGACAGAGTGGATCTGGTGAAATTTGGGTAGGATTCAGAGACGTGAGGCACGTTGTTAGAGTGCATTTTTGCAAGGTAGTGTGTGAAGAGCGGTGATACTGTGCCTTTCGGAGATCGAGATTTCAACCTCTGGGACAGCTAACGTCTGTGGTCTCCCAAGATCTGGGATCAGTCCACACTACAGCCGCCGATAGCCACTAGGATCGGTAGCTTGACATCGACAGCGGTCGGTTTCTCTATTGCAGCAGCGTAAGTGTTTCACCTCCCGCCCACCATCGGATCAATAAAACCATTAAATTAAAGCCTACATTAACCCTTTCTGTCAAGCTTCTCATAGTTCCGAAAACTCTCCCTAATTCGCCAACGCCCGGAGACCCGGGAGCAAAAGAGGTCTTTGGTGCCCACCCCAACAACTGCCGGCTGGCTTAGACCAGCAGTCAGGGATGTAGACACGTCCCCTTCAGGAACGGCGCAGAAGCTCCCGGTGTCAAAAAATAGTGAGTTTCAATATTAATAGAAATCCAGTCTCAAGAGGAAGCTATTGGAATATTTCGGCTATTGCTCGTTTAAATGTATCGTTCAAAATACAGATCGGGAAAATGACTATCGTGTTATAAGTATAGTTTTGACGGAGGTTTTCACCGAGGTTTTAATCCACTAGGATCTTGAACATGTGAAAATGACTACGGACATTTAAGCTGATGGGAGCTGAATTGGAACTTGTGGCATCCGGAGAGCCGAGTCTCATAGGTTCCGTAGCGTTATGCAGCAGAAATGAACAACATTCCCATGGATTTCCCCCAATACGATGCCCTTCTACTTGAAGCTCATAAACGTCGCCAAGTTGGACAAGTTCAAATCAAAAATAGGTTCAGAACAAAATTTAGAACGATTATTAAAATAGACTGTCACAACATTCAATTCACCTGATATTTTTTCTTACAGACGCTTACTTTGAACATTACCATGTGAATATTATGGTCCTACAGGTTTAGTTTGAAGAAAATCTATTATTTCACCTTACAGAAACCAATAGAGTTGGAACCATTGAGTTGGAAAGCATGCATTAAGTACTCCTCGCAAAAATTAGAGAAAATGTACTCCCCCTTCCCATTCGTCACGTTGTTCCAATACCTAATACATTGCTTGTGACATATTTGTAAATCTCCCTCCTTCTAAGAGCGTGACGTACTTAATGGATGCTTCCTTAGAGGCTTGAACTAGCTTCTAGTGGATTTTACGTCACAGATTATAAAAAAAATGTGGCGATATTGGGGGCATGCTAATTAAATGGGTTAATGAGCTGAACGATTACTTTACAAAAATGCTCCACCCAACAAACAATTTTAGCTGCAGACTAGCTTATACAGGCAAAAATTAGCTGTATAAGCAAATTTTTGGCTGTATAAGCTAATCTGCAGCTAAAATTGTTAGTTGGGCATTTTCCATATTTCATTTTATCGTTTAAAAAAACCATATAGTAATTTTAAAATTATTGTTATTTATTTATTCGGTGGTTCGGTAAAGTATGATTAGTCTGTTAAATTTTTCTTAGTCTTGAGAATAAACAGTTTCATGGTGTTCAGATTTTATGTCATAATACATACAGGGCCTTATTACGGGTGTCACTACACGGTTATAAGGAAGTGATACTCAGAATAAGAGCCGTGATTGCCGTACAAATCAAATGGAAATCACTTCACCGTGATGACAAGTGACAAGTTTTCACCGTGAAATGACATCCGTAATAAGCCCCACAGTCAACAACAACATACATTCTTCCACATATATGGAACACTTCCATATGATGAACGCACTAGACTGACTGTACAGTAATTAAATGTTCTTAAATTGTAGGGGACTGTACACATTTAAAGCTCTTTGGTTCCACAATCGTCTTCTAGGATCCTGATGTTGGAGAAAACCGATCAACAAGACATGGTGTACTTCATTTTCACATTTTAGATCACTGAAAAACATACATTTTGTTATATGCTTTCGTAGGCAGATTTGAAATACTTACCCATTACAATGAATGTACACTTCATTTCAAATAAACTCATTTTATACTCTAAAAATGATCAGATCGCGCGACTAAAATTATCGAACTGATGGAGCAAAAAACAGTAAACACAGCACTAGCAACCGGTCATAAAACAAATGCTACTACGATGAAAATAAAACCTAGAATTAAAATATTTAAAAATACTTAGCGATACTTATGAGATATTAAAAAATATTTAATAAATATTGGAACTAAAGTTTAGAGTGGGATGCCCCTAGCCCTCACCAATAGATTTTTGCAGAAAACAATTTAATTTATTTTAGTATTATTTCTATTAAAATTACTATGCATTTTGAGCAAGCACAGTAGTTTTGCCAGAATAATAGTAAATTTGTTAACATTGATAGTCAACTATACTAAATTCATAGTAGATTTAACGATAATAAGCGTGGAAATGCTGAAAATAAGTGTTTTCTGTAAAATAGTATTCCTAACTATGGTGCTTGTTTCAGTGTACGATTGGTATTGCAGCTAAAAAGTAAATTCTAATGAAGCTGTGGTTGTTTCAATTACTGACAGCAATGAATTAAAATTATTATTTTTTTATTTATGGTTTGAATTTAAAATATTTATATTAGTGATGAGAAATAAGGAAATTTGATGAAAATTTTACTCAGTCTAGGAGTACAATCTTTACTTTTCTTATATTCGGGAATTTGTTCTTTGAGAGTTGATTGGAAATGCTATCTAACATGAAGCTTTAGTGTGATAATTTATTAGCTAGAGAATGATCTTAGAATAGGGTAGGTGGATAGTTCCGTTAGAGTACGGCAGTATGAAAATTGAATAGAAGTTGAAAATGAGCGAAGGGCCATTAATGCGACAGTACACCTGGACTTTGTGTGATTTACGAGTAAGCTAAACTAAAATTTGGGTCGTTCTCATTCGCCGTGTAAGAATAATATCAACACCGCTAGTAATGAGGTATACAATTGCCAATTTATTACATAATCATCTCGAGAAAATATTGTCTGCTTAGAATAGGCATAGCCACGATTAAACTAGGTATTCCACCCCGATTGGTACTACAAAAATCTATCATTCCCCTTTCCAACGGCTTCTTCGACGCTCTTGAAACCGTTCTCCTTCAGCAGTTGATTCAATTCTTGCTTGATCCGCTTCACAACCGGTGGCCCATGGAATATGAACGACGTGTACAATTGAACGGCACTGGCACCGGCCAAGATCTTCTCATAAGCATCCTGTCCGCTGAAGATCCCTCCAACGCCAATAATCGGAATTTTCCCTTCGCTCCACTTGTAGACCTTCGCTATCAGCTGTGTGGTTCTTTGGTTTAGCGGTGCGCCACTAAGACCTCCCAATTGGCCTGCATTGATGCTCTTCAGCGTGGAAGGTCGATCGATCGTCGTATTCGATACTATCACTCCATCGACGGCAAATTCCTTCTGCGTCACAACGGTGACTATTTCCAGAACATCCTCGTCAGCTAAATCGGGAGCAATCTTTACCAGGATTGGACGTTGCTCTTCAGAAGGAAGAGAGCTTCGTGCTTTTCGAACCTCGGTTAACAAAACCTGTAGGGTTGTTTTGTTCTGCATGGATCTCAAACCAGGAGTGTTAGGACTACTGATGTTAATAACCAGGTAGTCTGCTAGGCTGCTAAATTTCTTAATTCCTTGTATGTAATCATTATAAGCATCTGGCGAGTGCTTGTTCCTTCCGAGATTTATTCCCAGTGTTACTCGGTTCTTACTCTCTTCACGAGTTTTCTTCAGTCGCTCGAATACAACGTCATGACCTTCGCTGTTGAATCCGTATCTAAAATAAAAATAATTCCAATTAATATTCACATAAATTCAGTTGCACTCCAGTCAACACAACCTATTAACAATAGCCTTATCCTCGTTCAGTCGAAATACGCGTGGCCTGGAATTGCCCGGTTGCGGGTTCGGCGTGACCGAACCGATTTCCACAAACCCAAAACCTATACTGTGCAGTCCATTGACTGCTTCCCCATGTTTGTCGAATCCGGCAGCAATGCCCACCGGATTACTAACCGTCATGCCAAGCAGTCGGGTACGAAGCGTTTCCGGATCTTGGTAATTCGGCCGCACAAGGTCCATCTTGACACCGAACACCGCCAGCTGGTGAGCCGTTTCCGGTGGGATCAGCCGTACAAAGGGCATGAATACACTTTCGTAGAACTTTTCATTTCCCTTGTAGAGGCATATGGCACTGAATGTTATCGCTCCCAGCGAGGTCACTTTCACCAGCGATCGAAACTTGTTCTGGAATGCGGACGTCGTTTTTATTTGTCTTGCCAATGTTCAGTTGTTGGGTGAATAACTTACCGGTGCTCTTACGCGAATCGGATTCATTGTAATGTTTCGACCTTAAAAATGCAAAATAAATGCATCTAATTTGGTAAAATAATATTCGTTTGATTTCACAGCGTTCAGAGCATGTGTTGTTGTTTACAACAGCTTTGGCTGGCCGACTTGTTATGTAAAACTGCATCGTATACGAATATATTTCGAAACGGTGCATCAATACGCGTTACATACGTTACGATCTATTCAATGCACAAAATGCGCCTTCGATGCCAACATTTCATTAGGACGAAACTGCTTTTGTAAACAATGGCTTCAATCACCGATTTCTCGCAAATAAAAGCAAAATCTAGCAAACTATCCAAACCAGCTGGCAGAGGAAATGTTCACCTCCCTGATGGTGTAGTTGCAAGGGCAAGCTTAAATTTATGTGAGAAATCAACGGCAAAAGAAAATGTTTACAACAGCAGTTTCTCCCTTTTGAAACGTTGATGTAGGTACTAATAATCATGCGTTATGGGTAAAAGCAAAGACATCATATTAAGAAGGCTGGTAACTTTATCAGAATCCATGCGACCAGATACAGTAGCGCAGGTGGAAGCAGCGCATAGAAATATGAGCAAATACGCCAAATAACCGAATCCAACATAGAAACTAAGCGATTGTTTCAGCTTCTGGTGGTGAATAGAGTAACCCTCAAAAGAGTGATGAGGGTGGAAATTTTCACCGTGAAGCATAGGAAGAGGAAAATATTTTCACCTTTCCTGATTAATTTATCCACCGCAGGTGCTTGAAATCATCATCCACGTGGAATATTTTGTTTTCTGTATCGGGTATGCAGTGATCCGGCTGGTGCTTCCATATATTTTTGAAGAGAAAAATTAAGATTTATAAAATTGTTTCAGCGGTTATGATCTTCCGGATTTTTAATGTGTGGTTTCGAATGAAAAAAATACAATTTTAAATTAAATCCATGATATGCGCATGAATTTTGCAATTGACTGGAAACGCTTGGCGGGGGGCGACCCCGGCGTAGTGGTTAACATCCATACCTCTCACGCCAAAGTCACGAGTTCAAATCTCACCCCCGGACAAGTCACGAATGACCCAAGAGTGTTAAAGTGACTATAATAGTAAAAAAAAAAAAAAAAAAAAGGAAACGCTTGGCAATACTTGAATTGATGCCAGTACTCTAAAAAAATTCCACTCATTTTTATTGAAGAATATCCATGTGAAATTCCGCTTGATTTTCATGTGGCCACACATAAACAGAATCCACTTAGATGCCAACATGAAATTTATGTCTCAAATGAATAGTATTCGTGGTCACACATGGCTTTTATGTATATACACATATTAAGTATGTGTCCGACACATGGACACACTTAATCTAGCTCGGTAAAATCCCCAACAGCCGATTACCTCGGCATTTACTTTTGCTGATATATCTGCAAAATATCTGTTTGTTAGCTGATATCTCAGCAAAATGATATTTGTTAGCTGAGTCTCGGTAATTATTTTACTGAATCTCAGCAAAATAAATTGCAGAACTACTCGGCTGTTGGAATCTCGGCGAAAAAATTTAAGTGTGGATATAGTTTTGATCACATTGCAAATAATAGAGGGGGACGACTCTATCTACGATGCAGAAAAGATTGGGGTTTGCTGTGTCTAGCTGCGCGCACGCTGAGTAGATAGAAAGAAGATTGATGACGATTCTGAAGATTTCCTGCTTTTTGGAGGCGAACCAGCCCAAGGCTGAAAGCCTCCTTAATAAAGCTAAATAATAATAATAATAAGATTTCCTGCAAAAGATGATGCGCAATGCAAGTAGATGCGAGAAATGAAAGAAGATTTTTCGAAGATTGATTCGCTAGTGTGAGATTTGTTGATCATCTAGACTGAGATTTAGATGTGGCGCTCCCCTCGCAAAAAAATCATTTGTGGGACACATAAAAAATCTTTGAATTTTCTTAGTGTAGTAATGTTGACGTCGGATGTTGTTACTCGGACTCGTAAATTTCAGTTTGGTATAATGCTGGAACTGCTGGAAAAGTGCAACGGTGCACCTAGCTTGATGGTTACTTGTGGAGCATGCCTTACAGACTTACTGATAAACAAGACTTGAAGAAGAATGTGAGGAGAGGGCAGGGGAGAGGACCAAATTTTGTAGGTACAATTCAACACAGGTACTGCTTGAATTTTGGGTAGAATTTTAAACTTTCTTCATCAATAGTAAATCATTTGTTGCATTATAGATATCTCTTTCATTCTGATGGAAAATGAAAGGAATATCCATAAAGTTCAAAAGGGGAGGTTAGGTACAGTCGTTATCGTCTGTCAATTTGACTGTAACTGATACAGTACTATATAAACCCGAGTATAAACCTTTCCAACTACCTTCAATCGCTGACGAGTGCACGAGCAAAGTCTAAGTAGCGATGAAGCAGTATGAATCAGTTATTGCCTTCATGACGGTGGTAGTTGTGGCTGCTGTAATCGCTTACCCGGAACCAGAACGATCAGAAGCCTTTGTGGACTTAAACACCGCTGTGGACAAAGCAGTCCGTCGACAAACAACTGAATTTGTAGCATTTATTTACGACGCGGCAAAGGAACCGTTACAGGGAGAAACTTTAGAGGTCATTGGAAAGTCGATCGTTGCTTCTTTGCCGGAATCCCTACGCCAAGATGTTGCCAGTGAATTGGGAGATGGAGCCGATGGTGGAACCTTGTCTGAAGGTTTGGAGAAACGCATTCGTCGGCATATGCTTGATTGGTCCCTGCAGTACATTCCGGATGACTTGCGTGGGGATATTGCGAAGGTTTTGGAAGAATTTCACGCTACTGGGCAGGTAATCAGAAACAACGAGCAACTGGCAGTGCGTATTAGTCAATATTTGGCAAGTTTGAAATCTAAAACCCGACGAATCAAGCGTGAATTTTGGAGTGATCTATTCGTAACTATATTGAACGTTTTAGTTGATATTTTGATCGACGTCATTGAGGAATCTTTTGACGAGGAGTAGAACGAAATATCCGCATTATGAATAATATTTATGAGTTACCGCATTGAGTGAGATATGAAAGATTAATAAAAGATTTTATTGCTTAAGAGTCACTTATTGTACAGGTTGAGGTAAACAGCAAAAAAAGTTGTTGAATATTACATCGAAACTGCTGCAACCAGGTCAATCCATCGGTTGTGTAATATCACATTGCACGATGTACATCGATTTTGCGAACAAAATTACATCCATTGATGTAATATTGTAGCTGCTTTTTGCTATTACATCATTATTTCATACATCAGCTTGAATTACGTTGATCGATATTACATTTTTTTTTGCTGTGTAGGACCGGTAGGACAAAATTGAAATTCGTTCAAAAATTGATTTGCAATGACGAAGAATGCGCGTGAGTTTTGATTAATTTTTAATATTGTGTATGTCATACACACAAACAACAAAAATTGTATCAATAAAAATAATGCATTTTTACTTGAAAGTGTCCCTGAATTCCTTGTTTCAACAATGAAAATATTCGAAATAAAAGTCAGTTTTTAAAATGGAAAGTTTTTCTTTCACTTTTGACCCGTGATTTTAAAAGTGCATAGTTTTAAAACAAAAGTTGTACAACTGTCAAAAATACCCCTTCATCGATGTTTTTACTGGCTGCACTGAAATCTCATTTGCCGAATTTTCCGAGTCTGGCTGCTGTGAATATGACATCCAGCTCAGAAGTAGCAACTCGAGTGATTCTTCCCATTCAGCATCTTTTCTTCAAGCCCTACGGAAGCGCTACGCAACCTTTGCCTTCAATGTAAAAGTTGACCTCCTAGCAGCAGGAGTACTTTTTATATCTTTCGTTGCATAACGTTAAATTAATATTGTAAACCAGAATAAAAATAAATAAATAAATAAATAATATTTGAGCATATTATACTCTAAACAATCAAAAGATTGTTTAGAATATAAAGTAATTTTGTTAAAAATTAATTATATCTTAAAAATATTAAGTAATTTTGTTAAAAATCTTCGTTATCAATTTGAAAATATTGTGTTCTTCTATTCAAAATAGCACTTATTGTTTTAATAATATCTCATGTTCAATCCAAAAGTTTGTTTTGAAATAACACGAAGCTGTTTTTATTTCCAACACTGCCAAACTTTTCATTTGACAGTAGTACAATTAATTTTGATAGTTTCAACTTTTAAAAGCAGTGAGCAGGCTACTTTTGATTTGACGGTTGGCTGATTTTCGTATTGAAAGCTTACCGATTTCTACCAAAAAGAACCAACGCAAACTTTTAATTCTACCAACGGATTTTTTAATTTTAGGAATGATTATTTTTTTGTGTAGATTTCAACATTTAATATAGTGTCTATAATAAAGCATGTTTCTTCGGGACCTTCTGGTCTCTATCCCTAATCAAATTGTTATGGTTATTTTGCTTAACGACGTGCTCTGGGTATCATCCAAACAATTTGTGGAATAGTTCAATCATTTGGGTTATCATTCGTTTATGGTATTTTTATTAGGGATGGTATCACCACAGACAAACAGACATAACACTTAGATGAAAATTCTTCAAAAAATATCGTCAAGCGTATTTTGCATGCGCACTAGCACCATCTATCATCCACATTCCCAAGCATTGTTTTGCAACCGGAGTATCCCTCGTTCATGCAAGTTTTTCACTAGTTGCTTTTCCCTTGTTCTGTCAACGCGTCAGCTGTGTTGCATAAAAACAAAACAGATGGAAGTCAGTGATGTCGGTTCTACGAAATTTTTCGTAGATCTATAGAATTGATTGAATTCTGCAGAAATACGGATCCGTACTAGGATCCGTAGGTAAAAATTCACAGAAGCTAAGACTTTTTTTTTAAGGAATTTGTTTTGTTTGTTAATTGTGCTTTTTCTTTTGCTGGAAACAAGTTTTTAAACAAGGTTATGCATGCCTTATTAGTGCCTTTTCTAAATGTAGATGTATCAATGTAACATGATACATAATCAATGATATTCATGGTGAAGTATTAAACATCAATAACTGGTAAAAGTTGATAGAATATTACAGTCATCAACATGATTTGTTCTCGAATTCTGTGTACAAACTGTGTAGAAACTGAATGACTAATGTGCAGCAGTTTTGATGTAATATTCAACAACTTTTTTTTTGTATTCGTCAGATGTGGTATGTGTCTCCAGGCGGATGCCTTGACCACTTATCATTTTCAAGAGCTGACATCTACTAACTAGACGTGAAAAAGAACTGGCATCCCTGACAAGTTAGAAATGTGGTGGCTTGCTCAATGCTTCAGTGGCGCCACCATGACAAATGCAAGCACATTCCCAACTAAAACATTATTTGCGATGAATGTGATTGTGAGTGTTATGTCTGTTTGTCTGTGGTATCACCATAGAGCTAACTCTAGATCAGCTCCCATGATAAACAAATACCATAAACCAACTGTATCCCGGATGGGTAAACTATCCCACAAATGGTTTGGATGATACCCCGAACACGTCGTTAATTTTATGGTTATTTTTATTCTGGTACTATCTTCGGTCCCAAGCTAATCGATTCACCCCTCGAAACATAGGAAAATCCATTAACCCCTTATTTTATCTGTAAAACTTTCATAGCGAATCAAAACAAACAGTGTAGTGCTGGAATAAGGTATTTTACGAGACGTTTCAAGTCAGCTGTTTTTTTTCTGTTTACCTATTTTGATGTTTTTTGACATACCACGACCAAAATCAAAACAAAAACAACAGTCGTAAACAATAACAATGCCTCGAGCGCGTTCGAGTGGCCCGCCAGGAACTGTCATATCACGATAAGCCTTTTTGAAAATTTCTACCTTGCATTCCATGCGACCTTATCTGAAAGCGGAGAATAGTAAACCAAAAAAGTTTGATGACATGTTGCTTTATAATGTTTATGAGTAAGAGTAGGGGAGGAGAGAGATGTAGAATATACTAGAATAAACAAGAACAAATTAAATATCTTTAAATAACACATCAACTTAAAGCTTGGTTGTGTAAACAAACAAAAACAAAAAAAAAAAAGAAGAAAGAGAAGAAAAGAAAAATAAATGCTAATGATGAATTATTATCACGATAAGCCTTTTTGAGAACTTCTACCTTGCATTCCATGCGACCTTATCTGAAAGCGGAGAATACCTATTCTGCCTAAAGAGGGGAAATTAGAAAGCTCCCTGATTGGTGATTAGCAAATAGAGGCGAAATTAGATGGGGTATAAATACGAGGTACCTGTGATCGCTAAGCTCATTCTTGTGACACGTTTTCGTGATGACGCAGCAAGCAGCAGTAACAACAACAGTATCAGCAAGGATGGAAGCAGCAGCAGAAGCAGAACAACGGCAGCGGACCGCTCTTGCCAGTGCGATTGACCGCATGCATCAGCGAGGGCCGAAGAGAATTCCGACCCTCATTTCAGCTGACGAGCAGCAACCCGGCAGATTCGTGAAGCCGTTACCCCCGGTTCACGACAAAGACGTCACGTAAAATAGCTTATTTATACTAGAATGGAGTACGTTAGTCGATTTGCTTGGGACCAATAGGCTAGTCAAGTAGTGAGCCAATTTGAAATCGTTAGTTTCGTATTGATTTTTCACGGCCAATCATACCAACTCAGCGACTGAGAATAATTGACTCAGAGAATCTTCTTTCCATACGAAATTTACTCAGATTTGGAAGACACTGCATAGTGACTCATAAGCTAATTGCAGTTTCTTCCAAATCTGAGTAATCTTCGTATGAAAAGAAAATTATCTGAGTCAATTATTCTCAGTCGCTGAGTTGGTATGGCCGTGTTGGTATTGGCCGTGTTGGTATCACCATCTACATACCCACCATGCCGCTAGTGTACGTGCATTAAACGCGAGATTAAACATCACTAATCTCTATAAGCGCCCATTACATATGTCAATATATTGACAAACATCGTATTGTCAATTTTCCTTACAATATAATCAATATATAAATATTGACAACATTAATGACAATACACTAAAGCGTTTGTTACTCAGACAAAAAATTGACATACTGACAATATTATTGAAAGATAATATTGATGACGATGGTTTGATGACGAGTATTGTTGAAAACTGATTTTCATTTCACTTTCTCAAAATTCTTCCCCCACCCAAGAGGAGGGAGAACGTACGTCATTTAAACCGACTGACTCACAATGCACCTTCACGCATGCAGTGTTGGCATTTTGTTTAAATCTTCGTGTGTGATATAAAATGGATATCAAACTAAATAAAAAAAGTTTCATTTTACAGTCGCCAATCACTACCCAGGCTTCGTCTATATCGATGTTCATTTTCTACAAAATCACAAGCATAATCATGTAATTTTGTTTTTTTTACTTTAAAATAAAATTAATACTATCTGTGTTTCACATGTAACGCAAATTCAATAATATATGCAAGTTTTTCCTTTAGGAATGTTTACCAAAACATCAGCATAATAGTTTATGTATGGGAAACTGCATACCATGAACGTGGGTTATTCAACACGAGTGGTAATTCCACGCAGTCGACAATCGATTTGATTCAATTCCATTAATTTGTTATCATGTTGTCCTGTGTATTTTCTGTGTCCTGTCAAAAAATTACAACATTTGATATTGGCGTTGACGGAACCGTCGAGAAATCATATCTTCTAACAAACATTGACAGTTTCTTATTAGAACTTTCAGTGGAGTGAAAGGATAGTACCAACTAGAAATGCTCAGAGGGTGTGATAGGCGGAGAAAACAAAATACAATACGGCAGCAAGGATTTGTTCCTTAATTATCTTGCAACCCTTGCTAGAAGCTAGCATTTCAAATTACTTTTATTTTTGATTCGAGTTACATGCAAAATAATAATTGATTGCATCGCAATATTTTGCACATTTCTTGGTGCCGTTCATTAACCAACGAAGATCATTTTGTATTGTTTTTGGTTCCAAAACCTAGTTGAATTTGAGAAGCACACAAAACATAAAGGGGATTGAATTTCTGTTCGATTGCAATACTTTCAAATTTATTCTAGAAAGAATAAGAAATCCTCGGAAAAATTCTAATGGGAATGTTCGATTGGCTCAGATTTTGACAGTTTATTTGGCTCAAAACATTCTCTCCGCCCATCTCTTCCTCTGAGTATTTCTAGTACCAACCAATTCAACAATTTTGAAATTTATTACGAAATTGTACGGACCTATTTAAAACCGTTCAATGATAATGTGTCGATTTTATTGTTTTCTTACGAGTGATGGTAATTTGAAATTTTACCGACTTTTTCAGTAGTACAAAAACCGGGTAAAATTTTACCGACTCAGGTTATCCGAATACAGTGTGTAGTTAGTATTTTCCACACTCAAAAAATAAATCACATTTCCAATGGAAAATATCCATTAGAATTTCACTTAACTTTCATGTGATCTCATAATTGGGAATCGCATCACAAAACCACATGAACCTTATGTGTCCAATGAAGTTTATGTGATTTGTCATATACAATTCATGTGATCGTATGAACGTTATTTGAATTTCAGATAAAAATCATTAATTTTGTTATTGGAAAAATATCATGTGCGTTCCCAATGGAAACTATATGAAAACTTTTTCAGTGCATAGGTCCAGTAAGGACGTTTCTCTTTTGACCCGCTGATCCATGTTTCTTGTGTGGGGAAATTAAGAAAGTAATATTGACTTTAATACATTGAGGTTAAAAGGCTTCAAACGTATTGCCATTGATGTTGTCAATATTCGTATATTGATGATATTGATAGAATTGACTGTTTTTTTTTGTCAATATATTCTGAGTATTGACAAAGTGAAATGAAAATCAGCTTTTCGTCAATACTTGTCATCAATCATCATCATCAATATCACCTTTTCAATAATATTGTCAGTATGTCAATTTATTGTCAATATATTGACATGTGTAATGGACGCTATAAATATAATTCCAATATTTTGACCCCTCAGTGTGTGGACAATTTTAGCACATATGCGTTACACTCCGTTACAATTCAACTGCCAGTCTGTATCATATCGTCTCACATCTCGTACTACGTGATCGGGCTTCCCTTTCACTTTTCTGCGTGCATGCGAGCTCATTCGGACAAAAGATCACTCTCAACACGGATCGAAAATAAAAAACAGAAAACAAGACTCGCTCGCGACGGTGGAAAAAATTCTTATCATTCCTTCCTCTGTTGTCTGTTGTTCAGGGCACTTATTACTCGCGGCGGGCGATGTCGGCCGTGTCGTGCGTATGAAAACTTTAAATTTCGTGTATTTTCGTGCGAGAAACCTGGTGAAAATAGTGCAAAAAGTGGCTTTAGCCCGTGGGTGACCTTGTGCGTGTTGACTGAAGGCGGAACTTGGACGGGAAGTAGCTGAAAATTCGATTGAAGGAATCGTGTGCTTGTTTTTTTTTTAGCTTACGTTCGCATTCTCGCCTTCCTCGCGTTTTGAAGGTGACTGTACGAAGACGGTGGCGAATGAGCGACTAAAGAGGAGAAGAAAAAAATAAACTTGATTGTGAGGGAGGCTGGAGAAGACGGATCTCTTGGTTTGTTTACCTTTCGAGGGCCTTTTCTTTGTTGATGGAGTAGAGTAGTTCCTTTCTGGAAGAAAACGGAACACAGTGCAGTGCGTTAGCGATCAATTGATCGCCTCGGAAAGGGCAAGGTAAACGCCGTGGCAAAAAGACCTTTGTGTGTTGTGACAATTCCGGCAGGCAGCAAGGGCGTCGTCACCATGATGGAGGAAGCAGATGATGGCGACAGCTTCGCGATCCTTGGGGGAGATAAGGTAATTTGGATTCCGGGTGTTTATGTGGGTATATATGTTCTGCGATCTGGGTGTTAGTAGGTGCGGGTAACCTTGAAGACAAAAGTGGTCCATTTCCGGTCCCGGTTACCAGTACATGCAGCAGTACTCAAGGTAGTTGCTTCCTTTGCTACGTAATTTAATAACCATCGGACTAGCTCTAATGGTATTCATTTTGTTTCAAGGTGCTGAACTAACGTGGCGCGGCTTACTTCCATTCAAGAATCAAGAGGTAGCAAAAAATAGTAGCAAACGGAAAGGAATAACAGCCACATTATGAGGCAATTCATCGCATATCAATGAGTTGGCTCTATTTTGGATTATGGATTAATTTCATTTACTTCAGGCAAACGAGTGGAAGATTTGTAAAAATAGAAGTATTATCTCAGCAAAATTCTGCAACAGTCAGCTCTCGGGTGGTGCTCTTATTTTGTGTTGGTGCCATTTCCATCAAAGCACGAGCACGAGCCCCCTTCTGCGACGGACTTGTTGTTATTGTGCCTTGCGTGTCGCGTCGATTACATTTGAATAGCGATAATCACATCTGGTTATACATATTTGCTGTGCGTTTGTACCCCTCCGAAATCAGACTGTATGCGTATTATAAGGGTAAACATTGTATCATATTGGATTCAATTCCGCAACAACTAGGATCCTTGAAATGGGGTCTTTGCATTCCGGACGTGCTAGTAAATGCGATTGACTGAGAGGAAGCGTTAATTATTACCATTTTCACACACATTTGCACGTTGAAAACAAAGCGTTTATAATATTTTCCGAGTCGAGCAACAATATTTGCTCCCAAATTCGTTTGTTCAAGCTAGTACAAGTGTTGCCAAAGCGTCACGTACACCAGGCAAGAAATGAAGCGGCTATCTTATCTTGATTGTAATAAAAAGTTCACTGGGTTCTTGTGTTCCTTTTAACCGAGAAGGTGAAATTTCGTTCAATATTGGGATTCCCTGTCTATTCAAACCAGCTGTTGTGGTGTGGAATGAACAGGAAAGAGCTGGAAATCAGTCACTGTGAGGTAGATGATTTTTTCCCGAACGGTACTTATAGAACCTAATCCGACCATAAGTACAAAATAAGACTCTAGAAAAGGGTCCAAAATGAGACATCACTTCTTGAGAATGGGTAACAGATAATGTTCATGTCGGTTGTTGCTAATTACTATCCGTCTCCGATCATACGCTTCCCATCGTATGGATTTTACTCAAATATGGGTAGTTTTGAAGTTGTTATTCACGTGGCTTTCGATGTCTGTGCCATTTTTGCATTAGTATAAATGTGTGGCAAGTACAATCAAACTATATGCAAAGAAGTCGAGAAATTTTCCAACCCGTTAAATTCCTAAGGCAGACCGGGAATCGAACCAAGCCACCTCCAGCATGGTCTTGCTTTGTAGCTGCGCCTGTACCGACTGAACTAAGGGAGGCCGCATGAGAAATTTTATGGTGAATTGTAAAGAAGATTGTAAAGAAGATTCCAAATAAGCTAAAGCCTGGTTGAAAGTAAATCTGGACACAGTTTTCAAAGTTCCATATCGTAATTGAAGTAATTGAAGACAAAAACTATAGACATTTTCCTTATTAGAGGGTTGTATAGATTTTTCTCCTTTACTTTACTTAAATCTTTGTTTTTTTTTTATTTAGGTAGGTTCTGATTCTACACATTGTAGTTTTATTTTTATAACTGTGATCTTGACATTCATACCTAGATGAGTACTTAAGGGGGTTAGATTTTGATAAGTCTTTAGTAGGAATGACACTGATGAAGATTGCACATTGTAGTCGAAATACGGATCTGTCATGGATACCAAAATTAGTTAAGTGGAATTAAATGGAAGATAACCTGCTTAATATAGACATCATTTGGCTTATTGCATTCTCAAAGCGTATCGCAGAAAGCGGCGTTGAATGGACTCGACTCTCCATTGTTGTAGTTTGGACTCCAAATCACAGAACAATATTCTAGAATGGAACGTACCCAGCGAGCAATGCAATGACTTGTCGGAGAAATTCTTAGCTGTTCTGAAGATAAAGCCCAATGTCCTTGACGACTTGTCTACGACGTACGAGATGTGTTGCTTATATGTAAGTTGAGAGTCCAGGATGACACCTAGATCTTTTACGTTCCATATGGTGTCCCGGAGAGCATTAGTGGAAAATAACTGGTTCTTTCTTTCGAGTAAAAGTGATCACTGAACACTTCGTAGGATTCACCGTCATTCGGTTCAAATGGCACCAGCTGCTTCAAACTGACGTTGGAGGAATTGACAATCATGTATCGAGCAGATCCGTGAGTAGATTTTGAGATCGTCTGCATACGATAGTCGTAGACCTTCGATAACTAAATTCACGTTATTGAAGTAAGAACATTAACGATCCCAGATGACTTCCTTGAGATATTCCTGCCGTAGTTAAATTATCGGACTAGCAGTCATCATAGGTTACCGCCAACTGACGATCGGCGATGAGATTATGAGTGAAACCATCTCAAGAGATTTCCGTTCACCCCGAGTCTACCAATTTGACCATCGCGATGGCGTGATTTATCTTATAGAAGGCAGCAGACAAGTCAGTTTAGATGACGTCTGTTTGGGACCTTTGAACCATACTTTGCGTGATGTACGATGTCAGACACAGAAGATTCGTGGTATTAGATCGACCGGAAATGAAGCCAGAGGCTCTATGGTTACTAACTCGAATAGCTTCGAAATCGTGCACAACGATGTAATTCCACGATAATTATCCACATCTCGTTTACTACCCTTTTATATACAGGGAACATTATCCCAAATTTCCAATTTGATGGAAAAATGCCACACGAGATGGACAATCGGAACAGATGTTGTAGCGGTTGTAACAGTATGTTAGCGATATTCTTCTTCAGAAAGACTGAAGTGATATAATTTAGTATTTAGCCGGTGATAGCGAGAGCTTAAAAAAATACGTCTAGCTTAACCAAAGTAAGAGGTTGTATACAAGAATCGAACGTAGATTTGACGGAGTATTACGAAAGGTAGTTTTGATGTTACAGCAAAAGTATAGTAAATATTAAATAGATTTCTTAACTCGTTATCAGTGAAAAAGTTCGATAGGTTGAAATTCGGAAGCAGTTTGCAGGGCTGATAGCGGGTCACTTTTTAGTGACTTTGTCACTTTTTTTAAGGTGGTCACTTCAAAGTCTCTATTTTCGTCAAAAAGTCACTAAAGTCACTTTTTTTTTTAAAGCGAAGGAGGCGCTCAATAAAGAACGCAAAATATTTTTCTTGAAAAAAAAATGTTTATTTAACCATAAAATCATTTTCAGTGCACCTATGTATAGCACTCAGCTCTGTTTAGGAATATCGGTCAATTCTTTTTCGCTTTGACAGGTTAAATATTGACTGAAGTTCACTTCTATTCGGGTCTACGAAATATTGGCGTTGACGGCACCGTCGAAAAATTTGCTCTTCCAGCAAATTTAGACAGTTTCTTATGGGAATTTTCGGTGGAGTGAAAGGATAGTACAAAGTCCGCCATGTTTCACGCACAGTCTGACGTTTGCTTATGGATTTTCTCATAGGAGTAAAGAGCTACAGAGTCGCCGTCAACGCCAATGGCGCACAGGTTGATAGATCGTTAAGTGGACCCTACACGATTACTTTTATTGACAATAATCGTATTGTCAATACATTCTATATTGACGTCAATATATCGAGATTGACAATATTTCTGAATTCACATCATCAATATTATTGTCAATAATTCCCCTTTGCGTCAATATATTGATGCGTGTGGGGTTTGCTTTATGGGGATTTTCTGTGGAGTGAATTAATACGAATGATTCACATTCACACAAGGAGTAAAGAGTTCTAGCATATGAAGATTCTCTTAGATGAAGATGAGTGAGATTAATGTTATTCTTACTCTTTCTGGCGAAAAATTCGCCCAGACATACCGCCCAACAATGAGGTGTCCGCTTTCTTTTATTCGCAAGTTGGCAGATCTCAGGTTGGCATTTTCTATGCTGTAATTTGTGAGTCCAAGTGCTAAAATTTGTGATTTGTGATTGAATAAATGATGTTGTAATTATTGTATGCCATTAGTGAGTCGAGGTAAGTTAATAAAATAAAATTTCGTAGTGAAAACAACGACAAGAGAAATTTCATACACAGCAAAAAAAGTTGTTGAATATTACATCGAAACTGCTGCAACCAGGTCAATCCATCGGTTGTGTAATATCACATTGTACGATGTACATCGATTTTGCGAACAAAATTACATCCATTGATGTAATATTGTATCTGCGTTTTGCTATTACATCATTATTTCATATATCAGCTTGAATTACGTTGATCGATATTACATTTTTTTTGCTGTGTAAAACATAACCCCACCTAGTGCGTTTTTTTATTGTGCATTTCTCACCCAACTAAACTACTTTTTCGGTAGCTTTCCAAATGGCGGAAATGGTCGTAAAACTGCGCTTTTGCATTGCATCGGCTTGAGGTGTTCGGCGCACTTTTTCCTTGCCTCGTAAGGAATACGCTAAAGTGACAAGACGTCCCGGATTCGCCTTCCTGTCCCGCATTACCAAATGTTCTGCAAAACGTCCCACATTATCAAGTGTCCCGGAAATTGCCTAGCGTTCGAAATGTTGCTTTTGGTTTTTCGTTAGTGTATTTTTGGTTGTTTTCGATTCCATCATTTCTACGGGCTTCTTCAACGTAGTCCTAAATCCTGGTTTCGGTTTATTTAGAACTATAAAAAAAACCACAACACCGGTGTTGTAAATTTTGGTTTATGCTAGATATATTGTGCATTATTTTGAACCTGGTATATGCTGGAAAATCCTTTGAAGTACTTGAAGGTACTATGACGTTTTGAGAACTTCTCTAAAATGCTGGGATATTCTTGTGAGATTTTTCGTATTCTTCGGGAGCTTCTTTTGATTTTTAGCAGCTTTGGAGAAGCTTGGTGATCTTATATTAAGTATTTGGACTAATTGAACTAGAACTTCAATCCGAAAAACAAAATTGATGTGCAAGGAAACTATCTGAAGTTCTGGGAAATAATTTAAAGTTCTATGAACTTTTCCTGAATTCTCACATTTTCTAAAGGAGCATTCTTCTAGCGTAGCATTTTTTAATAATTCAAGACCCCCTACCCCTTCGTCCTTAAAATCAATAAACTTCTGACATACTCTGCCAAGTTCCTCAAACTTCCTTGATGTTCTGCGATATTGAATGAAAAACTATAACCCTCTCTTTAGTTAGTTTGGTCTTGAAATATTTTGTTCTTTGGAATTCTTTGAGATTCAGGGAACTTTTTTATATGCTTTGAACATTATTGAAATTATAAAAAAATTCCAAAGGATTAAAAAAAAAGTTTAGACTTCTTCGAAATGCTGGCAGATTCTAAAAGTTGTTTAATTTTTTAAGCAAAATCTGTAGAAAATCATTTTCGATTACGAAAGGATTCCAGGCCATCGATCAACATGCGAGGTCCGCAAAACATAGAGATGCATGGATCGCTCAACACGGTGCTAACCAAATGTATCTAACCGTAGAGCAAGAAGCGGGGTCCTCTGGAATAGTTCCGAACAAAAACTTCAATTATTCAGCGAGAAGCATAAGATAAGGTTGAATCACATTAAATTCAACCCAGAAATAGACATTTATTTTACATTTTTTTTTTGCGAAAAATGTTAATTAAAACAAGTGGTTCACTATGGGATGCTGAAAGCTTTAGGGATTTAATTTGGAACATCTGACTATGTGTTAGATTTTGCTGTGCTTCCGTAATTGGTAATTTTCCGTTTGATTTAATCAATATTTTTCATAAAATAGATACCGAAGAGTTGTGAAAGGAAATGGATTTTACCGGATAATCGCTCCAGTTACCAATTACAATAATACCAATAGTGCACTAAACGAACCGGTCAAATTTAATAAGAGGCGTAATGCATTAGGAGATGCCATTAGATAACGAATAGTATTGCGAACTCAAAGCTGACAAAAACTCATATGGGACTGATGTGCAGCCCTGCCTGTAAGAAAACTGACAACATATAAGTGCTTGTATACAATACCAACCCAGGGTCACAGTCTCGCCATTCAACGCTCAAAGCTTGAGGATATTTGTTCAAATGAAATACTATATGGTTGCGCATGAAAGCTAGTAGAATTGCCAGTCTTCTTGGTACGTTGTGTTCCATCGAACAGCTGAAATTTAGATGTGTTTTTTACTGCAGATGAAGACGGATTATATAGGTTGTTGTATCATAAAACACGCAAAAAACCATACAATAGCGATTGTTTTTATTAACGATAATTATAATGAATTTTCATAGCATAATGTTTAAAATGTAACACACATTTTGGGCAACAATTATGAATTGGAACAGGTTTACTGAAAAAAGGATTTATCTTGAAAATTGAACAAAATGAAAGAGTAGCCAGCAGCAGGCTAGTGTAAAAATCAATCACTCATGTCTGTTTACAACAGATACCGATCATACAAGAACAAATACTACTAATAATGACAAAATGCTTAAAACCTTCTTATACATTTTTAAATTGGATCTCAATAAGTTCTACTTGGGTCTTCTTTTTTAATCACTTTTTGTTCCATAAAAGTCACTTAATGGTCACTTTTTTACTCATTTTAGTCACTTAATGGTCCCTTTTTTACTCATTTTAGTCACTAAAATCACTATTTTTGGGTATATTTGGTGCTATCAGCCCTGAGTTTGAGAGTTCTGTTTTGAGGTCGGCAATCGGTGATAATTTTAATTATCATAGCGACAGTTACACATTACATTACATTTTTAATAGAGACCTTTTGAAAATTGATAGTCTAAATTTTAACAGATTTTAAGAAAAAAAAAACCTTTCGATTGGTGTACCAGGAATTAAAATCCATCATCTCTGGATCAAAATCAGACCACTTTCATGCCGCGACCGACTTTGGTTTTTGAAATTGCACCCCCGATGTTGGAACTGAGATCCGATTAATGACCTTGACAAGTCTCGCGTCACTTTTCAAATAGACCAATCTACATTGATCGATTCTCTTCATCAACTATCTCTTTCGTTCATTCATATTTCGGGTTAATTTTTCTACATAATCTATTAACAGAAACTATTATTAAGCGTATTAGACGATAATAACAGCTGAACATGTTTTTGGAGCCGAGTTATTAACGAAACAGAGAGTCGATGAAGAGAATCGATCAATGTAGATTGGTTTATTATTTGAAAGGTAACGCGAAAAGTGCTTCAGAAAATACTCTTTAACAAATTTATGGCGGTCCTGAAAAGGCCCGTTTTGTCGTGATGGTTGAGTAATAAGGGGTTCAACGCAGATGTATGTTGTTTGGAACAGTGATGCGCTTGGCAGATATGGCCCACAGCGCCTCAGGACGAGCAACTGAAATCCGATCAGTAGCGGTGCAACTTCTTCCTCCTTCTTCGGCGAATGGACCGCTCAGTGGGCTGCAGCTCGCGCTTGCTGCTTGCGCCTTTCGTCGTGTACTGGAGAACAATCTACACACTTAGATTTTTTCGCCGAGATGGGCACCACCGAGCAGGTCGGCATATTATTTTGCTGGATCTCAGTGATAAACTTGCCGAGATTCAGCTAACAAACATATTTTTTGCTGAATTTCCAGCAAAATAAAATGCCGAGCTGCTCGGTGGTGCCCATCTCGGCAAAAAATCTAAGTGTGTACAACGCAAAGCACTGCTGCTGCTGCTGATGATGATGACCACTGGACACCACCACTCACCACACGCAGTGATTGAATAAACACCGTTCGGTGCGACCAGAGTGAATTCGATTTTTAAATCTTTAAATCGCTTTTCGCAGTCAATGGGTGAAAATTTTCATTATTATAGCAACAGTTGCACATTCGTGCAATTGTCAATAGCGTCCTTTTGAAAATTAATAAAATGTTCATTTTAACAGATTCGTAGATGACATTCCAGTCGATTAGCTTGTTTAGAATTAATATCCATCCGCTATGGACAGAGTTATAACTGTTCAAAACCTGACCAGTTTTCGTAACGCGGTTGATTTTGGTTTTTTGAAATTGCAATATGTTGCCGATAGACGTAATCCTACATAAAAAAAAAACACGTCATCTTTAGTCAAAGTACTTCTGATCGGTTTATTTTACAACACTTTACTCGAGTAGAGACCCGAGCTTTACGTTCTCTTACTCTCTAGACTCTCATACAGTCGAAGGTAACTGTCTGTTTTGCCTCACTACAAAACATCGAAATGGCATTGCCTACTACTGCACCGTTACACCATCCGGTCCAGGGTTGAAAGAAGGCTTTAGTTTTAGTGCGGTAGTCGTTATCACTTCGGCACATTCGACAACAATTCCAACCATAGCTTGACCGGCAAGTGAAACGTTGCTTGCTGCTAGGGCCACGTCTTCGTTGGTTAAGCTTTTGTCAGAGAAGACACTTGCAACATTTTTGGAAAACAAGCGGCAGACCTCCTGTGAAGTGGAAGCGACTTCGCCGTTCAATATCATGGATGAAGATAGACCGCACTCTCTGCGCTGCTCCTTCTCGTACTTCCAGAAAGACTTCGGGTGCGACTTGAATTTTCTTTGAATCTCTCGCAGATAATGCAAGTAGCATCGACGGCTGGCTCGCTTGAACTGATAATTGAGCTTAACGTTTTGTCATTTGCCGTCTGTTCTCAACCAAGTTTGCGAGTGTATTCTCGGATGAGAACCTACCTGACGAGCACGTTTCTCCAGCAGCCAGTAATGTTCCAATGTCTGGTCAATTTTTGGTTCGCTATGATAACTAGGGCGGCTTCGCAACTGAAGTCTTCATTTAAGCCTGGACCTGACGGAGTTCCTTCCGTCTTTCTCAAGCAACACATTGACAGCCTGGTGGCTCCTCTCTGCCTTCTGTTCGAAATGTCCCTCTCCAGTGGGGTATTTTCTTCCTGCTGGAAATCAGCTGAGATGTTTCCAGTGCATAAGAAGGGATGCAAAAGAAACATCGACAACTATCGCGGCATCACATCGTTGTGTGCCATATCTAAACTGTTCGAGTTGGTCGTTATGGAACCATTAGACTCTCGCTCAAGCAGCACTTGAGCGAAGACCAGCATGGTTTCATGGCAGGGCGGTCGACTACTTCCAACCTTCTGTGTCTCACTTCGTACATTACGGAGAGTATAACAGAGACCATATGCAAACAGATGTCATCTACACTGAACTATCAGCCGTCTTCGACAAGTTGAACCATCCTATAGCGATCGCCAAACTGGATACACGGAGATGAAAAACTACCCAAAATTAAGTACTTTTCCCTCAATTCCGGGGTTCACCCCAATAACCCAAATTTGAGTATATCGCATATAGTAGTTTCCATTTAACACCAGCAAAAAAATTTACCTACTCTTAAGTATATTCTACTCAAAATTATGTTTAATTCACGTAAATTTGAGAATATACATTTTACTTAAAAGTAATTTATTGGGCTGACCTATATCGTTGGGTCGAATATCTTGTTCCTTTTTTGACAACAATAAACGAGTGCAAGTGAGAGGCTGAAGTCAATATTAAGTAAATAGAACTCAAATTTTGGGTAGTATTTTTTCTCCGTGTAGGCTCGGTATAAACGGCAGTTTCCTACGATGGTTCGCATGCTATCTATCTGATCGTCAGTTGGAAATTGCAATCGACGACTGCCGATCTCCTTCGTTCCCTGCCACTTCGGGTATTCCGCAAGGTAGCCACCTTTCTTGTGTATTTCAACGACGTCAACTTCGTCCTCGACGGTCCACGACTGTCGTTCGCAGACGACATGAAAATCTACCTCCGAATCCGAGCCATCGCTGACTGCCACCTTCTCCAACTCTAACTCAACGCTTTTGCTAATTGGTGCCAACTGAACCGCATGGTTGTAAATCCAACAAAATGTTCAGTAATCACGTTCTCACGGAAGAAACATCCAATTACATTCAGTTATATCCTAGAAGGCGTTGACGTACATCGTGTGAATCACCATTAAGGATCTAGGAGTCATCTTAGATTGTCAACTCACATACAGCCAGCATATCTCGTACGTGATCGACAAGGCATCCAGAACGCTCGGCTTCATTTTCAGGATAGTTAAAAGTTTCACGGACAGCTACTGTTTGAAGTCGCTTTACTTCTCCCTCGTCCGGTCGGTGTTATAGACTACTGCTGCCCTGTATGGAATCCAAATTACCAAAACAGTGTACAAAGAGTAGAGTCTATTCAACGACGATTCATCTGATTTGCCCTACGACGTTTGCTTTGGAGGGATCCTCATCGCCTTCCAAGCTTCGAAAGTCGGTGCCAGTTAATTCTCCTGGATCCTTTGTGGAGTCGAAGAGATACGACAAGGGCCCTGTTTGTGGCAGACATTCTACAGGGCAGAATCGATTGTCCTTCTATTCTACAACAAATCGACGCTAAAGTTCAACCACGAGCACTCCATAACAACGCAATGCTAAGGATAACTTTTCGTCGTACAAACTATTGTTCGTATGGTGCTATCAATGGGCTACAAAGGGTTTTCAATCGTGTTGCTTCCTTATTTGGTTTTCACTTGGCACGCGAGACGCTGCGTCAGAGATTCCGTGATGTATTTTTCATTAGAATTAGGAATTAAGTTGGACTTCACGACCTATGCAGCTGGTTTATCTAGACTATATTGTATTTCCTAGTATTGCTCAATCCATCATTGGGACTAAACCCAGTCTGTTGATGTAGAATCAAATAAACAAATAAACGTAGTGACGTTTCAGCGACATCCGCGTTGAGGAAGGCTCTTTTGATCGATTTCAGCTTTTTCAATAATTCGCTCGTCTGCCAACAAGGGAGGTTCGATGCAATCTGGTGAATGCTCTTAGGCCTTAGGGACGTACCCGCTTGAGCAGCGGTTTCGACGTTATCAGAATCAAGTATGTTTTCCCAATCAATGCTTGACAGCATATCGGCAATGCTACGATGATCGGCTTTCCGAAAATTGTAAGAAACCGTAGTGGAGATGACTTCGAAATCCCGAATGTGATTGTTTTCAACAGTAATAACCAAAGGAGGATGATGAGCAACTTCCTTTACGAGTGGAAAAGGAGCCGACGAGATCAATGGAGCCGTATCATGAGCGCCTTCGAAACAAAGGTTTAGGCTAAGATTGTTCTCGCTAACCACGGAATTGATTTGAGATAACGTCGCTGCGCTATAGCTGTCGAGAAGGCTAATTGAAAGGCTAGAATGAAAAGCAGAACCTGCAGGGTCCGGAAAGAGAAAGCTGCGAAACACCGGCAAGATTAAAGTAGCCCAGAACAATAATCTCATCAATAGGTGATGCACAATCCATTATGGTGAAAACGGATCGACAATGAGTTTCGATAAGTTCAATGTCGCAATCGGTCATCGCACCCGACCACACATAAGTACAGTGTGCGATCGCTCAACTTGACAGCGACCCATGCCTGTTCAACGCAGTTCCACATGTCGTGCTCTATGGCTCTCGTTTTCATCTCGGACCGAACAGCAATCAGAACACCGCCACCAGTGGACTTGACTACTGTTCGGATTTCGATCGCAGCGAAATACCTCGTATTCACATCCGAACGCCTGGCTGGAAAGCGTTCAGGAATCTAGTTATGTCTCGGTTAATATTATTTCATCGTAGCAACGGTCCGATACAGGAATGAACGTCAGAGTTCATTCATCTTTTAGTAGTATATGGTGATCACCGACAAACCGACATGAAACTTAAACTTAACTCTTGATCGAGAATCCATAACGACCGATTGAAATGTGCAGCGATCCCATCTGTCAAAACCATAGAAATGTGTTTATCTAGATAAAAATAATTTGTCCGAAATAGATTAGACACGAACCAACTAATAAATTTTGTACGCGTGTTCGTGGCTAGGCTACACAATTTTCGCGAACACGGCGGCAGATGTCAGTTTTGTGCTTTGATCAAAAATTTCTTTGTAATTTGTATGATCATTCATGTCGGTTTGTCGGTGTGGTGATATCCTGTTTTCGGCGTATATCCGTGCTAGGCGATGTCCTTGGAAATCACGGGCGACAGGTAGCAAACGGGTTGGAAGACCCCCTCTGCGCAACCGAGCGCAGGTCCGGAAGGTCTGTGGTGAGCGGAGGCGGCAGATGGCCAGGACTGTGTCATTCTTGGGATTTGTTTGTTTGTTGTTGGCTCTTCTGTACAATATTTTGTGAGAGTCGATATCGTATCTGTTGGATGGAGGAACCGAGCGCGATACAGGTCGCGTAGGCAGAAGAGTGATTATCGACGGAGACATGTTGGAGGTGGTAGATGAATGTGTGTACCTCGGGACATTAGTGAAGTCGGATAACAACTGCAGTAGAGAAATTTTGAGAAGCATACGGCACAAGACCTTGAGGTCTGGTAAACTTCACCCCCGTACTAAAAATGGACCATGCAAAAGATGCTGATTAGAAAGCAACACGAGAGGTAGACAATGCTTGAGGAGGACCTGCAAGCACTGGGAGTTTTCGAAGCTACGTGTTCTTAGGACCATCTTTGGTGGGGTATATGAAAACGGTGTATGGAGGAGAAGGATGAATTACGAGCTGGCGCAACTTTATGGTGAACCCAGTATCCAGAAAGGTGCTAAATACCTGGAAGGGTATAGGCGAACAACAATTGCTTAAAAAATTTGCTCTTGAATTATCGGTTGAAATTGAACTGCGGTGCAAATTTACCTATTTACCATGCCTGAACAGAACAAAGCTTCTCCAGAACAATTTTGGTTTTGGTGCGTACGTCACACGGCAGTACGATGCGCCCTGGTTGAGAAAGTATACCGATTCTTCCGTACTGTGGTTGGTACCGAAGTCATTTCCTTATGTTCCGACAAGCTCCTGACACTCTGGGTTCGCGAGAGCTCATCACACAATGAGAAACTGGAATTAGCGGCCTTACAAAGATACTTAGGATTAGAGAGGGTCTAGTATACTAGACCCTCTCTACTTGGGATCATCCCCACCAACAACTTTAGGACGGAGACATCTGTGAATAATGGAGGTTAGCCGGCGCCGGTGGTGTAGTGGTAAGCGTGACTGCGTTCTCACCCCAATGGGTCTGGGTTCTATCCCAGTCGATGTCGGTGGGATTTTTCTGAGGCATAAAAATCTCTGGTCACGTCTTCCTTCGGAAGGGAAGTAAAGCCGTTGGTCCCGGCCCATGTGTGTTTGATTGAATGGGTGCGATATCCTACGCAGGTGTGGAAGCTGCCTTCCTGCACATTCGATTACCGTCAATGGATGGCAATCGATGTCCGTCGGTGATTGGCGTTGACGGCGACTCTGTAGCTCTTTACTCCTATGAGAAAATCCATAAGCAAACGTCAGACTGTGCGTGAAACATGGTGGGCTATGTACTATCCTTTCACTCCACCGAAAATTCCCATAAGAAACTGCCTATATTTGCTGGAAGAGCAATTTTTTCGACGGTGCCGTCAACGCCAATTGGCACTAAATAGCTTGCGGGACAGAAATCGACGTTAAATAAAGGAAATAAGAAGAAGAAGAACGGAGGTTGCGGTAGGTGACACTGTGTTGTGGTGATTTATTTATTGGATTTATTGTTCCGTTCCTGATAACCTGGGATTAGGAGCTTCCATCAAGCTTACCACAGTGCGTCTCGGTTGCATTTAAATTTTGACAAGAGGCGTGATTAGGCAACTAAGCTAGGCTAACTCCAGAGAACCCAAGATGTATATTAAGAGTATCGCACTTGACTCCAAAGTCCTCTGAACTTGCTGTTCTGGAACTGTAAATGACAAGTGCTTTAATACTTCTTGAGCAAATGTGAAGGTCATTGCGAAATGATGCATTGCCCCACAAACCCGGTATCTGCTGGCTCGTTATCAAGTGTCTGATTAATCGTAGATTAGACAAATGCATTGATTGTAAAAAAAAAATCTGCGCTTCCACATTATCAAGTTCAATTCCTATCAAGGCTCGTTAGTAGATTACCAGCCGTCTTTCGCGCTGGTGCAAAGCTTTCGCTATAGAGTTCTGAGGTATTCTCTTTTCACTTTGTCAGGCAAAATGGTATCAACGGTACGTGCATTGTAAATACTAAAATTATAGTCAGATATAAATATTAAAAAAAAAATCAACCCCGAGGTCGTCTACGGCGTAATTCCGCTCCCCGTGATATTGCACACACGGTCAGCAAATTACATCAGATTCTCTATCTTATCGCAATCTCACACGACATGCTAGTGTGACCCATTTCTCCGGTATCTTGAGCTCTTTTTGCGTCCCAAGCTTGTGGCTATTCTAGCGATCGGCGGTGTGCGAAAACAAGTTTATTTTCTTCCTTATCGCCTCTGCTATAACGGTGGTCAGACCCCTCATCCGTCGTGACGTCGATCGAGCGACACAACAAACAAACACTGGCACTGATTGATAACGCTTTCAATGTTTATTATCCCACCCACAGGTTACCCCACGGCACTCACCGGGCAGCTTTTCCCCCCATCCACCGGATGTTCTGTCGGAGATTGCGGCTGCGACGCAGCTGTTTTCGCTGGATCTCAACGGAGACGACAGCGGCGAGCTTGGCAGCTTGACGTTCCATGCCTCCGGCTTTGGCAATGGTTCGAAAGTAGACGGCAAGGCCAACAGCTTTCTGCTCATGGATGAGAAGGAAAATATACAGCTGAAGTCGGCTGAACATTTCTGCAAGAAGCTGGGAGCACCGGCGGAGGCAAAGATCAAGGTGGTTTCCATTTTCGGCAATACTGGGGACGGCAAAAGCCACACCATGAACCATGCATTTTTCGGTGGAACGGAAGTGTTCAAAACTTCAGCGGAGCAAGTTTCGTGCACGATGGGTATTTGGGCGTCGTTCCATCGGCCTTACAACGTCCTGTGCTTGGATACCGAAGGGTTGCTAGGGGAAACGATAAACGAAAACCGGCAGATGAGAATGTTGCTGAAAGTGCTTGCCGTATCGGATATCGTGATTTATAGGACCAGGTCGGAGCGTTTGCGGACGGACATGTACAAGTTTTTGGGGACGGCTTCGAAGGCATTTTCCAAGTATTTTTCGGGGGCGTTGCAATCTCTGGGCTTATCACTTACGCCACAATCCCTTGGTCCGGCAGTAATCATTTTCCACGAAACGCAGAATACGGAAGTTCTGAAGGAAAACGTCGAAGGGAAAACCGAGGAGGATATTTTGAGAGAAAGTTTTGCCAAACAGAAGTTGGAACTGCAGGCGTTCAGCTCGCTGCGCTACGTTGGAATACAGACTACTCAACCACCGACGAACTACGAACCGCTGAAAATGGCACTGGAGAAAGAGTTGAGAAACACCACCGTTAGGTCTCCCCGGCAGCCCAAGGTGGTCTTTGAGGCCCTGCAGGCCTTGAATCGGAAATTTAATGGAGAGCTATCGTCCCTTCCGAACAACACTTTCCCAGAGCAGTATTTTACCTGTACCACGTTCTGTAAATCCTGCGACGTGCGGTGTCAGCTTTCGATGGGTCATCTGGAAACGAAGGAGGATCACAGGTGTGCCGGACCTTGCAAGTATCAGCATCAGTACGAGAACAAGGTCTACCTGTGCAACAAGTGCCATGTGAACGGACGGCAGGTGGTCGTCAACATCAAAACACAGACCAGCAACGATTCGTCCTGGCTGGGGCTGGCCAAGTACGCCTGGAGTGGATCGGTAATCGAATGTCCTCACTGCGGCGAAATCTACCGTTCCCGGCAGCACTGGTACGGCAACAAATCTCCGGAACAGGCGGCTGTGAGGTAAGTCGAGAAAGAACACTCTTGCGTTTCAGATTTCACTAGAGGTTTTTATTTGGATCACTGGGTGTTTTACAAATGAAGTTCAATTTCGTTGAACTCAGCTTCTCGGCATGGGGTCGGGGAGTTGCTTTTTTTTTGTTTAAATTAACGGCGACGGCGACTGCTGCTGCGGCGTCGACGGGAAGGGGTGCGCGAGGGGGTGCGCGAGGGGGTACGGGTTCGGCTATGGGTTCGGCTTTGTGAGCGGGAACGACGTCGGCGACGACCCATCGCATGGCTGGTTTCCTGGTCATCATTTCTCGACGAACGACCTTGGCGGGATTGTTGCTGGGGTTGAGAAATGGTCCGTTAGGTCGGTTGCCATGGGAATATCGATTGAAACGGATTTTCCAACATAATTGGTTTCGATCGAAATCGGGAATAGCGGGGAACGGTGATTTGGCTGACTTACCATTCTATCCATTTTGGGTTTGATAAATTTGGTTCTGCAGAGAAGTTGAAGTTCGGTCTCGATTCGTGCTTCCACAAGGCTTCGTGAGCTTGGTTTGATTCTGTCTTGAGCTTTGATTTGGCTGTTCTGACTTCCTTCCGGGATGGTTCGAATGATAATGAGCTATTTTTCTGGTACTCAGATGCTTATGCCTACTATGATTTTTTTTGTTGTCGACGCCACAGTTGACGTAGGTCAACAACGGAGGTATACTGTGGTACAGGTGGGCCGTATTATTCAGGAAAACTAGACTACCCGAGCAAAGCTGGAGATCAAATTGAAATCAAAATTTACTGTTATGATGTAACTTAGTTTGAATACTCCAGTTGATCTCATTTTGGTTGACTTAACGGTTAACACAGGAAAAATGAGAGCAAACTTTTACACTGTTGAATCAAATGGAAAACTAATCCTGCTTTTTAATGAAATCAATTTGATTACTCATTTTGCATTCATAATGTTTAACTGAATACGGGCCTGTCGTAAATGGTTAGCATCCATGCTTCTCACGCTGAATGACTGAAAGGCTGAAAGAGTCAAATCTCACGCCGGGCAAGTCACGAATGACCTAAAACGTTTTAAACAAAACAAATAAACAATAATCATTAGTTAAACAACAGATGAACTTAAATTAAATTTAAAAAAAGGCTATACTAATGCAAAAAGAGCACCGAAAGCTCTCAATTAATCTGTACATCTAGAACACTAATAGTGAATTCGATTCCAACCTGGATCGGGTATCAAGATTGGGTCTGCTTGTTTTCTGACAAACGTCAGTTTGATCGTTTGTTTTTAAAACCCAGCTCAGGTTCGAACTGACAAAAAGTTCGGTTTCGCACTGGGTTGGAACTGGTTCCAACCCCGATAATAAACGAATTCGCTATAAGTTGAGAGCACACAATAAGCTAATATGCAATAAGCAATAAGCTTGAAAAGCGAAGAAGAAGAATAATTATTTAGTGTAATACTTTTTCGACCTGAATGTTCACAGAATTTAACTGAAACATCTGGAGCTGGGAATCTTTTGAATACTTGCTGATCAACAAGCCATTTTGGGAGAATACCTGAGGGACCACGTTTGAATCTTTGAACAGGTGAAGATCTTCACCATAATAGAGGATCAAACAAAAACATATCCAGAGAATTTCATTTATATCTTATTTAAAATACGTGAATATGAACGAAGTTCTCTAAAATTCTACGAAGTTCCTTTAACTTTTACGAAGGATCCTTAATTAGCACAAACTTTCTTGAGCTTATACTCAGTTCAAACAAAGCTCCCTGAACATCTTTCCAATCTATTGATCAAGTTTGAGCCTCTATGAAGTTCCCTGAACTCATGGGAAGTCTGCAGAAATCCCTCGAAGGCGATGCTCTCGAGCTGGTGTCCGGTCAACTGCTTCTTCCCGAGTCGATTCCAAGGGTCATCGAGAAGCTGCGTCGGCACTACGGTTGTCCGGAAAAACTGCTCCAGAATCGACTGGACAAAGTTAACCAGTTGGAGCCTCCAAAGCCAGACAACCTGAGGAGTTTCGTTCCTTTTGGGAATATGGTGGAGCAGCTCTGCAGTCATCATCAGTCAACATCTCGCCAACCCGGATCGCCAAGCTTCCGGATCGTGAGACGCGTGAATGGGTCCGGTACAAGAGAAGCAAGGAAGAACCAACGTTGTGAACACTGACGTAGATAGTCGAGGACGCCTGCGAGGCAAATGTCGACATGGAGTTCAAGCTGGTGTATCAGCCCAAAGGTGAGCCACCAACCGGGAAAAAGCAGCCGATGGAGAAAGGTGCGTTGTACTACAGCGAAGTGAATAGTTCGGGTGCCAATCGGCCGGAAGAGGATAAAGCCGTGCAATTTGTGTGATAGCTCAGAACATCGTCTTCGACACTGCGCAAACTTCAAGGTGCTGTCGTATGCTGACCGACTGAAGCTGGTAACCTGCGAAAAACTTTGCAGCGTGTGTTTCAACGATCATATGGTGGTCAGTGCAAATTTAGGATTTGCTGTAACATGATGATACAAGGAGCTCCACAATCCGTGGGAAACGGTATCGGAATGAGTGCTCATATCCGGTCCAACTGTACGGTAATGTTCCGGATGCTTCTGGTGCAGTTGTACTGTGGTGGAAAGTCAATCTCGGTTTATTGTTTATTGTTGTTTTACATCAACAGGCTGGATGAAGCCCCAATGATGTTAACCTTATCAACTATGGTAAAAAGAAAAATACATTCAAGCATGGTAATTACATAAAAAAACATTAAAAAACATATATCTTATAGTCAGTTACTCCTGCCAGCGAAAAACAGAAGACAACTTTCGACGAAGCGCATCACGGGAGAGATGAAAGTCGAAAACAGATGCAACTCTGTTGAATGTTCTCTGCAGTCCGCAAATCGCTCCATAATTTCTGCGACGTAGAGGCAGTCTTAGCATAAGGTTATTACGAAGCGGTCGGGGTTGAACATTTAGGTCAATTTGCCTCAGGGTAGCCTCGCAATCTGTCCTTCCTTGCAGGATATCGGCCACGGTTAGGGCTCTGCTGGTGTCTCTTCTAGTCCGGAGAAGTTCTAGGTCGATAAGTTGACAACGGCTTTCGTAACTGGGTAATCGAAACGGATCATTCCAAGGCAATCTACGCAACGCAAAACGAAGAAAGCGACGTTGAACAGATTCAATTCTCTCGGCACCGTTGTTGTAGTTTGGGTTCCAAACCGCTGAACAATACTCAAGCGTCGATCGAACAAGCGAACAATAGAGAGATTTTAGACAGTAGATATCAGTGAAGTTTTTAGCTATCCTAAAAATGAACCCTAAAGTTCTTGACGCCTTATCAACAACATGTGCAATGTGTTGCTTGAATGAAAGCTGCGAATCCAAGATGTTGGCCACAACAACGAAATAAAACTCAGTTTTTTAGCGAAAATTGTGACCGCGTCGTTTAAAAGTTCACATACGAATGAAAAAAGCTTCTTCTCTACAAGCAGCCACGATATTAGTGTAGACTTCTCGACTGCTACGGCAAGTCCAGTGATGCCGGTGGGATGAGGGGTGAGCCGATGTACGTTGTATCTCCAACACTCCTCCTCAACGTATCGGCTGTTCTATGCTGACGACAAACCCAGAGATTCACTATGATTCACCAACTTCAATATGCCGAGCGGTTTCGTGAATAAGTCCGCTGTATTCCGCTCCGACGGGCAATACTGCATCTTCACATCTCCACGATCGCAAACATCCTTCACGAAGAACTGACGTGTCTCTATATGCTTGGATCTCTTCGACGTCCGACCAGCACTTACAAAGGAAATACACCCCTGATTGTCTTCATTTATGATGGTGGCACTGTTCTGTCCTTCGTCGAAATCCCGTAGTAACTGCCGAAGCCACACCGCTTCCTGGCACGCTTCGCTGAGTGCAATATATTCAGCTTCCATTGATGATAATGAAACGCATGTTTGCTTGCGACTGCACCAAGTAATTGCACCACCGCCATACAGAAAAACGTAACCAGTCGTAGACTTGCGTGTTGTTGAATCACCCGCCCAGTCAGCATCAGCAAAACCCAGCAAGCGGTGATTATTTCCATCAAAAGTCAACTTTGAACTGCTCGTTGTGTGCAGGTACTTCAGAACTCTTTTGGCTGCTGACCAGTCCGCTTGTGTAGGAGAACTTACTTTCTGTCCGAGGATCGACATACTCACAGCGATGTCCGGCCGGCTGTTCACGGAAACATAGAGAAGAGCCCTCCACCAAACTTCGGTAATCACTGTCGCCTTCAAGAGGTTTGCTGCTTCCTGCATCCTTCGCGAATCCCGGATCCATCGGCGTCTTCACTGGTTTCGAGTCTGAAAGGCCATACTTTCCAGCAAGGTTCTCAATATAACCCTTGAGGCTAATTGAGTACCCTCCATTTTCAACAGCTATCTCCATTCCCAGGAAATTGCGAAGATCTCCCAGCTCGGTTATCTCGAAGTGCTTCTTCAGCTCACGGTGAACTCCTTCAATATGCTTTCCATCTTCACAGGCGACAAGAATGTCATCGACGTAAATCAAGACATAAATCCGCTTTCCGTCAACGAATTTAAAGTACAGACAGGGGTCTGCTCATCCTTGCTGGAATCCTGCTTGAACTAAAACCTCGTGAATACGTTTGTTCCAGCAACGCGCTGACTGCTTCAAACCGTATACACTCTTTCGCAAGCGGCATACTAATTTCTCCTTTCCTGCAGGTACGAAACCGGGTGGCTGACGCATATGAATTTCCTCCTTCAAATTGCCGTATAGATAGGCCGTCTTCACATCCAGGTGTTTGAGTGACATGTTGCGATGAGCGGCTACAGCCAGAAGCGTACGAAGTGTTGCTTGTCTTGCAACGGGTGCAAAGGCTTCATCGTAGTCGTAGCCGTAACGTTGGCTAAATCCCTGCGCCACTAATCTCGCCTTGTATTTAACAACCTCCCCAGAAGCGTTCCGTTTAAGCTTAAATACCCACCTGCAACCAACGACCTTCTTCTTCTCTGGCGGCTCGACCAACTCCCAGATCCGGTTTGCATGGTGCGAACTAATTTCACTGTTCATTGCTTCCATCCACAGATCTTTGTCCCATCTCGTCATAGCGTCCTCAAAACTTGCTGGCTCGACTTCATCCGACTTGGCCAGTTTCGTTTCATAGCAAAAACGCGCCGGTGGAATTCCTTTGTTGTTTCGAGATGATCGTCGTGGGAATCCCACGAAATCCTCCTCCTCACTTGACGCACCGTCATATGATGATTCTACGTCCTCCACGATGTCATTTCCCGCAAGATCCAACATGGACTGCTCCTCCTGAGAAAGGTTCCGTTCCTGAATCCTGTTCCCTTCATCCAAGCTTACTTCCATTCCAGAGGGTTTTGTTCGTGACTCCCGAACCAACTCGTTAGCAACGTCAGTGTCGCAAAACTTAGCTAGGATGATTTGGTTCTTGGAACCTTTTAGTTACCTCTCCTATTCTTCCGCGAATATTCTTCTGGGTAACGGGATTCGCCTTGAGAGCTCCTTCGATTTTTGTCATAATGTCGTAAATCCCTGGTATTTCGACTAACAATGGAAGTTCACCTTCTGTCACCATTTTGATGCAGGAGGTCATGTAGAAGTTGTAGTCAATGTGCATACCAACTCTCGGCATATTTTTTTTTCGCGCAGGCATGAATCCTCCGCTTCATCATCGGGGTCCAAACCACCCACCAAATTCTGAAATATTTTCCCGGTGCAGGTCTTTGATATGTCTTTTAAGATTGCTTTTTGATGTCGTTTTCAACATCCTGCTGCATAATTTACATTTCGCTTTTGGCGTTTCTAAGCTTTCGAACTGGTTTAAAATCTTGCTGACTTCTTCCTCTGTAAATTTCCGTTTAGACAAAGACGTATTCCTTCAACATCCTTATACATGTAATATTCACATCATGCTAAAATTGTTTTAGATCTTAAACAGTTCTATAAGTTTAAATTTTTTTGTGCAGTACATCAACGCCGTTCGAAAAGTTGCACACACCGTTCGTAAGTTTTGACAATGGAAAAACCTACACGAAGCGTTTTCTACGTAGACACGAAGCGTTCGTTTCTCCCATTCGCTCGGTCCGTTTGCACTCGTTCAACACATAGTTCGGTTACGTTCGCAACACGAGAACCGAACGGAGGGTGTGCAACTGTCATTTTTTGTTTCGGTTTATAGGTGCTGAACGAAGAGGTAGTGCATCACAACCGAACGCAGGGTGCTCGTTCGTTGCTCGCTTTCGTTCCAGGTGACATCACTGGCTGACAGTTGTCTTGATGTTGAACCGCAGCCAACATAGCCTTCCCATGTTCCTTTAGTTGGTATAAACTTGCCTTTCGTTCTCCAACAGCGATGACATCACCATTTTTGACCACTTTGCACCCAACTTTGTTGAAAATAATAACACAACCTTCATCCGCCATTCTACTGACCGAAAGCAGATTTCCCTTAAGAGATGGCACATGCAGAACTCCTTTGACCAGAATCTTCCGAGGATTTCCTTCTCCATCGACAGTAGTCAACCGTGCATCGCCAGATCCGCTCCATGAAACCTTACTTCCATCCGCCAGCGTAATCGACGCACCAACACTTGACACCGTTGTCTTGAAATTCGAAATATCGCTCGCCATATGGGACGTGGCTCCCGAATCCAGATACCACGTAGTACCGCCACTCTGACTTCCACTGATAAAACAAAATTCTTCGCTTTCTTCGTCTTCTTTCACCAGCTTCGCCTTATGGTATTTTTCCTTCCGCTCCTTCTCCTTACGATCTTCCGCCAGCTTCCAGCAATCCTTACGAAAATGCCCTTCCATCTTACAATAATGGCACGTTTTCTTCGTTTCCGGCTTTCCAGAAAATTTTCCGCCGTCCACTTTCAAAGCTTTGTTTTGATGAGCTGCAAGTTCGTTCCGCCTCCTCCACTCATCCAAGAGCTTTCCTTTGACGTACTCCAAATCCAACTCATCGTCCTTTCTGCTTTCCAGTGTGACAATTAAGCCATCGTAAGACTGTGGCAAACTGGACAATAATATTGCCGCCGGCCAGATTCCGTTCAATGATTCACCCATCGCCTCTAAACGTTGTGATAACTCCATCACGCGTGCAATGTGATCCGCCATGTTTCCACCTTCCTCAAGCTGCAAGCGTAGCAGCTGCCGCAGCACATGAATTTTGTTCACCAATGACGACTGGTGGTGAAAACTTTCCAAAGCTTTCATTACGTGCGTAAGCTGACTATTTTCCAATGCAAGTCCGATTATTGCACGAGCTTTTCCATCCTTTGCCAGCCAGACGGCATCCGGACGATCCGGCTTCTGGCAAGAAACCATCTCGTGCAACTCCTCCTTGATCAAAATCATCTCCATGCGAAAACGCCACGTAGCATAGTTGGCGTCACCCAACTTTTCCACTACGAATTTTGCGTCCGCCATCTTGAATGTTCTTTTCTCGCGCTAGCACATTTTTTTTTCTGGTAAAAACACTATTTCAGACGGATACTGTTCAATCAAGCACTTTCACTACTTTCGCGTCGCGGATACCGTTCTGGGCCCATAACCTGTTGGCCACAACAACGAAATAAAACTCAGTTTTTTAGCGAAAAACTATAGCATTAGTTTTATTGTGACCGCGTCGTTTAAAAGTTCACATACGAATGAAAAAAGCTTCTTCTCTACAAGCAGCCACGATATTAGTGTAGACTTCTCGACTGCTACGGCAAGTCCAGTGATGCCGGTGGGATGAGGGGTGAGCCGATGTACGTTGTATCTCCAACACAAGATCACACCCAAGTCTTTCACCTGATTCACGCGTTCGATTGACGAGCCAAACAGGTCATATAGCTAAATATTATCGGTTGTTGTTTTCGTGAGAACGTAATAGCGGAGCATTTGACTGGGTTCACTACCATTCTGTTTAACCTGCACCAACTAGCGAATACATTCAGCTGACGTTGAAGAAAGTGACAGTCAGCAATGGAGCACAGATTCGTAGGAAGATTTTGAGGTCATCTGCATATGATAACCGAGGAGCTTCGATGACCAGATGCACGTCGTTGAAGTACAGTATAAAAATTAACGGTCCCATGTGGCTTCCCTGAGGTATACCTGATGTGGCTAAGAAGCTAGCTGATCTGCAATATCCTATGGCAACCTTTAGTTGCCGACCGGTAAGATATGATCGAAACCAACTCAGAAGATTACCGCATACACCGAGTCTGCCGAGTTTAGCAATCGCAATAGCATGGTTCAACTTGTCGAATGCTGCGGATAGGTCTGAATAAATAACGTCCGTTTGAACCCGATCCGACATGCTTTCGGTTATATACGATGTGAGACACAGCAGATTGGTGGTTGTAGAGCGGTCGACAATAAACCCATGTTGATCAGCACTCAAATACTGCTTGCAATGGGACAGCAACGGTTCCATAATCACTAGCTCGAATAGCTTCGAAACGGCACTTAACGATGTAATTCCTCGATAGTTATCCACAGCTCGTTTCCTTCCTTTTTTTGTGGACGGGAAACATGTGCGCAAACATTCGGAACAGGCGAAGAAGCTGAATTAACAAGCTAGCAATATGTCTCTTCAAAAATACAGATGGAACTCCATCAGGTCCAGGATTGAAGGATGACTTGAGCAGAGTCGCGGCCTTAGAAATCATTTCTGCATTAACATCAATTGCACCCAGCGTTTGATCGTTTACTGGAACGTTCCTGGCAGCCAGGTTAATATGGTCGTCAGTTAGTATCTCATTAGTGAATACACTGGCAAACTTTTCGGAAAAAAGGTGGCATATATCCTGAACAGTGGCAGCAACTTCTCCGTTGAATTCCATAGACGATTGGAGGCCGGATTCCCTGCGTTGCTCGTTCACGTAGTTCCAAAAGGATTTCGGGTGTAGCTTAAGTTTGCGCCTCGTTGGAAACTTGAAAATTATTCACGACTGACTCGCTGGAACATGTGATTCAGCCTCACGGTATTGGCGTTCCTCGACGAAGGTGCTTCCGTTAGTGAAAATGCAACCAACAAGCTTGCTGCTGCATAGTGTCCGCACGGTTGGAAACTTGATGCTGCCACGTCAAATACTAGACTGCCAGGAACTTGCCGCACAATACAAACACGTGCGGGGGCTGCCAATCGAGTCGTACGACGGGCATCCGGAACTGCTTATCGGACTGAAATACATTCATTCATTTGCTCAGATAGATACGAAGGTTGCTGCACCTGTGGAACCGATTGCGGTTCGATGCAAACTCGGATGGATGGTATACGGACCAAGACCATCCCGACAGAAATCAGAACAGGAGAAACGCGCACGAGAAATACTTGAACGGACTACCGAACGAATCGACGACCGCTTCGAAACTGGGTTACCGTGGAAGACATAGCATCATGCGAAACATAAAGCGACTAGAGAAGAAGCCGGAGCTGCATAAGAAAGTCTGCAAACAAATCGACGATAACTTTGACAGTGTCGGTACAGTAGCAGAGGAAGTCAAGTCAGGGCAGGATTTACACGTGGTACACCGGAAAACAAGCTTCGGCGGAACTGAGCGTCCAACTTGCCAGATTCCCAAGAGTCTGAAAGCTACAACAAGGAGTGAGCTCTAGGAGTAATCTGGGAGTTGTTGGCGTACCTTTTCGAGGAGAAACGACCTGCGAAAAGATCTATTCCAAGCGGCATCACTCACGGCAAAATAAACATTCAAGATCGGAGGCGTTGCAACTGCAATTGGGATCAGGACATCGATGTCAAGTGCTAGAAGCTGTGGATGCGGTGGACCAGTCTGTTACCGGAGATAGAAGTCATCGGAATTCCGCACTGCTATCTTGGTGATGCTAAGCGCGCTGAAATCGATTCGCTGGAAGTAATCTTTATCGATGCCAGCGAACACGCTTTCGGATGCGTGGTGTTTGTGCAACCGGTCGTCAACGGAAATGTTCCTATATAGCGATGGGGCAAGATTCCAGGGACCAACGGTCCTATATCAGCTGGAGGATCAGTCGCCATCGGAGAAGTCGACGTTCGAAGAAGCCGACGAGGAGACCGGAGGTGTTGTGCTCAGTGGCTTTTCCTTAACCTCAATCTACCTGTGCACCAGCTCTCAAAACATAAACAATTATCAAAATATTGCTTGCAATTGATAGATATCGAGTAAACTAGAAGATTAAGTTTATTTTTCAACCGATTCGTGTATGAATATGGCATTAAATCTGGTTTTTAAAAATTGATGCACAGGTAAAAAGTGAGATTACGGGACGCCACTGTGTGCTGTTCCACGATGTGATCGACGTCGAGGCAAGTTCTTGGTGGACAATATTGTTGCGGATGACGGCTGGCGTTATGAACTTCATCGTCATCGGCACAGAGGAACAGTTTTTCGGACGAAATGAGAGCGGTGATCAACCAATGAACGGAATGGTTTGACAAGGGCTGAAACAGGGCGACTTGGTGTTCGTTGACGGGAAAAATTGGAAATGTTGGAGACGAGGTATTATTGAAGTGGTGAACAAGGAATTGGGTGGACGAATACGACCGGCAGATGTGAGAACTGCTAATGGAAAGTGTGATGAATCTAGCGGTGTTGGATATGCTAAAAGGAAGTTTTCAAAGGAAACCACTTTATTTGTAGGTAAATTAATTATTAATCAAATTTGTAAGTTAATAGAAATAAATGTTTACAGTTTGAGCGCACCATTACTTCACTGTCACGTGCCGCGCAGTGTAGGCCTATATGATTTTTCTGTACCTTATATAAACTACAACTGAATTTCAACCAAGTTTGCTAAACCTGTACGAATTTCCTATAACTCATAGAATGTACCATGAGCATCTACAATGTTCCCTAATTTTTACTTCTAGAAAATTCTCTCAACTTCTTCGAAGCTCCAAGTTCTCTGAATTCAACCAAAATCTCAGAACATTCATGACCTTTTCCAAACTCCAGCAAAGACCCTGATCCTTGTCTACGAATTTTCCTAAACATTTGAGTGAAACAAAATTCCCAATACTTCCAGTATGTTCCCAAATCAAACTCTGAAGTTCTAAGAAGTTCACTGAACTTTTACGATACTCCGTTAACTTCTACGAAATTTCGTGAAAATTTTGGCTGAACTTCAATGAAGTTCTCTAAACTAAAATAAAAGAGAATTTGTTGCAAATACCGTCATGGAATGTGATGAGGGCATCGTAAAAGTGAAAAAGACAGGGGCGCCGCAAAATTGAGAGTACCCCACCTAATAAAAAATCCCGAGTGGTCATGGCTATAGTTAAGAATTCAGTCAGAACACCCCAGAAGAAACGAGAAGAACTGCTGAAAGACCTATGAATCTATGATAAATAATCCAGGCCGTAACCAAAGATTGTGTATACCTATAACTTGCATGCTAATGCTAAACTGGGTGCTAAACTCTGTTGTAGCAAAGTTTTCCATCTTCCGCCATCCAGGACCGAAATCGTGCATGTATGGAACGACGGTGGTCTGGCGGTCTGCGGTCCCACCCATTCGGCTCAGCTGGTGCTGGACGGGGTTGCGTACCTTACCGATGCTTTCGCCAGCGTTGGAGCCCAACCGACAAAGACGCTCAAATCCTGGGTAACGGACAAGATACGACCGGCCTATTGGCGACCGGATAGTGAGATTATCGTAAGCCATTAATTCCTGCCCATTTCCGTGCACGGGGAGATTAACCATTTGTTGTTTGTAGCACTGTAAGGGTTGCACCGTCAATTTCGAACGACTGGACCTCAAAAAGCATCACTGCCGTAGCTGCGGAGAGGGATTCTGCAGTAGCTGTTCGAAGCACCGGATGCCCGTGATGAGCCGAGGCTGGGACAATCCGGTTCGGGTGTGCAATGGCTGCCGCGAAGAACTACTGAGGGCACAGAGGATCAATGGTGATACGAACGGCATTCAAGGTAGGTCCTTCATATACTCGACTTAGACTAACTTTGACAAAAAAATTCCTTTCGTTCCAAACAATCGTAATCAACCTATTGGCTCGGTACAAAATTAAAACTGATGATTCAACAGCCGTTGAAAGTGAAACTGAACAAGATCTGACGTCTTCTACAGGCAACAATAACCCCGGCGATGGGGACGTTCTGGCCCGAAAGTACGGCGAAGTTGTCATCAACACGTTGAGCAACCTGGGTGCGGTGCTAGAGTATCCAAAAGGTAACCCGATACATGCGAAACCTTCAAATCTAATAACCTGTTAAAATCTTCCAACAGACCTCATCAAAGACTCTGCCAGGCCCTCGTACTGGGTCCCGGACGCCGAAGCTCCACGGTGCCACATTTGTGAGTTGGTTTTCGGTACTCCGGAGGAAATCAACTCTACGACACCCTTGGTTCGGGCCGGCTCCACAGTCAATGGGAAGCTCGTCCTCCGTCACCGCTCGTCGTCGGGATCGGATGGCGGGGACAGCGGTGCTGCCAATTTGACCGTTGCAACGGTATCGCCCTCGCATTCACATAACAATTCCTATCTGGTTATCGATCGGCGGCGGCACCACTGCCGAGCGTGTGGCAATGCCGTCTGTGCGGCCTGCTCCGAACATCGGCGGCCCGTGCCGATACGGGGCTGGCTCAGCGACGTTCGCGTGTGCAACGGATGCTTTTCCAGTGCAGATTGAATGGGTGGCGTTTGCGGTTTTTCGTTTGTGTCGTTTCTGGAGGATTGCGATTCGGAATGAGAGAAGGAACTCGATTGTGATAGTTGATTATGACGTTCTTATTATTGCTTGTTCTTTATTTTTGTATAACGTAAAATGCTCGTAGCTAGCACAAATTCTAGAGGAAAAGATCATGCGATTTGGTGAAACTTTGAGAGACTGGACGTTTTTGGTTCTTCCTTACTAATTCTAATATGAGTGTTGATTGGCTTACAGCACGACAACAATTATTATTTGAAGCATGGAAATCTAAATGAACGCAAATCTTTGATATTATGGTGAGAAAAACATGAATATAGGCATTGTAAGACGCAAAAGAAGGATATGTATCTTTCCAATTAGAGCATGCAGTAAAGAAACAAAAGTATCGTTGAATATAAAATAAATATACCTAATATTTCCGTATAATAAAATGATTTCTTTACATTTTTAAAATGCGGTTCTTTCTGTTAGGGTTGATTTCTTCACGTGCGCTTAAACCTTATGCCAGGTTTACCTACATATTTGAGTAAACCTGGTTTAAGATTTAAGCTGAGGTGATAGACAGTCCACGGTTCGATTTTGATGACAGTCTTCCCTATGGAAGCATGTGCTTGAGATGGAAACAACTTACAGGATTACAAAGGAGACCGCGGTTTTCATCAAGTTCAAGTCGCAACAAGGCATGAAGGACGCATATCTGAATAACTCCGTATGATCTCCCACCGGAGATAAATACATTAAAGCTGCTGCTGGGGGGATCCCAAAGCCAATAAAAGCGTGCCATTGCAAGAAATCTGTGCGTTTATCTCTTGAACGGACCGTCAACAGAGCAACTCTATCAAGCGGAAAATCAAAATAGAGCATTCTTCAGGGAAAAAAGTTCGGAATTCGAAATCGCCCGTGTATTTCGATGTTAAATTGGGAGAATAATATACTTCATCCATTTAAATCGATTAATTAATTCAAGGGATAGCACCAGGTATTCCAGGCAAAAATTTCAACAGAGTTTTGGGAAAAATTCTAAGAAAGTTTGGCTAGAATGACAAGTCAATTGTGTGAGTTCAGGGTAGAACTTTCTGTTAGTTCTGTGGAAAGATCCATGACGATTGTGATGAGAATTCTTTCCAGATCAATTTCATATGAATATTCTAAATAAGTTCTGAGATTGTTATGATGAGAACTCCAAGTCAATTTCGAACGTATTGAGTTCTGAATAAAATCGAAAAATAATCCTAGATAGAGTTGGAATTAGGGCTTATCAGCTTTTGTAAACAATGACTTCTCTCGATGATTTCTAGAAAGTCAAGGATCGCACACGCAAATCAACATCACCATCGGGTAGGGTAAAAAATCACCGAGAAAAGTCATTGTTTATAAAGGCTGTCACGCCCTAATTCCAGCTCTAGCTAGAATTGAGAATTTCCAGGACAAATCTCGGGACAAATAACAAAACAAAATTGATTTCAGACTCGACGTCCTTGCATCAAACTTTTGAATTTGACTTGATCCGATCGAGTGGCGATTTTCTTTTCTTTAGATGATGACGTTGAAGTTTTGAGGACGATAACGATCAACTACACACAAAAAATAATCGTTAATAAATTCAAAAAAACCATTGGTAAAATTAAAAGTTAGCGTTGGTTCTTTTTGGTAAAAGTAATTAGCATTCAAAACTAAAGTCCCCTAACTGTCAATTCAAAAGTAGCTCTCTTTCTACTTTTAAAAGTTCAAGACCAACAATTGGAATGGCGTTAACTCCATTTTGTAAACAAACCTTGTGAGGTAATTTTCTTGCGAACCGAAGTCCGCTAACGCAAACCAACAAAACGAACAGGTAGGGGAAATTCACTCAAACGACTCTTCAGGATTATCCCATTTTTACCAAAACCTCTCATAAAATTTTCAACGTGCACAAAATTTCAATCCATCCTATCTATTCTTTCTATTCCCAACTTATCCTTTCTGCATGCACACAAATTGTCAAGCAAGCCATGCAGTTTCTCGAAGTTTTCAGGTCGACCGCGAAGCACTCTGCCATTAGGTTTTGCACCGTCGGGGTTAACCTCAATCTGATGACAGTTCAGTGGTACTGTTTACGTGGACTTAGTCGTTTTTTTCTTGGGTAGATTTTCTCGATAATTTTTCAGACTGCAGTGAGATGTAAACCACACTTCTGCATTGTCCACGATCAACATCCTTTCACCACGCTGTTCCTCGACAATTTTCAAGTTAAAATTCGGAAATTTTAGAATTTGTTTTTTCGAAAAAACGACTAAGTGCTTGTAAACAGTACCACTGAACTGTCAAAAAGGTTCAGCCGATTAACACTGAGTTCATTTGTGACGTCACGCTGCAGAACCTAATACTCACTGTCATTTTTCAACAATCTCCACAACAAACACCATGTATGTCAGCTGACTATATTGACGAGTGCACGGATGGATTTGAGTTCACTCACTCGACAAAAAGTGACACAACAGCGGGGCCCTGTTTACTAAAAATGAAAATGTTTTTGAAAATCCCAAGTAATTACTAGACTGAAAAAATACATCCAAATGAGTGTCGTTCCCCCTGCCTCTACCCGATTGTGTACAAGGTTTGTTTACAAAATGAAGTTAAGGCCATTTCAATTGTTGGTCTTGAGTTGAAACTTTCAAATCGAATTGTAGAACTGTCAAACTGAAAACCTGCACGCTGGGTCAACATCTGGGGAGGGACGTGCTGTCAAATCAGCCTACTGATCATTCTTGTATGAAACTGGTTCCAAACGTAAACAAACACTGTAGGTTTCTTATGGCTTGTTTACGTTTGGAACCAGTTATGCGAGGTAGGTGACGATTGTTCGTATTTGACTGACACCTCCCCCCCCCCCCCGTTGGTCAACATATGGCCATGATAAACAAACATAGAACATCATGTTATTTTAAAACAGCCACGACAAGATTGTTCACTGAAATCGTGGAATCAGAAGACGGAGACTCGGAAGATACTCTCAGCGATTCAAGTAGCTATGCTTATCTGAACATCCTGGATTTCAGAAGTTTCTCTGACGATGACAATGATGCTTTCCCAGGATTCGTTTAATCAGCATCATAATAAACCAGCACGCTATTGATGAATCTACGCGAAACTGCACCAGTGCATGCGACACCTAGGTTTGAAATCCAAAACCAAAAAAGTGATGATGTACTAAAAAATATTCCATACGATATTCCAGCTAGCAAAACGTCATTATCATTTTCACATCATTTCCATCTGCTGGCCGACCGTAACGTAGATTCATCAATAGTAAATTTGATAACATTCATAGTCAACTTTACTGAATTCATAGTAGATTTAACAGTAATAAGCGTGGTTAAATTGAGAATAAATCAGTTCCAACATTTCAAGAGCAAATTTTCATTATGTCGTAAGTAACATTCGCACCGATCCGAGAAAAATAAAGTTTTGTTTTGATGACCGAAAAGTTATTCCTATTTCCAATTAAACACATATAATCTCATAGTGATAGCAATGTTTAACATATTTAGCCGGGTTTTAATCATACAAAGGCAAATCGCTAGCTTTCATGCTAAGAAATACTGGTTTTTGAGTCAAAAGTTATTATACGTCGTTTGGTGGCCCCTATTGTTACTTAAGTCAAAGTGTATTTACCAGGATATTCGGGAGAATTATCAATTACGTCTCCTTACGTGCTTAGGACCACCGAAATCATCTTAGCAACAAACAGTTCGATTTATTCACTTTAATAATGAGAAAGCGAAACGACGAAAGTACACTTTTCACGGGTTTCTCAGTGCTGTTACTTAAGGCAAACGGCATCTCCATAGAAATCGGGTGACTTAAGTAACATCGAAAACTATTTTGATCGGAAGGTGATTACGTCAAAAAGCAATTCGACTGGTAAATAAATTTAAAAATGGGATGTGATCCTATATTCGGACAGTATATAGTGTAATAGTAGGAGCATCGATTGACACTGATAGCTCGACTTTGTTTACCTTTGTTACATTCGACGTAATGAAAATTTGCTCTTGATTTCAAAGGGGCGTAATTGCTTTTGTAAACAAGGCAAGACAGCTTTTGATCATGAGTAAAATCGGAGTTAATTTTGAGTAACTCTGAGTAACTCGCGTTGCGCAACATAAAATACACATAGCAACCGATACTGTCAAGCAAAGCAAGCAACAACATTTTGAACGGTGCGCTTGCAATCCCTAATAAAAAAGTACCATACCCGAACTTTAACCCAAATGGTAGAACCATTCTACAAATGGTTTGGATGATACCCTGAACACGTCGTTAAGAAAAATAACCATACACATTTTATTAGGGATGCTTTACTGGGAAGATCTTTCAGCAATGAAAGGGAAATTGCACGTGTATGAAAGGAACTACAAGCTGCCCCCTCAAAATCGATGGAAGATTTTTATGGTGACCTTACGGAACAGTCAGAGCTGTCTTGATTTACTGCCATGCCGATGACGTTCTATTACAGGGGGATTTTGTACAATCTCTAGGAGGGTTCCAGTCAATCGCAAAGGGGATTTATGACAGTCTCAGTAGAGATTCCGAACAAGCCTAGGGGGAATTTCAGACAATCCCAGTTCGGTTTCCCAACAATATCAAAGGTAACTTCGGAAAAACCAAAGAAGGAATATGAACTATCCCAGGGAGGATTCCGGACAATCACAGGAAGAATTTCACTTAATATTGAGGGGGATTAATGACTGTCCAGGGGGGATTCCAAATAATCCAGTCAATCCTAAGGTAGATTCTAGACAATCCCAGTATGAAAACATGGTATGTGGTGGTTCCTACATCTTTTCGACGATCGCTCATTGACAAACTACATATGAGTTTCAGAATAGAATCAACTATGAAGTTGGCCAGAATTAACCTATTTTGACCTGGGATGAACAGTTAAACAAAAGACCCTATTCAACAATGCTCCTTTTGTTCTAAATATCGATCAACACAACAACACCAGACGAGGAAAATTCAACCTGTTCCTGTTCAACCTTTTTCAACTCTTGTCTATTGATGTCTTTTTGCAGGAGTATCAGGGAAAACAACGAACGCTTCTGGAGAGAGTTGACCCTAACTCTGACATTTTCCAGCTAAATATTCTCGAAGATTTAAATCCCTCTTCCTTAATGAATGCTGGTAAATAAATGTTGCTTATCACGATAGACCGTAATTATTAATGATGAGTTTCCTTATTCCAGGCATGTAGTGCAACAGAATATGAAACCTCTTTGACCGATTTTGTGAGATTGATTATTAATTTTCATGAGCTAAATTAATCTTCTGAAAACATTTGGCCAAATTCTTACTTCCTTAGTCTTGAAATCACACCATCTAGTGTTTCCTGCCCGGGCAATTTACCAGAATTATCATTTCACGATTCCCAGTAAACTAGTTTGACTTCCCGAGAAGCAGTTTTTTTTTTGTACGAAAACCATGTTAAACATATTTTATTTTAAAAATGACCACACAGCTTTTGGGGAAAATTGATAGCAATTTCCGGTGAAAGTTTGACGAATCTTTAGTGCGAAGTCAGGAAAGCTTCCTGGCGAAGAATCTTCCAAACGAAACCGGTAGACGCTTCTGACACAATCTGTGAGAAATTCCCGGGTGAAGTTAGAAGAGACTTCCATGCAAATTTAGGCAGCCGGATAAAACTTTCAGAATAATTCAGAAAAGTTTTCCGTGGGAAGTCCGGATGAAATGGGAAATAGTTTCCACTTCTAGCGGTAGGACTTCTGATTGTAATCTGATACTGTTGGAATGAAAAGATGATGAAACTTCCGTTGAACAAATGACGAAATTTGCATTTGCAGATTCTTCTAGGGCAAGTTTTAAAAATCATAAGAATCCTTCCGAAGAAGCTGGTCGAAATCTTCAACGGGGAAGTTGGAAGAAACTTCCAGAAATTGTCGGAAACATCTTCCGGGGGAAATCCTGACGAAGTTCAAGTTTTAATAAATAACTATCGAAAATATTTCCCGATTCCCGGGAAGAGTCTTCAGCTATTTTAAGATTCCCGGATAGTTAGAAATGGCTGAAATATGGAAACACTAACACCACCACAACATTAAGAACTTCAAAGACATTACACTTTAGCCAGCCATCCTAGTAAGCGAAAGAGACCTAAACATCCCCTGGCCTGGACAAGAGCCATCTAACTTGGATCTTTTAATGAATGAAAACTAAATCTTGAAATCAAAACATTCTGTCAGACGCGGATTGTTTGAACATTATTTGATGAAAAATATTAGACTATTTTGTTTGTTTTTGAGTAAATATGAGTAACTCAAATTTACTCACTGCAAATATATTAACTCTGAGTACAGTTGTCTTACCCCTAGGCTTTAGCCGTCGATTTCTCACAAATAAAAGCTCGCCCCTCCAAATTAACAATGCTGGCTAGTAGAGGAAACATTCCTCTACCTGTTGGTGTCATTATTTTTCATGAGTAAGCTTTTATTCGCGAGAAATCGACGGCTAAAGCCATTGTTTACAAATGCCATTACGCCCCTTTGAAATGTTGGAACTGAAATGTTTTCTACAAAATAGTATTCCTAAAGGCCCAAACGCAATGTGGGCGGAAGCGGAACGGAAACGGAAAGTTTGACAGTTGTCACAAATGACATCAAGATGCCTAACCGAAGTCGATTTGATTCTAACTAGTTTTCAATCCGACAAGTAGGCTTACTCAGATCGGGCTTTTCCGCTGCCGCTGCCGTTCCGCATCCGCTGTCATTGCGTTTGGGCCTTAACTATGGTCCTTGTTTCAGTTTTCCTGCCCTTATTTTTCGCCAATCTTATAAGATAGTATAGATAGACTATAGTAAAAGTTTAGTAAAAATTAAGTTAAAGATAAAATCAAGTTAAGTTAAAAGTTTTGTTAAAGTTAATGGTATGTTAAAGTTAAGTAAAAATTATGATAAAGTTAAATTAAAACTGTGTTAAAGATAAGTTATACTTAAAGCTTGAATTAAAGTTATATTAAGTAAATAAGAAAGTTTAGTTGAACTTAAGTTAAAGATATATTAAAGTTAAGTTAAAGTATAGTAAACGTTATATTAAAGTTATTTCCAATGAACTTCAGGGAAATCTCTTGGAGATTCATATACACAGCAAAAAAAATGTAATATCGATCAATGTAATTCAAGCTGATGTATGAAATAATGATGTAATAGCAAAAAGCATATACAATATCACATCAATGGATGTTATTTTGTTCGCAAAATCGATGTACATCGTACAACGTTATATTACACAACCGATGGATTTACCTGGTTGCAGCAGTTTGGATGTAATATTCAACAACTTTTTTTTCTGTATATCTTCTTGGATTCTTTGAAAGTTTTTGGGTGTTCTTGGAACTCCTTGAAACTTGACACTTCTTGGAAGTTCTTGTTAAGTTAAAATTAAGTCAACATAAAGTTAAATTTTAGTTAACGTTAAGTTAAAGTTATGTTTAGTTAAAGTTACAGCTAAGTTAATTAGTTAAAGATATAATCAAGTTAAGTTCAAATTGAGTCAACGTTTAGTTATCGAGAAATAATCCGACACCTGGCGTTCAGTTTCTTCCTGCGCCAATCTATAAGCGTTGTGTCGCCGACACGTCTGTTTCTTTCTTGCGTACATGTCGTTTCTGCCTCGGTTTCTGCTACGATAGCCTGCGCCTGAAATAAAATCCTGCTTACCAAGTCCAGATCGTCGTCATTGGAATCCGAAAAACACAGTGAATAGTTCGAGGAATAGTTATCTATTTTGTTTTGTCCAAATCGAAAACTGATGACGTACAGATGGTTTCGTTGCCAAAATATTCATTACCGATACGGAATGGGACAACTTGTTTGGTACCCGCTATAGCAACGACCGGTGTTAAGAAGAGTGTCTATACTAAAATGAGAGTACAGTGCGTAGTTAGCCATAGCCGGTCGAACTCCAGACGAAACTAGAACCGCACTACCGTTCATACTGGCGACAACGCTCTGATGAGACAACGAAACCTTACCTCCAAGCTCCTCCCCTGATAGTATCCTTCGACAATGTACCTCTCTAACCTCGAGTAAGCCGCGAGTATTCGGCCCAACTCCTACTAGGCATAGAATTAAGTGATTTTTTTTACAATCAATGAACAATGAACTATCGGCTCCGTAAAGCTAACGCGATTGAGCCTTCCAAATAAACCGCCTAATTAAGCCACTCAGCCGCTCATATTCCAATCACCGACAAACCGACATGAATGACCGTAGCAAAAATAATAAAATTTCTGACCAAAGCCCACTACTGACATCTGGCTCCGTGTTCGCGGGAAATATTTAGCTAAGCCATGAACCCGCATGCAAAAGTTATGAATTGGCTCGTGTCTGATCTATTCTGGACAAATTATTTTTATCTAGATCAAAAAATCCTATGGTTTTGCCAGTTCGGATCACTGCACATTTAAATCAGTCGTTTACGATTTTCGGACATAAGTCAGAATTAAGTGTCATGTCGTTATTATGCTGACTGCATTCACCTTTATTCAGAAATATTGTAAAGCAATGCAGTGAAATCTAATAACGGAGCTAGAGAACATTTATTAGACGTCTAATAAAGCATGTTATTAAATCAATTGAAAACAGTCGAATTAAAGTGTCAATGTATGTACAAATTACACTTATTCAGTTTGTTATTAGATCAAACTTCTGGCGTTGAATTGGGAAGACACTTAACGCTTATAATAAGTAAATTAATCAAATCAGAGCAAACAGTGGAATAAATGTGCATCTATCGATCTCAATGAGCTTCGGCACAATCGGTGTTGATGTTGGCTCGCTTGCAACTTTCTTTACAAAAAAAAGTGTTTGCGAAAGAAATTGATCGAAAGTGTACCAAAATTCTTCTGAACGTGTTTCGCAGTTGGGTTTGATGAAATTCGTGAATTCACGGTTTATGTTCAGTGAAAATTCCGTACCACAAAATTGCTCACCGAGTTCCCTTTTTTTGCCGTTAGACGACGACGGACATGCGAGAGAAAAATAAGCATCGGGAATGTGCTCCCGGATGTATTGATTTGGTGAGTACGTTCCAGTTGAAGATTGTTCTTATACATATCTCGATTGCATTTTCGAGGGGACGTCCGGAGAGCTTTGAGATTTAGGCGTTGTTGCTTTTGCGGGCAGACGAGTTGGTCGCCGGTAAGGCCAGTAAGTGCTGCCAGCAGATGAATCAAGAGGTATTCGAAACAAAATTGGTAAGAAATGTCCATTCAAATCGATTTAATACAGTTGAACAAATTTCAAAACTATATACGTGCCAGATTTGGAAATAATATTTTTTGAATCTGGAAGTGTGTTTATGATACCATTATCCATTTGATAAAGGTAGAGTGAATATGCGGGGCTTATTGCAAGTAAAAGTGACCTCGGAGTGGTCGTGAATTACCAGGCATTCTGAAATGGGTCACTGGAGCTGCAATAGAGCTAACACCTTCTAACTCCCGGACTAAACCTGCTTTAATTAAAGGATAATAAAAAGCAGTTTTCTTCCATAATAACACTGCCGGACAGTGGGGGTTAGATTGTACACACACACACACACATCTATCGATCTCAATGAGCTTTTTCAGCACATAATTCGACAACTCGTTTTATTCAGCATTGTACACTGTTTTATAGCATTTCTCGATGAACATTTCAAATGGTCCTATCTGCTTTGATCGATTCTCTTAATCGACTTTCTCTTTTCATAAACACTGCTATGCAAACAGATTTCGCGCTAATTCTACCCTACCACATAGTTTGATAAAGGAGGCTCTTATTTAGCGTCCAACACGTCAAATACAATAGGGAAAGGTTTTGCAGCTAAGTTATTGACGAAAGAGAAAGTCGTTGAAGATAATCGATCAATGCAAATAGGAACTTTTGAAATGTTTATGTAGATTTATTCAATATATATGCTTTTTTGCGACTCTGAATTGTTTGTACCACCCCAAAATGTTTTTTTAGAAGAATTTAGAGGAGAACTTCAAGATAATTTTGAGGTTCTGAATTGCATGGGAATTCTAAGGAGAATTAAACTTAATTTCAACAAGAATTGCGGACAAAGTTGTTTTGTTGTTTATTTATTGTTCAAAATTTTGATAATATAGAATTGATCAGCCAGCCAGCCACACCAAAAAGCCTGGGCCGTTGGTCCCCGGTATATGAGTTGATGGGTCGATAGGTAGGGTCAAGGTATTGGAGCTACCTCCCTGGCGTCGGAAGAATTGGTACTCAGTACACAAAACAAGATTGACGGAAAACAAAAATCAAGGAAAAAACATAGAATTGATTGTAAACCGTATGTGGTGACAATTTGATCATAAAACGCTGTACAGACTGGAGAGTTATAACAACAATCAATACGAAACTAACGATTTTAAATTGGCTCACCACTTTAGTAGCCTATTGGTCCCAAGCAAACGATTAACGTACCCTATTGTAGTCGAAATTCTAGTACTACGCAATGTTTGTTTTGATTCGCTATGAAAGTTTGGCAGATAAAATGAGGGGTTATTGGTTTTTCCTATGTTTCGAGGGGTGAATCGATTAGCTTGGGACCGAAGAGAGTACCAGAGCTGAGCCAAAAAGTTGAGCCCGTTATTTCGGGACCTTCTAGTCTTAGAGTTACCTCTATGGTTATAACATGTTATAACGGTTGTCAAATAATTGCAACACAGAAACCACCATCAAGATAGCGCTATAACATGTTATAACTCTGTAGTTTGTACTATAAAACAGCAAAAAAGGTTATCTTCCATTTAATTCCACTTAATTAATTTTGGTATCCATGACAGATACGTATTTCGACTACAATGTGAAGTCTTCATCAGTGTCATTCCCACTAAAGAACTTATCAAAATCTAACCCCTTAAGTACTGATCATCATTTTATTTAAGCATGATGGCTACCAAGCCTTTGGGAGTTGTATAGATTTTTCTCCTTTAGTTTACTTTGGTTTTTATTAGTTAGGTAGGTTCCGATTCAACACATTGTAGTTTCATTTTTATACCTGTGATCTTGACTTTTTTACCTATGGGATGAGTACTTAAGGGGTTTAGATTTTGAAAAGTTCTTTAGTGGGAATGAAACTGATGAAGACTGCACATTGTAGTCGAAAAACGTATCTGTCATGGATACCAAAATTAATTAAGTGGAATTAAATGGGAGATTACCTTTTTTGCTGTTTTATTTAAGCATTCCGCTAACAACCCAATTTCATTACTTCGTCAACACGACAATTTGATCATTTGACCAATACAATACAATTTCAATAGGGTTAATTCTCAACAAAAGAATGAAATCAGTGCCAACATTTCAAAGGGGCGTAATTGCTTTTGTAAACAATGACTTTAGCCGTCAATTTCTCGCGAATGAAATCTTACCTCTCCAAAATGACAACGCTAACTGGTAGAGGAAACATTTATCTACCTGCTGGTGTCATTAATTTTCATGAGTGAGTTTTTATTCACGAGAAATCGACGGCTAAAGCCATTGTTTACAAATGCAATTACGCCCCTTTGAAATGTTGGCACTGAAATGAATGTATTTTATTGTAATTTTATAGTTATTTTTATCCGGGCTGTTGTATCGCCGTCCGATCTCTTCTCCCCCCGCTGATGAATTCCTGTTATTCTGGCAACATTGTTTGTGTTGACTTGGGTCCAAATTTTGGCCGATGAGGCAAAGAAGTATCACTGTCAAAATTCCGCCGGGTGCGGGCACGCGAACTGTAATCAAAACAAAACGGTGCACACTCCGTGCCGTGCTCATGTAACATTTTTTTTCTGTACGGTCGCGTCGTCGTACAATTTTTTCCATAATAAATAAGTGGATTTTTCGGGAAAAGTTAACAGATTCCGTGAAACGATGAACATAGTTCGAAGCCTCCTCCAGGTGCAGCATCGTTTGGTGTTGTGTCGAAGTGCCGTCATCCGAATGCGATCGACTTTTCCTCCTTCGCTACGGCCGATGCCCAGTCAGCTGTTTACGCGGAACGATTCATCGCCGTCGAAGTGGGGTTCCTGCTCGTTTGCCTCGCAAGCTAAACCCCGGTTCAAGAAAGGTAGGTGTTTTAACATATTTTAGTAAGAAGATAACACAATTCATCAAATGTTTTTCCAGCGAAAACAACAATCAATCCGCTAGATGAGTTGAAGGCTGACGTGCTCGCCTACCGGCGAGTTCACCTTGATCGATTGAACCAGATCCTGGCAAAGCCGGAAGACATCCCGGCGGAATCGTACGATTTTCTGCTCAGCTGTTGTGGAAAATTGCTGCTGGATCATCCGGTGGAAGCTCGGATGAAACTTTTCAGGAATCTTTGGTTCATGGCCAATCGTGGAGATGAGACAGTCCCGTTGGATCGATGGAAGACATGGTTGCGGGTTTACCGTGAAAATGCGGTGGATTTCGATGGAGGGGTGGAGCAGTTTTTGGCGGGGGTTAAGGTTGAGAAGGACCAGGAGTTCTATGAGCTGCTTTTGGGGGTGGTTTGCGAACGAGGGGACGTGCCCAAGATGTGGGAAGTAATGGAGATGTTCAAGGTGCAAGGATTGGGGTCGAATGTGGGAATTGCGGCCGCTTTGGTGCGGGGGCATTCAAAGGCAGGTGACCTGGAAGCGATGAGGACTGTTCTGGATACGATGAGTGCTGGAAATATCGAACCGGATGAGGGAGTCTACGGTGAGCTGGTTGTTGGATGGATGAGGAACAATCAGATGGAGAAGGCACTGCAATTGATTTCGGAGAAGGGGAGTTTGCTGAAGGAGAATCACGTTGCGGAGGCATTGAAGGAAGCACTGGTGAGGGATCACAAGGAAGCTATCAAGCTGTTGGTGAGATTGTTTCCGGTAGATGTGATTCAGGATTCGAGTATAGATCCAGTTATTCGGAACATTTGCTCGGACCTCTTCCGCGAGGGTAAGTTTGAATCGGTAAGAGCATTGCTAAACGAGCTTCCAGTGCCAAAGTTTAATCTGAATGAAAACTACGACAGCTACGCAGTTTCACTTATATTTGAAATGGTCAAAGCCAATGCTCCGTTGGAGGAACTTGTCCTGTTGGTGGATTTACTCATCAAAACGGAAAGAAACACGCGGGCTTTGCATGTGGCATGCGAATGTGCGGCCAAACATTGCATCGACATCTATCCGGAGCTGCTGGGAATGTTGAAGGAGCAGGAGGATTTGCGGCCGCACTACTTTTGGCCGTTGATTGTTCATAATTTCACCAAACACGGTGAAGCCGGAGTGTTGGACGTTCTCAAGCTTATGAAACGGTACAGAACCGAGATTGACGTGGAGACGATTTCGGTTTTCGTTCTTCCAAAGCTGGCAATCTCGCTAAAGGACGTGCGAACTTTGCTGAAGCAATTCGAAGACCGTGGGGTCAAGATGTCCGTTCTGATGACTCCGTTAGTTTCTCATTTGCTTTATCAGAACCGCTTCGATGATGCGATCAAGGTCGCCAAGCTGTACTCGTCCAAGGTGGACACAGAAGCACTGATCTATCCGTTGGTATTGCAAATGACGGTTAACAAAACGGCACAACATTTCAACACTATGTCGGAAGTCGTTCGTCAGCTTAAGGACAAGGCTCAGAATCCGAAGCACGATCTAGCCGGTCAGCTGCTGATGGAACTGATCAGCAACAAGAAGACCAAGCATGATGCTTCCACCATAAAGTCACTGCTGGAGCAGTTTTCAACGTTCGAGATTCGAATCAGCCGAATGAGTGCCAATGTACTGAAGAATCACTTCTCGATGGCCAAGCAAATTAATGCAGCTCTCGATAAGCTGATAAACTCCCTAGTAGAAGATAAGCTTACGATCCCTTCGAGGGAAATGTTCGACTCGATGATCGTGCATCCGAGAGACATGAGCTACGAAGAGCTGGAATGTCATCTGGGTGAGTTGGAGGAGAAGAAACTCAATTCTCGGGGAGTCCTTCGGCGGCTACTGCAGGTTTGCGTTCGTGAAAATCGTCTGGATCGTGCCTTGGAAATCAAGCAAAAGTGTGACGAATCCAAAGTCGAACTAAGCTCCGGTATGCTTGCTTCCGTTTTTGACCTACACATCAAGCGCAAGAATGTAGACGAAGCCGGAAAAACCCTGGAGCAGATCAAAACCATGTTCCCAGGATTTCTGCTGGACGAACACAAGGTGATTGATTTTGCTGCACTCCTAGCGGAAAAAGGCTTCCCCTCAAACGCTCAGAAGGTCATCAAACAGCGAGCATCCTCCGGACAACTCCGGCCCGGAAACTCCAACAAAAACATCTGGAACCTATTGACCAACACGGCCCAATGGGCTGCCGAAAACGACTACAAATCGGACAAAAACCACACCAGCGAAATGCTGAAATTCCTAGTCGACCTGGGCTACTGCACCTTTGACAACGCTCTTCTCGGTCCGGTCATACGTGAGTACCTTCTTAAAAACCAAACCCGCAACGCCGTTACCGAATACCGAAGAATAGCTACCGAGAAACGCCGAACTCCTCTTCAGTTGGAAATCTTCACCACCCTGGTCCGTTTAACCAATGCAACCGATCCGGAAATTTCCCCCGAAGAAGCGAAAGCCCTGCTGGGTGAAGTTATCCAGATCGGTTCCAAGATTCACGGATCGGTTAACACGAACAACACACTGATTGTGGCCCTGGCGGAAGCCGGCACCGAAGCACAACTCCGTCGGATCCTTATAAATCCGGAAACGCGCGTGAACCACGAGTACATCTTGACGCAGTGCGAGTTTCTGGTGAATTCCGGCAAGCTGGACGTGGTTCTACGCTTGGCCAAGTGTTCCCGGGGACTGGCAAACGTGCGGGAAGCGGACTTCCTGGCGGTGATTATGAAACAGTACGTCAGGGATAATAACTGCGAGGCGGCGGTGGAACTGTTCAATCGACTGCAGGCCGAGGACGGCGATTTCAAGATTAGTGGGGACTTTGCGAGGAAGTTGATCGATTTGCTCGAAGTGAACAACTACGAGGTCCCGAATGCGGTGCGGTTGTATGCCAAGTAGGGCGGGGGACGGTTTGAGAGGTAAGGTTGTTAAAATGTATGCATTGTTAGATGAATAAAAGTTGACAAAATGTTTTGAGATAGTTGCCCTAATATGTCGATGAATGCCGAATGACCGTGGGACCGTTCTGAAAAAAGGCGGTCAAAACCCCAGGTGTTTTCGACGAAGTTTCCATGTGCTTTGGTCAGAGTGCGTATAGAAGGCATCGTTGTGCCAATTTGGTCGTGGTACATTTCGAGAGATTTCGAGTATGAGAGAGTGATTGCAGTTTGCTCAATAGTGCCTGAGTAAAATCGAAGACAACATATCAAGAAGACTGGCAACTCTTCCATTTTCTCATACGAACGCCATGAGACAGATACAATCGCGTCTTCTGCCGCTGAAAGGTAAATGCTTCGAACGAATTTGATAGCAAAGATTACATCCTCAGAAGAAAGGTGCAAGTACTTTCGATGATTAGCCGTAGTTGTTACAGTGAAGCTATACAACCATATTTTCAATTTGTTTCCGGGGTGTGTTTTCCTTACATACATTTGACTTATTTGAATTTTATGTGTCGGCAATAGGATTATGATATGGGACGGGAATATGGGTTATAATATTAAGTTTACGTAATACCCAGTACAGACTATGGCTTATATCATGTAATATAGGCAGTCTTGCAATGAGCACTCATACATCTAGTTTTCACTGGAAATCCTATGTATGAGTGCTCATTGCAAGACAGCCTATCCAGTATTTTACGATCGCTTAGGAGGAACATAAGATTTGAAGTTTGGGTTGTGTCGTTTGACGTGTAAACGATCAAATGTGAACGTTTACACGTCAAACGACACAACCCAAACGTCAAATCATATGTTCCCTATATGTTGAGTACCCCTTGGAAATTTCACTTAAATTTGACAGATGGAAAATTTCAAATAAACCTGCTATTCTACCAGAGTCATTTCTGACAGACCTGGAATCAATTTTGACAAACACCTTCTCGAAAATTGGACGATCAACAACAGAGGAATTTTCCATCATTATAATTTATTTTCGAAGCGTCAAATTTCAGTGAAAATTCACCAAAATTCGTCTCTTCATAAATTCAGGCTCTTAAACGACAAACGAAGTGACAGACAGAGCGGCTCGAAAACTTTGGTGACGAACCTGCTATTGCAATTTTTCAGTGTACCATATGGCAACACTACACACTAAGATTTTGTTTTCGTAAACTTTACCGAAATCAGAACAGCTGAACGTTCGGTAAAACTTCGACCTTCATTTTAAAGGCTATTGAATTTGAAAATAATTTCAAACATGTTCAACCTTGTTTAAATGATCAAATCTTTTCATTTTAGTAGAGATTTAGTTTCAAAGTAGCTAAAAAGCAATTGAAATGAATTGCATAAATTTTACCGAACAGTTCAGCTGTTCAGATTTCGGTAAAAATTACCGAAATCGGCATTAATTTCTAAGAGTGTACTACTGGATTGTACTAGCATTTTCACAAAATGTACTAGAATGTTTTTATTCTATCTCTTTCACTCTACTCAAAACTGAAATGCATAAAAAAAATGACAAAATGATAAACTCTTTGCACCAAGGGGTGAGACAGTTTACTCTGAGTTGCTTATTTTGCAGCGAGTAACTAGCGAGTAATTCAATGTACCTCAATATTTAATCCACGTTCATCGATTTTTTCTCTGCTTACACCGTTTACTCCCTTTAAGAATATGCGTCTCATATTAGACGTAAGTTTTGTTTGTAAACAAAGTAAGCCCAAGTGTATCCTGAGGCTTTTGAATAGCTTGAATATCATGGAAGAACCTGTGCCAGTGCCTGCTTACTGCCAACAAAAACCTGCACTTTCAACCAGCTTTCCGCAGTTGTTCTTCCTCCTCAGCAACTAAAGGGTGATACGGTCAAAATTTGGTCAAGGGAAAACGCGTGTAAATCGGTGAAATCGTTTATTTAAAAAATCAAATTAAATTTCTTTTTCAAGTTCAATTAGTATAAAATTCAGGAAAAATATTCAGTTAGGCTTCCGCTTTTCCAAATCCGAATTGCCAGGCCTTACGCTTGACCCCTGCCATCAGATTTTGTACAGCCACCTTGTCCACCTTCTTCGCCGCAGAAAGCCAGTTTGCCTTGAACTGCTGCTCGCCCTTAGCAGTTTTTTTGGACTTCTTTAGGTTCCGCTTGACAATAGCCCAGTATTTCTCAATTGGGCGGAGCTCTGGCGTGTTGGGAGGGTTCTTGTCCTTGGGAACCACCTGCACGTTGTTGGCGGCGTACCACTCCATGGCCTTTTTACCGTAATGGCAAGATGCCAAATCCGGCCAAAACAGTACGGAACAACCGTGTTTCTTCAGGAAAGGCAGCAGACGTTTATTCAAACACTCTTTCACGTAAATTTCTTGGTTGACAGTCCCGGAAGCTATGAAAATGCTGCTTTTCAAGCCACAGGTACATATGGCTTGCCAAACCAGATATTTCTTTGCGAACTTTGACAGTTTCATGTGCTTGAAAACATCTGCTACCTTTCCCCTTCCTTTTGCCGTATAAAACTCCTGTCCCGGAAGCTGCTTGTAGTCGGCTTTGACGTAGGTTTCGTCGTCCATTACCACGCAGTCAAACTTCGTCAGCATCGTCGTGTACAGCCTCCGGGATCGCGCTTTGGCCGTCGTATTTTGTTTATCATCGCGATTTGGAGTCACTACCTTCTTGTAAGTCGATAGTCCGGCTCGTTTTTTGGCTCGATGCACGGTTGTAGACGATACACCCAGCTTATTTGCGGCATCTCGGAGAGAGAGGTTAGGGTTTCGCTTGAAACTACCGGCAACTCTCTTTGTCGTCTCAGCGGCTTCCGGTTTTCGATTTCCCCCCGATCCAGACTTCCTGGCTGTCGACAAACGTTCCCCAAACACTTTAATTACATTTGTAACGGTTGATTTGGCAACTTTTAGCGATTTTGCCAACTTTGCGTGCGAGTAGCTCGAATTTTCGCGATGCGCGAGCAAAATTTTGATACGCTGCTCTTCTTGCTTGGACGGCATTTTGACAACTGAAGAGTGAATTCCAAAATCAAAATAGGAGCAACATTCTACACACACACACCTTCAAAATGAGGGGTGTTCAGGTTTTTTAAATGCAAAATTGAAAGAAATACGTCAAGTTGATATTGACCAAATTTTGACCGTATCACCCTTTAGTCCCAGTCGTCACTCCGAAAGGATCATCGCTGATCAAACATGCTCTTTAAACAGCTATTCTGCTAAACATCTAGAATTTCACCTATAATGCAACGATCCCGTCAGCTTCGATTAATCATGAAAAGGTAGAAAAGGCACCACCAGTCAATGTGGTAATAACTAACTCCGATCCCATTCCGACTAACATTCTCGTTGGCACCATGCAAGTTAGCTACAGTATAACGATTCCATCACAGGACATCAAACATAGTATGGTGAGCAATATTACAACCGTGGCCCATCCGCCGCCACAGTATCCGGTATAGATAACATCTCCCCAGTGGGGCAACAACCCCCGCGGAATGATCAGCTAGAGCATCAGTGCAGCCTCCGCCAGTTCCGAAACCGAAGAGGTGGAGGACGATGAAGTCAACGCTGCCAATGTTTCCGGTGCCTGCGAGCCTCGTCCGGACTACAAACCCATCAACGATCTACCGGACGAAATCGAAATGACAACCGGTCAGGCAGACGAAGAACAAATCAAGCTGACAGATTCTCTTCGTCGACTTTCTCTTTGAATTCTAACAGCCAGTATATGTACAGGATGGGCATGAGACGTGATCAAGTTCACAAGATCGCTACCAATCACTCGATATCGTCAGAGCTGATCATAAAACAGATGCAAACGAACAACACATTCTACCACAAACGAAGTGACAGACGACTAACTGGCGAAGAAATCAATTAAAATAATGTGGTTCGCTGTAATAGAATTTTCTTGGAAGCTTGTGCCATCATCCACTAGATGGGATAGTATTTTTGTTTTGGTTTTGCACCAAGTTGATTTTGTGTACAATGATTCTTTGACAGTGTGCAAAGAGTGGGTATCATTTTTTCATTTTTTTATGGATTTCAGTTTTGAGTAGAGTGAAAGAGATAGAACCAAAACATTCTAGTACATTTGGTGAAAATGCTAGTTCAATCCAGTAGTAGCATAGAGGTAACTCTAAGACTAGAAGGTCCCGAAATAACGTGCTCAACTTTTTGGCTCATCTCTGGTACTCTCTTCGGTCCCAAGCTAATCGATTCACTCCTCGAAACATAGGAAAAACCAATAACCCCTCATTTTATCTGTCAAACTTTCATAGCGAATCAAAACAAACATTGCGTAGTACTAGAATTTCGACTAGAATAGGGTACATTAATCGTTTGCTTGGGACCAATAGGCTACTAAAGTGGTGAGCCAATTTAAAATCGTTAGTTTCGTATTGATTGTTGGTAGTAGTGTTGCCATGTGGTACAATCCAGTAGTAGTGGTGTTGCCATGTGGTACACTGAAAAATTGCAATAGCAGGTGCGTCACCAAAGTTTTCGAGCCGCTCCGTCTGTCACTTCGTTTGTGCATTCTACCCTTTAGACCGCTATGGACTTAGCCAACGAGAAACCGAATAACGTCAAAGGAGAAATACCTAAAGCGGAAGGATGGATGTCCACCGTCAGCAGAACGGTACCGTGGTAATTCAGAGCTCGGTTCCCAGTTTCATCCAGCGGCAGTTTGTCAAGCGATGGGAACGGGATTACTTCGACGAGTATAGTAATACGTGCGGGGTACGTAATTTTCTGTATTTTGAGTATTTGGTCAGGCAGATCGAGTTTTTCAGGTTATTAAACTGAGATGATGCAGGATAATCAAATCGCATGAAGGTGAACCTTCAAATGTTGCTGTGATGCAAAAAGTGAGAAAGCAAATAACAGTGATCTTGCTCACTGACCAATGTGAGTTACTCGAGGTGCCTCAAAAGCAACTCTGAAACTGCTCATGATTTCGAGCTGTTTTACCCCTTGATTTGCACACTGTCAAAGATCACTGTACACAAAATCAACTTTGTTCAAATCAAAACAAAAATACTAGCCCATCTGGTGGCACAAGCTTCTAAGAAAATTCTATTAAAGCGAACCACATTATTTCAATTGATTTCTTCGCCAGTTAGTCGTCTGCCAGTTCGTTTGTGCTTTTACTAGAGTGATTTAGAGTTGATGAATGGTAACTATTCAAATCAACGTATCTGCTTTTGTAAACAATCACTTCAATCGACGATTTGTGGCAACTGCTAGTTCACTCACAGAAACCACAAACGAAGTGACAGATGACTAATTAGCGAAGAAATGAATTAAAATAATGTGGTTCGCTGGAATTGAATTTTCTTAGAGGCTTGTGCCATCAGCCACCTGATGGCTTAGTATTTTTGTTTTGATTTGAACAAAGTTGATTTTGTGTCCAATGATATATGATAGCAATATATGATAGTACTTGTAAGCAAATGTTAACCCGCTGTGTTCACCCCTAATCACTTTGGCCTATGGTCTTTCATTATACAAAAGAAGTGCAGACAACAACGAAAATGACATTGTGACATGCTGTTTGACAACAGGCTCTCCCTTTCAATTTTCGTTAGAGAAAAAGATATAACAGGCGGAACCCCAATAGTATCATCTACTTTAAGCTAGTACATATGAGTAGATAGTGTTGCCGTGAGGTACACTCGAAAATTTCAAATGTAAGTGCGTCAAATCAAATTTAGAGCTGTCACTTCGTTTGTCTAGAAACTAACAACACCAGCTAGTAAGGGAAAGATTGTGTTCATATGCTTCCAACTAGACAATAACGAATAGAGATTAGTGACGTTTAACGCACGCACACTAGAGGGAGAAACGCCGTGTAAAGTTGTTTATTATTTTCCTCTGGCTAACCTAAAAATGTATGAAAGTAGATCTGTCAAAATGAGTTTGACATCGATTTGTTATGTATTTTCCTCGGATATTCACTAACACGCTCTCACATATCGCACCAATACATCCGGACGTGAAAATCTCTATAGAAGATTAGGAATCACATAGATGAAGACTAAAGAGCCTAAATTTATAAAGAGACGACATCTTATCCATTTGATAGGTCTTCCAATCGAGCGAATATTGTCGCGCTTATGTTAAATTCTCATTTGATGACGGCTCCACGCTGCAACCCCGCTCATAAGGATTCTACACAGGTGTGCAACTTATATAGTATTTTACGAGGTATTTTATGGCAGCGGCTTGAGGAGCGAAGCCTGGATAAAGAGCCGCCGTATGTTAAATCAATGGGCGCAGTCGTATGGCCATAAAACAGAACGGATGGTATAATCCCATTTTGAGAAACACACAATAACTTTTCGTATGACTTTGACAGATAATCGATCGTTCCAATTTGGACAAGTCGTCTGGCAGGCTCTTTAATGAAGACTAACTAACTAATTTTTCCTTGTTTCAAGATCATCCCCGGTGGACAAAGCCGAGTATTCTCACTATCAACACGGTATAAAAAGTAACAAGGACTAGAATTAACGAACAAATATTTTCAGTGTACCGATCAACTTGCAATCTGTCTGCAAGGTTCATGCAATTTGCGTTCCGGCAAAAATTTGCAATAGAGACTTTCGGCTCCGCAATTTTTTTTTTAAACATTGGGCTTTACCCACTAGCAATTAAAAAACTACAAGGGACAGCCCTATGGGGTTGTACGCAATGGTGACGTAGGACTGCATGGTCTTTTATAATAACTCTGATTTGTTAACTGCAGCAGGAGCTTGTGTTTTGTGTAGGAATAGGAATTTGAGCGGGGTTCTCTCTGTTTATACTCTTTAGTATGATGCGCTTGACATACATGGCCCACAGCTACTCACGAAGAGCTACTGATTCTGATCAATAGCGGTGCGGCTTCTTCCTCCTATGGATGCTCATGTGGGCTGCAGCTCGTTGTGTACTGGAGAACACCACCACTCACCACGCGGTGATTGAATAAACACCGTTTGGTGAGACCGGATGAAATTCAACTTTGAAGTTTAGTTTAGTTTTCTTTATTAACGTTCGTCTCGTGTTCAACTTTGAAATCTGTGTTCGGGAAATCGCGTTTCGCAGGCAATCGGTGATAATTTTTATTATAATAGCAACAGTTGCACATTAGTGCAATTCCCAATAGTGACATTTTGAAAAATGATAAAGTCTTAATTTTAACAGATGCGTAGTAATATTTATGATCGATTGGTGATAAAATTATTGAAATTGGTCCAGGGGCAGCTGAGTTATTAACGTTCAAAATCTTTCATAATTTTGTTACATGTTCCATTTTCGGTTTTCACAAAGTGTACCCCCATATAGAAATTACAGACGTAGTCCTACGTTAAAAAAAAATAAATAAACTTTGGTGCCAGCAGCAGCATCAGCATTCTTCCCTTGTGCCAGACCTTCTGCTAACGTTCATTTCAATTTTCGTATCTGATCGGGCGCTGTGTCGTGCAACATATTTCTCACGCCTGCAAAGTTGCACGATCGTTTTACGTTTTGTTTTGATACAATATCCGACGCCCGTCCGCGTTCGCCTGTACCATATGTAGGGGAAAACAGTTCATAATGCACTGCTGGGATAAAATGGCCCTACGCGGTTTTTGCTTTTCCATTATCAAATCTGAGATTTTATGTGCCATAATGCTAGCTGAAGTACTGAACTCGCAATGTTGCTCGTTAAATTCCCGAATTGACAATCAGGAAGCTATGAAAAACAGCGCACGGCCATTTTACCCCAGGGGTGCGTTTTAGACCATCCTACCCTACCTACCTATAATGGCATCGTCATTATCCTTTAATGTGGGGTCGGTCATCACCTCACATCACGTGCGATGCCGCGTCTGCGGGCGGTGGGTGGGTGGTTGAATGTAAACAAACCACCATGCTTCTCCATCACTCGCACTAGGCAATGGGTTGAGCATCATGTTTAATTTCCGCAATGGTCTTATGAATGGAGGAAAAAAAAACACGCGGTTCCTCCCTATTTGACAACGATGTCAAATTGACAGTGAGCAAACGAACGAATCAACGAACGATATGCGGAAAAGCCACGGTGCTTCGGCGGCTGGCTGATGGCTGTTGTTTTGTTGTTGTTTATTTTCTCGCGACGAACCACGCGTTCTTCAACGCACACTACGTTGTTTTCTCTCGCTCTCAAACATTCAATCGTATGACTTCGACAGTATTTGTGCTCTACTGTATGGAAGCGAAAAGAATGTTGTTGTACAACATCAACAAAAATAATCGCGAATCGCCGCAGTTAGCCTGGTAGCTACTTTAGAGCCAACAGCAACGGAGTGGCTTAGCGTGTATGCATGCAAGCATTACACACTCAATGAATGTTCAATAGAGATTCCTTCCCCGTGGCCGGCAGCCAGCCATTGCTTGGCCACTTCCGTCGCATGCTGCCGTCGTTTGCTTTCCCTCCACACCGAACCTGCCCTCCTCCAAATGGGGAGGCCTACTATGTAGGTAGGTCTACCGATGTGTACATGTTTGTACGTAGCCGACGGGCTGCTATGATGTGTGTATACTGACATGGCACTCGCCTCGCGTCTCGTCTCATAAACACATCACTATTCGACTTCGAGCAAACACGAAGGAAAGCGTTTTAGTGCCGTGAAAAATTGTGCCGATTTTCTGGTTATTTGATTGAATTTTTCGGTGGATATTATACCTAGTGAAAATCTGCAGACGGTAAGTGGAAACTAGGTTAACATTTGGGAGTTTGTTTCCGAGGAGCCTCTTTGAAAAACCGTAAACATTCTTTGCTCCAGCGACGATTTACGCAATAATGTCTGTGCAAATTCTGACGACTTCCTGTGTCCCGTGTTTGGCTTCTAGAGGCTTTAAATCAAACTCCCCATGGACAAGAACCAGGCGGTGATTTTCCTGAAATATTGATTAGCTTTGGAAGAATCGATTCCGTCAAAATCGGTGCACCTTGCGGTGCTTAGCAACAAGAATTGCTGCCACGATTAAAATTAGTTGAACAAATTTCTTCACATGACTGCCATGCAATCGTTTGGCTAACTTACGATCATGCTCCGCCCCTCCTTCCGCTGTGCCTTCTTTCGCACAGCCTCTTTTGCACTTGTTTCACCTTTCCCTTCATAGCTTATTTTTGTATGAGTAAGTATCGACCATTGCAATAATGGTTAAGTAGTTTGTAAAAGCGTTCGCCAACAGACTCATCACCATCGGAGAGCACATGTGTCACTCGTCGACCGATGAGGAACCAGGAGGAACTCGAAACCCCCACTGACTGCTGGCTTAGAAGATGTGCCGGGGTCGGTCGTCGGTCGGTGATTTGACCCATATTTGCCTCAGCGCGGGCGGTGGCTGCCAAATCTGTCGGGAAAAGCGTTTCCCGACAGGGTACATAGATGTTCGTCTCGCAATCTCGCGTTAAGATGAGATGCCTTTTTTTTCGGCGAAAAGTGCCAAATATTTGCTGATTCAAACTTTTTTTTTTCTCCCGATTTCCTTCGAGCGTCGGCTTACAAAAATAGACACCGGTTGCAGTGAAAGTATTTAGAGCGTCTCTATGCATGGGTGGGAGTGGAGGTGGTGGTGGTGGTGGTAGCGACGATCATGGCGTTTCTGATGATGGTTGCTTACAATGTATTTCGAATGCAAATGGTGTGGGCAGGGTTTTTGGGGTGAAATGCGGCAGACATTCGGTTGTTGGATAGAATTGTGTCAAATTTTTGAGCAATAATTAGGGTAACTTGATTTATTGTGGACTCTCTGTTAGCTATACTTTAGAATACCAGAGTTCCATTAGTTGCAGAAAATTAGTGCGAAATTTTAAGATGTTCCCAGATTTTCAGAGGACCTCAGACATTATTGAAGTCTTCACATAAGCTCAGAAGTTCACCGAGGTTTAAACATTTTTAGGATAGTTCAATTACATTCAGAGCACACACTTCAGGAATGAACAGAGAAGTTCAGACCAGCTTCGTTAACATTAGAGAAATTACACAAATTTTAAAGAAGTTTCGATGACTTCAGCGAATTATTAAAATTTTAGAGAAGATCTATGTTTGTTAGGAAAGGGAACTTGAGAGAAAGTTCGAAAAATTTCAGGGAAGTTTAAAAATTTGATGAGAAATATTGTGAGCATCAGGCTAGTTTCTCAAACTACAAAAGAACATCAAGGCAGTTTGATTAACTTCATGAAAATGATGGAAGCTTTCAAGTAGTTCTGAAGGCTTCAGTATAGTCCATTCCATATTCAACGAAGATTTCTCATGAAAATTCCCTTGGAGTTCTTCTCAGCATTTGCTTTTCATTCTCCCGAAACTCTAATGGAATTATTCAAGAAATTCACTTGGGACGCTTCTCTGAATGCTTAAAAAATATCACCAGTCGGGATGATGTCTACAGGCTAGAAATCGATGTCCGACGCCATTTCGAAATCCAAGATGGCGGCTCCCGATTTCAGAAAAAGTTGGAAATACTGTCAGATACCCATCAATGTAGGTATTTTTGGAAACGAGGTGATGACTAGAGGATGAAAATCGATGTCCGACGTCATTTTGAATGTCAGTCATATTCGTCAAAATTATGCATGAATGTGATTGACATTTGATCAAATTCGGGTAAATTTTTAATCAGTCTACGAGTAACGGAGGTTTTAGTAAAGTGAGTAAATGGAACTCAAATATGAGCCTAGATACGAGTCAGATTCTACGGCCGTGATAAAATTGATTACATATTGCAAATAGGAAAATAGAAAAGAACATTTCCAGATCAAATAGCCGGCGCCGGTAGTGTAGTGGTAAGCGTGACTGCTTTCTAACACCCCAATGGGTCTGGGTTCAATCCCAGCCGAGGTCCGTGGGATTTTTCTGAGGCATAAAAATCTCTGGTCACGTCTTCCTTCGGAAGGGAAGTAAAGTCGTTGGTCCCGGCCCATGTGTGTTGAATGGGTGCGATATCCTACGCAGGTGTGGAAGCTGCCTTCCTGCACATTCGATTGCCGTCAATTATCGGCAATCGATGTCCGTCGGTGATTGGCACTAGATTGCGGAACAGAGACCGACGTTAAATAAAGGAATGAAGAAGAAGAAGAAGAAGATTTCCAGGCCAAATAACAAACAAATGAATTTCAGACTCGATGTGCATGAAACTTTGCATAATTGTTTGTTATGGTCAATCATTTACATTTGGGCTAAAATTCGGCCATTTTGAATCCCTGCAAAAACTTCAAAATGGCATTTTCGATATTTTTCAACAAATTATAACTCGAAAACGGAACTTTCAATCGAAATGACGTCTGAGACAAAGTTGTTGGATACAATGATTGCTGTTCAGGAAAAATACGCAAAGAAATATCCTCTTCAACATTTTTTGAATTTTTTTATTTAAAAGCTTGCGAAAAATGATATCTTCTGTGAAAATTTCATGTTGGACACTTCATAAAAATTAAAAAAATAGGACAATGAAAGATAGAAAATGACAAATTAAAGTTCGGGAATGCAAATTGGAAATTGGAAAATGAAAATTGGACAATGGCAAATAAACAATCGAAAAAGAAATATGATGAATGAGAAATGAGAATTGAAAAATGGAAAATAGGAAATGGAATATGAAGAATGGAATATGGAAATTGAAATTTGGAAATTGTTAAAAAGGAAAAAGTAAAATTTAAAAATGGAAAAAGATAATAGAAAAAGCAAAAAGAGAAAAAGGGGAAAAAATGAAACAATCCAAATGAAAAATGAAAAAAATTCGAAATGGAAAATGGAATTTGGGAATTGGATGTTGGAAAATGTAAATTTGTAAAATGGAAAATGGACTATGACAAATAAACATTGGAAAAGAGAAATGGGAAAAGGGTATTGAAAATGGAAAATATGGAATGGAATATAGAAAGTTGAAGATGAAATAGGTATGAAATTTGAAAAATACAAAATCGAAAAAAAAAACAAATTGAACATTGAAAAAATGGAAAATACAAAAAGAAAAAATGGACAGTGAAAAATGAAATAAAAATTAGAATTTGGAAAATGGAAAGTGGTAAATGGCAATCGGAAATTGAAAATTGTAAAATGGAAATATGGAAAATAGAAATATAAAAGTGGAAAAGTGATTTAGAAAAAAGGACAATGGAAAAAAGAAAATGAAAATTGGAAATCTAAAATGGAAATAGAAGAAAATTATAATTGATTTAATTATTATTATTATTGATAATTTTAAATGAAATCGAACAAAGACAAATGGAAAATATTGTATAGAAAATGGAAAATGGAAAATGAAAAATGAAAAAAATAGGCAACGGCAAATGAAAAAAAGATGAAGGCAAATGAAAAAAAGATAAATTAATGGATAAATTGAATGGATAAAGATGGAAAAAGAAATAGGACAATGAAAAATGGAAAATGTCAAATGAATAGCTGGTTGTTGGAAAATGGAAAACGAAATAGGACAATGCATGATGTGAACGGAAAATCAGAATTCGAAAATGCAACCTGGAAATAAGAAAATGGAAATTGGAAAATGGGAATAAGAAAATGGAAAAGTAATTTAGAAAAAATGACAATGGAGATAGGAAAATGGAAAATAGAAAAAAAAAATAAAATTGATATATAAATATTACAAATATTAAATAGAAAATTGAAAATGGAAATGAAAATTAAAAATGAAAACGAGGACAATGGAAAAGGAAAATTGAAAAAAAAAAGATTAATGATGATAAATGTCACGTGAAAATTCGGAATGGTAAATTGGGAAAAGGAAAAAAAATAGGACAATGGAAAATGGATAATGGAAAATTTAAAATGGAGATTGGAAAATTGAAATAAACAGTGGGAAAAAGAATATGGAAAACTGAATGGAAAAAAATTGAAATTAGGAAACTAAAAAATGGAAAAGTAAAATGGAGAAATGGAAAAAGAAGCAAAACTCGAAAACGGAAAATTAAATCAGACAATGAAAAAATGGAAAATCAAAATGCAAAATGAAAACATTAACAATTGAAAATGGATATTTGGAAAATGGACAATGAAAAATAAACAATGGAAAAGGGAAAATGGGAAATGGGAAGAAGACATTGAAAATTAAAAATATGGAATGAAATAAGGAAAGCTGAAAGTGGAAAATGAAATTTGAATAATAGAAAATGGAAAAAATAAAATGCAATAATGGAAAAAGAAAAACAGAATTGGACATTGTAAAAATGGGGAATCAAAATGAAAATGAAAAAAATGGGCAGTGAAAAATTAAATAGAAATTTGAAAACTGGAGATTGGAAATGGAAATTGAACAGCGGAAATTGGAAAATGGAAGGAAAATGGCAATTGTAAATTGGAAAAGTGGAATTCGGAAGTTCGAAAATACAAATTGTTAAATGAAAATTCGAAAACGGAAATTGGAAAACGCAAGTTCGAAAATGGAAAAGTGATACAGAAAAATGGACAAAGGAAAAAGGAAAATGGAAATTAGAAATCGAAAATGGAAAAAAAGTTGATGACTTATAAAAAAAAATCGGGCGAAGAAAAATGGAAAATATTAAATAGCAAATGTCAAATGAAAACTGAAAATGAAAAATGGAAAATGAAAATGAAAAATGGAAAAATTAAATACGGAAAAATTATAAACAAAAAATGAAAAATAAAACAATAAAAATGGAGAAAAGATAAATGAAAATGAAAAATGAAATAGGACCTAGAATAGGACAGAGCAAAATGGAAAATGTCATATGAAAATTTGGTAATTTTAGAATGTAAAAAGATATAGGACAATGTATAATGGAAAATGGGAAATCGGAAATGTCCAACGGAAATTTTAACATGGAAATTGGAGAATGTAAATGGGAAACTGGAAATTTGAAAATGAGAAATGCAAAATGGATATTAGAAAATGGAAATTGTAAAATGGAAATGGCAAAATGGAAATTTTAAAATGAGAAAAGCAAAATGGACATTAGAAAATGGAAATTGAAAAATGGAAATGGGAAAATGGAAATTGGAAAATGGAAATTGGAAAATGGAAATTGGAAAATGGAAATTGGAAAATGTAAATTGTAAAATGAAAATTGGAAAACGGAAATTGGAAAACATAAGTTAGAAAATGGAAAAGGGATAAAGAAATATGGACAATGGAAATTGGAAAATGGAAATTTGAAAATGAGAAATGCAAAACGGACATTAGAAAATGGAAATTGGAAAATGGAAATTGGAGAATTGAAATTGGAAAATTGAAATTGGAAAATTGAAATTGGAAAATTGAAATTGGAAAATTGAAATTGGAAAATGGTAATTGGAAAATGGAAAATGGAAATTGGAAAATGGAAATAAGAAATTGGTAATTAAAAAATGGAAATTGGAAAATGGAAAATGGAATTAGCAAAATTGAATTGGCAAAATGGAAATTTGAAAACGAGAAATGCAAAATGGACATTGGAACCAAGAAGGGCGACTCTATCTACGATGCAGGAAAAATTGTGTTTTGCTGTGGCTAGCTGCGCGCACACTGAGTAGATAGAAAGAAGATTGATGACGATTCTGAAGATTTCCTGCAAAAAGATGATGCGCGATGCAAGTAGATGCGAGAAATGAAAGAAGATTTTTCAAAGATTGATTCGCTAGTGTAAGATTTGTTGAGCACCTAGAATTGAGATCTAGATGTGTCGCTCCCCTCGATTGGAACATGGAAATCGGAAAATGGAAATTGGAAAATGGAAGTTGAAAAATGGAAAATAGAAAATGGAAATTGGAAAATGGAAATTGAAAAATGGAAATTGAAGAAAGGAAATAAGTAAATGGAAGTTGGAAAATAGAAATTAGAAATTGGAACGTAAGTTAGAAATTGGAAATTGAAAAACGTAAGTTAGAAAATGGAAAAGTGATTAAGAAATATAGACAATGGAAAAAGGAAATTGGAAAATGGAAAATGGAAATTGGAAAATGGAAATTGAAAAATGGAAATTGGAAAATGGAATTGGCAAAATGGAAATTTGAAAACGAGAAATGCAAAATGGACATTAGAACATGGAAATCGGAAAGTGGAAATTGGAAAATGGAAGTTGAAAAATGGAAAATGGAAAATGGAAAATGGAAAATGGAAATTGGAAAATGGAAATTGGAAAATGGAAATTGAAAAATGGAAATTGAAGAAAGGAAATAGAAATTAGAAAATGGAATAGTGATAAAGAAACATGGACAATAGGAAAGAAAAATGGAAAATAATAAATAGAAAATGGAAAATATTAAGAAGAAAACGGTAAATATCAAATAGTAAATGAAAAACGGAAAATGAAAATTAAAAACTAAAAATAATGTACAATGGAAAAGAGGAAATGAAAAAGAGATAAATGAGAAAGGAAAATGTAAAAAGCAATAGGATGGAGCATGAAAAATAAAAATTTAGAAATCCAAAATGAAAATAGGAAAATGGAAATAAACAACTGAAGAGGTAATACGGCAAATTGAATATGGAAAATGAAATGTGGAAATAGTAAAATGGAAAAGTAAAATGGTCTTATGGCATGATCAAGCAGCTGTTCGGTGGGCAACACTGTATTCTGTAGTGTGACATACACGGTTAGAAAAAAGTACCCAAAATTAAGTTCTTTTCACTCATCTCGGCACTATAGTGCAGGAACCCAAAAGTAGGTAAAGCGGGTCAAAGTAATTCCACAAGCTTTTTAACCAAAAGTATGTTAGTTGTACCCAACAGTAGGTAAATATGATTATACTCAACGTTGGGTTCCCACACTTTATTACCCCTGTTGGGTGGTTTTGCTCCTCCGTTTTTGACAACATTAGAACGAGAAAAGGAGACAAACTAGTCAAAAGTAGGTAAAAGTGAACTTTCCGTTGGGTACTTTTTCCTTACCGTGTAGTAGCCATGATATTTGTGCTCATATTCTTCATTCAATTTTTAATTGAAATACCAGGGATTTCCTGTGGATCAATTTCATCAAAAATCACGTATCCCAATTTTAGCGATGCTAGTACCTCCATATAACGTAACTGTCACTTTTGATTTCTGTTAACAAAGTAGACGTTGGATTGCTGTCTTGAACACTTCAATCAATTTTCTAGCGTGATTCCATATCAAGACACTGAAGAGAGCAGTCATACCAAGATAACTTTATCGTTAATAAAACTTGTTCATTGTTAAGTGTTGTCCTGGTTATTTCCTGTCCGCCCCATCCGCACCGTATTCCTTTAGGTTATGGGCTCGTCTACGAAGGAAGGCTCTGGAATTTCGCAGCTAAACGGATCGGCGTTTTCGCGTTCAACTCTACCTGGATGCGGCGGAAGTTTCAGAAGCGCTTACGGGGCAAGTTCCTGGTGCAACGGATGCTGGAAGAGCAAAGTTTATGCAGACAGATCGGAAAGCAAAGTCACTACTGGTCGGATTCCTTTCCGATGAATGTCTTGGCATAGTACGGGACAAGGAGACGGCTCGCGATATGTGGAAGGCACTCGAAGACACCTTCGCGAAGAAGTCTGTGGCAAGTCAGACTCTGTTACGGTAGCAACTGGCAAGACTTCGGATGAAGGAGGGTACTTCAATGCGGCATCATTTCCAGCAGTTCGACGACATCGTACGGCAGCTCAAGACCGCTGGTGCGAAATTGGAGGAGAATGATACGGTATCACAGTTATTTTTGACCCTTCCCGACAGCTACGACTCCATGGTAACAGCTTTAGAGAATATAAACGAAAAGGACCTGACGTTGGAAACCGTGAAGCAACGATTGTTGGCGGAGGAATCCAAGCGGTATGATCGGATGGAAGATTCTTGTGAAGATAGGAGTGCAGCGTTTGTCGGAGGACGAAATAAGAAGACCAAAAAGTTTACCGGAAAATGCCATCGTTGCGGAAAGGTGGGACATATGCAAAAAGATTGCTATGTTAAGAAGCCAGAAGGTAAGGTGAATGCGGCCGTTAACAGCAAATCAGTTTCATTCATGGTGAACAAGATGCCGACGAAGACGGAACATAAGAGGTCAGTTTTCGTTGTGGATTCTGGCTGCAGCGACCATCTGGTGAACACTTTGGAATGCATGCAGTCGGTGAGGAAACTCAAACAACCGTTCGTGATCGATGTAGCCAAAGATGGTGTTTCAATTATCGGAAACTACGAAGGTGAAGTTACTGGACTATCAAGAGAAGGTGTGAAGTTTGAAATGAAAAATGTGATTTTCGTGCCCGAGCTGAGAGGGAACCTGCTATCCGTGAAGAAGATGTCCCAAGCGGGAATCGACGTACTATTCACAAGCCGTGGTGGAAAGCATCAAGCGATGATGAAAAAGAATGACTCAGTAATTTGTACGAATTGGATTTAAACTTGGACGTGTCAGGAGCTACCGCAAATCTATGCGCATCGGACGCTGGAAAACTCTGGCATCATCGTTTGGGTCACGCCAGTCAGACCACGATGAACACGTTGGCCCGGTATAGTGTGGTGGAAGGATTTGGTCCGAAGGTCAATGCTATCGGATTCGGAGTACGGCTCTAAGGAACAAGAAGCATTCTACAAGCGAAAGGGGATTCAAATCCAGCCAACCGTAGCATATTCTCCGCAACAGAACGGAGTTGCCGAGAGGTTCAATCGAACGCTAATTGAAAAGGTAAGGACAATGCTGATCGACTCGAATATGCCCAAGTACATGTGGTCGGAAGCAGTGCTTACCGGTACGTATATATTAAATCGTTGCCCTACTGCTGCTCTATCGGACAACCGTACGCCTGCTGAGTATTGGACCGGTGTGAAACCTGATCTATCGAAATTGAGGATTTTCGGATGCAAAGCATTTCCCAACAAACAATTTTAGCTGCAGATCAGCTTATACAGACAAAAAATAGCTGCATAAGTCAATTTTCGGCTGTATAAGCTAGTCTGCAGCTAAAATTGTTAGTTGGGTTGCATGGGTGCCAGGTCAACTCCGGAAAAAGCTGGACAACAAGAGTCGCGAGGCGGTGATGGTGGGCTATGCTCCCAACGGATACCGCCTTTGGGATAGAACGTCAAGAAAAATCCTCGTAGCCCGTGACATCAAATTTGACGAGAATTCATTACGGTACGCTTTTGAAGACAGTCAAGATTCAAGGGTACCGTTGGTGATTCCAATGCTGTATCCGGCCGTCGAAGATGACCAGCAAGCTGAATTGGAAGAGCAGCCAGATGACCAGCAAGCTGAATTGGAAGAGCAGCTAGATGACCAGCAAGTTGAGTTCGAAGACGCGATGCCTGTGCTAAGTGATGACGAGGATGAGGTTGAACTAGACGAACAACCTGAGGAGCAACTTGAAAAACCTGGGGCGCTCCCTTCACAATCAAGAGGTGAAGACTGTTCAGAGTCAAACACTAGTCGTGGTGAACGGGAGCGCAGGCTCCCAGGTAAGTTTCTTGACTTTCTAACTGGGTTCAGAGCAACGTCTGCTGGAAAAATTTCAACATTCCCAGATTTCCCGGATTCGTACGATGAAATCAACGCGCGGAATGACCAAAAACTGTGGCTGGATGCAATCGATGAAGAACTGAAATCCCTGGAGGCCAACAAGGTATGGGAATTGGTGCCATGCCCAACCGGCGTCAAACCGCTGCAGTCAAAGTGGATCTTCCGCACGAAAGAGGATGAAGAAGGAAACCCTGTGCGCTATGAAGCAAGGTTGGTCGTCAAAGGTTTCTTGCAGAAAGCCGGTTTGGACTACAACGAAACCTACGCACCTGTGGCGAAGCTGACGACAATCCGTATTGTGCTGGCTGTCGGTGTTCAAAAAGGGTTCCATTTCCACCAAATGGATGTGAAGACGGCCTTTCTTCATGGTGAGCTGCAAGAGAAAATATTCATGGCGGTTCCGAGCGGCGTCAAGGCGAGAGCTGGCACGGTGTGCAAATTGAAAAAGAGTCTGTATGGCTTGAAGCAGTCCCCTCGCTGCTGGAACGAGAAGTTCAATCAAGCGCTGCTGAAGTTAGGTTTTATTCGTTCCAAGCACGATTTTTGCCTGTACACCCGTACCGACGAGAGGGGGGAAGATGCCATTTTCATCGTACTATATGTTGATGACCTTCTCATAGCGGGAGCGAAGCTGTCAACAATTTTGAAATTGAAGAACGAATTATCCCGGATGTTCGCCATGACCGACTGTGGAGAGCTTAGCCATTTCCTTGGCATGAAGATACGCTACAATCGACAAGACGGAAAGATGATGCTGTCTCAAGAAGCAAGCCTAGAAAAGATCTTCCAGAAGTTTGGCATGTTGGAATGCAATCCTACAAGGACCCCGATGGAGAAAGGGTTGCAGCTTTATCGTCAAGTTTCCGAAGCTAATGGAGTATCGTATCGTGAGCTACTGGGAAGTTTAATGTACGTGATGGTATCAACGAGATCGGACATTTGCTATCCTGTCGGGTACCTGGGGAGATTCCAAGCTCAACCCGGACAACAGCACTGGACCGCGCTCAAGCGAGTAGTGCGTTACCTGAGAGGGACGATGGATCATTGCTTGACTTTAACCCGGGATGTTCAAGCAAATCCACTAGTTGGGTTCGCGGATGCAGACTGGGCTACCGATACCGAGGACAGGAAGTCAGTGAGCGGATTTGTCTTCCAGGTGTTTGGATCGACTGTTGCCTGGTCTAGTAAAAAACAAACGACGGTCGCCACTTCATCAAGTGAAGCAGAGTATGTGGCGTTAAGCGCTGCAGCATCGGAAGCAATATGGTTGATTGGTGTCCTAGGCGATTTGGGTGAAAAGCAGATCGAGCCAGTTGCCATATATGAAGACAATCGTGGGTGCATCGGCATGGCTAAGAACGTGGAGAGCAAGAGAGTGAAGCATATTGATATCAAACATCATTTTCTTCGGGATCTTGTCACCGCTGGGAAGCTGCTGATAGAACCAATTGCAAGTGAGAACCAATTAGCTGACTTCTTTACCAAGTCCTTGGACGCTGGCCGATTCGAGGAATTAAGGACGAAGCTAGGAGTATCCAAACGAGAGGGGGTGTTAACAAAGTAGACGTTGGATTGCTGTCTTGAAAACTCCAATCAATTTTCTAGCGTGGTTCCATATCAAGACACTGAATAGAGCAGTCATACCAAGATAACTTTATCGTTAATAAAACTTGTTCATTGTTAAGTGTTGTCCTGGTTATTTCCTGTCCGCCCCATCCGCACCGTATTCCTTTAATTTCCATCGCTGATTTTTCGTAAACGATCATTCAAACAAGCAAAGTAGTAACACCATGACACGGACAGATAAAATAATTCCCTATTTATTGGTAAAATTAATTTGTATGATTCAATTGTCATTGGCGAGATATTGACGATGGAAGTCAAAAGTTACAATTACGTTATATCGAGGTATACCTGTAGTGAAATGACGTAGTGGAAAAACTCGACCTTCTCTGATTTGCATGAAACTTTGCTTGTTATGGTTTGTTATGGGCAATGATTCACAGTGTTGCAAATATTTAGGCAAATGGCACCTTTGAAATTTTCAAAAGAAACTACCAGAGCAAGCTAGCCGACTCTGTCGCGAGATAAACATCCAAGACGGAAGAAATTTCCAGGACAAATCGGAGAAGCAACTACTAGAGAAAGTTTAGAGAAACTTCCAGAAGAAGTTGTCAGACACTTCCGGAGCAAGCCGACCTCTTTAGACTTTCTGATCAAGTCTGGAAAACATCGAAATAAACTTCCAGGAGAAGTTGCAGCAATCTTCCGGTGGAAGCTTCCCGTGGAAGTCGTAAAAATCCTAATAAATGTAGAGCAAAACTTCTGTGGAAGAAAGTTGAGGGGAAAATTCCAAGAATACAATTCCGAAAGTAGTCTAAAGGCAGTATCAGGGAATACCGAAAAAACTTTCAGGATAAGTTGATATAATCTTCTGGAGAAAGGTAAAAAAAACTTCCGAGGGAAGTCTGAAGAATCTATCAATAGAAATCTGAAGAAAATCCAGGAGGAAGTCAGTAGAATTCGGGAGAGTAAAAAAAATCTTGGAAAGTCGGATGACACTCCCTGGAGAAGTTGGATAAAACTTCTTGAACATTGTGAAATCAAAATCTTCCAGAGAAGTCAGAAGAAATTTTTTGGATTTTATGAATATTTAGTTGTACTGAAAATTTTCCCCGGGGATCTTGAACAAACACATTTTTCATTGATATTTTTTCATACAATAGTATTGAACATAAAACATCGCTCAAATTGATTCACATTCTGTACATATGAAAAAATTTAAAAGTTTACCCACATGTTTTATAAAAAGACAATTTTATATTTGTATGAAGACTCTGGGGGGGAACCCCTTCGCTGCGCCATTGATTAAACCATTAATCAAAAAATGCAAGTTTAGAAAGTTTAGACAGGCCTGATTCCCAATTCAAAATATTCCGCTAATTAATTAATTTTTCGGTTAACGATTTTGCATTGGAAATCAACCTCTGCAGCACAGAAAATGTATAACCTTTATTGATTTCAACTTCTAACTTGAAAAACTACCGTATTTTATAACCACAGACAAAACAGTGCAAAACCATAAATGAATTTTGTTTAATTTAAAAATGTGTATGTAGCGGCGCCGGTGGTGTAGTGGTAAGCGTGATTACCTCTCACCCCAGCAGGCCTGGGTTCAATCCCAGTCGGCGCCGCCGGGATGTTCTGAGGCATAACATCTCTGATCACGCCTTCCTTCGGAAGGGAAGTAAAGCCGTTGGTCCCCGGCTCATGAGTTGATGGGTCGATAGATAGGGTCCAGGTGTGGGAGCTGCCTCCCTGGCGTCGGTAGCATTGGTGCTCAGCACGGAAAACAAGATCGACGGAAAACAAATCAAGGAAAAAAAAAAAAAAAAAAAAAAATGTGTATGCAATTGAAATCTAGAAACTACCACCATCTGTTGAGAACACGGCCCAACTCAATTGCTCAACAGATGGCAGTAGGGTGGTAATGTTATGCCTGTTTATGTTTTGTAGCTGAATCTATGATATCTGCATGTGTATCTTGTGTTTTACAGGTTTTTACCCATCAATGTTGTATTATTAACATTTTTTGACCTCGCAGAGAAGCCGTCATCTTGATGGCGATGGCGTTGTTGATGGTCAGCGCCCACCTCAGTGTACAATACACAAAGTGCTACACTGTGTGTAAATGATTATCATACAGGCGTCCGTTCGTTGATATAAACAAAAATCAACCTTGAAATTTTTTGATTTCATTTCGCGTCTCTTTCCCCCCAGTCAGTCGTTCCTCCGTTGGCGGCCGGTCGGCTAATGAACTAACTTGGCTTCGCATGCCGGCGAGTAGGGAGGGTCAATTCCCGGGGCCGCAGGTTAAGATAAGAAGGCAGCGCGATGAGGTGAGTTTATTTTTCGCCTCATTTGCCGGGATGCACGGTGGCGTTCTGCATTACACTTGACTAAACTGTTCCTTATCGCATTGTATGATTTGAAATTTTCAAACTGAGCGGCCTTGGCTCGCAAAAGCACCCACGTTTTTCGTTCAGGTCGGCGAACATATTCGGTCGCGTAGGGGACCACGTGGTTTGCTTTATTCGAGGAAATAGACAAAATGGTAATGAAGCTGTCGGAAGGGCAAACTTGGAACGTACAATGAGTGTGAGTGTGTGAACGGGAAGGGCTATTTACAACTGAACTGTGTAGAATGGACTGTCATGTCGTTATGGTTACACGGGCTACTCTATGCTCTGGTGCGATATCAAACGATTAGTGTGAGAAATACCGGCACTCTTTCTCTTCGATCACTACTAGCTGGCATGTGTAGTAGCATAGACTACTATGGTGGTTGGTAACGCTGTGTAGCAATGCGGCGACGACGGCGACGACGACGCCATATTTGTTTTCTTTTTTATGTAACCCATCATCACAGTAGATGAATAAAAAAAAACAACTAGACTACATCAACTAACACACGTCAGATGAACAGAAGCTCTACTGGTTGGTCAGAGAGTGAGAGAAGGAACAGCGGAACGAGAATGCGAAGGAACGAAGCGCCCGTGTAAAATGCATTTATGCGGGAAGTTAGATAAAGTGAAGAATTGCAGGAAGCATTAAATTAAAAAGCAACTCTAATGTAAAGAGCAAGAGAGGGAGGCACAGGGAGAGAAACAGAGGAGATATCGAAAATAATCCGCTGTTGGTAGATGGAGCTGGGAACATCTGTTCTGATGGAACACCCCGCACACCGGAAAGGTGACATTTGGAGCCATTCAGGATGTCGTCATGAACTTTAGCGCTTCTAGATTAACCTTTCCGATCGTACTGATTGATAATGGGACTAAACTTGAATTTATTTTTTTTTGTATTCTATTCCAGGCACCTCCTCCAAATTCAGCTCAGGTATGTATGACCAAGATCTGTAAGCTCTTAGCACTTCCTGTATCTCTCTGTTTGTGTACTAAAATCAACACACCCACCCAAGTCAGTATGGCGCAGTCGATGGCTGGCTGCCGGCTGAAATCGAATGCGTTTGCCGGTAGTAGCAGTATTTTTCCGCACTTTATTAGACATGAAAAGTGAAATTGCTGCCCGTTCGAAGCGCACAAGATGTTCGTAATTTTGCATTTTTTTTCTTTTTCGGTGGGCCTGAGACTAGCTAGCTGCCAATAACTACCGAGCACACTCATAAAACGATGGTTCATTGCTCTGCGTTGTCCCCAGGACCCGCAGGAGGATGGGGCAAAAATCTAATAACCCGGTTAGAGTTTTCTTTTCGGCTTGTTTGGTAGAGCTAAATACTCTGCGATTTGCCGTAATTTTAGACACGATGCGCTGTTGGCTGTTGAGTTTTGAAGAAATGGTCTTCGATGCATTTTCGCAGAATCCTAATGAGTTTATGAAGAATGTACACAGGAAAAGTTGGTCGACAACTCCAAACTCCTTCATTTTTAACTTTCTCGTAAGAAATGAGCATATGAACATCCGTCAAGTTTATATGACAGATCACAACCTCTTCTCCGCAACGCTTTTTTCGATTTGTATTGTCCCCAACAACTGTGCCAAATTTGAACGGATTTGGCTACGATCTGGATTTGCGAGAACATTTTGAATTAGAAACTATTCATTGGCTTACCAAACAATCAACAATAGTTCAAATTTGGTCCAGTCTTGGACTTAGATTGATAGGGGAAATGGCTCTAAGATTGGGCCCATCGCTAAATATCTGCTATTTATCAATTTTATCTAGATGAATGCGTCATTGGGACGGTACTTATGGATATTTTTGGTCGCTATTGAAAATTTAGTCGATTGCTGAATTTATGTATGGGCCCAAATTAGGGGCATTAAGGCCGACATTTGCTTCCATTTCCCCTATATTATGCAGAGCAATTTGGTCGAAGATCACAAATTGATTCGACTTCTGTGCAAATAGTTATTAAGCTTTGTAGGCTTCGACAAAGTATTTTAAAATTTTATCCAGTTCGTTTATTTGGAAGGCTCAATTGCGTTAGCTTTACGGAGCCAATAATTCATTGCTGTTTTTTGGACGTAGGACTACGTCTGTGATTTCTATATGGGGGTACATTTTGGGAAAACCAAAAATCGAACATCTAACAAAATTATGAAAGATTTTGAACGTTAATAACTCAGTTACCCCAGGACCAATTTCAATAATTTTATCACCAATCGATCAGAAATATTTCTACGCATCAACGCACATACGACACATAGACACAGACAAGAAACTACTGACAAAGTTGTAAATGTCAAGCATTGTCCAAAAGTGTCGAAATAACTAGCAAATCCACCAATTACTTACATGCATATGCTGCTTCCCCAACACTGTCATCAGAGAGTCGTTAGTAGAGTGACATTCGCCTCCGATCTTCGGGTGTGTGCGAATAGGGATCATGAAATTGCGTAAAATTTTGCACACTCATCGCCATATTCAGATACACACTCCCCCAACGACCTCAAAAAATGCCCTCCAGAGTTGTAATCTTGTAACCAAACTTGGATGCAGGGGTGCAAGTGATTTTTAACGATTCTCCTCATTGACTCTCTGTTTCGTTAATAACTCGACGGCAAGCACATTTATTGATACATTTGTTGTTCTGAATGATATAAGAGCAAAGCAGAAATAATGCGAAATAGGTTAGTGAAGCCATGGTCTACTTCTGAGCCCCTTAATTCAGTCGTCGTTGTAGCAATGAAAACTAGCATCGCACCGATTTTAGTTCTTGGGTTACACTTGCTGGTTGCAATTCTGTTGTTCGACATTTTCGAAGGACCACCATGAATTTTTCCTTTTTTCTAGGGAGCAAAAAAAATCCAATTATTGTTCGATTAACGATTAATCTTAAAGATTTTTCAGGCTATTCGATTAAATATTTATCGAATTTTTAATTATTCGAGCGCGTAACCGTTATTCCTTCTTAGTTCTACTTGTTTGTAGAGAAAATAAATAAATATATGAACAGGCATAGAGAAGAACCATGACGTGAAACAAGATAATAAATCCGCCGAAAAAGTGTTAAACGTCTTTCTGCTAAAGGCTAAGATTTACCAACTTGTTGAGAGAAGGAGTTTAACGAAAAACACTAAAAAGGGGAGGAGCTATAGCTGGGTGGACACTGATATTCTACCGGCTGTTTCTATACAACGCATAATTTAGTGTAAAAAGGCACAGCAGATGGAGTGTATGATAAAATACCCAAAATAAGTGGGACAGGATTTTCTAGCATTCCAAAAATGATTAATCTTTCATGTCCGATTGACAAGCGACAAAACCGTAAAAAGAGGAGGAATTTCAGCTGATATGCCCTTACTTGTTGCTTTCGTCCATACAGTAGCTGACCGAAGCTCCTCCCATTTGGTGGTGTCGTTAGCATCTAGTGTTTTGTTCGATGTCCAGTGCCGTATTATTTATTGAATCGCATTCGGGTACTTGGTAACAAACTGTTTGTTACCTTCAGCGTGTCGCTGATTTCTGCTCACCTGCAACATCTGAGCCGGTTGAATCGCTGATTGAAGTTACTCATTGGTGGCCCTGAAAAGGGATAGGTTGATAGGACAGAACTACTAAGAGTTGGTTCAATGGACCGAGTAGCTCGAGTTACCTCAAAATATGATCGATGGTTCAGAAATTCGAAGCTAGAAACCACCTGTTTATAATGACAATACTTACTGACATTGTCTGCAAATGTGACCGCAAAAGAACAAATATTTTCTACGGCGACCACGAGAAAAGCAGCAGTGTAAGAGGATGCTGATCGCCATGAACTGCTCAGATGTAGGAAGATTATTCTGGGCGTGATTCCCAATTTGATTTGCCCGGGAATCACGTCACCGTGAATGATACCTTGTCACTTCATTTCGTATTCACCGTGAAGTGACACCCGTAATAAGGGCCATTATGTAAGACCACTGGCTGGCCCTTATAGTTTTTTTTGTAACACAATTCACTTAATTCTATGTCTAGTACTCGTGGCTTACCCGAGGTTAGAGGGGTACATTGTCGAAGGATAGGATCAGGGAAGGAGTTTGGGAGGGGGAGGGGGGGGGGCGGTGTTGTTGTCTCATCAGAGCGTTGTCGCTAGTATGAACGGTAGTGTGGTTCTAGAATCGTCTGGAGTTTGACCGGCTAGGGTGACCAGTGGGCGACGATGATACTCATCGATACGGGAGGACAAGATAAACAAAAACTAAAAGACAAGACAAAATTACAAAGGAATTAAATTCTTATACTAGACATTTGCAGAAACTCATAAATCGACTGCATACAGCAGAGATCGTAGGTTGCCAACACGTCTCTGATAGGAACATAGGGTTATCTTCCTTGGGCCTCGAGGGTATTCAAAAGTCGCTCTCTGGGTGATCAATGTCATCGTAACCGTTTCCACAGCGAGAGATGTTGCTGTCCACGAGGTTTATTCTATGGAGAAACGCATCTAGCGAGTAGTGATTGGACATAAGTCTACTCATCACGCGAATGTTCGACAAAGTTGTTGTACATAGTATTCCCAATCTTAGTCCAAGGTTCGGTCAAAATTGAGCTTTATTCAAATTTTTGACATGCATCTGAATAGTGTTGTTCCGTTGCCCACACATTTTCTCATCTAAACATTAGAGCTCTCCCGCAAATCCAGATCATTGCCAAATTCGTTCAAATTTGGCATAGATGTTGAGGGCCTACTAAAATACGCGTCGATAAACTACGGTTGCTTATCCGAACAACTTGTTTTTTATTCAATTGTGTCCCCTCACCCCACTGTACATCCAAAGCTACCGGAAATGGCTTGAACTCAAGTACTCAAGTTCTATTTGCAAGTGAAAACAATCATTTAGTTTTGTAGGGCGTAGTTTATTTTCACTAGTGTTTAGAAAATATCGAAAAATCAAATCTCAAGCTCTCCGCTGTTGAAAGTCGTTTCAACGGAATCAGTTTCCAAAAAAGTATTCTCTGCCGGACGGCAATATTACGCGAATGTTCGGTTTTGGTAGAATATAATTTTCCTGTAGGATGACATTAATGTTATATAGATTTTAGAGTTCATAACTCGGTAAATAATTCACTGTGTTCGATCATTAGCATATTTCATAATGAACTTAGTGTTAGGTATTTTAAGTTCATTTATAGTTTATCGATATTGATTTAAATGGTAATTCTAGCTAGACTTACGTTTAGTTCCTTTCACATATAACTCTCGGTTGAGCTTCGAGTAGGTTCTCGACCAGATTACTGTGTTTGTCCTATTTATATTCATCTGTAGCTTCGTAGGCTAAGATTCGTTCCTTACGCGACCTCTAAGCGACAATATTCTAAACAGTTTTAGATTTGTGGTATAAAGTTCAATAAGGTTCAGTAATTTCTCACCGACTATGGAGTCGATTCACTGCCAGAAAGCTGCCTTTCACTACCTTTTAGAAACCTGGGTTCTATTATCAAAGCTACAGCTGAAGCACTGCAGGTAACCTAATACGCGAGAATAGCCTTTAGTTACATTTAAGTTTGCTTACCGGCTCAAATAGTATGGTAAAGTTTTTAACTTAAGCTCTATCACTAATGTAAGGTTATTTAAGAAACTAAGATAATTTTAGAAATACATGCACAAAATCACTTTTACTTATCAACGTGGGACTTGTAATCGTTATCTGGATAATGTTTATTCTCTTCATCATCGTCACGCACCCGGTGTGACAGGTCACGCTGTCACTCACTGAAGGGATGTTCCGAGGTAGGCTCCCAACGGTAGGTGCGCTATGGCCAGTAAATACAGCTAAAACATTAAATGTCACGCATAAAAAGTTTGATCTTAAATATAAATATCTCCGGCTGTAATGAAGCTATATCAATTATTTTAACGCCAAATTAAATGTAAGACAAAAACAATTATTTACGTTGCCTAAAAATTTAGCTGAAATAAAATTTGCCTTGGAAATATGCAAAAAATAAATAAATAAACAAACTATTAATTTACAACAATACCACTAATTCAACTGAAAAATGATGTTCAGTTGTTCGAAAACGTGTTAAAATAATTGATTTAGCTTTATTACAGCTGGAGATATTTGTATTTTAGAAAACAAACTTTTTTAAAGTGAAATATCGCTTTTTTAGCTGTATCTAGGAAACTATCCTACTGAAATTTTTTCTGACTACTTTTTGGATTCAGTGTACGAATTTACATGAGGATCATTGGTCAAACATTGAAGTTCATTTTTTTAACTTTTATTTGTAAACTAGTGTTATCACCAAACAGTGGTGAGTTTGAGTTTAAAGATTTTGGCTATGATGATATGGAACCACCACTCACTGTCAGGGATGGAAAATCATTTACATTCATTTCGTGCATTGATTTACATTCATTTGACTCTAACTTTTTTCATCAACAGAATACCGTAAAATGATGTATTAAGCTTTTGTAGTTTTTTATATGAACTACAACTTTTGCTAATAAATTAAATCTGTATCTCTTATGCATGACGAAATAGAGCTGGCAGAACATGTCATTGTTTTTCAGTGAATGCAATTTACATTCACTAAAAAACAATGGTGGGTTCTTATCGCTCTGATTAATCATGCATAAGAGGTACAGATTTGAGTTGTTTACAAAAGATGCAGCTAATATCAAAGCCTACAAAACCTTCAAACACTATTTTATGGAATTCTGTTGATGAAAAAAGTTAGAGGCAAATGAATGTAAATGAATGCACGAAATGAATGTAAATGATTTTCCATCCCTGCTCACTGTAACAAGACAACTGTCAGTAGACTGTGGACTATCCTCGCTGTTCGACTTGTTTAATAACCTCTAATTGTACTCAACCTGCCGTTGTATGAAGGGCCAAAAAAAGTTTGGGTAAAACCGTGGGCAACATCGTCCACGTGCTTCCACGGGATAAATGAGCATCTCCACGGATCATACAACCAGTCAAAAACAGGCCAGGAGGATGTTTCAATGAGTAGGGAGAACAGCCCGCTCTCTATGATTGAAATGTAACATTCAAGGATTTGACGATCCACTATCCCCATCTATTTTGCTTCAAACGGGTGCCCTGGTGAACCTTCTCGTACCCAGCATTTAATGTTTCATATAATAATTGAATGAAAGTTAAGATAAAAATACAGGAAAGATCTCACCCAATATGTTGCAAAGTTTGAAGATTTTTGCTATACACCCTAACGTGACCCTAAACCACTCAAAACTTCCATCACCACCGGCAGCAGTAAGTTACAGAGATGCAAAATATCATGACACTCACTCGACACTCTTCAACGCATCAACCGAGTATCGCTGACAAAACGTTTTATCAAGCAGTGAGAGGTAGAGCCATGGCAAAAAACAATCACCAGTAATAGTCGCTTATCACAGGCAAAACGTAACACTCGCTGCTGACGATGTAAAGCATAACGAAAACAGTGAAGACTTCTGCAGATGAGAAAAATGGAAACGACAGAAGAAAATGAAAACAATGCCTACGCATTCCAAGTTCGACTCGGCACGCGTGACTGTGTGAGTTACAAACAAAGCTGGCAAAGTTAAACGGAAGCTGTTGGGCTCACTCACCAACACACTCACATAAGCACGCAAAGCAGCAACTGCTTCAAAACGAGTACAAATGAGAGTCGTAATTGTCGGGAAGACGCTTTGCCGAAGGTGAAGATATTGGACTGCCTTCAAATGCAGTCAGTATCCGGAGTAGGCTCCAAAAAAACTTATTCCTTGTCAAACTCGTTTCGTGTGACCTTTTCGGGTTCAGCGTTACCTCACTACGTCGCTATAGGCAAGGTTCGACTGCCTGTACGTCTGTTTGTACCTCGGGTAATGAACTGCTCTAAATGTAAACAACTTGGCAGAGCTGCCAGGTGGTTTTATAAAAAATCTGTATCCACTCTATTAAAAAATCTGTATTTTCTGTATTGACGATTTTTTTCTTAATTAATCATGTTTTGTTATTTTACAAATACAGTGTAGAAACACTGGAATAAGAGACCAGCGGAGAAAAAAAACATGAATTTGGCAACAAGATAGACATCAAAGCAATCCTGGCCTCACTTGCATTTGTAACTGCTTGCGAGTGACTTCGCCAATGCACCGATGAGCGAGTTCATGAGTGATTGTTAAACGATGTTAATACTCCTCCCTAATTGAAGCAAACCATTTGTAAACATTGCAGATTGGAACCGCTTTTGACAGTTCGATTGGAATCATAACAGTGTCTCCGCTGGTCTCTTATTCCAGTGTTTCTAATACAGTGCATACAAAATAACCATAAAAAGTGCTTAACCACCTATTCGGGCTATCGTACTAACCATACGGGATATAATTGCGCCATTTGTGATATCGTCCGTACTTATTTATAAGAGTGATATGAAGCCGTTTGAAAATGTATGGAGATTTTAGTTTCTATTCATTATCTCCCTGATAAGCAGTTTTAAATGCAAAAAAGTGCACGAGTTCATTACTATTTGATATTTTTAATATAGATGAATACAATTAATTACATCATTTGTGTGGTAGTTACACCGAAAAGTCGAGAGATGTCGCCCCGCCAGTGCTGGTAAAATCATTTTTGCAGTATGGAGAATATCAGAAAATCCGCAATTTCTTACGAAATACATTTTCAATGCAAGTAAAATGTTTACGAGTACTTGTATTTGTACCATTTTAATGTGCTCGGGCACTTTTCTTGTATTTAACATACATGCTTATATTGGAAATATTCAATTAATACTGTAAATCCCCATACAATCTCAAATCGTTTACTACACAGCAAAAAAAAAAGTAATATCGTTCAATGTAATTCAAGCTGATGTATGAAAGAATGATGTAATAGCAAAAAGCAGATACCATATTACATCAATGGATGTCATTTTGTTCGCAAAATCGATGTACATCGTACAACGTTATATTACACAACCGATGGATTGACCTGGTTGCATCAGTTTGAATGTAATATTCAACAACTTTTTTTTCTGTGTACCAGCTCTATATGCATCCGAAAGCGGTTGGTCCTCTGGTTGTGAATGCTGTCAAAAACACCATAACATGATTAATTGTCGATGGAAATTTGATAGGTTCCCGAGCAAAGGGTGAGAACAAAATGAAAACAAGAATTATGTTGTTTTCATTATTCCTGATAACTCAAATTGATTTCATTTTGATGGAGTTGATGGCTAACAGAACAAAAATGAGAGCTAAAAGATATGCGAAGAATATCAAAATTATAACATATATTGATATTAGTGAGTACTGCTTGATAACTTATTTTGATATAGATTTTTTTTTCTCAAGCATTTTATAAAAATCTGTATAAATCTGTATTGTAATTTAAAAATCTGTGATAAATCTGTATTCTGTATCGGGTCTGTATTAAGATTAAAAAATCTGTATAATACAGATAAATCTGTATAAATGGCAGCGCTGCAACTTGGTCACACATTGGACTACTGGTCGAACAAACCACGCTGCGATCAGCAAGCAGGGCCTTTGAGGTGCTCCACCAAAATGCGAGTACTGCAAGGAGAGCCTGCATACCCTGACCGCCCGAGGTATACACCCCTATTCTGTATTTCGTTTCGAACGAAATTCTCATACAAAAAAATATTTTTTTGTATGAGAATTTCGTTCGAAACGAAATACAGAATAGGGGTGATAAACAGCAGGGAGACAAAATTAAGCGGTCTCTGCAAGCTCGCTCCAAGAGAACTATAGCTGAACTCTTGAAGAATACCGCTCCATCTTCTCAGACCACACCAAAAAGCATTAACACGTTCTCCATTTTACCAGTTGATCTAGACTCTGACTCAGAGGTCGGTGAGGGTAGTCCGTTTGCCTTTAAAGGCAATACGAGAAAACGAGCAAAAAAACACAACACCGAAAAGCCTCGTAAGGCCACTCGTACGGACCACCCTTCCACCTTGGAAAAACCAAGAGGTAACGGAAATGCACCGAAACCCATTCCACCGGGTTTTAAACCTTGTAATTATGACAAGAACTTTCCGTCACTTCCAGGATCATCTAAAACCCCAGATGTTCCAGTTTTTAGCCATAGGCTAGTTCAGCTCTTAATAGCTTCTTCAGTGTATTCAATATCTCTGACTCAACGAGGAGCATTATTAATTTAGTGCTGCCAATGGTGAAAACTCTTTTGAAGCAACTAACTTCTAGGTGGTCCTTCCTTGCATCGATCATATCCTTTGATGGATAATTCTCCGAATGAGGTCGGGGATATGATCTCTGTTCTTCAGTGGAACTGTAGAAGTCTTATGCCAAAACTTGACACATTTAAATTTTTAGTTTACAGCTCACTTTCTGATGCATTTGCCCTTTGTGAAACATGGCTCTCTTCAGACAACGATCTTGCTTTCCACGATTTCAACATTATTCGCCTTGACCGCGCAGATTCGTATGGAGGGGTGCTTCTGGGGATCAATAAGCTCCATTCCTTCTATAGAATCGATCTGCCTTCGGTGACAGACATTGAAGTAGTTGCATGTTAGGTTAATATTCGAGGTAAATGCCTCAGTATTGCCTCAGTATATCTTCCACCGAAAACCGCGATCTCTCGTCAAAGTTTCGCGGATATCTGCACGGCTATGCCGGAGCCACGGTTGATCTTGGGAGATTTTAACTCTCGCGGTACAGGCTGGGGGGAACTGTGCGACGACAACCGCTCAACCTTGATATACGACATGTGCGACTTCTTCAAAATGACAATTCTGAACACCGGGGAAGCAACACGAGTAGCCAAACCTCCAGCAAAAATAAGCAGATTAGACCTCTCCTTTTTGTTCGAGTTCACTATCGTTGGATTGCTCGTGGAAAGTAATTAAAGATCCCTACGGTAGTGACCATTTGCCAATCAAAATTTCTATTGCCAATGGTTCATCTTCTACTCGTTCGGTCGACATCGCGTACGATCTTTCGAAAAACATTGACTGGCGAAAATTCGCGACCGCGGTTCTTGATGCCAGTCAATCGGTCGACATACTTCCTCCGCTGGACGAGTACTCCTTTCTCGCGCGTCTCATCATCGATTGTGCGCTGCGAGCACAGACGAAACGTGTTCCGGGTGTTTCCGTCCGCAAGCGACCTCCCACCCCGTGGTGGGATAAGGAATGCACCGACGCAAACAGCGAGAAGTCCGCCGCGTTTAAACGCTTTCGCAAACACGGTAAGGTCGAGGATTTCGAGCGGTACACCGACCTCGAGAAAACTTTTAAGGGCTTGACCAAAGCCAAAAAACGCGGTTACTGGCGCCGGTTCGTCGATGGTTTCTCACGAGAGACTTCCATGAGAACACTCTGGAATGTCGGCTGGAGAATGCGAAACGCGTCATCACCGATAAATGAAGACAAGGAGTACTCGGACAGATGGATTTTCAGTTTCGCGCGGAAAGTTTGCCCGGATTCGATACCGGTTCAAACCAACGTTCGTGATCGTCCGTCGGATAATAACGAAATAGATTCCCCGTTTTCGATGGTGGAATTCTCACTTGCTCTCCTCTCATGTAACAACTCAGCTCCAGGAATAGATAGAATCAAGTTCAACTTGCTTAAAAATCTCCCAGACGTCGCGAAGAGACGCTAGTTGAACTTATTCAATCAATTTCTGGAGCGCAACATTGTTCCGGATGACTGGAGGCAAGTAAGAGTTATCGCCATTCGAAAACCCGGTAAACCCGCGTCGGATTATAACTCGTACCGTCCCATCGCGATGCTGTCCTGTATACGGAAATTGTTGGAGAAAATGATTCTTTTTCGTCCAGTCGAATGGTTTACTTTCAGATACGCAATTTGGATTTCGGAGAGGCAAAGGAACGAGCGACTGTCTTGCGTTGCTTTCAACTGAAATTCAACTGGCCTATGCGCAAAAACAGCAAATGGGTTCAGTTTTCTTGGACATTAAGGGGGCTTTTGATTCTGTTTGTATCGATGTCCTTTCGGATAAACTCCACGATAGTGGGCTTTCACCAATTATGAACAACTATTTGAGCAACTTGTTGTCTGAGAAATATATGAGCTTCTCTCATGGAAACTCGACAACTTCACGAATTAGTTACATGGGTCTCCCCCAGGGCTCATGTTTAAGCCCCCTTCTTTATAATTTTTATGTAAAAGACATTGATGGTTGTCTTGATGAAAATTGTTCGCTAAGGCAGCTTGCAGATGACGGAGTTGTGTCCGTTATAGGGCCAAGTGCACCGGACCTGCAAGGACCATTGCAAGATACCTTAGACAATTTGTCTACTTGGGCTATGAAGCTGGGTATCGAATTCTCTCCGGAGAAAACTGAGTTGGTTGTTTTTTCTAGGAAGCATCATCCTGCACAGTTACAGCTTCAACCAAAGGGTAGAACAATCACTCAAAGTAAATCTTTCAAGTATTTAGGTGTCTGGTTCGATTCCAAAAGCACGTGGGGAAAACATATTGCGTATGTGAAACAAATATGCCAACAAAGAATCAATTTCCTTCGTACAATTACTGGAACTTGGTGGGGAGCACACCCAGAAGATCTGATCAGGTTGTATCGAACAACCATCTTGTCGGTTCTAGAGTACGGTAGCTTCTGCTTTCAATCCGCGGCGAAAACACATATCTTGAAGCTGCAACGAGTTCAATACCGTTGCCTCCGAATCGCGCTTGGCTGTATGCACTCGACGCATACGATGAGCCTCGAAGTACTCGCGGGTGTTCTCCCACTGACAGATCGTTTCGCGGAACTGTCCTTCCGGTTTCTTATTCGTTGTGAAGTAATGAACCCATTGATAATAGAAAACTTTGAGAAGCTGCTCGACCGAAATCCTCAAACAAGATTCATGAGTTTGTACTATGAGTACATGACGCTGGAGGTTGGCCCTTCTTCATTAATCTCCAATCGTGATTGCTTTCAAGCCTTTTATAGTTCCTCTGTAAATTTTGATCTGACCATGATGCAAGAAATTAATGGAATACCAGATCACCATCGGTCGATGGTTGTTCCCTCAATTTTTGCAATCAAGTACCACCATGTTAGTAACAATAAAAGTTTTTTCACAGATGGGTCAACTATAAACGCTTCCACTGGATTTGGAGTATTCAACGAATTTCATAGCGCCTCATATCAACTGCAAAAACCCTGTTCCGTATACGTTGCGGAACTAGCAGCCATATTTTACGCAGTAGAGCAAATTACCTCACTACGATCTGATCACTATTTTATTTTTACTGATAGCCTTAGCTCGTTGGAGGCTATTCGATCGATGAGGCCGATGAAGCACTCCTCGTATTTCCTGATCGAAATCCGAGCTAAATTGAGTACTTTATCTAGCTGCTCCCATACTATCCCATACCTTAGTTTGGGTCCCATCTAATTGCTCAATTCCGGTTAATGAGAAAGCGGACTCGCTAGCTAAGGTGGGCGCTATGGAAGGCGATATTTTTGATCGACAAATCACCTTTGCGGAATTTTTTTCAATTACCCGTCAGCACGTCCTCACCAACTGGCAACAAAAATGGAATGAGAGTGATCTGGGAAGATGGTTACATTCTATTCTCCCACAGGTATCGAACAAGCCATGGTTCAAAGGATTGGACATGAGCCGTGACTTTGTACGTGTCATGTCAAGGCTCATGTCTAATCACTACTCGTTAGACTCGCATTTCTTCCGAATCGGGCTCGCAGGCAGCAATTTGTGCGCTTGTAGTAGTGGCTATCACGATATCGACCACGTGCTTTGGTCATGCACCCTACATTGTGCTTCTAGATCCGAGTTATCCGCATCCCTCAGGGCCCGAGGAAAACAACCTATGCGGCCCGTTAGAGACATCTTGGCGAGCCGAGATCTCGAATATTTTAATTTAATTTATGTGTTTTTAAAACGGATCGATCTGAGGATTTAGTAGTTAGTGTCATCTTGTGTTCTCTCAAGTTGCTAGGTCTCCATCGGTGTACCCCCATGTTTGTCTTTTTCTCCAGTATGTCGCTTAGTTCTAGATCAAGAGCACATTGCTCTAAAAAACCTTGTGTTCTCAATCCCTACCCTGCCACCCGTTTGTTACAATTTGTTACCCCTAACCTCGAGAAAGCCGCGAGTAATCGGCCCCCGCTTTACTAACGTTAGTTTTAAGTAATTTTGTACCCAAACGATGAATATCGGCTCCGCAGAGCTACGGCAAATGAGCCTGGAAAATAAACGCATTAAAAAAAAATCCATCAGCTGTTTGATGCTCGTTATTGTGATAGGTCGCAACTCTGGCAGTAACGTCATGTCTGGCATTGGTGAAGATAAAGAGAGATAGAAAAACTTTTCTACCTCTTTTTAAGAAAACTATGTATACCGGAATAAATTTTGTAACGGAGAAGCAAAGGAGTCTGTAAAATTAATATCAAGCATTGTTGGCGAGTTCATGCCAACGCGCCGCTACTGTATTTCGGTTTCGACCACAGCAAGCTTTATGCGCACAAGTCTGGTCAGTGAATTAATTACTAATACATTGCAGCACGAGAGTCTGATGATGTGTCCTTTAGATAATTTCAATTTACAATTTTCCCTGCTATTTGTTGAACCCTTCCTATTTTTCAAATCTCATCTACTCTCAACTACTGCAATACAATAACTGTCAAGACCTGTGCGCTTCAGGCTTGCTATGGTTGAACCCGAGCTGCAGTCGCTGCGTGGTGGTCGACATTGAACTACAGTAGAGGCGCGTTGGCAAGAACTCGCCAACACTCCCCTGCAGGTACGTTGACCACCGGTCAGCTTACTTCGCTTCGCACCGCATGTCTAACACGGCTACCGGACGTTCGTAAATGCCGGTCGATGTCATTACTGTGGCCGATCTGTGTTGACCGTCGCGTCCAGGCTTGGTGCATATGATTCTAACTTTTGGCCAGCAGTTCCTTGGCATCTTCGGGCTAGTTATGCGGTGCGCAATATGGTCAAATTTTGTTTACGAATTAATTAATTTGCTAAGGCTCAATCGAATAAACTTTACGGAGCCAAGTTATTATTTGCGTTATAATTATTGTCTTAAAACTAGAGTTAAACGAATTGATTCGAATACTCCCGGTCGTTTCGAGCTTAGTGGAGATTTACAGTTTTATGAATGGGGAGAGAGAAAATGAGGTTTGAAATATGATTTACGATACAAATATTTCATTGTTCCTAAAACATGAATTTATTACTTTGACTATATGTTTTTAGTATTACTTCTACGTGAAGTCAACGATTTACATAGTTGAAGATGCTAATTTCAAATAACAGACTGTAGTGGTAATTTTTATACGATAGATGGAGTAGATGAAAGCATAGAGTTGATAGTTCCGTTAGAGTACGGCAGTGTGAAGATTGTATATAGATATTAGAATAGCGAACTAGGACAACTTTTAAGGAAGGTACAAATCGGTTTTTTCATCTCTCTTTACCAAACTCCCCCTTTGGAGAGGGATGATGAGGGGTGTCCCCCCCCCGCCACCACTGGCAAAAAGAGATGAGAGCACATATCGTGGTAGGGGTAAACAATAGTTGCAATTTCCAAACCTACGACTGGATGCCTTCCTTCAAATAACAATTGAAGTGCGGTAAAAATCGGTAGAACTGTTTCAAACACACAGTTGGTACTTGAGCGGGTCGGTTTTCATCTCTTTTTGCCAGTGGTGGCGGGGGGGACACCCCTCACCATCCCTCTCCAAAGGGGGAGTTTGGTAAAGAGAGATGAAAAAACCGATTTGTACCTTCCTTAAAAGTTGTCCTAGTTCGCTATTCTAATATCTATATACAATCTTCACACTGCCGTACTCTAACGGAACTATCAACTCTATGCTTTCATCTACTCCATCTATCGTATAAAAATTACCACTACAGTCTGTTATTTGAAATTAGCATCTTCAACTATGAATTTATTACTTTGATATCAGCAGTGTAATTATCTCGAGCCCGAAGGGAATCGTTTAGCTCAGATCTGACTCCACGATACTCAACACATGAACAAATAATGTGATCTGCATCCTGCTAACCTTGTTCACATACACAGAGATTGCTGTCCCCCTTGTCCAACATGGAACAAGTGAGCGTTTAACGAATTGTGATTCGACATGAGGTAAGACATCACACGAATGAAGCTTGAGTCACCTCCATCATTTTGAACCAATAAACTTAGTTCTGAGGAGAACTTCAGAGTAGTTCTGTGGAGAGGTACAGAGTAGTTCGGAGGAGACCTTTAAAGTAGTGCTGATGAGAATTTCAGGGAAGTTTCGAGAACTCCAGAGAAGTTCCATTGGCCTCTGGAAAATTTCGGGAAATTTATGAAACTCCCCGGGAGCACCCGGAACATGTCTGGTCAGTGTGGTCCAGAAAACTTAATATGGCCACCAATGTTCTTTTTTGAATTCTCATGTAGTTTGATGTGTCACATGAGGATGTAGGTTCAAGGTTCACTTCTCTGGGGGTATCCGGAACAGGCTAACGTGGTGTTCAGTACTTAATATGGCCACCAATGATCATATTTTTGAATTCTTATGTAATTTGATGTGTCGCATATACTACCCATAATCGAATATCAGTCCCATCTTTGCTTGATTTCCTATCCATATGGGACTGATATGCGATTATGGGCAGTATAGGTGTTGGTTCAAGAAGAATTTAACCACTTTCCCGGGGCACCCAGAACATGCCGGATGCATGGTTCTGACTACTTACTACGACCTTGGATGATTATTTGGTTCACGCCTTAAAGGTTCTGGTTAATTCAAAATTACAAAAAAAAACATGATCATATCTCAGGTTGCCGCTCAGCCGCACCGGCTTTTTTCAAAATTTTAGAAAAAAAACGCGTTTTTATCTCGGTTTTAGTACAATACCGCTTTTGCCACAACGCGCACATTGTGTGTTTTCAAACGGATTTCAGTGTAATGGAAAATTTGCGCTTACCGCTATCATTGTGTTCAGCCCTGAAGTGAAGCCAGGGGTCGGCTAGATAGATAGTAAAAATCAATGACGACAATTTTTCGTAAGATGACTGTGTGCCAACAGCGATTTTAGAGGTAAGCTTGGTGCCACAAGGCGGGGACATGCCAAATTAATAATTTAATTAATGTTTCTCGTACCGCTGGCCGCTGCCATCACCAAGCTGGTCTTCTCTAGACGATCTTCTCAATGAAACATAAATCAATCACCACCAATCGTAGTAGGTTACGGCAACTACTTTTCTTTTCCGGTGCACTCGAATTAATTAAATCGGGTTATTTCTAGATGAACATTTCAAAAGGTCCTATCTGTATTGATCGATTCTCTTTATTGACTTTCCGTTATGATAGGGCTATAAAAACGCATTGTGAGCTATTTTCGCCACATAGTTTGATAAAAGAGATTGCTGTCTAGCGAATCTATCAATGCAGATAGGACCTTTACAAATGTTCAGTAAGATTCAATTTTGGCACATGTCTAGAGTGTTTCGATATTATTTTGGGATATGTAGTCCAGTTCAGATTGCTGCGAGGATTGCTCATAGGCTTGAGAGAAGTGATTATCAAACTTGCATGTCACCCTGTTCACCTGACAGTTGTCCATATACAGTCGAAATTTGCTGGTTGGGCTTTGGGGCTGCTTTTGAGTTGGGCCATGACCCAATTAAAACGCAACTGCACGGTAACCGCAAAATACCCTATACCCCATTAATTGAGTAAAATTTTACCCGTATATGAGTAATTACAACTACAAAAATTAGTAGGAAATATTCATTTGTGAGTAACAAATACTCATAAATGAGTAACATTTTTACTCATTTAATGGGTAATCCCACGGAACCGAAAAATTACCCAAAATTAAGTTTTTTTCACTCATCTCCCATATTCCGTTCAATAAGCTAATTTTATGTAAACCGCTTAAAGTAGTTTGCAAAATGGCTAGAGCAAAAATAATTACTTACTCGTGTGTATTTTCTACCCAAAATTAAGTTCAATTGACTCAAATTTGAGAATATCTCATATACTCACAGTAGGTTATTGAACGATAGCACATAGCATATGTGGAACTTCATGCAAAATAGCTGACTAAAAGTTGACCCCTTTTTTGTGTTGCCTCAGTGGTATAACTGGCATAGTTGGACAGTTCATAAGGACCAATGTCGAAAACGTAAACAATGTCTTCTTTCGTAAATTTCTCGTATTTCAAATTCAATCAATATAAGCCACCAATTCTATCGGATAGAAGGACACTCGTTCTACACAATCATCGTGGTGGTTTACTTAAGTGAGTTTTCATTCTCGAGAAATTCGCCGAAAAAGTAATTATTTACGTTTGCGGCATTGGCCCTTAAAGAAAAGCAGATATCTTGATAGAGCTGGAATTAGGGCGTAACAGTGTTTGTAAACAATGACTTCTCTCGATGATTTCTCGAAACTCAAGGCACCCCCACGCCAACCAACATAACCAACGGGAAGGGGAAGTCTTCCCATACCCGATAGTGACGTTGATTTGAGTGAGCGAGCCTTGGCTTTCTAGAAATCATCGAGAGAAGTCATTGTTTACAAAAGCTGTTACGCCCTAATTCCAGCTCTATCCAGATATATGGTTGCATGCTTAGGCTGTGAACCATTTGCCGAGTTAAAATTAACTCGTGGTTAAAAGTGACATTTCGAAAGTTATTTTCTATGTTCGAAAATCCCTGTGCTGTCGATCGACCGGTTTTCGAGCCACGGTTGTCAAAATTTAACTTCTTGTTTGTCAGAAATAACCATGCTCAGATAGCAGGGTTAATCGATAACTTTCCATCTGTCAAATTTTAACCAAAAGTTAAAATAATCCACCAAATGGTTCAGAGCCTTAATAAGCATTGATGTTGACGGCGACTCTGCAACTATTTACTCCTATGGTAAAATCTCATATGCATCTGACAATCTATGCTTGAAATCTAGCGGGCTTTGTTGTATCTGTTCATTCAACCATGGTACCAGCAAGCCGCCGTCTTTTCACGGGAAGAGTGACAGTATCTTATGGGATTTTCATAGGAGTAAAAGGGTAAGGAAATGTTCACCATGGTTCACGCACAGACTGATGTTTGCTAATTTGAGAGGTGAGGCCCAGATAATTCATCGTCTCTTTTGTTCCTCCGCTGTTTAAATTGTTGACGGAGCCTGTTGTGTACAGCCCATTTAATAATGCGGCCATTTTTTTCGACTAGCTCTATTGGCGTCTTGCAGCGAAACTTTTCCAAGCTTTCGCCACCTACATTTCGAAGTGAGAACTACTAGAAGGAGGATAGTTTCCAAATTTCCCAAGTAAAACAGACGCTTTTTGGGGCAAATCGGTCCATAAAGAAAAACTAATAATTTCCCGTGGAAACTTTTGCTTGAATCGTGTAAGAAAACGTGTTTGAAAACTATTTGTTATTATTTCGGTATGGATCGGAGATGTTTTCATGGAACATTATGCATAACAAGTTTGCACCCACAGGGAGAGGTTACCTCCTGCGCAGCTGCATTTTTCAAAAAATGGTAAATATGTGCGATTTTCACTAAGATGAAAGTGGAAATTAAGTGAATTTACTTAGGGAAGGTTGTATCATGCTGGTGGTAATAGAGAATTGGTTGTATAGGACGCCAATATTAAATAAATGTTCATTTTGGCCTTTTTTAAGCAAACATATTGATACTAACAATTTTCGACGGAAAACGAACCGGAACTTGATTTACTTAACACGCACCATACTATAAAATGATGCTAGATGGTCTTCAAAGTGATAACAGGATGACAAATCATCTTTATTTTGAGTAATTGAGCAATTTACTTCTGTTTACCATCATATTTACGATGCAGCATTGATGGAGCTGTGAAATGAAATGAATATATCTTTTGAAAGTTCACCTGAAAAAGTCAAAGATGCACATCAGTCTGATCGTAAAAACGTTTTCTTCTTCAATTCGAATGTTATATTGGAAGGATTTCACGTAGGCTTGATGAAAATTATAATTTAATGCTAATTTTCACGAATTTTATATGCAGTCTGTCAACATTATCATCATCATGCAGTGGCGACATCTGCGTTGAGCTTTTGCGGCAATCTTCCAATAGGGGGCTTTCAAAGGATATTTTCACTAGTTTACCACAGAGAAAAAGATTGAAAACATGAATCCGCGCAAATTTAGAGCTTCCCCACTTTTTTGGCCATAATTACAGAAAAAAGCACGTTTTGGTTTCAAAATGGGGCTGCATATAGTTGGGTGGCAGGTCATTGCATAAAAAATCGGCAAATAATGTTTGCTTTTTTAATGCAAACGTTAATATTTTGCTGTGTGAAGCAAGGTGATGAGTTTGTTAAAGCTAGCTATATAATTATAAATAAAGAACGTAAATGATTAAGGAAATACCTAGGAAAATACTAAGACATGAGTTCAGGAGTACTAAGAAGACATATCATTATAAACAACGTTAGAATTATTTTTTATAAAATTGACTACCTCCTTGATCCCCTTACTCATTTTACAGCTGGTATAATCAATTTGACAGATTGATGTCTTTCTATACCACTTAAAATCACTGAAATGGGGTCGATTTTTGATGACCGAGTTCGACATATGTTATGTGACGATAGTCATGAGAAACTCGAATCTCTCGTTCCGTTTTTGACAACAAAAAGTGAGAGTGGGATGCAACACTTAAAATTACCCAAAATTAAGTAAAAAGAACTTATTTTTGATTCTCTGTGTACTTTGTAGTCAATAGATTTCTCTGACGTTTGTGAATTGCACAAGTAGTAGTGCAAAATTTTGGGTAAATTCAAAGGTTTTCTTGCACTAATACTTATAATTTACCCCGAGTTCTGCATTAATACTTGTGCATTTCACAACCGTCAGAGAAGTCTAAATCGAGTCTTTTATTGTGATTATTGGGTATTTTGGGTTACCGTGTGGATGTCAAAATCTCATGTCAAATTGGATTCGACATTTAGTTTATGCTCAAAACATTTGAGTTTTATTTTAAATTCTAGAATGGAACGTAAACAAAAATTGAGCGTATCTTCCCTTATATAGTAAATGGGTACCATACACAAAGGATACCGTAGATGGTGCGACCATACCACATAGAGTTGGGATGATATCCCAAATTAATGGTTAGGTGCTTCTTATGGCTATGGTCAAGGGGTTGGTCACTCTACACAGTGTGCCAAAATCAAACTTGGGCACACCCGGGCGAAGTCATTGGTGCTGTTTGGCACCCATGGTTACAATTTTAATGATCTTTAAAGTTACTGGCAACAGTGAACTTTTTCTGTGCTTGCGCAGTGTGCATGTGTCAAAATTTGTTATTGATGTTGCCACAATCTAATCAAATTATTTTCAAAACAACCGTGAATCTCGACCAAGTCTCGCCATGGATTCTCAAAATCGTTACACTCGTGACGGCAGTCGCATTCACATTTCCTCCCAGACGAAGAACAGCTGACATCGGTATCTTGACCTGACCGAGGTTTCCGGTCATCGCTACACGATGCAGCTCCCACGGCTGCGGCTGCTTCCGATGCTGCTGCTGGTCCTTCTTTTTTGGCGAATTTTGGAGGACACGGACCAGCAGAAGGATCAGCAGTAGCAGCAGCATTGGAAGCAGCTGCGGGAGTTGCATAGCTAATTCGTATAGCCGTGGTCGACGCTGGAAATCTCGGTCCGGTCTCGACAAGCGGTGCTTGAGATTTAATCGGAAAGTCAACAACCAAACAAAAACTATACCATCCGACCACAGACAAACAGACGTAACTCTTCATTGTGTATCTTCGTTCACGCATTTAACGGTTGATTTGAATATTATAAGTTCCGCGAACTACTCGCCGCAGCGCTGGCATCGGATCACTTTGACGTTTCTATACATTCTATAGAACTTTTATGCAATATTGTTTGCGAGTTAGCGAGCAAGCTTGTTTTCCGCGAGAAGCCTGAAAGATGTCGCTACTGAGGTCCTATGTTTTGAGATCCTATGTTTTCATGAAAATTGTTTTCAAAGAGTTACGTCTGTTTTTCTGTGATCTGACCATTCGAACTGCTCTAATACATCCATGGCGGTGGCTGCTACACCAACCATTCCATCGTTCAACGTATAATGTTGGAGAACCGTCTTGGCAAAATCTCAAATAGTTCAACAAATTATTTTTACTCTCTTGACTTTTTGCACTTCCAACTAACACAATAAGAAATTACCTATAATTACGAATTATAAAATTAACTACACAGAAAAAGGAAAATCCTTTCTGTTCTCAGAAAAACAAACTTCCGCTCTTTCAAAGCTAACGTGTTTTCGATGTTCTCGTTGCTCCACGCACCGTTCATCTTCTTGGAGGAGGAGGAGAAGCACAACTTCATAATGAACGGGAATTTCGGGATCGACCGCGCTGTGGTGGTACTTCATGATGGCGTTCGCCAGGGTTACTTGAGAACTCGACCAATCCGGTGGAGGAACTTTCCGATTTCAGCGGGAACATTCGTACTTGCGACGGGTGGCAGTCCTTGGTGGTGTATGCAGTCAGCAGCAGATCCTCGGACGGCATACGGGTGGGGTATTGAAGAAGTGGAGAATGCGATTTTTGCTGGCCTGGGAAGCGATTGTTCTTGGAGGCGCTGTAGACCTTGATGCTGATCGAATTGTCTGGCAGGGTGTACGGGTTGGTGGACTCTGACAAGTAGTTCTGCTTGGAAAATGCTATTTGAATTTTGCTACCATCATTTCCATTCATTCGATGTTGTTCAAATGCTGGATGTTGTGCAAGTGCTGGATGCTGTGTTCGACTGGTTCAACTACGATGGCGTCTCCCATCAGGACCATGGCGGTACCCTCGTTGGTCTTCAGGAACTTTATCCTGACCGAAGTCCTGACAACATTTCCATACAGACAGAAGAGATTGAACAGCTTATCGGCGTTGGCTGTGTTGTTATCGAGTCCGTAGACCATCATCACTGCGCCCTGTTGCTGTGCCGGTTGAATGAAGTTGACTGGTCCGTTTCGGGTCAGCGGTGCGTCCTTTATCAGTTCGACGTGTGTTCCGGCCGGTGTTGGTTTCCAGTTTTCCGACGGATGATACTCGGGCAGTGCAAATCCGTTTCCTCCGCCAGCTCCCAGAAGGGCTGGTTGACTAATGTTTGACGTTTGTTGTGCGGGGTCGGCCTTCCGCCGAAGATGGAAGGATCGTGTAGCAACGGAGCTCGTCCGTTGCAGGCATCCTTGGAGACAGATGCATCCAGTGTATAGCCCCAACGCGAGTCCGTGCCGTTTTTGAAAACATTGAAAAACAAAACAAAAACAAGAGCTGTTAAAATACCGGGCTACCAAGCAAGGCATTATTCACAAGCAAATAAAAGTCAGTTCAATGACTTCTTGGCACTGCCCGTACAGCTGCGGCACACTGAGGTACACTGAGAAAAATGTTGGCGCAAAATAAGTGTGTAGAGTGACCACCCTTTGGCTATGGTTTAACGTTTGCATTTAAAAAAAATCGGCAAAAATTGTCGATTTTTCATGGGTTTACCTTCACCCGCACTAACGAAACTACTCATGCAGCATCAATCATAGTAATCCATGAGTCAGCAGACAAAATTTGACAGCTCTATCAGTCGAACTCTAACCGTGATGGCAAAAACAGTGAAGCAACTCCGTTCAGAAGTGTGCGCGTTCAAAGAACGGCACCCCGCCGCGTCGAAAACGGACATCGTGCGGAACTTTGTAGACGCCGGATACGCCCGTTCCGGCATCTACAACATCTTGGCACTATTAGACAACAATCAGAGCATCGAAAGAAAGCCCGGTTCCGGACGGGCGACGACCCTGAGCGACAAGAAGCTCCAAAGGATGTAGAAGAGGAAGACCGAGGGAAAAGTGGCTACATCGCTGCGTGCGCTTGGCTGCGTGCAACCGGCCAAACAGTGAAAAAGTACCTGTCGAACATGAACATACATGTCAGGAAGCGGAAGTCACGTCCACTGGTTTCGGAGCTGCAGGCAATGACGCAGCGGCAGCGGCTGAATAAGATGGTCAACTCGTTTTTCCCGGCGAATCGCGAAGTGGCGGTGGTGATGGACGACGAGACCTATCTCACCCTGGATGGCAACGACTGGCAGGGCACTTCGTATTTTACTTCCCCCACGAAGGAAGTGAGCTCCGATGTGAAGTTCATTTCACACACCAAACTCCCCAAGAAGCCGCTCTTCTTTCGCTCCGGACTGGCCGTGAACGGGGAAATTTATAGTACGAAATGCCTGCCGGAAGTTGCGTCGTTCATCAAGAAATACCATAAGGGCGAAGACGCGGTGTTCTGGCCGGATCTGGCGTCGGCCCACTACTCGAAGCGATCGTTGGAGGAGATGGAGCGTAAGATCTACTACAACAATTTTGTCGCGAAAACTTAGGAGGTATTGATAAATAAAATGAAGAAAGAACTCAAAAACATGCCATGTTTTCGTCCGCCATGGCGAATGTTCCGGTTAACTGCCAAGGGCGTAGATTTTTTTGCAAGTAAGCTTAAATAATTACCTTCCATGGAAAATTTATCAAAAGAAATTATCTTTCTTAGCTTTTTTATCACCATCCGAAAAAAGTCATTTTTTTTAATGTAAACGTTATGCGGGTTACTTTTTGGTTTTTCCACTCAGTTTGAAGCAACTTGCTTCAATCCGCTGTGATTGAATTGTTTACAGCGAATTTCGACTGTAATCTATCTGTTATGATAGTTCTAGATGACCAGTTCAAAAGGCTTTATCTGCTTTAATAGATTCTCTTCATCGACTTTCTCTTTCGTTAATAACTCTGCTGCAAAAGCATGCCCTGTTGTATTTAACGTTTTGGTTACTAGATAAGAACCTCAAATTATGTGACAAAAATGGCACGAAATCAGTTTGCATAGCCATGGTTATCAAATGAGAAAGTCGATTAAGATAATAGATAAATGCAGATAAGACATTTGAAAATGTTCATCTAGAGTTGTCAAATTATGGAATATGACGCTACTCGAGTTAAGTTGGCCACGATTTCCAGAGTGAGTATTTGTGTTTGCATTCGATTATTTGATAAGGCTCAACCAACCGGTAAGCACTGGTGTTTTTTCAGCTATCGCTGTGATATAATTTGTGATTTGCCCCGGTCCCTCTAAAATCGTCTTATTATTTATGAACAGCCCTTATACCCCGTTCACATTACAGTCTATATCACGTAATATAGGCTGTCTTGCAATGAGCACTCATACATCTAGTTTTCACTGGAAATCCTATGTATTAGTGCTCATTGCAAGACAGCCTATATTACGTGATATAGGCTGTAATGTGAACGGGGTATTATATTTGAAATGACGTTTCATATTCATCTACACGGTTAGAAAAAAGTACCCAAAATTAAGTTCTTTTCACTCATCTCGGCACTATAGTGCAGGAACCCAAAAGTAGGTAAAGCTATAGTCGCTATATTCATAGTCTGGCGGAGAGAAATTCCATCTAGCAAAAAAGGGAACCAATTCAAGATACTGAAGACCAACAAATGAAAAGGGGCTCAAATTTTATAATCAAAACTAAGATAGTTCATTCCTTGCAAACTGAACGCAAATTAAAAGCACCATAGAATAGGGAAAACGTTCCCCAAGTAAATTATGATGTCGTTTTGCCTAGGCAAGCTTTGAATCGCGAGAAAAGTGTTTCCAGAATTTAGGTCACAAAACCTGATGTGCTCTTTTCTGTTGTTGGTCGTGATATGCTCGATTGGTTCCGTTATTTGACAGTTCAATTGGTTCCCGAAATTCTATCCGCCAGACTATGAATATAGCGACTATAGGTAAAGCGGGTCAAAGTAATTTTGATTTACTTGTGTGCAGTTCGTATGGAATTTTCCACTAGCTTTTTAACCAAAAGTAAGTTAGTTGTACCCAACAGTAGGTAAATATGATTATACCCAACGTTGGGTTCCCACACTTTACTACACCTGTTGGGTAGTTTTGCTCCTTCTTTTTTGACAACATTAGAAGGAGAAAATGAGACAAACTAGTCAAAAGTAGGTAAAAGTGAACTGGCCGTTGGGTACTTTTTTCTTACCGTGTAGTGATGTCCGATTTTTATTCGAATAATAGATTAACCGATTAACGAACCGAAATGAAGAATATTTGCAATCGGTTATATCAATAAAGGGTTTATGACGTTTAATCACCGCACACTAATACCCCGTTCACATTACAGTCTATATCACGTAATATAGGCTGTCTTGCAATGAGCACTCATACATAGGATTTCCAGTGAAAACTAGATGTATGAGTGCTCATTGCAAGACAGCGTATATCACGTGATATACGCTGTAATGTGAACAGGGTATAATGCACCATTTAAATTGCAGTGAGAGCCAGAGGAACAAAGATTAGTGTGAAAACAAACCATTCCTGTGTGCTAGATAGAGAAAGACGATTAAACGTCAAAAAGGTCTATGCCAAGTAAGCATTAACTTCTCCAGAGTAGAGTCGGTGTATAATGAGTCACGCCAAGAGTGAAGCCAAGTCTACCTATTGAACTGTCAAAACGGCTACCTATCGTGCAAAGTAAATAAACATTACGGTGCTAAAGGGTGATACGGTCAAAATTTGGTCAAGGGAAAACGCGTGTAAATCGGTGAAATCGTTTATTTAAAAAATCAAATTAAATTTCTTTTTCAAGTTCAATTAGTATAAAATTCAGGAAAAATATTCAGTTAGGCTTCCACTTTTCCAAATCCGAATTGCCGGGCCTTACGCTTGACCCCTGCCATCAGATTTTGTACAGCCACCTTGTCCACCTTCTTCGCCGAAGAAAGCCAGTTTGCCTTGAACTGCTGCTCGCCCTTAGCAGTTTTTTTGGTCTTCTTTAGGTTCCGCTTGACAATAGCCCAGTATTTCTCAATTGGGCGGAGCTCTGGCGTGTTGGGAGGGTTCTTGTCCTTGGGAACCACCTGCACGTTGTTGGCGGCGTACCACTCCATGGCCTTTTTACCGTAATGGCAAGATGCCAAATCCGGCCAAAACAGTACGGAACAACCGTGTTTCTTCAGGAAAGGCAGCAGACGTTTATTCAAACACTCTTTCACGTAAATTTCTTGGTTGACAGTCCCGGAAGCTATGAAAATGCTGCTTTTCAATCCACAGGTACAGATGGCTTGCCAAACCAGATATTTCTTTGCGAACTTTGACAGTTTCATGTGCTTGAAAACATCTGCTACCTTTCCCCTTCCTTTTGCCGTATAAAACTCCTTTCCCGGAAGCTGCTTGTAGTCGGCTTTGACGTAGGTTTCGTCGTCCATTACCACGCAGTCTTAAGAGATGAACCAGCCCAAGGCTGAAAATCTCCCTAATAAAGCAAAAAAAAAAAAAAAAAAAAAATACCACGCAGTCAAACTTCGTCAGCATCGTCGTGTACAGCTTCCGGGATCGCGCTTTGGCCGTCGTATTTTGTTTATCATCGCGATTTGGAGTCACAACCTTCTTGTAAGTCGATAGTCCGGCTCGTTTTTTGGCTCGATGCACGGTTGTAGACGATACACCCAGCTTATTTGCGGCATCTCGGAGAGAGAGGTTAGGGTTTCGCTTGAAACTACCGGCAACTCTCTTTGTCGTCTCAGCGGCTTCCGGTTTTCGATTTCCCCCCGATCCAGACTTCCTGGCTGTCGACAAACGTTCCCCAAACACTTTAATTACATTTGTAACGGTTGATTTGGCAACTTTTAGCGATTTTGCCAACTTTGCGTGCGAGTAGCTCGGATTTTCGCGATGCGCGAGCAAAATTTTGATACGCTGCTCTTCTTGCTTGGACGGCATTTTGACAACTGAAGAGTGAATTCCAAAATCAAAATAGGAGCAACATTCTACACACACACACCTTCAAAATGAGGGGTGTTCAGGTTTTTTAAATGCAAAATTGAAAGAAATACGTCAAGTTGATATTGACCAAATTTTGACCGTATAACCCTTTATGAAAGGTCCACGAAAGGTATTGCAATAACATATAAAATATAATCGAAGAAATGAGCATAAATACGCAGTGAGCGTTAAATTGTCATAAGATACGCTCGGTAATGATTAGTAATGAGAATTTCTACTATTTTTTGTTAAGATAATTTGACAAAATCACTGATATAATGATTTACTACAGCCGCAAAATTTTTTCTCTTGCTAGAAGTCATTTGAAGTTGTTGTAGAAGTCCTCTGTTGTCAAGTGAAAAGAATGGGAATCTTTCGAAAACCGTGATGCGAGTTCAACTGTTTTGACGTAGGACTACGTTTGTGATTTCTATATGGGGGTACCTTTGTGAAAACCGAAAATGGAACATGTAACAAAATTATGCAAGATTTTGAATGTTAATATCTCAGCTGCCCCTGGACCAATTTCAATAATTTTATCACCATTCGATCAGAAATATTTCTACGCATCAATTTAAGACTTTATCATTTTACAAAATTTACCTATTGAAAATTTAACGAATGTGCAATTGTTGCTATGATAATTAAAATTTCCCTAACACAGATTTCAAAGTTAAATTCCATCTGGTCTCACCAAACGGTGTTTATTCAATCACCGCGTGGTGTGTGGTGGTGTTCTCCAGTACACAACGAAAGGCAAGAAGCGAGCTGTAACCCACATGAGCATCCATAGAAAGAGGAAGAAGCCGCACCGCTTCGTGAGTCGCTGTGGGCCATCTATGCCAAGCACGTCATACTAAAGAGTGTAAACAGAGAGAACCTCGCTCAAATTCCTATTCCTACACAAAACACAAGCTCTTGCTGCAGTTAACAAATAACATTTATTATACAAGACCTCATAGTCCTACGTCACCATTGCGTACAACCCTATAGGCACAGACAAACAGACGTAACTCTTTGATAAACTTGTTCTTGAAAACATAGTATCTCAAAACATATAACCTCAGTAGCGACATCTATCTGGCTTCTCGCGGAAAACAAGCTTGTTCGATAACTCGTAAACAATATTGCATAAAAGTTCTATAGAATGTATAGAAACGTCAAAGTGATCAGATGCCAGCGCTGCGGCGAGTAGTTCGCGGAACTGATAATATTCAAATCAACCGTTAAATGCATGAACGAAGATACACAATGAAGAGTTACGTCTGTTTGTCTGTGCTATAGGGCTGTCCCTTGAAGTTTTTCTCTTGGTGTGACTCACCGACTCTACTCCAGAGGATCATCACACCGTTTCAAACATGTTATGCACTCTCATTGGTGGAAAAATGACAGCACAGCGAACAAAAAATAATCGATTAGTTGTTAATCGAGTAATTAAAAAATCACTGATTTTTGGTGTGATTGTTTTGATGAAAACGCACTAAACGTCAACTCTACCGAGGGGGCAGCATAAACACAAAAACACCTTGCATACGGGGGGTATTCCTTGGATGAAAGGGACCGAAAAAAAAACACTAAAATAGAAAGTTTTTTCTTTCGACTGCTTCATCTTAGTATTCTTCTCTGGCGCAACTGTCTTAATAAAACCTTTTTCGGAACCAAAAATCTTGTAAACAAATTCTACAATCATTTGAAAACTCAATTTATCAGCAGATTGCCAGTGTTGCCGATAATTTCTTATAATGAGGACAGTTTTTGAAGGAACCGTTTAGTTCTGAATAAAAAAAATCAATCAAAAATTGTATTAAAATGGGGGTGTTGTTCTTATTCTATGGAACTGGCCTATTGTCTTGAATGGCAATTTTCGTGTGAAAAGATCCACTTTTTCACTTTATACCGGTCATTAAAGTGAAGCCTTCCTTGGCATTTTCGACGTGTGTGACTATAAATAAACATCACACGTTCCAAGCGCACACCAGCGCAGCTCTCATAGTAGGTATGTTATGTTGTTGTTGTTATTGTTACATACGTATAAGGCCAAGGGGAATCCAAACGAAAACCGAACCACGCGTCGTTATTATACGACCGCACCGGAATCATAAAATGCAAATTTCCAACGTCGCCGTATGCCTTCATTTGACACGAGTTTGATTCGACCTTTAGGAGGAAGTAATTTGACAGGTTTTTGACTTCCGTTTGAATTTTACTGTTACTGAATCCTATATGGACAAATTGAGCGTACTTTTCTTAGTTACCTTACACCAAGAACTTAGTTCATTCAAACATATTTTCTTTTCCATCAAATTAATGTTCAATTAAAGAAGCAATGATCGTGCGACGCAAAATCACATCATTTTTCCATATGAATCTTCCCAAGGAAGCGTGTGTTGATGGGTGGGTGTGAGTGAATTCAATTTCGCCTGCGATCTAGTAGCCACACCGCAAATGTGCACAGAAGAGTATGTGTTTGGTTTGCACCTCGGAGAACAAGAGAGAGTGCACCACAAACTCTCCCTTTTACCAAATTTCACATTCACTTTGTTCGCTCTTTCTTTCTCTCGTGAGTTACCGACCGTTAGGATTTGTTTACCAAAAAATAAACAATCCGACCCAAACAGAAGCCAAACGACGCATTCCGTCGCCGTGCGAATGCGGTGAAAACAAATCCACCAATACATGGTGAGTGCGATGTAACGTAACGGCACATGTGACACGTTTGGTCAGTATATAGTCGGTAGTATGTGTGCGTGAGCGAGTGGCCGCAAAATTGCATCGCGTAGCGGTCGCCTTGCCGGTTGCCATGACAACGCTGGTTCTATATTAATTCCACTTGCCAGTATGGGAACTCACCAACACCGAACAGTCGATGAGCGTCGAAAGCATGAAAACACCAACAAGTTCAGCTCGTTCGCGTTCACGTGAGCAAATGGGCCCTTTCGGTTCGATGGAATGTAGATACCTACCTACTGACCATTTAGCCATATTGTTATTTTGCAAAATATCTATAGTTGGGTATCACTTATACGATGTGAAGTATTTTCGACACAGATGCGCTTTAATGTCAATTGGTGACAACGGCGAGATCGATCGATCATCGATCACTGTACGCGATCGCGGGTTTATATTTGGCCGCAAATATGGCTATTATTGGAAATGTATGTAGGTAGTCATCAGTTGTCGCTTCGCTTATCGTTTGGCCATCGTCGTCGGTTCGGTTGACGTAGTATGCGCATATAACCTAGTTCCGTTTCCCGGATTGACGACTGCTTGACAGGTTGCGGACAGTTTTCTGATTTCTGTCGGACCATTCGTTGTTGTTGTTGTTATTGTTGTTGGTTCCATTAAGCTTTCGTCTCTTGCTGTTTTCTATTTTAACATAGCAGGCATGCAATTGGTTGCTTCCTGTGAAGCTTTTGGTCCAACAATACAGTAGGCGGCAGGAATGCTACGCATGAACCTTCTTTTTTGACGCAAATCCGAGTTGACACGTTTTGATAGAGTCGTCAGAGTCAAGTCGAACCTAGTTCGTTCTACACATATGGTTGTGTATATGCGAAGAGCGAAGACAGACGCGGAGATGGAAACTGAAATGTGGAACAGTAAACTGAGTTACATGATTTGTGGACGCGTGGTTCTGTTATTTCCACGCTTACACGCTTGTTATCGCTGTGTTCGGTTATTAGAAGACGGGGTTATTTGTTTGGAAAATATGGCGTCCGAAATGAGGTGCCCGAGTAAAATTTAATAACGTTTAAAAAATACGATATTTTATAGAGCAACATAATTGTTGGCTCAATGCAGGGTGATACATTTCAAACAACATTGAAACTTATCGTCAGAATAATGTAGATTTCTATTCGGGTACTATTGCAATGCTGTCAGTTGATGGACATGGATTGCGAGCGCAGTAAGCTATGAATTCCACAATTTGTGACAGATCGTCGTTTGTGTTTCAGGTGGCACCGAGAAAAAATCTATGCCTACTACGCATCGAATCGGCCAATGTCTTCATCCGAGGGGCTTTCAAACGCCATTTTCATCTGTTCGACGAAGAAGCGCTTGTTTGAAAAAGCCACGTACGAATGACGTATGTACATATGTATATATATATATATATTTGCCGGTCTTGTTTTTACTCTTAAGCTGGGTTTAGATAGGGCAAGTCAAATGATCAACTCAGTTGAATTCAATTGGCTTGAAAAGTTGAGCCTGGTTCAACTTTTTTCAATTCAAGTGAGTTGATCAAGTCAGTTGAATGGCATGGTTTACACGTTCAATTCGCGTTCAAGTCAGTTGAATTCAACTGACTTGATCAATTGACTTGCCCTATCTAAACCCAGCTTTACTACCGCCGCTGGTGCTGCTGCTTGATTCGTATTCAACTGTATTCAACAGTTTAATTGCAGTCTGCGGCGCTCAGGGACAAGGGAAAACTGAGGAGAGATGGGTGGCGAGTTGGGTGAGTGCTGCTAGTGCTGCACATGGCAAAAAAAGCTCAGTAAAATCGAAGGTGAGTTAGGTAACGCGCTTCGTCCGTCGATGAGATTGCAATAAATATTCCGCCGAACGAACGGTATATATCTTCTAGTTCTGATCGCCTCATGTTTGTTTGGTTAGGTTCGGTGGTCATGACCCGTATTGCCGTGTTTAGCGGGTTGTACCAGCGGGCGGGTAGGAAATCGGCTGGTTTCTCATCGACTCAAGATGTTGTATGGGGGTTATGTAAATTTAGCATTTGTTGAATCTAATTGAATGCCGTTTGACGCCGTTTGGGATTTAGTTGTTTTTTTTTTGTTTTGCCGTTGTTTGCTTGTAGAATTAATAGATTTTTGGAGACCAGTATCAGCGGTTCCTTCGGCAAATTCAATCGATTAAAATGTCAGATGAGATTCACGTTTGAAATGTATCGTGAAGTAAATCTTCTTCCATTCGGTCTACTATTATTGTGTTATTATTACAAAGATGAGCATGTGTTTCCGCAGAAACTGGCACGACGACAGCGCAAAACAGGCATGAAGACGCCGACGCTCGCCTACAGTCAGTGGCTTTCATTCAGTGTAGGTACAGAAATAGTGTATGTAATTTCACTGTTTCAAACAAAGTTGTGTACAAATCTCTATACGGCATTCACCTACTCACTCCGTACCGTGCCGGTTCAGACTCGCAGGTCGAAACGGCGAATCTTTATTTATACTATCTCTATCGGTGGTGCGGTGGTGTGTTTCATTTGCTTCGCTTCGTATTTATTCGATAGCGTAGCAAAATAATACTAACTTTACTGTTCTTAAAACCGTTTTAATCGTCTGTCGTTTTACTGTCACGTATTGGTAGTGATCGCTAAGGCGACTAGATAATTCTTTAAGATGCCATTTTTAGAAGACTTATTTTATAGGGAATTCGGTAAATGTACCTTTTTTGACGTAGGATTACGTCTTTCGGCAGCATATTGGGGGTGCAATTTCAAAAATCCAAAATCGACCGTGTCAAGAAAAGTGGTTAGGTTTTGACCACTTATAACTCTGTCAATAGTGGTTGGATTTTACTTCTAAACATGCCAATCGATTGGAATTTTTCCTACAAATCTGCAAAAATGAATACTTTATCAATTTTCAATAGGACACTATTGAAAATTACACAAATGTCCAAAATTTACACCATTTGCGTGCTAAAAGCTCTTTCCCTAACACAGATTTCAAAATCGAATTCCATCCGGTCTCGCCGAACGGTGCTTATTCATCACTTATTCAATCACCGTGTGTGGTGGTGTCCGGTCGGTCGTCATCAGCAGCAACAGCAGTGCTTTCGGCGCGTGACGTTGAACATTGTTCTCCAAAACACAACGAAAGGCAAGCAGCGAGCTGCAGCCCACATGAGCGTCCATTCACCGACGAAGGAGGAAGAAGCCGCATCGCCACTGATCGGATTCAGTAGCTTTTCGCTAACTAGCCTCATCTGTGTTGAATACCCTAATAGTTCAGCATTACCCAACCATCACGTCAACTCCCATAAGTTTAAATCTAACATACCATGTATTTTTAAGGAAAATGGGGATGCAATTTCTAAACCAAAGTCGGTCGCGGTTTGAAAGTGGTTTGATTTTGATCCAGAGATGATGGATTTAAATTCTTAATACACCAATAGTCCATTCTATGCGCACGAGTATTGATGGTTCGAAAGTGAGAATAACAATAACAAACCAACATTTTTTGGCTGAAGCGAAAGTGAGGATAACAAACTTCGCACTTGAAAATGGGATTACGCAAGTGTGCGTGTTATAATCGTCAGAAATGTCAATAGATAGGCAATTTTTCTACGAATCTAATAAAGACTTCAAGACCAACAATTGACATGGCCTTAATTCCATTTTGTAAACAAACCGATGTAAGGCAATTTTCTCGCGAACCGAAGTCCGCAAAGGCAAACCAACATAATGGACAGGTAGGGGAAATTATCCTCTACCCGATTGTGGTTTAGGTTTGCGAATAAAGGTTTCGGTTCGCGAGAAAATGACCTTACAAGGTTTGTTTACAAAATGGAGTTAAGGCCATTTCAATTGTTGGTCTTGACTTAATAAGTTTTCAAAAGGTTAATGTGCAACTGTTGCTATGCTAATTAAAATTTGTTTTGATTATGCGTTCCGTTTCGCTAAGTTTCATTTTTTTACTCCATTCCATATGCTGAATGTCGTTTGAGCAATTTTTAGTTTGCAAAGCGTGCAGATTAGTGGGGTTCAGATTAAAAAGTGTTCAGATTTAAAACGGTCAGATTAACGGGGGTCCACGGTATCGTAAAAAATTGCATCGTTTGCACCGAAGAATTATCACCGACGAACCAACGTGACAGCTCATAGAAGCACTTCAAGTTCTTGCCCAAAATATTTAAAATACGCTCAATACTACCATAGAGGTAACTCTAAGACCAGCAGGTCCCGAAGAAACGTGCTCAACTTTTTGGCTCCGGTTGATACTACCGCCATTTACTCATCCGATTGCGTCATATTGTGAGCAAGGTCACGAACACACGTAACATTTACATTGACTTGGTTTGCGTCTCAACTCGTTTAACAGCTCTGGGGTGGTCACTATACACACTTATTTTGCGCCAATTTTTTCTCAGTGTACCTCAAGTGAGCCACGCTGTGTCGGCAGGGCTGACAGTGCCAGTCATCGGGATCAAAATTGGAACAATCGATTATCTGTCAAAGTCATAGAAAAAGTTATTCCAATTGAACAGAAGACCTGTCAAATTGATAAGATGTCGTCTCTTCATAAATTCAGCCTCTTTAATCGCATTGACTTAAAGTGAATAATTACATGCTTTTTTTTACTAGTTCGTTTATTTACTAGGCTCAGTCGTGTGTGACACTTTGCGGAGCCAAAATCAGTAATGTTTGAATTTACATTTTAAATAGCAGTAGTTCTAGGTTAGTATTGGGTACCAATTACTCGTGGCGGGCTCGAGGTTAATGGGTAACAATTTCGATTGGAAGGAGCTAGGTAGGAAACTGGTTTCTGAAGCCTCCTTCAGAAACTACTCTCGGACGGTTGACCAAATCCTGGCTGGACAGGGGCAAGTAGCACAGGAACAGGAGGATAATAAGACTGGGACACAATGGCGGGAAATTGTTTGGAAAGCAGGGGATGGTCACATCAAACTCTAACATCAGACAAACAAAGGAATTCGTAGATCGCTTGCATGTAGGGAAGATCACGTGTTCCCAATACATCTCTTACTTCACGGAAGGGTTGTCTGCCTCGGGCCACTAGGGTATCCAATAGTCGTGTTCTGGAGGCGTCATTACCCGGGCAATACCAAACTGCGTGGTCGATGTCATCATAACCGGTTCTGCACCTACATATATTGCTGTCAACGAGGTTTATTCTATAGAGATGTGCGTCTAGCAAGTAGTGGTTGGACATAAGTCTTGATATCACTCGAATGAATCCCCGACTTACATCCAGACCTTTGAACCACGCTCTCGAAGAAACATTTGGAATAATGGAATGTAACCACCGCCCAAGAGAATTACTTGTCCAATCGTTTTGCCAACTTAAAAGAGAACTCTGACGTACTAATGGGAAAAAATCATCATGTGAAATTCTTCTATCATAAATCTCGCCTTGTTGTGCGTCCACCTTTGCGAGAGAGTCTGCCTTCTCATTGCCTGGGATTGAGCAATGTGAGGGGACCCATACAGAGGTAATCATATATGATCTTTCGACCAGCAAACTCATCTACTCCCTTACCTTTGAAAGGAAATAAGATGAGTGCATACCTTGTTTCATCGGCCGAATAGCCTCAATCGAACTGAGACTATCCGAGAAGATGAAGTAATGGTCTATGGGCATATCGGAAATCATCCCCAATGCGAAGTTGATTGCTGATAGCTCAGCAACATAAACGGAACAAGGTTCCTGAAGTTTCCGAAAGGCGGTTGAGTATTCATTGAAGACGCCGAAGCCAGTGCGAAGCCATCAATGCGTGATCCATCAGTGAAAAATCTTCTATTGCAATTGACTTGTTGGTACTTTTCAGCAAAAATACGGGAATTGCAATAGGTCGAAGTTGATCTGGAACTCCTTGAATAGCCTGTTTCATGGAGAGATCATAGTCAATGGGGGAACTGTAGTTAGTAAAGCATACACGAGAGGGGTTATAGCAAGGAAGGCTAATATCCGATGACATATAATTAAGATAGGTTCGCACGAATCTAGACTGGATGCTCAATTCGAGCATTTCTTCGAAGTTTTCAATCACAAGGTTGTTACTGACACTACATTTGATCAATATTCTTAGTGAGAGCTCCCAGAAACGGTTCTGCAGGGGTTTTACGCCCGCTAGGACCTCTAGGCTCATATTGTATGTTGAATGCATACAGCCAAGGGCATTACGTAAACAACGATATTGAATGCGTTCATCGGGATCAAAATTGGAACAATCGATTATCTGTCAAAGTCATAGAAAAAGTTATTCCAATTGAACAGAAGACCTGTCAAATTGATAAGATGCCCAGTATTCTGATAGCTTGAATGTTTTGTTTTTCATTCCGAGCAGATAATACCGGATGCTAAACCGGGAGAAACGGTACTTAAGCTGCGGAACAGGCTGTTCGATGAATTTGCCTCGGAATTTGACAAGATTTGCGAAACGTTGCAGCAAACCAGTGTTGACAAAATCATCAATCAATTGATATTTTTCCACTCTCATACGCTCTCAATATCACGCGTGATATTGGAACAAAATATCATGCTTGCTTTTGATTTACAAGCTCCTTCGATATTGCGAAACTATTCACAACATGCATAAATCAAGTTGAGAGTTGACTCGACACAAAAATGATTCCGTTGCACATCGTTTTCATAGAAAGAGAAAGTATAGCTTACTATCTATTTTAACTCTTCACCGATGGCAAAAACGAAGTGGCTGCCAGCTGTTATGGAAGTTTCGGTTGCGTTCGGGTTTAAGTGGACCCTACACGGTTGCTTTTATTGACAATAATCGTATTGTCAATACATTCTATATTGACGTCAATACATCGAGATTGACAATATTTCTGAATTCACATCATCAATATTATTGTCAATACTTGTAAGTATTGACAATATTTCTTACCGTGTGGGGTATGCTTTAAAGTAAAAATCATGAAACTCAATCTCACACCACAGTTTTTTGAGATTTGCAGCTGGTGAGTATAGTTAGTTTGATATGCTGTGCTACGATATCATCACAGCTTGCAAAATCAACCGCAGTTGTATCATAGAGGTAACTCTAAGACTAGAAGGTCCCGAAATAACGTGCTCAACTTTTTGGCTCAGCTCTGGTACTCTCTTCGGTCCCAAGCTAATCGATTCACCCTCGAAACATAGAAAAAACCAATAACCCCTAATTTTATCTGTCAAACTTTCATAGCGAATCAAAACAAGTACTAGAATTTCGACTATGGGGTACGTTAATCGTTTGCTTGGGACCAATAGGCTAGTCAAGTAGTGAGCCAATTTAAACCCGTTACTTTCGTATTGATTGTTGGTTGTATGCTTGTTGATTTTTGATCAAGCGTGATCTTGGGAATTGGTGAGATTTGATTTTTTGAGATTTTCCCAACACTAGTAGCAACTTTCTATGTTGGATGGCTGGTATAGCAGCAGCAGCTGCTGCCGTTGTTGAAGTGATCAAGTGAAAAATAACAGCACAGAATCATGACGAGCAGCTCCAGCTTGATGGTATTTCTGACTGCTAACATGTTTTAGCTTGAGCATTGACCTTCTGAACATTATTCAACAGTCAGCTGCTCTCTAGATAAATTGCACATATATAAAGAGCACATGGAGGGTATCATGCATCCGGAAGGTATGATCGTTTTACCGAGAATTAGAGCGATTAGATGTCTTGAAGGAACATTTTTTTTTCATATCAGAATCGGTGATGTTTGGAATATGGGATTGATTAAGTGTAATAAGTCTTACGCGAAATAATGTGCTGTTTCGGACATGCTTTAGGATATGCGCTGAGCTGACTGTCTTTTGAGGAATCCGTAGTGGGACTAGGCGAAATTCACGGTTGTCGCGGTTTCCAAAAATTGGATTGTGCCCGCGGACACTTTAAATAACATAAATTTGCTTAATCATGAGTGCCAAACAGTGCCAATGAGATGTGCCGAAATTTGTGTATGGCACACTGTGCTGAATGACCATTCTCTTGGATTGCCCGTTTGAAAGACCTTATCGCTCATTTGACAAAAAGAATTGCACACAAACGAAATGCTCCAGTGGGATGTCGGTTCGTCGGTGGAATTACAACAGCAAGCCAAGACAAACACCACTATAAAAAAGTCGCTTCAAAATATTGGCGTTGACGGCACCGTTGAAAAATCGTCTCTTCTAGCAAAAATTTACAGTTTCTTATGTGAATTTTCGGTGGAGTATAGAGATATTTCAAAGGCCACCATGTCAACGCCAATTCTACGTGAATATTGTGTGTGGCAGGATAATTTCTCAAAATGCTCTTTATCCAGGATTCGCACCTCAAGCCGCTACCATAAAATACTATCTAAGCTACGAACATGAATCCCTATGGGTGGGGTTGCAGTGCACTTACGAGCGGTGCGATTCGACCGCCACCAAATGAGAATTATTATAACATAATATTTTATGAGCGACACAAGCGATTTGTTGCCGGTAATTGTCTCCCGTGTGAACAGGTTGGAAAGATCACATATTGATTATTTTTGGGCAACACAAGTTCGTCGCTAAAATCGCCGTGTGCTTAAGCTGCCTACGTAATTTATGAATAGCTCTTAGGGTGCATTAATTAATTACGTCACGTGAAAATTGTCAAAAACTAGCCCCCTTTCCCCCTTGTTAAAGATTGTCACATTTTCCTCGACAATCTTACATCACGCAATCTCTCCACCTCTTCGACGAAAGACAAAAAGTGAATTGAACCAATCGAAACGACTGAAGTTCCACTGACAAACACACGTAACGCTTTGAATAAGTTTTTCTTGAATTCATTGTACGTCAAAAACAGGACCTCAGTAACGACATCTCTCGAGCTTCTCGCGGAAAATAAGCTACACGGTAAGAAAAAACTACCCAAAAGTAAGTACTTTTCACTCATATCGGCACTTTAATGCAAGAACCCAAAAAGTAGATAAAGCGGGTCAAAGTAGTTTTCATTTACTTGTGTGCCATTCGTATGGAATTTTCCACTAGCTAGCCCAAAAGTAAGTTAGTTGTACCCAAAAGTAGGTAAATATGATTATACTCAACGTTGGGTTCCCACACTTTACTACCCCTGTTGAGTGGTTTTGCTCATTTTTCTATGCGTTGCTTCCACTTTCACTCAAGCGCAGCGCTATTGTATCTGTCGCTTGGATTCTGGCAAAGTAGCCAGTCTTCTCGATATGATGTCTTCGGTAAAAGTGAACTGGCCGTTGGGTACTTTTTTCTTACCATGTAAGTCGCAAACAATGTTTCATGAAAGGTAAGCAGAATATATAGAAACGTCAAAGTGATCCGATGCCAGTCGTTAAATGTGTGACCGATGATCCAGAATGAAGTGTTACGTCTGTTTGTCTGTGAAAGTCTTATAGACTTCTTGGATGTTATACCGACTTCTCGGAAGTGCTTCGGACATCTAGGATATTCTACGGACTACAGAAAAATTCAACGGATTTATCGGAAGCTCAAGGTTTTTTTTCGGAAGATCCGTAGACCTCTTTTCGGAAGTTACACGGTCTGCTTGGATGGGCTACGAACTTATCGGATATTCTATGGACTTCGCGAAAGCTTTATTGACTTTTCGGAAGCTCTATTGACGTCTCGGATATTCTACGGACATCTAACAGACTTCTCACAAGTTTTAGGGACTTAGGTAGTTTTCCGGACTTCTCGACAACAACTGAACAGCACGAGACTTTGCGAACTGTGTCTCAAAGCCGGCGCACTACCGGGTAAACTGGTGAGGCTACGCGTACAAAAAGAGCACTCAAGCTTTCATATGAATTACAACACGAAGCGGATCAACTTAACCACTATTGTCCAAAGATTCTTCGATACACTCAGGAGTGTGGTGTGTCGGATATTCTGGCACGTACCTGGACGACGAATGCAGTCCAGCGAGCGCTCGCTGAAATTTCGCAACGATATTGGCGATGGCAGACGATCAAAGGCCGACCTTGTCAGCAAGATGGCAATACCACCGACTGGTCTACCGACAACTACAGCGATGGCGGTCTGACTAGCGCGTCTATCGTGCGATGGTGGTTTGGTTTATGGGCTGTTTACGCTTACGCTAGTTCATTAGCTCAACTAGCTCAACCAACTAGCACGAATTTCAGTTTTTTCTTAAATATCATGCTGGTAAATGCTGACGCCTTGTTTGTATTATGCAGTTCTAGTACACTAGTGCTAGCAAATTAGCACAGATTTAAACACCACATTAGCGGTGTGGTGTTTTGGTGGTAGGTTGGTTTGACAGATTGTGGAGCTGGTGCTATTGCACAGGTGCTTCCTTCAGACGAAGTCGGTCGACGACGGCAAGACCGTCCTCTGTCAAACCGGGAAGAGAATCTCTCGTTAGCGATTAGGGCCGTCTGCCCGAGAGTGGTGTCCTCCTTCACGAGGAACAATGGTCCTTGGTAATTAGATATCCGTGACTAGAAAGTCACCTCTACAGTAGCGTACAATGGCGGTCCAAGACTCGCCAACCAGAAACCGGTTTGAAAAACATTCGGATCGGTGGATCGGATGGGTGATCGGTTCCTGAATCGGTGAAATCGGTGTTCAACATTCCCTAGGTATTAATTTTATTCCACTTATACACGCTGGCCTGTTTAAAAGTGAACGATGGTCGTTTGATGAGTATCGTAGAACCCTTCAGCCCATCACCCCGTGACTCCGTGTCACCGTTTTACCGTTTTACTACGGACATGCACGCTTAATTCAGAAATCGTCCGTTAAGCATGGCCGTTTCGTTTGCCCAGTAGGTTTCACTGCTATAGTTTGAATATACCAGTAAACAGCGGTAGCCTACATTTTCCAACAACACAAACACCGGTGACCAAGGAACAGCTCATCAGCATCATAAACAAATTGCCGGCTTAAGCATATTCAACATCGGCACTATCGAACCATCGTGGACACCTGACAACAACAGCAACTAGCCTCGAGTGAACCTCGGACTTGCAGACGCAGCACACGACAACGACATAGGACAACGACACGGACTATGGCCCCCGCTACCTGGGTAGAGAAATTCAACGTTAGGACTTTTAGAGCCACTTGGTAGGTTTCAATTAATTTGGATCAATTAATAAAGCTTAGTCTCAATTGTACCTTCTTTTTAAAAACATCGTTTGAAGAATCCGTTTATTAATTTACCTGAAGGCTCGATTACAATCTACAAACTTCTCGGAAATTCTACGGATTTTTCGGATATTCTACAGACTTGCCGGACGTCCTATGAACTTCTCGAACTTTATTCGGACTTCGCAAGTTTCAAAATAAAAATTAACAGAGCTTCCATTTCCAACATCTCAAACAACATCTCCGCAATTCCCTGGCAGCTCAAGGAATAAGTCGAAACATATGGCAAGTTTGACCAAGCCTTTTGTTCAGAGAAGTTCAGAAAAAATATAGCTTTTCCGATTTGTTCTTCCGACACGCTCAAGGATTTTACGACAAGTACACGGAACCTCCGAAAAGTCCATCGGAAGTTCTGGATATTTCATAGATCATGCGCCTGTTTTACGTTTTTTTTACTAATTACGGAACTCTCAATGTTTCTAAGGATTTTTCCAACTAATTCAAACTTGTTATTCCAAATTGTCGTATTCTCGGTATAATTACAACTTGGCAATTTTAAACCAAACGAGCTATCTGTGTATTTTGAAAGCGAATTTGTGGATGCTCCATGTCAAGAGTGTCAAATGCCACGTACAATTGATCCGGTTGTGATACTTTACGCAAATTTTACAGACAACCCATGAGTTAACTGACTGATTTGCCGTAAACTACCACAATAGGATCAATTATCCGATGGCTGTAGGGTGGATCTCTTTCTCTAATATGGTAGTCCTTCGTTACTACCAAGCATTGGTGAGAAAGATACATTCGTCCAATAGCCATCGGTCCATGGTGCGTATCATATGTACGATTCTTGACGCGATAGGCCGAATTAAAATGGAGTTCCGATGCGGTTATGAGACGATGGAGTAGTCGGAAGTATAGATTCTATAGAAGCTATAGTATCTATATCCGGAAGTAGAGAGGGTCTAGTATAAGAGAGGAGAGGACTGGCTGGTTGTGAGCCAAACAAACTGTCAATGCCAGAGCCAATCGAGCAGTGCCTATCTTGGTTGCATTGGCAGTGTTGCTAGAAAGCACCCAGTTGACAAGGCTGTTTGTTTTGAATTCGCTCCTCTCTTATCCTAGACCCCCTCTAGTCGGATGGAATCTGCCCCTTATTGGAATAGCTATTTAATATTCTCAAATCAGATTTTTCAAAAATTCACGCGGCATCCCTCCTGAAAACACTTTTGAACCATACCCAACGCGTGCTCAGAAGACCATGCCCAGCAGATCCATTAAGCAGTGCTGAAAGTCATTCAATCCATTATGTGGTGTTTACACTTATGTGGTGTTTACACTTAGGCTGGTTCACTAGCGCCAATGAGCTCGCTGCTAGCAAAAACGCTCACCAGAATAATGTAAACAGGGCATCAGCGTCTACCAGCATGAAATATCAGGAGCAACTGAAATTCATGCTAGTAGTTGGCGAGTACACTAGCGCGAGTAAATCCGCACAGATGTAAACACCCCATTAAGCAAAGTCCACTGCAACCCTTTCGCTGATTCACTCAGCAAATCGAAGAAGCTCCATTCGCACCGCAGTCAGTGGGTAGGTAGTATACAGTGCATTGCACGTCCACACCGTTCTACATCAACAAACCAAAACCTCCACATAGGACGCTGTCGGTGCCCACTCGAGTCAAACATCATCGCCGCGACAACGACGACGGTATTTTAGCGTCGTCGTCGTCGTCGTCGTCATTCCCCGTCCGTGTCGCGTATATGTGCACGGTTTTGTATTGTCGTCGTCGTCGTCGCGTTTGTTGTTCTGATTAATATTGGTTCGGTCGGGGTAAACGCTAGATTTAAATATCTACATATGGATGGCAAACCGCGTCCATCAGGATTTTTTTCGGTTCATTTCGATGGACGCCACTGACTCGAGCTCGCACTGATGAGGTGTTGTTAAACTATTTAGTCCGCTTGGTTCTTAACGGTGATCTATCGTTTTGTGTAGTTAGCTGGTAGGGTCAGATAAGTATCGTCGTCGTCGTTGTCGCGGCCCATTGTGTGTGCGTTTAGTGTTGCGATTATCCAATTAAGGTGGAAGCATTCCGGTGTGTTGTTGTGACACTCGATTTAACGGAGCGGAGGACTATCGCTGATATCAGATTACCGGACGGGGGAAGCGAAAGGCGTTAGGCCGTTACCGGCCGACGAGCGTTATCCGGACTTTGGCTCTTCGAGGTAAGCGAGCACATGTTTCTTTTTTGCTTTCTGTGTTACTGCCATTTGGCGTGTGTTTTTAACACGGAACGAAACACCTAAATATGAATCAATAATCGAGTTAGGTTGTTGTTCGAGGTGGCCTTCGGACTCTCGGGGGGGTTTAGCTTGTATAGTTTATATGAGACGACGATGACAACGACGATCGACACGAAAGCGGCGAAAAGTTGATACCAGTCATGTGAATGTGTGGAAGCGATGCTGCTCTGAACGAACGAACCACCGACGACGGTGGAGGAAAAGAATTATTAGATTGAGGGAAGCGACATGAAGCAAACAACGTAGTGTAGGCCATTGTTATTTCTAGCTACAGATCTCGCGTTGAAGTAGGCGAGTGAAAAGTTGTGAGATTGGTAATCAAAGCAATCCAAGACGAAAAAAAAATTGTGCAACTGTGAGTTGCTTCGATTGGGAACACAACAAACACAAACACATGAATCCGGGCGGCATCTAGTGGAAGGAAATGCCGCCGTCCGTCCAGAACAGATCATTGTCTGTTGTGTAAACAATTAAGATTCGTTGAGTGGCACAGCAGATATTTATCTTCTTATTTGGAGGTTGCGCAACCGGAACGCGGGGCGACCACGCTGCTACTGGTTGTCATGTGTTGGGATTGCATTGGGAAGTCACGTTACGTGCTTCGATGTATACGGGCTTGAGAGACGGTTGGAGTACACCGGAGATCAACTAGCGACAATGCGGACGGCTCGTATTGAGGCCAAGGTTGGTGCTAGGAGAATAGTTTTTGTGGCCCAGTTGATTAGAACAGATAGCGGAATCTCACTGCAAAAGCAAGGAAGTACTGAGCGATTTGGTTTCACCGTTGATGGACGCCATTTTGATCTTTGTTTAACTATAGGTGGTATAAACAAGTTATATCACCGTCGTGCTACTGCGCATAAGCTTTGGTGACAATTGGAATTTCACGAAACACATGACTTCAACATCATTGTAGACGATTACAACGATAGTGATTGACGCTTTGACTATATTTGCACCCGTAAATGGTAGCGTTTGTTGGTATGTTAAAGCTCTTGCATATTTCTCCTTAAAGCGTCCGGTATCGTTTGCAGGGATCGAAAAACAAGCAGATATAAAGTTGTCACTTTTCAAAATATCGCTATCAGGCAGAATGGAACACTATACCGATTGTTGAAAATGGCGCTAGGTTGAAATTTAATTATTCATTTATACTTTATCATACGGCATTTATGTGTCCATTAATTCTGACTATCTTGTCAATCCGATCAGATAAATTTTACCAAGACTGGAAATGATCACATCCTTGATCTTGACATTGTCAATTTCATAGTCTTCAGAAATGTTTTTCTAAGTCTAGGATCTATAGAACCTCTTCCGGTTTTCATCAATCTTAGCATCATTGTTCGATATATATGTACTGTAATTTGTCCATTTTAACTCTCGTGTCATTTTTGAAATTCATTCGAATGTAATCTAATTTTAAATTTTATTTGACTTGCACAGGGTGCACCAGCCCAAATAACAATTCAGTAACCATTTGGCATCCACTCTGATTTATTATGGAACGGCAATGAAAAATCAATTGAGCAGTATTTCAAAGTGTAAAACATTCCTTCCAATAATTCAGGTTTTTGCTGTTATTCAAGCATAAACGTCATTAGCAATTTTTTATTAATGTCTTGATAAAATTCTTTATAAACGTATTATATCATTATAAAAGCAACCATAAAACCATTAGGTTTTGCATTAGAGAAAAAAGCATTTATTATTTCTTTTGAGGCATCATAAACTCCACAACTTTACTTTGTTTACAAATTGAGCTTAAAAGATGGTTCTTATAGTCAATAAAAGCCAAATTTATGATAAGGAAATCTCGAAGGATTCGTCTAGGATAAAAAATTCAAGTCGATTTCAACAAAATTTACTTCTTTAGCAGAACCAGCACACCATCAACGACTGACCATTAGGGTGTTTCATTTTGAAAAAAGTCATGAATTTTTGATAGGCCACCCTCCAGTTCGATTCATAGCCCCAAAATATGAACCTGTGCAAAAAATGGTAAAGATTGATGAAGGTTTAGAGGTCGCGCCAATGATTTGGATTTTGTATGGAGATTTTGGTGAATTAGTATGGGAAATTATTGATTTTCGTTTACATTGCTCTAACTTTGGTTGTAGTTGTCCAAACGTTGAAAAAAAAAAATATGTGGTTGTCATGACAATGATCAACAAGCCTGTTGTTGTTGCGATGAAATTGGCGTTGTTGCCTTGTACATATTCATCTGTCAATTTACCCTATTTTGCCATTTTTTCACATTTTTATAATTCTTGATACGCTGCAAAACTGAGCGTAGCAACTGTAGGCTTTTTGTTTATTGCCATAGCAATAACATACTAAATTTTTTCGACACTTGGACAAGTAGAAGCAAAGTTATAGCGATATAAGCGATTTTTTAAATTCTTCCATAGTAATTCCCATACAAATTTCAAATCATTGGCGCGACCTCTAAACCTTCATCAATCTTTACCAATTTTTGCACAGGTTCATATTTTGGGGCTATGAATCGAACTGGAGGGTGGCCCATCAGAAATTCATCACTTTTTTCAGAATGAAGCACCCTACTGACCATCTGGTGGAGAAGATTAAAGTGAGCGTGGCCCTCGAATTCATAAAACATTGTCGAAGTTTAAAAACATACCAGCCTCCTCCAGATCTTGCGAATAAATGACAGTCAAAATAACCCACAGCAAACCACTGAAACTGATAGTTAGTTGAGATCAGCTGGTTTCCGATCCATAGCAGCAATTTTATTCGGCGAAAGAATCAACTCTGAAAATTTCATTCAAGCGTACATCCCTGCATCGTTGGATGGTGCACTTCTGTTACCATCCGGAAGAGAGGGATCTTTTTCGGGAACAATTGCGTTTCCAGCTCTTCGAAATGCGAAATGTTGTAAAACAGTATCGCAAACTATCTGAGTAACTGCTCCCAATCCATCGAGAGAAAACCGCCTGGAAGAATCTTGGATCCCACAGCGCAACTTTCGAAAGATAAACAAAGTTTGAGTTTAACTTTTTGCAGGCTACTTGGCCTCCATAAATGCTGCCATAAATCTGAACGGGTTAGGATCAAGCAAAATTGCTTTAGATAAATACAATTCAGCCTGCAATTTTTCTTCATAAAAGCCACCCACCTTATGAATTTGTTAAGAATTTTTTTGAAAGCAAAACAACTTTTTCAAAAATGACCCATGAAAATCAACTTTTTTGCCACCGCCATGTTACAATTAGTTTACTTGTTTTTTACAATCTTCGAATTGCAATCTATATTTCCTTGGATACAACTATGTTTTGGTAAATTTAGCAATGAGCAAACATTTAAATGTGAAAATCATTTAAAAAATCTCGGCCTTGCTCGATCTGAAGAATAGTTTTTTTTTCAATGTAAAATAATTGGTCAAATCGACATTTTACGAGGGCGGACTTATTTTTTTTTCGATGTTTTCACGTACATTTCACATAACATTTAATAAGGCACTTAAAACTAGGTCACTCAATGAGAACAATTGTAATAAATTTGGATATTCAACAAGATTTTTATACCATCAGTTTCTATTTTAATTATTTTGATAAGATCGGATCCTTTTCTATCTTGATTGATGCTTTCCTAGTGAATTTAACTGACTCGGAAAGGGTTTTTTTATTGTTGCTAAATAGCGTTCGTCATACCTTTTGCAGTAAATCAATCTTGAAGAGCTTCGAGAATACACCCTTCAGAACCTTCTCCAGGGTGGGTCAACTAGACATATTCTAGTTTTAATGAGGTTTTGGTGGATGCATTAATGACAAAATAGCCTTGACCAGGGTTTTATGAATGTTGTTTTATAGTTGCTTTGTAGTATTTCATAAAACTTAAAATGTTACTTGGGAGGCGTCCTACAAACACAATCCCAATAAAAACGGTCCGTTTGATTAAAATATATGATTAAATTTTTGCTTAGTTTGGAATATCGCAACTAGTTTTAAGTCTCAGATTTACGAAAATTGAGAGTGGCTCAACCTCTCCGCTGAAGACAATCTCCGTTTACGGTACCACAGTACCAGTCTTGTTAAAGACGATAGCTTCGGACTCGGGTGTAGATAGTTTCTGGTGGCCCAACGTGTGATCGTGTCAAGGTCTTCATTGCTGTTCCGGATCAATCCGTTGATCTTGGCAATGGGTCCCGATATATAGATCTGCAGATCGTCCGCATACAGCTGACAGTTGCATTTTAGGGCCGCTGGAAAACTGAACAAGAATGCAGTAAGGCAAGAGCCTTGGGGAGTGCCGTCAGTAACTCCACGCATAGTGGATGTTACATTTCCATGTTGAACTGACTGGAACCTCTGTCTGAGGAACGACGAGACCAATCCACAAGCAGCTTCAGAGAACCGGAACTTCTCGTTGAGTTCGACCGCGAGTAGGCGATGGTTGACACAGTTGAATGCCAGCGAGAAGTCAACCAACAGCATTACGGTACAGCGGTCATTGTCGATACTGTCATAGATGTTGTGAACCACTTTTGCCAGAGCCGTCGTCGTTCCGAATCCTTTCCTATATCCATAATGATGTTGTGCCAAGAGACGAGTGTAGAGTAGGGCTGGATGTTTTAGGGATAGGTGTGATGATGGCGGTCTTCCATTTAGCTGGGAATGTTCGACAATCGATTATGGCATTGAAGGGATGGGCGAGTGACGGTGAGATCACAGGACATAGTAGTTTGAAGAACGAAATCGGGATACCGTCGGAGCCAGTAGCATTTGTGTGTACGTTGAAGAGTTTTCGGCAGACTTCATCAACGTTAATGTGACGAAAATTGAATTCGTCTGCACCATGGTCTACAGCTGATCTGTGGTTCGGCTCACCAGGCGTGCCGCGTTGTCGGTGGCCATCACAAAAGAAATGGTTGAGTTCATTTTCGTTGACCCCGTCTGCTGGTGGGATTTGTTTCGACGAGTTGTGGATGCCTTCCTTCTTAAGGTTGTACCATAATTTCTTCGCTGGAAGATCTCGACCGAAATGCCGCTCCGCGTAACTTTTTTTTGGCAGCGAAGATGAGTGAACTCCCGCGATCGCGCTTCCGTGTGTAGCCGAGTCGTTGATTATCGCCTTTCCTCTTATTTGTATTGCGTGAATAGAGCTTGAAGGAAAGATCTCTTAACGCAATAGCTTGCTTGATCGGTTGTGTGATCCATGGGGTCCGTTCATCGCGGACGGACATGGTTCATCCATCAAGGTTTTTCAACTCAGAGGTCAGAATGGTGGTTTTAGCGTTAAATAATATCATCCGAGTTGAAGAACTGCTGTATATCTCTGGCTTGAAAGGCTGCTTGTAGTTGCAACGAGTCAATGTCCGGAAGTTTCTTGCGCGAATCTTCCGCTTCCTTTGTTTTTGCACTCTGATATCTGCTAGTAGGTATACCACGTCATGATCATTCTTGATGTATTGAGGACAATCGGTGATTAATAGGTCGATCCTTGATGAAGATGTGTCAGTAACTCTGGTAGGGCCGGTGGGTAGGCCTATTAGGTTGAAAGTTGCGTTCATTCGTCTTAACGAGGTAAGATTAGCGGAAGGTGGGCTAGCAGCAACATTAGCGTTGAAGTCACCTATGATGTAAGTCTTATAAAAGCCAAAATCAAGCAGTTCGAGTAAAACTTTTTCGTAGTGCAGACTGAAAGATTGATTTGCACACGAAGGATTGTAGAGGACAACCACTCCGATGTTCAGCTCTCCAATATTGATCTGGATAGCTAAATATTCAACCCTCGAAGCGATAGGTTGACTGTTGTCATGGGTGGATTTTATGATTGGGGTGGCTTTGATTCCCTTCCTGACATAGATCCCGATGCTACCACAGGACTTTTTTCCTCAACCGCGGCCAGCAGGCAGCGAGTACTTGATGAAGTTGTAGCCTGGGACGCGCACTGGTCCCTTCAATTTTGTATCACTAACGGCAAAAAGGTGATACTGGTTGGTCTCTAGTAAAAGTTTAACACCATTCATGTGATGTTCCAGACCTCTGACATTTACAATTTTGCTCCTGATTCGATGATCTTGAGTTTCTCACCTAGGTTGACAAGGCGATTCTATGCAACGTTTTGATTATTGCCGTGGTCAATGTTATGAATATTGCTCTGTAACCGGTCCAGCTGTTTTTATTAGTGGTTTTAACTGCGTCCAGCTCCGTCTGTAGCTTAGAAATCTGCGATACGATTGCTTGGAGCTTAACCTGCAGCTTTGAAATTTGCGATGCGAGATCCTTACCTTACCTTACCAATCAGGATAAGGCCTTGTTGTCCTCTGATGTCCGAAGAAGTCGTATCCACTCTACTCGATCCATGGCCACACTTCGCCAGCCTCGTAGTCTGCGAAGGGTCCGTATCCTATCGCAGCCCTGGAAGCCGAGCGATTTGCAGTTCCATGTTCTGAGTTTGCAATCGTAGTCCTTATTTCGTCGCGTAGGTCTGTGACGATTGTTGCGATCCGTATTTCTTTCTTCAGTATTTGCAACTTTATGTTTTTTTCTAGGGTGGCTTGTTGGGCCAGCCCCAACCCCCTGTCTCGCCGGGGGACCATCGTGCACTGCTCTGTTTAGAGTCCCACGCTGGCACTAGGACGGTGATCAGCCGCTCCTAACATGAAGAACAGACGCCGTTTTGAACCGCACCTCCATGGTGGACAGACGCTCGGGTTTGGTGAAGCATTTCCTCTATCACCGTACTATCAACAATCAATACGAAACTAACGATTTTAAATTGGCTCACCACTTTAGTAGCCTATTGGTCCCAAGCAAACGATTAACGTACCCTATTCTAGTTGAAATTCTATTACTACACTATGTTTGTTTTGATTCGCTATGAAAGTTTGACAGATAACATCAGGGGTGTGTGGATTCATGCAGAACATGCAGGGGTGAGTGAAATAGCTTGGGACTGTTTGGGACCGTTGTTCTGGTACTGAGTGATTTTCTTCGGGACCCAGTGGTCTTAGAGTTACCTCTATGGTACTATGGTTACCGCGCCAGTGTTCGCGTCGCACCTCTTCACTTTGCTATTGCCGGACTGGCAACATTGCCCAGGCGACGCCACCCAGCTCTGTCCATGTTTCAGCTGGTAGTCTTTGGTTATCATATGACTCGGGGAGGCGTGAAGTAGGAACTTGTGAGGACCAGAGCTAGGTATTCCGCTCCTTCCAGGTTGTCAACTCTCCATTGTGATGCGAGATCCTGGACAGTTGTTTTTAGCATGACAGCTTAATCGCAGGTGGATGCAACTGGTGACGACCATTTTTGCACTAGGGATCCACGAATACAACAGCTTCCGCAGTAGTACTGGGAGTTAGACGCATACGTGATTCATATGCTGACAGCATGAAACTAAGTCAGGCAAGAATCGCAGCCGATCTATTTGATCTGCGTTGTCTTCTTCTTCTTCGTCTTGCTTTTGCACGGTGGGCATCCACCATTGCAGATTCCGCAAATGTCAACCATGATTTGGAAACAGTGATACACATACACGCTGACATTTCAACACACAAACTAGCACGTAGGATCTACTTCGCTAGTAAGCAGATGAAAAACAATGAAACATCTGTTTTTCCACGGCGTAGAATACGGCCAACACTTCTAATGAAAACAGGAACGTTTTAAAACAACCGTCCACAACTTTTCCGGATATTAGCAAAAAACAACACTATATTTCAAGAGCCACGTGTGAAAAGGGCATACACGCTTTTTGTAAACAAATCTTTGTAGGCCGTTTTCTCGCCAACCGATGATCATCCACGCAAACCAACAACATCATCGAGAAGGAGAAAGCTTCCCCTTACCTAACGATGTTGATGGTTTACGTTGCACAGTGGGATGAAATGAAAAAAAGAGGGACATAGCCATTTGAGACGAAATTTTTAAGTGGAGTATTGTAATGTTTCTTCAATTTTTAAATACTTTATTGCAGTGGTGAAATTTTTTGCTTAAGGGGGGTATCCACTAAGATAAAAAAAATAACTTTTTTATGTCTTGTTAAAATTGATGATCATCCACTGTTACAAATAAAATTCATAGGGGATGCGTAATGAATCTTCTAAAAAGTACCTCAATGTTTTGTTACGTTTTGCTGTTTTCATGACCATTTTTTCAAGTGTTTACATTAGAGTGGGTTTCCCACTGCTCTTATGCTGGTCTCCAATAGCTGGGCAAAATTTGAACGAAATTGGTTATAATCTCGATTTGCGGGAGAATTTTAATTTTGTATGGAAAACGGAACGATCCTATTCATTTGCTTACCAAAAATCTAAATATTGCTCAAATTTCACCCAAAACTCGGACTTAGATTGAGAATACTCTACCGAACAACTTTTTCAAAGCTATATACAACCCACTCTAATGTACATACTTGGAAAAATGGTCATGAAAACACCAGAACGTAACAAAACATTGAAGTAGAAAATTCATTAGGCATTCCCTTGGATCCCCCTAGGAATTGTATATGTAACAGTAGGGTATAAGTTGGTGAACGAAATTACGTCGTGTTTAGCTTCTAGTACTTGCTAACCTGCAAGATAAACCCAATTAAAGTTAGTGTTGAAAAATTCTAATTACGTATGTAAATCCTTTACATGAAGAGATAGCGATTTGCTTCATTGAGCAAAAATATGCATTTTTAGAGCACTTATTACTTTGTACAATACTTGAAAAATTTAAAAATTCAAACTAAAAATTTATCGTAAAAAAAGGTTTTTAAGGGGGTACTAGCGTTAGTATTCCATTTTTAACTGTTTTTTTTTGTACGCAATGGTGACGTAGGACTGAGTGGTCTTTTATAATAAATGTTATTTGTTGACTGCAGCAGGAGCATGTGTCTTGTGTAGGAATAGGAATATGAGCGGGGTTCTGTATGTGTACAGTCTTTAGTATGACGCGCTTGACATAGATGGCCCACAGAAACTCACCAAGAGCTACTGATTCCGATCAATAGTAGTACGGCTTCTTCCTCCTTCTATGGATGCTCATGTGGGCTGCAGTTTGCTGTTTGCAGGCAGCGTTTCGTTGTGTACTGGAGAACACGCGCCGAAAACACTGCTGCTGCTGCTGATGATGCCGACGACCTGACACCACCACACACGGTGATTGGAACTGAATCCTATCAGCGTTGGAGGCCATCCTTGATAGCTAGCTGCTTGCGGGGAGCCTCTCGTTGTGTACTGGAGAACACCACCACTCACCACGCGGTGATTGAATAAATACGGATGGAATTCAACTTTGAAATCTGTGTTAGGGAAATCGCTTTTCGTAGGTAATCCGTGATAAAATTAATTATTATAGCGACAAAATGATAAAGTCCTAAATTTAAAAGATGCGTCGAAATATTTCTGATCGACTGGTGATAAAATTATTGTAATTGGTTCAGAGGAAGCTGAGTTATTAACGGGGGGAGGTAGCTCATCGATTCTTCCGGTTCGCCTCCTAGCATCGTGCTATAAGGTACCAGGCGATAACCAGGGTAGTTGATCGATAGCTCGATGACGTCATTTCGTTGGCGTCTGCTATGGGAAATTCTCATAGCAGGCGTTGACGATGGGACGTTGTCGAGTTGTTGAATAGCAACTATCGTGGTAACTCACCGATTACCTGTCGATCTGCCAAATTTGGAAAGACGTCTGCATTGAATTGTCTCATATAATAATATTCCGCCCACTATATCACAAGAAATTGCGAGTAGATGAGTGGAATGGAGATAAGTTAAGCATTGGGTACAGGACCAAGTCTCCCCTGGGTGGTGCCAGAAGATGAGCGCAATAGAATCATCAAGTTGCCATAAGGCACGGAATGAGACTATTGCATGGCTGGGTAGTCAAAGTCTTCCATTCGTTAGTCATTTCAGGTGGATTAGAACAGGTTTAGGTTTAGGGTGGGCGTTGGCCAGATTTGGATTTTTCAGATATACACCCCTATTCTGTATTTCGTTTCGAACGAGATTCTCATACAAAAAAATATTTTTTTGTATGAGAGTTTCGTTCGAAACGAAATACAGAATAGGGGTGATAATCCTAAATAGGACCTAGATTATTTAATACACTAGTAACCTCAACTTCTGTCACAATGTTTCATTGTGACTAATCAACACTCAATGGGTAAAATATCAAATTTGCGGTAAATTTGAAAAAAGGGAACTTGGAGTGTAGAGTGCACTGCCCACTGGACGATTCTGAAGCCTGACCAAGTGAGTGGGTTACGGGTTTATTTGATTGTACGTCATTTCCAAGTTACATAGATACATTCATACCATTGGCATTTTGTATTTGAGATAAGACAGAGACAGGATGCGGAGGGCCCGCTTAGGGGGAGCGTAACCCATGTTATGGCTTCCATTTATTAAATAGTTCAGATAGGCTGGAAATGATAGGTTCATGGTGAGAAAATGTACCATATGGTGCCCGTTCACTGATCAAAATTAGATTCAAATCGTCAGGCCCTGCCCTGGAATAAGGGAATTGACGATGATTTGTCAAGTTTCATTTTGCATTTGCATATAATTGTAAGTTTAGGTTTGCTTTTGTAATTGTAAGATAGATAGTTTGCCTCAATTGAAACATTGAGTTAAACATGACGAATCATACCTCTAAAATAGTAGTAGTTACAGTGCCGCATTATCTAACTTTTGTTTTGTTTGTTTACATATAACTAATACTAATACCTCCTTGTTTTCTCTCTAATTTGTCTACTATGTCCCACCATCACGATGAGAGATGAGCTACCGTACATGGTACACGCTCATATACACTCCCAAAATAGTATGCCGCAAGTAAGTATATCACAGAGGCAACTAAAGATCCAGGAACAAAAACCGAAAACGCTGAACGGCAGATTGGTTTACAGTGGTCGACCAGGGTGTGTGCTGATAAATTACAAAATTACAATTACATCATTATTTCATACATCAGCTTGAATTGCGTTAATCGATATTACACTTTTTTTTTTTTTTTTTTTTTTTTTTTTTTTTTTTTTTTTTTTTTTTTTTTTTTGCTGTGCGCTACACCACCGGAGCCAGCAAAGTTCAACAATCCATCGTTGCTTATGCCTTTGTTGTCGTTTGGAACCAGTTTTGCGAGGTAGGTGACGATTGTGCGTATTTCTCACGTAAATTTTTTAAAAGGGCCTAGCCTGAACAATACGTAAAGAGCAAATTGAAACATTGTACGTCGCGTGAAAGTGGAACTTAATGAAGGCCTAAGTACTTTTTCGTAGTTTTTAGTTTTCGGATTTGAAAGATCGTCGGTTACAGTAGCCTGCTTACTGAGCATTGTGTATTTTGCGAAACTCGTTGTTGTCGTTGGTTCCGGGTTTGAATGGATACACAAATTTGAGCAACGGTATTATGTGATATGAGGGGCTCGGTGGCCTTAGAGCAACCGTTTTTGCTTACTGAGCAGAACATCATGAGTCTATTCTCAGGCCCATCCACAATCAAGATTCGTCAATCGTTTTATTTGTTAATATGACTACATGGTAATAACAGCAACTCGGTGATTAAAAAGGTGCTCGTCTGCCTAGTGGCAAACGTTTTTGCTTACTGAGCAGAAGACCGTGGGTTTAGTCCCAAGCTCCTTCGCGTTATATGATCGTTAGGACATCAATTCAGCTTATCGTTTACCAAAACGAACCCTGCTGCAAACCCAACCCTCTTATCCAACATCCCAGTGATTCCTCGTGGAAGTGCAGAGGTGTTCTCGGCTTCCATCAAAGCGAGTGTCATGTCAACACAATCCTTCCCATTCCTTTCTTGACCTGTGTTCGGGCGCGGCCGGCGCTGGTATTGCCTAATTTAAGATCACCAGTTTTTACACATTGAGGATGATTGCTAGTCCCAAGCATCGTCTATTGGTTCTCTGTGTAATTACAGCTGATCTGGCAATAACAGAGTAGCAACCGTGGGCGGTCAATCAAGCTCAAGCTCAAGCTCAAGCTCAAGCTCAAGCTCAGAGGAAGCTGAGTTATTAACGTTCAAAATCATTCATAATTTTGTTACATGTTCCATTTTTGATTTTTACAATGTGTAACCCCATATAGAAATCACAGACCTAGTCCTACGTCAAAAGTTATTTTTTATCTTAGTGTATACCTCCCTTATTCAAAAATGTTCACTTTTCAAATTTAAAGTATGTAAAAACATTCTAAAAGACATTAAAATGCTACACTCAATGGTTTCGTCGCAAATAGCCATGTCCCACTATTTTTGATTTTGTCCCACTGTACGTTGGTGACATATGGGTGGCGAGAAAAGGGCATATGAAGGTTTGTTTAAAAAAAGCTTGTATGCCCTTTTCGCATGTTGTTCTTGATTTGAGTTTTTACCACAGTGTCTTTTTTATCTTGTGTTCAGTGTTGCCAGAGTTCACATCCGCAAAGTTAACTCTATTGACCCGTGAAGCAAACTCCACAACGCATCAATATATTGACGCGAAGGGGAATTATTGACAATAATATTGATGATGTGAATTCAGAAATATAGTCAATCTCGATATATTGACGTCAATATAGAATGTATTGACAATACGATTATTGTCAATAAAAGCAATCGTGTAGGGTCCACTTGACAAAAACATTGATTGAAAAAAGGAATGAAGCCACTGTTTTGAAATAGGGCTCCATGAAGCTCTTGGGGTACAAAAATAAGGTTGAGACATAGTACAATTGCTCGTTGAGTCTAAAGATCATCAAGATCTGAACGTCAGGATATTTTCAGAGTTAAAGATATTTTGTGCTTCTTCTTCTTCTACGCGTTTCAAGCTTATTGCGTGTTACTTCCACTCACTTGCTATAAAAAAAAAATGTTTTTCAGAATTATGAAATCATTAGATGTTATAATGATAATTAGTACTTGTAAGTTACATGAAGAGGTCGTGAAGTATGTGTTTGACACATAAAACCTGTCAATATTGCTTTCAGTGCGTCGCAATCAGCAATTTTACGATTCGTGAGCGCTCACTCTGAGTGAACGCTCACGAATAATAAGATCGCTGATTGTGACGCACTGAAAGAGAAACTGACGGTTTTATGAGTCAAACACATACTTTACACCTTCTGCTTGTTACTTACATGTACAACCAGTGCACAGTGGGCAAAAATTGACAAAACCGCGACTAAATTGAATATCTCGGCTGCCAAACGGTTTCAGTCAACATGTTATACATATTCTCAAAGCAAAAATTCAGCTGAATCGATTGGTGGTGGTCTCATTGACCGGAAATAGAGATAGAGAAATGCCACTATCTATCGACATAATTTTAGACTTTACTTAACGTATATTACTGGAAATTGATAGTACTAAGTATATATGGTGTAAAGACACCAAATACGCCCTCAGGTAAAATCTACTGGCCTAAAAAAGGATCCGGAACGACCGATTAAGTGGCCACATTATAAAAATTGACCTAGAACCTTGCGATTTTCTCTGCGATGTTCAGAATCAAGAGATCAAAGCGTATTTTATATGAAAACTATGTTTTGGGGTTTAGTGGCCATATTCTGGTTTTCCGGATAATCTGGATTGACCGATAAAGTGGCCACATTATAAAAAATGATCCTAGAACCATGTGATTTTTTCGATATTGTTCAGAATCAAGAGATCAAAGCGTATTTAATGTGGAAACTATATTTTGGGGTACTATTTGGGGAAACTTCCACAACGGCTGGCAGCAGTCACTTCGTGTCTGCGATCGGTGTAGAATAAAAAGCGATAGTAAACTATACATTCTCTTTCTAAGAAAACGATGTGCAACGGAATCATTTTTGTGTCGAGTCAACTCTAAGCTTGATTTTTGCACGTTGTGATTATTCTCGCAATATCAGGAGCTTGTAAAATCAATATCAAGCATGATATTTTGCTCTAATATCACGCGTGATATTGAGAGCGTATGAGAGCGGAAAAATATCATTTGATTGATGATTTTGCCAACACTGAGTACCTATGTGCTTTACCTATAGGTGAGGCAGCATCAGGCACCGGAGACAATAAAGTTGCGACGCCACAATCACGATTTTTGATCGGAGAGTTGGTTCTTGTGTCGTCACCACTTTTCATCTCCGAAAATGTTTCGTAGTATTGCTCTCAAACACAAACAAACACTATCATGTACCACTCCTGTATGTATATCTCACTGACTGAGTACAACATATCGTTATATCAACCGGTAACGATTTTAAATTGGCTCCCTATTTGACTAGCCTATTGATGAATCTACGCGAAACTGCACCAGTGCATGCGACACCTAGGTTTGAAATCCAAAACCACAAAAGTGATGATGTACTAAAAAATATTCCATACGATTTGACAGGTAGCAAAACGTCATTTTCATTTTATCATCATTTCCATCTGCTGGTCGACCTTAACGTAGATTCATCAATTGGTCCCAAGCAAATCGATTAACGTACGCCATTTTAGTCGAAATTCTAGTACTACACTATGTTTGTTTTGATTCGCTATGAAAGTTTGACAGATAAAATGAGGGGCTCGTGGATTTTCCTATGTTTCGAGGGATGCATCGATTAGCTTGGGACCGAAGAGAGTACCAGAGCTGAGCCAAAAAGTTGAGGATGTTTTTTCGGTACCTTCTAGTCTTACACCGTTTGAAAAATTCATGTAAATTTCTGCGAGATATAGCGCATATAAAATTAACGCTAGATTTGGCATAAATTTACGCGATATTTCGTGTAAATTTAAGCGCAATATCGCATAAATTAGCAATATTGTATGCAAGCTTGAAAAAGATTTCGCTGTTTATGCATAGTATAAGTCAAAATTAAACGAAGGGAGGTTTTACGCTATAGTTAAAATTCTGAATTTTTTTCTGTGTAGAGTTACCTCTATGGCTATCTCATCTAATGATTTCATAATTCCGAAAAATAATTTTTATAGCAATCAGTGGAAGTAACCCTGTCTAGATGCACTTCCACAATTATAACTGAGAGCTTTCGAGAGCGGTCGAGAAATTTTCCAAACTGGAAAAGACCGCACCTGGAACCAGCCACCTCCAGCATAGCATGGTCTTGCTTTGTAGCTGGGCCTTTACCGACTGAGCTAAGGGAGGCCGAAACATATTTTGTAAGGACAACTAAGCCCGAGTACAACTATGCCATAAAAATGGTAAGCGTCTAATCTCATAGATGAATCACCCCTCGGTAAAATTATGGCGAGCGTGAAAAGCTGGAAACCAGATAATAGCGGAATCTTTCCTTTACCTGATTATGTTTTCGAGACTGAGCCTTCATTCTCAAGAAATCGGCAATGGACGTGCTTGTTTACAATAAAGCAATTGTGCGCAAATCTCGAATTACTCCGGAATTATCAATGTCTAAGATTAGGAAAATGCCTGTAATCTATAAAAATTCAGCTTATTTAAATTGGTTTTGATCTGTATGCAAAAGTTTGAACAAAAAGAAGAAAAGCACGGTCTTCAGGATATTGGTTGGTTTGAGTATAAGGTGATCCAAGAGATGTTTCTGAGTGGAACTGACAGCTAGAAATCTAGAGTGTGTGAGTGATCTGGTGCTAATGGTGCTGAATGTAAACATAAACAAAGCAGAAATTCATATGAGAATAAACTGCCAGTTCTACTTGTCAAAAGTTCTTGGTAAACAAAAAGTCAGCTGATCACAACTCGTGGACAGCATTTAATATGGACCAACAGGTCTGTGCCATAAAAAGGGAGAACTCGTGGACAGCCTTATTCAATCACGATAAAGGAGGTAATGAATGACTTATCATTTTCAAACAATCTTTCTCCTCCTTCGAAGCCTATTTTTGTCCAAAACATATGAAAGCGCACGAAAATATCAGCAATGTCCGCGTTATTTACAACACACGCCCAGAGGAGCACACACAATCAACAAGTGTACAAGGTGTTTTGTCGTTTAACTTGTCTATAGGACTACTGCCGCTGCTTCTTATTTCTCAATGAATGATGCTGCCGCAGCTATACATTGCGAGGAATATAATATACCCCTTATCTTCCTGACGACGTCGACAATGGCGGCGGAGGCGCTGGGTAGTTGAGGTTTCTTCGACTTCCTTACTCTTCTTCACCATTTCATAAAGTATTCCCTGTGATTGTGAACTCACGAGTTCGTTTGCTTATCAAGGCGACGACGACCACACCACGCCGTGGTTAAATTGTTTGGACGCCATCATCATCATTATCATCATCAGCAGCAGCAGCGTTTGCATCACTTCTCAAATTTGTTTCGTATTATACCCCAAGATAAGAAAGCCCATGCGACGCCACTCGACCTTCATCGAATGGACGCCATATTTGATTACAATCCGTCAAAACTGCAACTCAACTGTAGAAAAATGCAATCCGATTGGCAGCGCCTCGCGCGGTTGCAACCTAAACTAGTGGGCCCTCATCGGGTGTCCAAAGAAGCACCATCGAAAATCTAAAAAACCACTTGGCGTTTGTTTGCGCGAATCAAAGTTTATAGATAGAGCAAGCAAACGCATTCTGATGACTATTTATAGCAAATTGGGAACAAACAACTCTCGGTAGATTGATGAAAAATAAAACCCGACGAATGTCTGTTCTGTATGTTTTGCTTGCCCACACGCTGTTGCTGCCATGTTGATTGTCTTCATTTGCCGTCGTTACGCACTTTTGGCTTGGGTCCACTGCAAGCATGCATCCCATTCGGCACAAATAGACTCTAGAAACAACTTGCACAGCCTCGGTCACCAAATAAGAAAAGTGAAACTAAATAAATTCAGCAGCGATCGTTCAACTTTCCCGCGACAACATTGAGAGTTGGCGGAAATAAGTTTGCGGTTTCGCACAGTTTCGATAGGGATAAGAATAACAGGAGACTTCAGCCTGTGTTTTCGTAATGCCCCTTCCAAGCAGGCGCTGACGTCCAACGAAATACTTTCGTTATCACCTCCGCAGTAAGCCAGACGAGGGCTTCCACGTTTGATCATTGAATGGTGCGGTGTCAATTTTATTCGTTGCCAATCAGTTGATATGATATTTGTATGAGTGCTTGGTGCCCGCTTCTCTCCCAACCGGACGCCATTTCGCAATCGCTCAAATCTTTTCTCGTGCTTGTCACGGGATGGCAGTAGAAGCCATGACAACGCTCCAATTATCAACCATCACAGCGCACCGTTTCCCAATGCCACCTTCGACCGACCGAGGCCCCCACCGCATCTGCCGCTGAGTAAACAACCATGCGCCTTCTTTCCGTGCCGATCCAAGATGGCTTTGTTTGCGCGTGGTTTGATGCGTCAAGTGACATATTAGGTAGTAAACACGTGTTTATGTGAGATAGCGTCAAGGTGCGGATAATAACTACAGGTAGCATAAATTTACACCCAGTTATGTCACACGTCACTAGCCGGCCAAATAATTAAGGCGACCCGGGATAAAATCCTGAAACATTTAGCGGCTCATTTCTGTTGTGTTGTCAGCCATGTATATGCAACACGATCTGACTGAGTCAAGCGCTTGCTCTGGCGCACAAACTGTCTTTGCCACTTGCTGTGTGACTCGCTCGCTCGCTTGCCAGCGGACTAAATAAACTGTTTTTAAATTTATGGCATTGTTTGATAAATTTATCGCACCTCGGAATTGAAACGGGAGAAGCGCACGCAGCTGTGAATCGGGTGTATTCCTCCATTATACTACCGAGCACGATTATTTTATTGTTGAACAATCTCGCCGCTTGCTGTGCTCGGTCGTGGCCATTTTGGTTTGTCATAAATGTTTTTGTATGACGCGATCTTTGGCAGCGACGAAATTCGTCCACCAATTTACCAACTCAGGGACGAGCCGCGAGTGTGTTGGTTGAAATATGCGGCAAACATCTATCAGCAAGCGGATTCATTTTGGGTTCCCGGCCCGCGCGATGCATCCGCGATTGTTGTTGTCATTAGTATATACATTGCATACTACTTGTCGTCGCATCGGGGAAAATGCGTGGGTTTACCCGGGACGCCAAAATAAACGCTTCCTCGCCATTTTTACTTTTTTTTCGTGCCACCACCAGGAAAGACAACACCGGCAGTCATAAAACATAAATAGGTCAGAAAAAAAAAGATGAAAAATGTCCGTCCCCCCACCATCTGTCACAGACGTAAGCTGTGACGCCGACTGGCGAGACATTCTGACAGTTCACCGTACTCTCGTCTCGTGAATAGCGCAACGCACAACAGTTCGTTCCGTATACCGAGGGGAGATAAATCATGCTGTAAAGCGTTGATCTACGTTGCCACTTATTGACAAATACGGGGTCGTTAAAGGTGTTCAAGAATATGTAATCTCAACTGACAGCTTTACTAGCCAGGGTTGCCAAAATAACAGGACGAGATGATTCAAATATGTGTATTTCGTCAACATGGATGTATATTGTTGGGCTACAACTAAACCGGACCGCGCTAGCGCGACTTGTGACCCGACGTTCAGTCACGACAATGCGGTTTGACGTCTTAATGTCAAAGCTCTGTCATTACTGTGGGGGGTGTGTTATTTTTGAATTGAAAAAAGTGATAACCTACCTAACTACGAGTATAACTTAGCCTAACGTGCTAGATCACGTACACGGTAAGAAAAAAGTACCCAACGGCCAGTTCACTTTTACCTACTTTTGACTAGTTTGTCTCCTTTTCTCCTTCTAATGTTGTCAAAAACGGAGGGGCAAAACCACCCAACAGGGGTAGTAAAGTGTGGGAACCCAACGTTGAGTATAATCATATTTACCTACTGTTGGGTACAACTAACTTACTTTTGGTTAAAAAGCCAGTGGAAAATTCCATACGACCTGCACACAAGTAAATGAAATTTACTTTGACCCGCTTTACCTACTTTTGGGTTCCTGCACTATAGTGCCGAGATGAGTGAAAAGAACTTAATTTTGGGTACTATTTTCTAACCGTGTATGATCTGATGAGTTGATCTCAGACAAGTGTCTCTGAACCTTTCCAGGATAAACTCTTCGTTCTTTTAATGTCTGAATTCCACCAGGAGGTGGATCTCAGTTCGCGACTGTTTAGCAAGCTTATTTTTCAGGGACTGGGTAGACTTATCAGGGACAGGGTAGAGCTTATTTTTCAGGGACAGGTAGACCTCCCTTAGTGGATACAGGGATCTTATCATGATGTTACACTTGGTTTTCGTTTTATCTACGTGCTCCCTGAAAATCAGCTTGCTGTCTAGTGTTAACCCGAGGTAGACTACCTCTTTCGACCCACCACTGTACCATTCAGGCAGATGTTATTATTGTCCAACGGAACAAGTCTGGGAGATTTTGAGTGTGGAAAGATGATGACCTGGGTCTATGCCGCGTTGATACGGATCTTCCAGCTGTTGAATTATTCAGACAGGACGTCCAGGCCTCTCTAAAGTTTGGAAGTCAGAGCTCCGATGACCCAACCCTTGTAGACGATGGATGTGTCATCTGCGAACAGAGACAACGATCCACCATCAGGGAGAGCCGGCATATCGGAGGTGAACAGGTTGAATAACATGGGGCTAAGGATGCTTCCTTGCGGAACCCCGGCACCGATGTTGAAAGCATCCGATGTGATGCCATTCAGAGATACTCGGAACGTCTTGTCCGATAGATAGTTATTTATTATCTTCACTAGGAAGATTGGAAGACCGTACTGCTGCAATTTGAACACCAGGCCATCATGCTAGACATTGTCGAACACTGTTTCAACGTCCAAAAACGCCATGGCAGACATTTTCGACACAGACTTGTTCCGTCTGAGAATGTTTGTTACTCGAGTCCACCAGCTGGTGGACGGTCGAACGAAAACCAAACTGTTCCTCGAGTAACAAGTTGTTTTCTTCGGCACATGTTAGGAGCCGGTGGTAGACTGCTCTTTCGAACAGTTTTGATGACCCTGAGAGAAGGCTGATTGATCGATAACTTGAAGGAGAGGACGGATCATTCCCAGGTTTCCGGATGGGTATGACTTTAGTTGACTGCCAACACGAGAGGAAGTAGCCAAGTCTGAGGCACAGATTAAAAATCAGTGCCAGTATTTGACTTCCAGATTCAGCATGTTGTCGAAACCTGGGGCCTTCGTGTTTTTAGATGATTTGATATAGGCCAATAGTTCGTCAACCGTAATCTCGGATTCCTCGGGAAAAGTATTATGAATCAGATGGAGGTTGGTTGCGTTTACAGCAACCTCAGCTTCGTGAGGGCTGACGATGTTTTGTTCGAGATTATGGGACCTGACGAAGTGCTGACCTATCGCGGCGGCCTTCTCTTCAGGAGTTATCAGATGAACCACTGCCACTATGGGCAAAAATGGGTCCAAAATTACCCAAAATTCAATATCTCAACAGCACGCTGAATTCCGGGAATGAAAAACGACTTTTCCGAAGGGAAATCGTTCGGGAAATCGATTGCACGTAGTCCCATAGACCGGAGAGCCTTGTATGTATGTGTTTTGGACCATTTTACCCCATTTTCCCCTACTATTTGGAGGAAATTTTTTTTCACAGCTCTATTTTTCGTAAAACATAAGCACTTTATGCATGGTTTTAGAATGCTATGTCTTTAAACAACAGTTCATGAGATATTAGGGGAATACGGGGTACACTTTATAGGGGAGTAAGGGGTTAAAGTGAACCCTCGCTAAATTTATTTTAATTCATAAAAATGTTGAACGATGCGATTGTTTGAATGAACCCAAAGGTTGCCTGCAACAATAAGATTTTTTTTGAAATTTTAAGGTTAATTGGGGTTAAATAAGTTTTAATTTGCTGCTATCTGTTTTAAAAGAGTTTTCACTTTTTTTGTCTGTATACAGCAAAACGATATAGTGGTTCTCAGAATTTTGTAAAAATTGGTAGTTTTGTTCCTAATCGCAACACATTAGACCCTTATTTTTTATTTTGTCATTAGGGTGACTATTTATATATTAGAGCGCTCAAAAAAAATTTTTTTTCCTTCGATTTTTTTCAAAAATTTATAACTTTTGAACTGTTTGGCCGATGACGGAACTCAAAATACCAAATGAAAGTTAATTAAAAAAAAATTTAAGAAAAAAATATTAAGATATTAAAAAAAAAGGATAATGTGTTAAAAAACATTGATTGTTTTTTTTTTCACTTTTACCCCTTACTCCCCTATAAAGTGTACCCCGTATTCCCCTAATATATCATGAACTGTTGTTTAAAGACATAGTATTCTAAAACCATGCATAAAGTGCTTATGTTTTACGAAAAATAGAGCTGTGAAAAAAAATTTCCTCCAAAAAGTAGGGGAAAATGGGGTAAAATGGTCCAAAACACATACATAAAAGGCTCTCCGGTCTATGGGACTACGTGCAATCGATTTCCCGGACGATTTCCCTTCGGAAAAGTCGTTTTTCATGGCCGGAATTCAGCGTGCTGTTGAGATATTGAATTTTGGGTAATTTTGGACCCATTTTTGCCCATAGTGCACTGGGTCGCCGGGACTATCCAGTGGGGTTAGAGGTGGAATGGGTCTTGGCTTATTTTTAAGGATTTTCGTTAGTTTCCAAAAGGATTTTGCACAATCTGGGAGAGAGCGGATCCTGTTAGCAAAGTTCTGATTTCTGAGGTCCACCATCCTAGCTTGGACGGTTTTTGTTAGGCGATTACAATGGGACTACTGTTGTCATGCGCTTCACGGCTATTATTCTCTCGGGATATCTAAGAAGAAGAAATTCAGCACCGATATGCGTGATTGGCTTGTCAACCTATATCAAAACGAGCCATTCGTGGTCTTGGACGAAGCGAAACAGCGATTCTAACAGCGATTTTTGCCATTGATAAGTGTGTCATCTATTTGCACAATATTGCATGAATCTGAACTGACCTGGAAGACCATCCAAATCATAGAGGATGAGATAGTCAGGTTTGTTAAGGAAATGCTTGCAGTTCCATGGGACTTGTTTATCCTGGTTTTCCTGGACGAGGTTAGTGTTGACAGTAAGAATATGCTGCGCAAAAAAGGCTACGGCGTTTTTGGTCAGAATCTTATTTATCGCGGGGAATTCTGTAGAAAGCCTACGGTCAATCGGTGGAAACTGCTTGACTAGCCTATTGGTCTCAAGTATATCTATAAGCGTACCCCATTCTAGTCTAAATTCTAGTACTACACGTGGATTTTCCTATGTTTCGAGGGGTGCATCGATTATCTTGGGACCGAAGATAGTACCAGAGCTGAGCCAAAAAGTTGAGCACGTTTCTTCGGGACCTTCTGGTCTTAGCGTTACCCCTATGCTAGGGTTTCTTTCTTATGTTTGACGAAGACCCTAAATATATGGATTTCAATGTCATCAGAAGTCGTAGATTTGATGAATTAAAAAAATATATTTGTTATATTTAGATAAAAAAGAGCACGTGTGATAATTCTACAAAACGAACTTATTATTTTAATCATCCCGCATGATCCACATCCTCGCAATCAGTCACCTTCTCGGCTTTATCACGACTAAGGTTTGATTCTTCCAGTTGCGTGACTTATTCCGTCGCTGTAAATAATTCTGAGTTCACCGATCCTCTGGCGGATATTTTCTGTTTCAGTCCTTGTTTAGGTCATTCGAAAGATCAGTCATAGCACGGCACCGTGCATCATTATTTGTTTGGGCAGCAACCATACTCCGATGAATAGATTTCTCCAGCCGCTTCCGAGACACCAGTCAAGCTAAAGTATTTTGACAACTCAATAGGAGGAGATTCAGCTTGCAGCATTCGACCACGGTTGTGGGCTGGAGCTGAATTGATCGAGTTTGCCCACAGCATCCAGGAATTGAAGTGTCCCTCAATTTGGGAATGATTGCTTCGTAGCTCACTAGCTAATACTGAGTCATCGCCCCTGAGCGATCAGGGTTTTGAGGTGCAATAAATCTTCGCATTACTAGTTGATACTGACCTAATGATTCAATATTCGTTGAATAATCACACACGTATTTCTTAATAGATTTGCTCCTCTATGACGTCAGCAGCCGTATCTTGTAGCGAAACGAATTTATCGATACCTTAAATCCTGAATCTAGTTTTTCCGACCAGTCGGGAACTTCTTCTTGTTCGAAGATCACTTGGCGACGTACCAGTTTGCAAGCTTGTTTTCAAACGCATTGCAGTATCTCCTCGAGAGATTCCCATTCACAAGTGTTACTTCCTTTGGCCGCAGCTGGCTTATATAAACTCCTTCATCATCCGATCCAGAAAACTCCAGGTCAAAGTTCACTTCCTGACTCGTTGTCCGATGTACTGATGCCATGCTCGTATCGTCAACACTTCCACCAGCACTGGATTCGATGTTGCTGATACCTTCGAGTGTGTGGATCTTTGTCTGATCAACTGATGGCATGTCCATATCCTCAATATCTCGCGCAACATTGCCCTCGACATGGGTCGCCCTTCTTGATAACCGTCTACTTCCTCAAGGTATTGTTCCGGTCCGTACGAACTGTGAAAATAAACCCTACATTACGATAAGCTAATTGTCTGAAATTGAATAGGCAATTATTAACAAACTTAAGGCCCCAGCGCAATGTGGGCGTAAGGGGAACGGAAACGGAAAGTTTGACAGTTGTCACAAATGACATCAAGATCATGATTCTAACTAGTTTTCAATCCGACAAGTAGCCTTACTCAGATCGGGTGTTTCCGCTGCCACTGCCGTTAGGTTAGGTTATCTTTATTAGCGAGACTTTCAGCCAGAGGCTGGTTCATCTCTTGACGAATATTGGGGAATTCAGAAGGGGTCCCCCCTAGTGACAGAGTTTAAAATAGCGGTGGGGAGCCAGAAGAGACCCCTAGTTATAGAGCTAATGAAGTGGGGTATCCAGAAGGGACCCACTAATTAAGAGGAGTGGACAGTCCAGAAGAGACCTCCCTAGTAACAGAGTATTTGTTTATCAGAGTTGGCTGTCGCGGTGCTGTCGTAGTTAGTAGATGTTCCTGGTTTGGTGCATTTGGTCGGCTAATTTTTATGGTGGTGTATTCAGGATCCGTTATAGAGGTTGGTAGTTGGTACTGGTTCGATGCAGTGGGTCGGTTCTTGTCAGTGAGTTAGGTCAGATGTTCTTATACATGTTGGCGTCTTTGATGAAACATATAACAGCTGCTTCGGTTGAAGGGTCATTGGCAAAGGCGTTTCTAATGTTCGTCGGGATCCCATAAAGATCCCTAATCGCCTGAAAACCTGGGCAATTTACTAAAAGGTGCTCTACCGTCATCGTTGTGTTGCAAATATCACAGTGTTTTCGGAACGAAGTTCGAAACGGATCCCTTTTGCTGGCCCACTCCTGGGCCCAAACATTCCGAAGTTTGAACTTCATCCAAGTCTTGATATCAGGTTCTGGAACGGTTTTAGTAGCGAGCTTTCCAGATCGGCCCGTAGCCGCAAGATGATCTGCTTCACAATTCCCCCGGATGTCGCAATGCCCGGGGATCCATAGGAATGTAGTGTTCGACGGAGCTTCCAGTTGGATCCTTTGGATCCAAGGATGTCTGGATGTCTGGGAATCCAAAGCTGTTAGAACACTTGCAGAGTCCGAAAGGATTCAGAGCGGTTTGCTGGCGTGCATGGTAATGGCGTGGAAGATTGTCGCACTTTCCGCAGAGAACACAGAGCACTGGTCCAGGAGTCGGAAGAAAAAACTGGCAGTGGGATCTGCAATTCCAAGGTCTTAGAGCCATCCGTATATCTGTGGTGGTGGTCGGAGTATTTCAATTTCGTACGAAGCAGTTCTGTCACGTATGCGTGCATTTCTCGCGAGTTGTTACCAGCCTGGAATCGTCTAGCAACCGAGAGGTCAACGTGAAGGCTTGGTTCTGCCCATCCTCTGGTTCCGGTCCAATGTAGTCTCGACACTGGGGGGAGCTCCTGATGGGCCAGGTTCTTTAGAGCTCAAGAGTTCTGTTCCCCTCTCTGAGGAGACAGACTTCTTCGTTTCCAACATTCTTCTCCAAATAGCTTATTGTTCTGCTTATCAGGGTCTCGGCAACTTGGTACCGGAAAGGCAGGACACCGAATTCAACACATGCCGAGTCCGCAGGAGTGGACGGTAGGAGCCCAGCTGCAATACGGATGGCTTGATTATAAGTGGGACCTAGCCGCGCAACGAAGAGGTTACTAGCCGTACAGAAAATCTCAATTCCGTAGAAGATTTTACTGTTGACGATGGCTTTTCCTCCCCTAAGTATAATGTTCCTGTTGTTACTACGATTATGGCTGGAAAATGTCCGCAACAAGCTAAGTCTTGTGCGGCTGCCACTGCCGTTTCGCTCCCGCTGCCAAGTGCAAACTTGAGCCTTTACTCGTCCATTTTCACCGGGTAAAAACAATAACAAGGTGCAAGTTGACAAAACTGGTTTCAGACTGTGAAGAAAAAGTGACAACAAAAACAATACGCTAATCAGAAGTACGTCACAATACTTACGTTTTACCCAAACTCAAAGAAAAACTACCAGGGGCAGTCCTATGGGGTTGTACCAACAATGAATACGAAACTAACGATTGTAAATTGGCTCACTACTTGACTAGCCTATTGGTCCCAAGCAAACGATTAACGTACCCCATTCTAGTCGAAATTCTAGTACTACACTATGTTTGTTTTGATTTGCTATGAAAGTTTGACACATAAAATGAGGGGTTAGTAGATTTTCCTATGTTTCGAGGGGTGAATCGATTAGCTTGGGACCGAAGAAAGGACCAGAGCTGAGCCAAAAAGTTGAGCACGTTTCTTCGGGACCTTCTAGTCTTAGAGTTACCTCTATGGTTTCACGTAATGGTGACGTAGGACTACGTGGTCTTATATAATAAATGTTATTTGATAACTGCAGCAGGAGCTGACGTTAGATACAATTTGAGCTAGAAAATCATGCCCCACCCATTTTGGGTATTTTATCATACACTCCATCTGCTGCGCCTTTTTCTACACTAAATTCTCGCGCAACACGAGAAAAGCATAGAGGTAAGACTAGAAGGTTCCGAAATAACGTGTTCAACTTTTTGGCTCAGCTCTGGTACTCTCTTCGGTCCCAAGCTAATCGATTCACCCCTCGAAACATAAGAAAAACCAATAACCCCTCATTTTATCTGTCAAACTTTCATAGTGAATCAAAACAAACATTGCGTAGTACTAGAATTTCGACTAGAATGGGATACGTTAATCGTTTGCTTGGGACCAATAGGCTAGTCAAGTAGTGAGCCAATTTAAAATCGTTAGTTTCGTATTGATTGTTGAGTAAAGGGCCTATCATTGTTGATCGATTCTCTTTATCGATTTTCTCTTTCGTGAATAACCTGACTGCAAATGAATGTCCCATTGAGTGTGTTGTTTCAGGCGCAAGCTAACATCATCTTCTGTGGAACTGTGCTGCGAGCTTAGCGAGAAATTCGTTTATGTTGCCGTGGTAAGCCAAAGATAAAGTCGATGAAGAGAATCGATCAACGAGGATATGCCCTTTCCAAATGTTACGCGAGAATTATGCGTTGTATAGAAACAGCCGGTAGAATATCAGTGTCCACCCAGCTAAAGCTCCTTCCCTTTTTAGTTTTTCTCGTTAAACTCCTTCTCTCAACTAGTTGGTAAATCTAAGCCTTTAGCAGAAATGGTTCTTCTCTATGCCAGTTCAGATAAATTAGTACTTTTATTTATTTTCTCTACTGCGCTGAATCAAACGAGTAGAAATAAGCTACGCGCTCGAATAATTGAAAATTTGAAAAATCTTTACCATCTTTAAGGAATCCCTAGAAAATAGTGCAATTTCATGTTTTTTGGTGGTCCTTCGAAAATGTCGAACAGCAGAATAGCAACCAGCAAGTGTATCCCAAGAACCACAAGCGGTGCGATGCTAGTTTTCATTGCTATGACGACGACTGAATTAAGGGGCCTAGAAGTCAGTCCGCATCGTGCTCTCTTGCCGTGCGGATCTATTTGCTTTTTGCTTAAGGAAGTGTTACTACTACCTAAAGCTACAACAAATTTAAACAGCACTTTTCAGTGCTCAACCTGTAAAAATTTTCTACCTTGTTCAACTCCTCTTATTCCTCTTCGATCCTTGTTTGGACCCTACCCGAGGTAATCCTTCTTGGATATCGATTTGGAAAATTCCTCTTCGATCCTTCAGATTCTTATAGTAATCTGCTTGGAAGTCGATTTGGATAATCGCATAATCGCACTTTTCAGTGCTCAACCTGTAAAAATTTTCTACCTTGTTCAACTCCTCTTATTCCTCTTCGATCCTTGTTTGGACCCTACCCGAGGTAATCCTTCTTGGATATCGATTTGGAAAATTCCTCTTCGATCCTTCAGATTCTTATAGTAATCTGCTTGGAAGTCGATTTGGATAAAAAATTTACTGCCGCCATGGCGCCTAAACGCAAAAGAAAGGGGCAAACTCTTGACCCCCCTTCTGAAGAAATTAATTTGAGTAATCAATTTGATTTGCTCACGGATGATGAGAATGATCCATCATCCAAGAAAAATTCTAGTAAACTTTCCCGGCTTAATGCCAAGAAGGAAAAGATTCCCCCTATTGTGATAACCACTACCGATTTCCATGCTCTGCGCATGGAACTTTTGAATTTCGTGAAAGTTAAGTTTTCACTACAAATTGGACGTCGGGGTGAATGCCGTGTATTGGCTGAAACCTTGGACGGATTTAAATGTCTTCTCAAGTATCTTACTGAGAAGAAGCACAAATTTTTTACTTACGACACCAAAACTGAACGTGTGTTCAAGGTTGTCATGAAAGGACTGCCCAGTGGTGAATCCCTGGATCAGATCAAAGATGAACTGGCAAAATTACTTGGAGTTGTGCCACTCCAAGTAATCAAAATGAAAATGAAATCCCGTCCTGGCGATTCGCGCAACGGGATTTCTAATGATTTTTATTTAGTTCACTTCAAGTCTAGTGAACTAAACAACCTTAAGGCCTTAGAAAAAGCTAGCCTTATGCTCCATGTCCGAGTGAAGTGGGAACACTTCAGGAAGACTGGAGGAAATTTCCAAAACCTCACTCAGTGCCGTAAGTGCCAGGGATGGGGTCACGGAACTAAAAATTGCTACATGCCAGCTAAATGCATGAATTGTGGTGATTCCTCTCACGCAAAGGACGACTGTCCTGTGAAGGAAGATCCTAAGAAATTTAAATGTTCAAATTGTGGTGAAAACCACAAATCCAATTTTTGGGAATGTAAGACTCGCAAAGCGATCCTACAATCTCGTTCTAACCGACAGGTAGGAAACGCTCCACGTTTCCGACCAGGTACAAATTCCTCTGCTGTTAACAACGGTCAGCGAGGAACAAATTCTACATTCGTACCCGTAGGTACAAATATCACCCCTGCTTCAAATGTTTCATCTGTACCTACTCCCCTCGCTGCTAACAATGTTCAGCGAGTTAATGGAGCTACCTATGCTGCTATTGCAGCGGGTAGAAATCAAAATACTAACCAACGTTCTAACGGAAATTTTGACAATTTTGACTTAGGAAGCATTACTGCTCCTAAAATGGAATTTTTACAGAATTCCTTAATTGACATGATTTCTGATATGCTTAAATCTAACTCCATGTTTGATGCTATTCAAACTGGAGTAAAATTTGCTAATAATATTGTCATGACTTTAAAATTCAGTAATGGATTTTAAAGCATTAAACATTTTAAATTGGAATGCTCGATCTCTTAAAGATAATGAAGACGAGCTATTTAATTTTTTGAGAGTTCATAACGTGCATATTGCCGTTATAACTGAAACGTTCCTTAAACCTGACCATAAGGTTAAGAAGGACGCAAATTACTTGATTTATAGAAATGATCGTCTTGATGGACCCTGTGGTGGCGTTGCCATCATTATTCATAGACGAATCAAGCATAAAATTCTTTCTTCATTTGAAACCAAAGTTTTCGAAACTTTGGGAGTTTCTGTTGAAACAAAATTTGGACAACTTACGTTTATAGCTGCCTATTTGCCATTCCAATGCGTAGGCCAGCAAAAGAATTTTCTCAAGGGTGACCTCCAGAAACTTACCCGTCATAGGTCTAAATTCTTCATTATTGGTGATTCTAATGCAAAACACCGCTCATGGAATAATGCTCAAAGCAATTCCAATGGTAAAATTCTGTTTGATGATTGTTCTGCAGGTTATTACACTATTCAATATCCAAACAGCCCAACATGCTTTTCTTCTGCAAGAAATCCCTCAACTATTGATTTGGTCTTAACTGATTCATGTCATCTTTGTAGCCAATTGGTTACCCATGCTGACTTCGATTCTGATCACCTTCCAGTAACTTTTGAAATATCCCAAGAAATAATTTCTAATCCCAACAGCTTTACTTTCAATTACCATAGGGCTGATTGGGAGCAATATCGAACATTTATGGAATATAACTTCGATCCAAACATTCCTTTGCAAACCAAAGATGAAATTAATTATGCTCTTGAATCTCTGACTACTTCTATAGTTGAAGCAAGAGCTGCCTCAGTACCAAAATGCGAGGTTAAATTCGATTCAATTATAATAGACGATGATCTTCAGCTCTTGATCCGTCTTAAAAATGTCCGTAGGAGACAATATCAAAGAACACGCGATCCTGCCATGAAAGTTATCTGGCGGGATTTGCAAAAACAAATTAAAAAGCGATTCTCTGCCCTGAGGAACAAAACTTTTGAAAATAATGTTTCTAAATTAGACCCGAGTTCCAAACCCTTTTGGAAACTCACAAAAATTTTGAAAAAACCTCAAAAGCCAATTCCAGCGCTTAAAGAAGGTGGTAAAATTTTGATCACAAATTTGGAAAAAGCTCAGAAACTTGCTAAGCAATTCGAGAGTTCCCATAATTTCAGTTTGGGTCTTACTAGTCCTATTGAGAATCAGGTTGCTCGGGATTCTCGGAATATTTTCTCTCGGGAAAATATTTTTGATGATTCCTGGGGGACTGATTTGGACGAAGTAAGGTCTATAACTAAAAAATTTCAAAATATGAAAGCTCCAGGTGATGATGGAATTTTCTATATCCTCATCAAAAAACTCCCAGAGAGTACCTTGTCTTTCCTGGTAAAATTATTTAACAGATGTTTCCATTTGGCTTACTTTCCTGATAAATGGAAAAATGCAAAAGTTGTTCCAATTTTGAAGCCGGATAAAAATCCAGCTGAAGCTTCTAGCTACCGTCCAATAAGTTTGCTTTCTTCAATAAGTAAACTTTTTGAAAAAATAATTTTGAATAGAATGATGCTTCACATCAATACGAACTCAATTTTTGCAGATGAGCAGTTTGGATTTCGCCATGGGCATTCAACTACTCATCAACTCTTGAGAGTTACCAATTTAATTCGTTCAAACAAATCTGAAGGCCACTCAACTGGAGTTGCTCTTCTAGACATAGAAAAAGCATTCGACAGTGTTTGGCATGAAGGTTTGATTGCTAAATTGAAAAAGTTTAATTTTCCACTTTACATTATGAAATTAGTTCAAAATTATTTAACTGACAGAACTCTGCAGGTAAATTATCAAAATTCCAAATCTAATCGACTACCTGTTAGAGCAGGAGTTCCTCAGGGTAGCATTCTTGGGCCTATATTGTATAACATTTTCACTTCGGACCTCCCTGATTTGCCTCAGGGTTGCCACAAATCTTTGTTCGCTGATGACACAGGCATTTCCGCTAAAGGAAGAAGTCTTCGTGTTATTTGCAGCAGACTTCAGAAAAGTTTAGATATTTTCTCTTCTTATTTACAAAAATGGAAGATTTCTCCCAACGCTTCCAAAACTCAACTTATAATATTTCCACATAAGCCCAGGGCTTCCTTTTTGAAACCTAGTAGTAGTCACATAGTCACTATGAACGGAGTTCCTATTTCCTGGTCAAACCAAGTGAAATATCTTGGATTAATACTTGACCAAAAATTAACTTTTAAAGATCACATTGAGGGCATTCAAGCCAAATGTAACAAATATATAAAATGTTTGTATCCTCTTATAAACAGGAAATCCAAACTTTGCCTGACGAATAAACTTCTAATATTTAAACAAGTTTTTAGACCGGCCATGCTTTACGCTGTGCCAATATGGTCTAGTTGTTGCACTACCAGGAAAAAAGCACTTCAAAGGATTCAGAACAAAATTCTGAAGATGATTTTGAAGTTGCCTCCCTGGTACAGTACTACCGAAGTACATAGAATTTCGAATGTTGAGACTTTAGCACAAATGTCCAACAAAATAATTAATAATTTCCGGCAAAAATCGTTACAATCCTCAATTGCAACGATTAATTCCCTTTATACTTAGATAAGATTTAGTTTTAGTTATTTAGTTTTAAGCTATCAATTGTTATACTGACATGCAGGTTTAAAAAAACCTGTTTAAAATACTGAATTGCCAAGACAGGAACAATGTAAAAACACTTAGATATATATCATAACAATTAAGGCTGGTAAGTTACTGTAGTAACTGGAGCACCTAGGTTAAAAATGAAATGTAATTTATTTTGAATTTGGAACAAATAAAAAGTTAAAAAAAAAAAAAAAAAAAAAAAAAAAAAATAAAAAGGGGCCTAGAAGTAGAGGGGCGAAAGTCAATTCTCTTCATCGATTTCCTCTTTTGAAGACCATGGCTTCACTAACCTATTTCGCACTATTTCTGCTATGCTCTTCTATCATCCAGAACAACAAACGTATCAATGCATGTGTTTGCCGTCGAGTTATTAACGAAATAGAAAGTCGATGAAGAGAATCGATCAAAATTACTTGAAACACAGCTTCCAAATTTGGTTACAAGATTACAACTCTGGAAAGTATTTTGTGTGGTCGTTGGGGGCTGAATATGGCAGTGAGTGTGCAAAATGTTACGCAATTGCATCCTCCCTATTCGTATACGCCCGATCGGAGGCGAATGGCACTTCGACTACTAGCGACTTTCTGATGACAGTGTTGGGGAAGCAGCATATGCATGTACGTAATTGGTGGATTTGTTAGTTATTTCGACGCTTTGTCCAACTTGACATTTATAACTTTTTCAATAGTTTTTTGTTGAAAATTGTTATCGATGCGTAGAAATATTTCTGATCGATTGGTGATAAAATTATTGAAATTGGCCCAGGGGAAGCTGAGTTATTAACGTTCAAAATCTTTCATAATTTCGTTACTTGTTCCATTTTTGGTTTTCACAAAGTGTATTCCCATATAGATATTACAGACGTAGTCCTACGTTGAAAGTTAACACCCGAGGAATGTTAAGACTAGAGCGGGTGTAGTATAAGACAGGAGCAGACTGATTTTTAGCCAAACGAACTGTTAACGCTAGAGCCAATCGATCTACGTCTATCTTGGTTACATTGACTTTTTCTTCTTGTAGACCGGACCGGGAATCGAACACAGCCACCTCCAGCATGGTCTTACCATAGAGGTAGCTCTAAGACTAGAAGGTCCCGAAATAACGTGCTCAATTTTTGGCTCAGCTCTGGTACTCTCTTCGGTCCCAAGCTAATCGATTCACCCCTAGAAACATAAGAAAAACCACTAACCCCTCATTTTATCTGTCAAACTTTCATAGCGAATCAAAACAAGTACTAGAATTTCGACTAGAATGGGGTACGTTAATCGTTTGCTTGGGACCAATAGGCTAGTCAAGTAGTGAGCCAATTTAAAATCGTTAGTTTCGTATTGATTTTTGGTCTTACTTTGTAGCTGCGCCTTTACCGACTGCGCTATGGGAGGTTCAGGGAGGGTTGCATCGGCCGTGTTGCTAGGCATAGGCATAGGTGGCCTGCAGTTTGTTTTGAATCCGCTCCTCTCTTATCCTAGACCCTCTCTAGTTAAGACTATTTAATCGAAAACACAAACGGACGAAAGTGAGTTAGTTTTCTTTATTAAAGAGACTTTGGCACTCTTTTCATAAGGTTTTAAAACCATGGCCTTGAGCTGGTTCACCAAACAAAAGCTCGAAAGTGAAATATCGTCACGTTGTAAAATAATGTGGTCTTACTTTTAGTGCTGCTAATTAATTCCTTATGCCTTGATTGTTCCATTTAACATTTTTGAGAAGACTTAATAGATAGTGCTTATTTTTCTGTTACACTTCCTCTTCCCATTCAACATCTTCTCCCTCTAAAATCACAACAAAATAGCACTTAATTGAACTGTTAGCAAACAGAAGCAATTAACAGATTAACTACCGAGTGTTAATAGCATCTGTTTTTCTTGAAAAAATTCTCGTTCCTAACATAGCGAGAATTCCCCATATATTCCGCCATCGTCATCATCGTCATTCGATTCCGAAACCGTTTCAGATAGATATATAACGACCCCAGTAATGCTTCTCCTGCCTCTGTGCTCAGTGCGATGCGAGGTTCTACAAGCCGGTCGAGAACGACATCACGACGACGACGACGACGACGCTTTTAAAAACGGGTTAATTTTATGATGATTACATTTTACGCTTCAAATATGCACCGGGTATAAAATGTACCCGTACTTAAACTCACACTCACTTGAAAAATGAATATCCTCTCTTTCTCTTGGCTGTACTATTACCTTGCAATATTCGAAAGACTCTGAGCGCCCGAGGAGTATGAATAAGTGAGATTGCGTTTCTTGGCGAAGGAATTTTTTCGTGTGTCATATAAAAATATATGCAAAAACCGGCCGGCGCAAGACAGACCCTTGCACCGGCCGGGCCGGGACGGTAGAATGGTTGCATAAATTGGTGAGTTTAGCGAGATATCAAGATGTGTGTTCTGTCAAACGAAGCGCTTCAATGAGAGCGATCATATGGGTTTGACCTTTTTGGGTCCTCAGCGCGATCGCAACACAGCTTACTATGACACTATGGCACACCGGTTGCCACCAATACAACCTTTCCAAAAACGGCCTACTTAGTATGACACGCGCAGAGGAATGGCATAAAAACAAATTATTATTGCCTTCGCCACCACCATCAGAGTGGATGCAATTTCAATAATGGCCATTGGGATGTGTTTTTGCTTCTTCGGAACACAATCTACCAATCAAAAGTAAGTAATCTCCATCGATGACTCAATTGACTGTGGTGCAATTTTCAATGTACGCGTGAGATGATGTAAACATTGTAGTGACAATTGATTTCAAGTGAATTACACGGATTGATCTGTGATGATTCACAAGTTGTTCTGAACTTCTGCGGAACGCAGTTGTAGATAGAATTCCACTTCTTTGATCTACAACTATACTGGTATGGGTCGAAAACTCAATGACATTTCTTTATAATCTCAAAAAGCGTCATTTTGAGTCGTATCCTATAAATATTCTATCAAATTTATAATTAGACCACAAGAGCGTGGAGATTTCAACAAAGGGTTGCTTTGTGTGCAGAAATGTCATTGGGCGACCCAAGTCAAGCCAAGTCTCTTAATTATTTCCTCCCACTCAGTCGCCACGGCTACCGCTCAATGACGGCCTACTATACCTTTTCTCAACCAAACCGGGAGGGGAGAAACAGCCGGTTGTCTACGAGGAGGTGACGTTTTCAATAGAAATCTTAATTTACTCCAGTGGAAAACCCACGACACACACAATCATCCCACGTCAGTTCATCCGTTAAATGCCGCTTTTCCCACCTACGCACGCACGGTTCGCATTTTCCGCTGTCAGTTTTGTGCTTTCCTCTTCTCGGTTTTGTTTTTGTTTGGACTGGGCGTGAATGTTTGTTGGTAGGTGCATTCACCGACATTTACCGCTTGGCATCTTCATATTTCTACCATGCCGCAGAACTGCAGGCATGGCCGGCTGCTGCAGTGTAGAATTTGCTTCTGGTTGTTTATTTTGTCATTCCAGTGAGTAAATGTTTTCGCACGACGCATTCGGGATCATTTTATGAAGTCTAGAGAGTGCAGCAATTTGGTGTACGTTTCTGCAATGGAAATTGTACCATTTCACCGAATCGAGACCGGGTGGCGGTAGGCATGATCCTAACAATCATATTCCCCAATTTGATCGAAACGAATTTTCCAAACAAAGTTTTGTTTGTATGTAGACCAAGGGGCAGGACAACTTAGATATATTTGAAAATATCGTCAAAATTTTCTTAATATAGACGAAAATATGTAAGTATTTGCAAAAAGTAAGACATGTACACAATAGTGCTTTTTGTGCTAAATAATGTTTGTTCTACGGACACTTTTGTTTTTAAGTCTAGGTCAAGACAATGAAAATATTAAAATAAGAGGATGTACATTCATCATTCGTTGATTGGGACGCAACCTCATCCCATCTACCGAATGCCATTCGTTAGTCGGGGCGGTTTTGAAGCTGTCAAAGTGTTGTTTTTCATGCAAAACAGCTCACTAGATCATTTTCAAGTATCAAGACTAGTAAGACACAATTTTCCGATGGATAAACTGCTCTTTTGTTGTGACCCGACAATCGAGCTTCTTAAGGGCCCAAGTGCAATGACAGCGCAAGCGGAACGGCTGCGGCAGCGGAAAAGCCCGACCCGAGTAAGCCTACTTGTCGGATTGAAAACTAGTTAGAACCAAATCGACTTCGGTTAGGCATCTTTCTCCTCGGAAGTTCTCTAAACTGCTTGTCGGAAATTTAGTTCTCGTCGGAACTTCAAGGAACTCTACTGAAGTTTTGTGGACTTCAGGGATGTTCTGTAAAATCGGAAGTTCTCTGAAACATTCGTCGGAAGCTCTGTAAAATTTCCGTAGGAAATTCAAGGAAGTTCTGTAAACTTCTTGTTGGGAGTTCTCTGAACCTCTCATCAGAAGTTCACTGAGCTTCTCGTCGAAAATTCTCCGAACTGATAGTTGGACGATCTCTGAACATCTCATCAAAAGTTCTCTGAACTGCTTGTAGGAAGATCTCTAAACTCCTCTTCGGAAGTTCTGTGAACTACTCGTCGGAAGTTCTGTACACTTTTTCACGAAACTTCAAGGAAGTTCTGTGAACTTCTTGTCGGAAGTTATCCGAACTTCTTGTTGGAAGTTCTTTAAAACTTCTCGTCGGAACTTCAGGGAGCTTTATACCCCGTTCACATTACAGCCTATATCACGTAATATAGGCTGTCTTGCAATGAGCACTCATACATAGGATTTCCAGTGAAAACTAGATGTATGAGTGCTCATTGCAAGACAGCCTATATTACGTGATATAGGCTGTAATGTGAACGAGGTATAAACTTCAGGGAACATTTGTTCCGAAATTATGAGAATTTTTCGAATAAAATTCTGTGATCTTTTCGTTGGGTATTCTGTGAACTTACCTTTAAGCTCATATAATTTTGCTTGAACTTCAGAGAAATTCGCTTGAAGTTCAGAGAAATTCGCTTAAAGTCCAGAGAACTTCCTTTGACCTTATCAAATCATTCATAAATTGCATAGGAACTCCATAAAGCTCCTTCGGAGCAGTTCTGCGATCTTCAAGGAAGTATTGTAAACCCTAAAGAAGTTCAGCGCACTTCACTTCAGAGAAATTCTTCGAACTTCAAACATTTCTGACAACTTCTCCGAATTTTGCGAACTTCAAGTTTAATCTAGTGATCTTCAGGTTGAGGTGACGTGCAACATAACCAGAATAGACCTGAAGTTAAAATATATGTAGAAGCATACAACATACAACAGAACGCATAGGACTTTTCTTAGCTGAAGTTCGCAGAACTTCTTTGATGTTATCTGAACTTCTTTGATGTTATCTGAACTTCTTTGATGTGTGCAGAACAGTTTTGGGATGTGTTCCACACACTAAAAAAATCTGAATTTTACTGGTGAAGTAAACATCGATGCATGCAAACATCCATGCATGTAAACTTCCTTTTCACGTAAACTAGCAGCTTGCAAGAAATGTTGCAAACAAAGGTGGAAAGTTGCATACAATATATGGAATATTGCATGTAAATTTGTATGATTTATGACGCTCCATTTATGTGCATCATAGTAACGGAACTTTACACTACTTTTTTTTAGCTGTGCAGATTTCCCAAGTGACGATAGAGCGTGACTACCTAGGATATCCAAAACTAGAACATAAAAGGCTTTTGCACCAACAAATTATAAAGAGGTATTGAACTTTATTTAACTTATTTATTCACACCTCCTCTTGACCCCACATTCCCCTATTCATTCTTCCTTGCCTCATACCGCTTCCTTATCTGTTCATCTTCTCTACTCTGTTTCGTCCTTGTACTCTTAACGTTACGTTTATGAAAGTTCTACTCACGATGGGCCCATCTATCTACTGCTGAAGCTGCCGAGGGTAACCTTGCTGCTGCATATGAGAGCGGGTTGTTCTCTACGGGGCTCTATCGACTTCGATGCATGGGCTCGACCAGAGAACTGCTGGGTTCCAGGTTGGATTCTACCGCTGGCTTCCCGTTTGGATCACGTGCGCACGGTTCTTCGTCTCGACCGTGTACGTAGGTACTCGTAGCCAACACGCTTTTGCCTTTGCCGTCCTTCCGTGAATTACACACGTCACTTCCGTCCGCTTGGCCAGTGCACGATGCTCTGTCCCGGTTGTGCCCGATGCTTGTCCCACTCGCAGCCGTAAGCCGTTTTTCTGCTCACACGCGCGGATCCTCGATCCTCGTTCTGTGCAAACCGTTCTCCGGCGCGCTGGAAAATCAGAAGAGATCAAAAGAAAGGCCCTGTGGCCCATCGGGGTTAGAATCAGGTTCATCTCCTCAAGAGCAATGGTGACTTACTTCTTCCGAAGGCCTTTCTGGTTGCTAGTTTCTCTCGGAATTCAAGCGGCGCGTTAAGCCTGCGCACTGACAATGCGCTGCGTGTCTTTGAGCGTGTGCTAGTGCCAATCTCGTGAATTCGCAAAACAATGGGGAAAACTTCCGAATCACTGCAAGGTTAGAGAAAAGCACTGGTTCATCGTCTAGCCTTTTCAAGTGGTTGTATGTCACTCACCCTCTCGGCTCCGCCCGTGTTCGCTCCGTAAGTTCCGATAGATCGAACTAATCCGATCCGATTTTGATCGTTCTCGTGCCTGTACTGCACCTCAATCAGGTAGCCCCAATATGGCTCTGCCCGTGCGAAGTTGGTGTCACTTTTTCTGCCTGCGCCACTGTCCGGCGAACGGTCAAGGTACAAATCCGATTCCACTTTGCCCGCTTTTGGGACCACCGACCGATTGTTTCCCCGCACGAGACGAAAACACCCGCGCACGGTACGGGACAAGCAAACGTTTTGCCAATCTGCGCGATTGCTTGCTTTCTCCTGTCATTCGCTTTTAGCGGAAGCCAATGTGACGGATGATATTCAGCAGCTTTTGTGTGCAAAATAATTAGCGGTGTACGGTGGCTGTCAAGCAATGCACCCATGCAGCATCTAATTACAGATGTTATATGTAATTTAGAAAACTCAACTGAAGCTATTTGAAGTTCGTTAAGCTCATCTGAGTTGTCCATAACTTCTATGAAATTTGTCAAATTTTTCTGCTTATGGCAGATTGGTGAATAATGAGAAGCTGGAGAAATGGATTGAACGATTAAACTTATGAAGGAAGTATGTTTTGTTACTTGACATGCAGAGGAAAGTTGGTGTATAGTTGGGGAAGGTTGTAGCTTAAGAGTCGATATGAAAATGTTGGAAAATATGTTTTGCGACGATGAATAGCTTGGAGACGATAGGGAGTAGTTGGGTGATATCGGACTTGTGATTGACTTAAGGGCGAGGACTTCACGGTTCGAAAAAGTAGTGTAAATTTCTGTTCAATATGATGCACATAAATGGAGCGTCACATATCATATACGTATACATTATATATCATGTAAAGTTCTGACACATTTCATGCAATGTAGCAAATATTGTATACAAAAGCCCATCATTGTAAACAACATTGTTTGCAAGTTGCTTGGTTGCGTGAAATGAAATTCAAGTCTACGTGAATGAATGTTTACATCACAATTATAATTCAGAATGTTTATCTGTGTTGTTATTGATTTAAGGGTGAGTATTTTAGACTAGTTGGAAAATCGCTGAGAGACGCCACCTGCCAATGCAAGCCTGTTCAAATTATAAGACGGAGATGCCCTATAGATGACGGTAAATGTCGGGAGTCTGATGTTCCGGGAGGGCTTGAGGATCTTGGCATACATGCTCAATCTAGGTCATTTATAGAGCATCTCCCACTGGAACAGTGCTGCTTTGTCAGAATCACAATCCACTGAAAACACTGCAAGCCGGATTGTTTTTCTTCAATTTGAACTGGCTTTCTTGAACAAGATAGAAGAGGGCTTCCAAGGTCGATGGACTTTAAGCTATATTATTTTTGCCACTGAACAGATTCAAGCATTCGTTAACGGATGTTAGAAGGTCACAATCGACAATGTTCAGGCAATCTTCCAATGGGGATTTTCCTTGGCACCTGCCGAGGTGACCGATTTCAACGCATTGCAACTGGCCGTTGGCGTAATTTCGGTTGTCCTCGCTGTTGCTTTCCAGGTAGAGCAGGTTTTCCGTCACGGAACTTCTGATGATCAAACTGAATAGGCCACTGGTTCGTTTGGTTCAGGGACCAGGTTGAGTGATTTGTCAGCTATGGCGGAATGCACCAGATCAACTTCTTAATTGCCCTCGGCTTATTGGTTCCCACAACTTTTCGATGCTGATGGATGCACACCATGAATTGCTCTAAATGTAAATGAATGAACAGTATTCTCTAGCGGCGTCGGTCACAATTGACATAAACAATTCTTTCCAGTTCCATGTATTAGTTTCGATCGGTGTACTCTCGATATTCCTATACGCTCGCTTTCAGTTTGCAACATTGCATTAAGGGAAATAAAACATTTGAATTATCAAAATACCGGGTTGCCAAACATACAATAATTGTAGATAGAGCTGAAATTAGGGCGAAACAGCTTTTGTAAACAATGACTTCTCTCGATGATTTCTCGAAAGTCATGGCTCTCCATGGAAAATCGACATCTCCATCAAGTAGGGGAAGACTTCCCCTACTCGATGGATATGTTGCTCTATGTAGGCGTGCCTTGAATTCCTAGAAATCATCGAGTGAAGTCATTGCTTACAAAGGCTGTTACGCCCTAATTCCAGCTCTATCTAGATCTATTCACAAACGAAGTCAATTCAATGATTGGAACTCTCGGCACCGACGAACCGACGTGCCAGCCCTAATAAAAAGTACCATAAACGAATGATAACCCAAATGATTGAACCATTCCACAAATGGTTTGGATTATATCCATAACACGTCGTTAAGCAAAATAACCATAACTATTTTATTACGGAGCTCATACAAACTACTTTCAAATTCGTGCCCAATACGCTATATTTAAAATACTTTAAACACTACCGACATCTACTCATCTGATCGCGTCATACCATGAGCAAGGACACGAACCTACGAATAATGTATATTGCCTTGGTTTGCGTCTCACCTCGTTTGACAGATCTGATCGCCCGTTTGAAAGTTCGAATCGCTCGTTTGGCAATTCGAATTGTGTGGCATGTCGGTTCATCGGTGCTCTCGGCACACTTGAGCCACACTGAGCATAATTTTGGCGCAAAATAAGTGTGTAGAGGCCACCAGATGCGCTAGTATTTTTGTTTTGATTTGTAGTACGTTCAGACTACAGAGTAATGACATGTTATACAAGGAGTAGGTCACTCTGCACACCAATCTTGGGTCAACATTTTCCTCAGGGTGCCTCAAGTGTGCCGGAAATAGAGCAAGCTGTGATTTTTTTGTAAAATACGAATATTATGGTATATTTGGCAACCCGGTATTTCTGACAGCTTGAATGTTTTGGTTTGCATTCGCAACGGCCCCGAAAATGTCAAATATCGTGCTCAGCAAGGATTCCTTCTACCGGCGAATAAAACGTCTTTACGCCAACTGGAAAAACCAGAGTTTTCCCATGATGATTCGCTGCAGAAGGTAGATTGCATTCTGACGGCAGTTAGCGTAGACAAGGAAACCATCTACAGTAAATCAACCTCGCTGCAGAACTGGCTGCTGGGATACGAGTGACCGATATGATTGCGGTGCTGTGCGAAAAGTCCATCTTTTTCCTCACCAGCAAGAAGATCGACTTCTGGAAGCAGATCGAGAAGGACGGTGAGGAGGACATTCCGTCGGTGAAGCTGTTGGTTCGAGATAAAAACGACAAAGACAAGGCCAATTTTGAAAAGCTGCTGGAGGAAATCAAGAAATCCAAGGATGGCAAAACGTTGGGCGTATTCTCCAAGGACAACTTCCAGGGTGAATTCTGTGGATCGTGGCGAGCCTTCGTCAAGGGCAAAAGATTCGACACGGTGGACATCAGCATCCCAATCGGGTACATCTTGTGCTCCAAGGAGGACTCCGAGGTTATCACCATCAAGAGGCCTGCCTGGTTTTGTAAACAAACACGTGAATCGCCGATTTCTCGCGTATAAAAGAGAAATCTCACGAACAAACTATACCAAATGATACAGGAACCATGCCTCTACCTGCTAGTGTTGTTAGTTTTTTAGATTGAGCTTTAATTCGCAAGAAATTGACAAATTACGTCCTACGTACATGCGTCGCCTCGGTGGTAAGGCCACAGTTGTTACCCTTCACCGCCATTAAAGCATATCCATCGTTGCCCTAGTAGTTGGACCAGTTGAGTTTTCCGTATCCAACCGCCACCACTGCATGATCCCATCCATCCAAATTGTTCTTGCATTCCGGTTCGTAGTACACTCCATTTGCTTAGTAGCTAAAAGATTTGTGACCGGCATCGATAGCAATCGACAGCCCTCGGAAGCATACATTTTGAATTTAAATGTGAACCGAGAAGTGAATTGCTGGTCTGAGTTCCTCTAGTATATTCAATTAGAGTATGTTTCTGAAATACACAGTCAAATAGCACGTAATGTTGTGAACAACTTCAATGACAGCTGTCCAGCAGTGCTCCCATTTTATTTAATGAACAATCCAATGCCTGCGAGATTGTGTGGAAGGTGTACCGATGGATGTGCCCAAGCTGTGGCGAATCTTCTTTCGGCACACTGTGCTGAGTGAGAGTGACTTACCCCTTGATGTTATAGCGCTATCTTGGTGGTGGTTTCTGTTTTGCAATTATTTGACAACCGTTATAACACGTTATAACTGCTCAGTCTGTACAGCGCTTTATTCAAAGTTGGTTTTGTGTGCAGTGATCAATTTATTTTATGCATTCAGTTTTGACTAGATTGAAAGAGATAGAACCAAAACACTCTATAGAGTATACAGTGTAGAGTATAGTATACATTTGAAAAAAAAAATGCTAGTACAATCGAGTAGTAGTGTTGCCATTTTCGAGCCGCTCCTGTCTGTCATTTAGAGGTAATTCTAGATACTCGATTGAAGCGAGTTTTAATAAATACATCTGGTATGTCTGCATGAATGCATTTGCTTGTGATTGCGATTGTGATCTTTAAAATAGCTAAATGCATTGAAATATGGGTTTCTTTTGAATAAATTTAAGAAAAGTTAAACAAGTAAGGTTTTCGTCAAATAATGTATCATACTTTTCAACTATACCGCTGAAAATTCACAGACATAACCAAACATCGTACTCCCATTTTTAAACCAAAAGCATTAAAATGCCTTTCCCCGTTCAGCCGCTTCTTCGACAGAACGAACGCTATTTGGTCGCTGTTGTTTACAACCCAATCGGATCAATTCTCGTCTCTACGACATTCTAGTCCGCCGACCTCTTTAAGCGCCCTAACTCTCGAACAGAAGCGACGAGGCCTCCGCAGCAGCAGACTCTTCGACGATTAGCGTTTTAACTTTTATTACCACTGTCAAGAATTTGTTAGCAAGCGATTTACTGCCATTTTTCATGCTCCGTCGTTTGCGAAAGTTTTATGCGTCGATTCGGAAGTGAGGGAAGCGAGCGAAAACAAAAAATTGTTGCGCTTCGTTTTGGCCGCCGTCGATCGAGCGAAGCAGGCTGTGAGGGAGGAAAACGATTCCTCACACGACGACAGACGGTAGGATTAAGTCAATACGGGTTGTCATGGCAACCTCTTGCGGTGATAATGATGATGGCGATGATGATGGGCTACGGATTAAATATAACTAAGTGACTTTATTTGCGAGATAGCAGGGATATTCTGGGCAACAACGGCGAAAGGGGATTGTAGAAACCCATCGCTTTCACGAAGCTTGACAACGGGGAGCTCACCGGCCGCCGTCTACCGGTACAAGGTTAAACATATAAGTACAGGGAACGAGAGGAAATGCCGTGCATCTCGTTCGACTGGGTGTGGAGGCTAAAATTGAAACCGTCAATACTGTGCGAGTTTTGATTAGCGACATGGAGCAGATGAGAATTACGAAATGGAGTGGAATAGTTTCTACAAATTAGCAAGTTGCCGTCACACACTCTGCAGTCGACGATAATGGCCGATGAAGGCTGCAGTAGAACAGAAACCTCCAAAGCCGAAGTAGAGCACAAATATTAAATGTGTGGAGGCTAATTAGATTATACTTCAAACTGACAAACAGGTCATATTGGAAGTATGTTGGTCAGTTGTTGACAGATTGACAGTACTGACAATTGCCGTGGGGACGCTATTTCACACTTTCACTGCCACTTCTCTGGGCACGGGTTTCGATCCCTCGGGAAAGTTCCACTTTTATTGAAATCTATTCCGATTCGTGATGTTTGCGGTTCTGTTTTGATTGTGTGTGTGTGTACGAAGCAAAACACACAAATCAAAAAGCATATGCCATGTGAAGTCAAACACACGGCTACTGCTTCTTTTCGTGCTCTCCGTTGCCGATAGTGGCTTTTGGTAAAGAGTTGATGTGGCTTTCATCTATCGTAGCAGCCTAGCCCCGAGTGGCAGAGAAAAAATTCAACGGCATGTGCTGCGGCACAACGGCAAATGAATCTAAAAATATAGAGTATTCGAATTGAAGCCGAAATTGCCATGGTTACGTGTATGTACTTCGCTGCTACTGCGGTTTGTTCCACTTATACTCTTCTTTTTTCTTCACCACTTCGACAACTTTCCCGAGAACTTCCCTTCAAAATCTGCTCGTGGAGCTGCCAAGCATCGTCCATTAAACCTATTCAAATGGAGAATTTCCAACCGTTTCGTGGGATTCAGTTGACACGAAAAAAAATACAACAAATTCGATACTCTCACGATGTTTGAACATTTTCCTGCAGGGAAGTCTGTTCCCTTCGTTCATGTGCACTTTATTTAGTTGGAAATTGTTGGCGGTGTTCCCAGTTTCATAACTTTCCAATACGTCAAACGATGACTAACCTATTAGCAGTACCTTCGAACTCCGTACCGAAAAAACAGATTCACACAAAACTGACGGCAAACAACACCTATCAACAAAGAAAACTACCTTTCGAACCACCGGCCAAAATCGTAGCGAGTGTAATCACAGTGCGAAATACGTTTCAATTTTTGTTTGCCGCCCGTGTGTCCCCGAAATACCGGCCTCTAGACAACACGCCACGGACCGGCATAATTGCTACTTTTCGCATTCTGTCTCACAGTAAATTTAGCGTCGCTTCAATAATGGCCGACGACGCCATCGCCTCTTTTGCACGTTTCCACTACCCGGCCATGTGCATGTGAATTTGTTTAACTCTCTTGTTTATTCTATGGGATTTTATTTTCAAAACAGTAAATTTAACCAGGCGTATCGTCTCCGCTTCCACAGACAGTTAGCCTTGAAACACTCTGCGTGATTCCGATTTCCTAACCAAACGACAAACGCATTATTCGACTGGGTCATTCGGAAAAGTTATGAATGACCCTATTTCTGGCCTACTTAGTTCAGTTTGTCGAAATTTATACAGAACAACGCATCCCAGCCGCCTACTAAGATGCCGAAAGATGAGCTACCACCTCCCACCGGTTCATTACAGTCAACATCCTTCATCAGCTCATCACCGTTCGTTCTGCTCGTTTTCCGTTTTCAAATTTTAATATTTTCCACCCAACCCAACCCATTGAAGAGGTTTCCTCCCGCTAGAGGCGATTCTATACAATGCATCACGTCCCTAACCGACAGTAGTGGAGGCCAAGTGGTGTCAAGCGTGCGCAGGTTTGACACAACACAACAAGCGACAGTGGGCAGACAAAAAAGAGAGGTACAATCTGCTGGTGACGCTACCGGGCATCCACAGAGGACCCATTTACGAACTCCTTGGATGTCGTCCGCCGGTTGCGACGTTCTGTGGCTGGTCGGAAAAATGAAGCTAACTTTTCCTTGTTTGCTTTGAAATTAGTTCTGCCTCATTGATGTCTTAATTTTCTTGGTTTTTCTCCGCGGACATCCAAGTTTGAAGAACATTGTAAACACAGTTTGAAAAGAAGTCGTTAATGATCCGACTAGGGGGACGCACTGCGTGTCCTGTCCTAACCCCGGCTTTCCGCTCTCTCGCCGGATGACAAATGATGGGTGAAAGATTGAGTCGGCTGAATTAGTATTGGTGTTAAAATAGCCGTGTGCATTCATTATATATCTTTATAGTCCATCTATTTTGAATTTGACAAAACCAATTGTTGTTTAGATAGGAGAACTGTAAAATGTCGTAAAAACTTTCAAAACAAGTAAAACTATCCTAGAATATCGATCTAATGTTATTTATAACCTTTTTGCCGAGGAAAACTTAGGTGGTGTCGAGCCAGAGAGCAGTTCCACGCCAAATGACGATGCGTTCTGATGTGACCGTCTCGGATTTGCATGCATCTTCGCATAATTGGTTGTTATGGTAAATCATTCACATTTTTTGCTTTAATTCGGCCATTTTGAATCTAGCAAAACAACAATTAGAGGGTGGTGTACACGCTTATTCTGGTCAACTCAAAATTGAGTCGAATGTACTCATCTCAGCGGCAAGCAAGGCTACTCAAAATTGAGTAGCCTTATGTTGACTCACTTTTGAGTAAACTATGTTCTCACGTAGACTGAGTCAAATCCACTCAGCGATATTTTCAGTTGCAGGGAGTGTTTTTGTTTTGATTTTTATTCAAGGAAATGGAAATTTCCTGCTCCGGATTAATTCTACCGGAGCAGAAAATGCTTCAACACCGTTTCCCTAAGCAATTCCTTCTTACCCGAAGGCATTTCAGCCGGTTTTGAGTAACTTTTCCTAGGAAATTTCCTCCAACATGGTTGACATTTTTTCTAAGTCCAGGATTTTGCTGACTGAGTGGCTTATACTCAGTTTGACATTTCTCGTTTACTCAGTTTTTGACAACTCGATACATCGGACGAAAGTGAGTACGGTCGACTCACCCGGTGAGTAAGCTGAAATGTACAATAAAGAGCCTGAATTTATCAAGAGACAACATCTTATCCATTTGACAGGTCTTCTGCTCGATTGGAATAACTTTTCCTATGACTTTGACAGATAATCGATTGTTCCAATTTTGACAAGTCGTCTCTTCATAAATCCAGGCTCCTTAGTGTACAAGACACGACCGCATAAGGTGATCCAAGGGACGTTTCTCAGTGAAACTGACACAGCTATAAATCTAGAGTGTGTGAGTGATCTGGTGTTAATGGCGCTGAATGTAAACATAAACAAAGCAGAAATTTATATGAGACTAAACTGCCAGTTCTACCATAGAGGTAACTCTAAGACCACTGGGTCCCGAAGAAAATCATTATTATTTTTGGCTCACTCAGTACCAGAACAACGGTCCCAAGCAGTCCCAAGCTATTTCACTCACCCCTGCATGTTCTGCATGAATCCACACACCCCTGATGTTATCTGTCAAACTTTCATAGCGAATCAAAACAAACATAGTGTAGTAATAGAATTTCAACTAGAATAGGGTACGTTAATCGTTTGCTTGGGACCAATAGGCTACTAAAGTGGTGAGCCAATTTAAAATCGTTAGTTTTTATTGATTGTTGCTTATAACGTGGTCATTTATGAATGAAATTCTATTTTAGTTACATAATTTTATTCGGATTGATTATAAGATTTGTTTGGTATAAATAAGAAAGTTGTTTATCAATGATTAACTATTGAAAAATTGAACACTCCTGTTTATCACTCGGCATTCAAACGATGACTGCAGTTATACTTTCAACGTTTCCCTTACTTAAGCATTTAGATTAGTATTCTATGCCCCTCCTTTTTTCTGTATTTTGGTGATGTAGGTGAATGAATAGAAAAAAGCAGGCAAAAGATTATATTGAGTATTGAGTGGTACTAGCTCGTCTCTCTATTCTCTCGATAATCATAGCGAGCGAGCACGTGATTGGTTGATTACGGCTAAGCACTTTGATCAATTTTCAATAATTAACCATTAATAACCAACTAGCATCTTTGTATCAAACAAATCACAAGCGCTCACAGAATACAAATAGAGTCGAAATTTATTTGCCGTAACCCATCATCGCACAAATTATGCAAAATTTGGGCCATTAAATCGCATGATGGCGTCTTACAATCAATACTGCGAAACCATTGACTTTTCAATGTCTCGGCATAAACTAAAACAATATTTTAACTCCATACGGAATCATAACTCGTAGGAAGTAAAAATATAATAGCTGACAATATATTTTTTAATATTCTTAAGAAAAACAAATTTGTATATGTATTTGTACTAGTCTACATCGGTTGATGAAATAAATAAATAAATTGGATTCCAGCCGGAGCACGTTCTGGTAGGTGTAAATTCTGTCAAAATCGTTTAAGGGTCGCACGAAGCTTATTCCTTGCTTACAGAGCGCATCAAAACAATACAAGCTAATCGCGCAATATAACACAAGTTTTGCACTTTTGACAACGGTTCAGGTTTATTTACAATAAACTAGAGCTCTTATGTAAAGATTTATTGCTGGCCTTGAAAAAGGCCGTTTGTTTTCACTACATTTTATGGGTGACTGATGAATTGAACAATTCCTACTGATTTCAATGTTCAAATTCTTCTGATATCGAAGGATCACAGTTACTCCGATGAGCTGGATGTTCGAAGGAATTTTATCTCACGACGGTAAGTACAGCTTTTCTATTTCCCTGGACCGACTTGAGTCTGCGTCTGGTTGTTTTTCATTGCTGTAACGTGTCCACGCTGTAACGAACAAATCCGAGGTTGAACCGTCCAACGTACAACGTTGAATGATTGTGCGGCTTCGGCTTGTGTTGTTAGGGATCAACTGTCTAATGGCTGTGTTAGGGGTGAGCACTTTGTGGTCGAAGAAAATGTATGGGAAATTTGAATATTTCCATATTCCTTCATTATTAACTATTTAAATATAATGTGTGACATATCATACAAATCTTATAAAACTGCAAAATTGATTGACATACAAATCATCAAAATCCATTGATTATTGGCCAAGTTATTAGCATTTAAAATCTGACCAATTTTCGTTGCATTTCCATGAATTGGAACCTTTCCCGGTAGTCCTACGTCAAAACTTTTAAAATAGCGCATTTGAGATTTTTCAATACATCATAACTCGAAAACGTCACTTTCAATCGAAATGACGTCTGAGACAAAGTTGGAGGGAAAAATAATTTCTTTGAACCAGTTATTGGCCCAAAAGGTTCCCTAATTGGAACTATCTTTTGAAATATCTATATGTGTGATATGCTCGCGGACATGTTTGTTTTCCCGGTCGTATTTTTTTTTCGCTCGTACTGCCACTAAAGGGTGATACGGTCAAAATTTGGTCAATATCAACTTGACGTATTTCTTTCAATTTTGCATTTAAAAAACCTGAACACCCCTCATTTTGAAGGTGTGTGTGTGTAGAATGTTGCTCCTATTTTGATTTTGGAATTCACTCTTCAGTTGTCAAAATGCCGTCCAAGCAAGAAGAGCAGCGTATCAAAATTTTGCTCGCGCATCGCGAAAATCCGAGCTACTCGCACGCAAAGTTGGCAAAATCGCTAAAAGTTGCCAAATCAACCGTTACAAATGTAATTAAAGTGTTTGGGGAACGTTTGTCGACAGCCAGGAAGTCTGGATCGGGGGGAAATCGAAAACCGGAAGCCGCTGAGACGACAAAGAGAGTTGCCGGTAGTTTGACTGCGTGGTAATGGACGACGAAACCTACGTCAAAGCCGACTACAAGCAGCTTCCGGGACAGGAGTTTTATACGGCAAAAGGAAGGGGAAAGGTAGCAGATGTTTTCAAGCACATGAAACTGTCAAAGTTCGCAAAGAAATATCTGGTTTGGCAAGCCATCTGTACCTGTGGCTTGAAAAGCAGCATTTTCATAGCTTCCGGGACTGTCAACCAAGAAATTTACGTGAAAGAGTGTTTGAATAAACGTCTGCTGCCTTTCCTGAAGAAACACGGTTGTTCCGTACTGTTTTGGCCGGATTTGGCATCTTGCCATTACGGTAAAAAGGCCATGGAGTGGTACGCCGCCAACAACGTGCAGGTGGTTCCCAACGACAAGAACCCTCCCAACACGCCAGAGCTCCGCCCAATTGAGAAATACTGGGCTATTGTCAAGCGGAACCTAAAGAAGACCAAAAAAACTGCTAAGGGCGAGCAGCAGTTCAAGGCAAACTGGCTTTCTGCGGCGAAGAAGGTGGACAAGGTGGCTGTACAAAATCTGATGGCAGGGGTCAAGCGTAAGGCCCGGCAATTCGGATTTGGAAAAGCGGAAGCCTAACTGAATATTTTTCCTGAATTTTATACTAATTGAACTTGAAAAAGAAATTTAATTTGATTTTTTAAATAAACGATTTCACCGATTTACACGCGTTTTCCCTTGACCAAATTTTGACCGTATCACCCTTTATGCATATTTTTAATAGTGGAGCTTCTTGAAATAGTCTTTGTTTAACTGTAGAAGGATATAAATCGTCACGAGTGCGAATTAATCTTCACGACGATCGACCGCCCCCAAAGTGTTCAAGTGTTTTTATCGCACATGGCTGGAGTTATAATTGGATCATTCGGGTTTGACGCGTTCTTTTTTGTTGGTTTGATTTTGTTTTGAACAGGATTGGAATCTAAATTGAGGAGCTCGGCTAGCTTAATGGCGCCGCTTTTGCTTACTGAATAGAAGATCGTGAGTTTACTCCCAAGCTCTTTCAAAACAAAACAATTACTATGGTCGCATAGTCGTGCTTAACCGAATCCTGACCCATTGCATCTAAGGGCTAGGCGCCTTATGTACAGGTGCCACAGAAGGAAGAAGTGTTAGTTTGTTTACTAAAATGAACTATGACGATTGTATATGGTAAGTTTTGCTATAATCAATCCACCTCGCGTGAAATCAATTTGGCACGGCATTTGTCGAGGCATTTGTGACCAGCATACACCTTCCGGTCGTATGACACAAATCCAAATCTGTCCAAATCCTCCGTATTTCTTTTGACGTCTTTCGGGAAGGGTGCCAATTCAGAGAAATGCAACGAAAATTGGTCAGACTTTAAATGCTAATAGCTTGGCCAATAATCAATGGATTTTGATGATTTGTATTTAGATCGATTCACCAGTATTATAAAATTTGTGTGGTATGTCACACATTATAATTGTTAAATATTTAAATAGATAACAATGAAGAAATATGGAATATTCAAATTTCCCATACATTTTCTTCGCCCTCAAGGTGCTCACCCCTAACACAGCCTTCAGAAAGGTGATCCCTAACGACACAAGCCGAAGCCACACAATCATTTAACGTTGCGATCGATCTGATCGGAGCGAGGTGAAAACTGATTACGTTAGAATAGTGAAAGAGGTAGAGTAGCCGAAATTTCTACAAAAGGGTCTCGCATCCACTATCAGTTGCTGCCAAATAGTTGAGCTGGTCGGAGGGAAAGGAAGAGCAGCGGAAAGCGATGTCGTTTCCAAAATGCTTTTGTCAAATCGCATCCACCGCTACCATCAGTCCCAGCCCGACAGTGGAGCAAGTTGGAGCTCCGTCATAACATTTAACAAAGGGGCGGTGGGGGTAGAGAGAGGAAGAGTAACGAAAATCTTCATCACGTCTGTCAAATCGCTTCCACTTGCTCCGCCAGACAGTCGAGCTGGACGAAGCTATGAGGCATCACTCAGGGTCTAGGCGCCTTATGTACAGGACCCATAGAAGGAAGAATTCTCGATTACTTTTCCGAAGGACGTATCAGGTTTTGTAAACAATGCATTTGATCGACAATTTGGCGTAACTGGTTGCTCGCCCACGCATTCTAACACTACCCTCAGATAGGGGAATTTTTCCTCTATCGTTATCATTTCCAGGCCATTTTTGTCGGGCTTGTTTAGTCGCAGGTAAAATCGTCACGTAGAGATGCCGTACGATAAGAAGCACAAAACAAAGGAGGAGCAGAAGCGAAAAAATGTGGTCGACGCCATGAACAGGATGATCGTGTTCCATCAGAATTATGATCCCGTACATCAAACTGAAGTTTCTCATCGACTGGAACACCTGGGAGAAGATTTGGGCCACCTTCAAAATAGAACGACAGTGAAGAACTTGAAGCGAAGAGTTTGCGATGCAGAGCCCAGATGGAGGATAAGTATTTTCAAGCAAAGGCAGGTTTGGTGTCGGACCACCACCAGCTGCTTCCATTGTGCCACGAGCTTCTACGGTAGTTCGTGAATGACCAGCTTTAACTAACGTGAAGCTTCCCACGATCACTCTCCCTGAGTTTGATGGAGACTTCAACAACTGGTTGACCTTCCTGTCGACGATCCACTCATCCACGGAGATCTTGTTCGACTACTGAAGGGAGAAGCTGCCAACCTAATCCAATCGATTGCGATTACTGCGAACAACTACAACAACTGGGACACGTTGGTGCAACCTTATTCAAACAAACCCCTTTTGTGAAAGAAGCACATCCGTGCTTTACTGAAGTACCCAAAGATTTCGAACCAGTCCGTCGAAACCCTCGTGGAAATCGTGGATCAATTCCAACGACACACCAAGATTTCGGAGCCCGTCGAGCATTTCATTCTAGGACAAACTAGACGATGCCTGTCTCACTGCGTGGGAAGAATCTATTGCAACTGATAATGAACCCACCTTCAGAAAGATGATTGGTTTCCTCCAAAGGCGAGCGCGAATATTGGAGACGATCTCGATCAACCGTCCACACCACAACCAGATGAAGTCGGTGAATCATACTTCTGCCTCAAAGCGTTCCACGCGAGGTTGAGCGTGAGTACCAACGCAGCCACTGAAGCCTCGCCGTCCCACCTTCTGCAGCATGAATCCGAACTTTCGTTTGAAGGCCATGTTTAACAGAGAAGAAGGTTTGTAGCAACTGCTTTCGAAGCGATCATTTCGCTTGCGCGTGTCGATCGAAGTACAGCTGCAAGAAGTGCACGAAACGTCACCACTCTATGATTTACCCCGGACCATACGAACTCAATTCGACGATCATCGAAGATAATGCAGCATTACGATCATCCGTATGCCGATTCAGGTCCTTCGAATGTTCTCACTGTCGTTTCCACTAGTCCCACCGACGGCGTCCCGTCCATGAAAGAAGTATTACAATCAGCTAGTGGCGAAATAACGTGCCTATGGTTACTTGGGTAGTATTGATCGTAGTAGACGCCTACGGTCAAGAGCACGTCTCCAGTTTCTTGTTGGATACTGGATCCCAGCCGAATCCAAAGAACGAACGTCTTTGTCAGCAACTTCACCTGAGCCTTAGGTCCGTCAACGTGCTAATCGCCGGCGTAGATGGCACCGCCATGAGCGCCAAGCACGAAGTGTCTACCGAAGTTCGATCATGCGTTGTTATGCCTCAGAAAACCCCCAGCGGCGCCGACTGGGATTGAACGCAGCCCTTTTGGGGTGAGAGGCAGTCACGCTTACCACTAAACCATCGGCGCCGCTGCTGCAGCGATTTTGGCAGATCGAAGAAGTAAGCGGCTCAAACTACTCGGTCGACGAGCAAAAATGTGAAGATTTCTACCAGGCAACTGTTTTCCGTGATTCCTCCGGACGATATGATGTTCGTATGCCCAAGCATCCCGAATGCGATCAGATGATCGGTGAATCAAAGGTCGTTAGTCTCCTTATGTCGATGCGATGTTTGAAGTGGTTGGACAAGAGACTGAAGAAGGATGAAGAACTAAAGTCTCAGTATCACGCTTTCATGGACGAGTATATCAGTCTCTGCCATATGGTTCCCGATGACGACGAGAATAGTTCAACCAGTTGCCATCTTCCGTGGTAAAGCAATCGAGCACGACGACCACGATTCGAGTTATGTACGATTGTTCAGCAAAAACTAGTACCGGGCATTGTCTCAACGATGCGCTGCTAGTTGGGCCAGTTGTTCAGACATTCTGTACATTTATCTACGTTTTCGGATGATCATGATCGGTGGATGCGGCAAGTACTGATGAATTGTGCAAATGATTTTCTGTGAAGTTCCCTGAAGTTCTGCGAAATTTCGTGAACTTCTACAGAATTCACTGACCTATTCCAAGTTCATTATCTTTTCTGAAGTTCCCTGAAATGAAACAAAGTTCCATTGACTTCTAAGAAGTTCCCCAAGCTACAAAGTTGCTGCTTTTCCCGACTTTTTACTCTGAATTTCTACGAAGTTCTCTGAAGTTCAACGAAGTTTTCTGAACATCTACGAAGACCTTAAAGTTTTACAAAGATTCCTGAAGTAAAAAAAAGTCCCTGATCATCATCGAAGTTCCTCGAATTTCTACGAAAATCGGCAAACTTTCATAAAGTTCGTTAAATTACTGCAAAGCTTGATGCGGTTCTATAAAGCCATCTAAACTTCTACAAACTTCACACTTCACCCCGAGCAGGAGAAAGTACCTTATGGATACCAAATTCAGGTATGAAAATAGCATAACTGGCAACCTAAATATGGTATTGACGAGGCTGACATAAGAGCTAGGTAAAATACCAGAAATAATACCTCAAAAATGTTCTACGACTAACGAACTAATAATTAATTTAGTTATTATAATAACTGACGGATAACAGACGCTTTTTTATGCCAGAATACCATAAATTGCTATTTGAAAGGTCTTCTAATACCAATACAATAACTCTTTGAGGTGTTATTGTTGAAAAACTGAGAGATCACATTTTGTTATTTTGATATTTATTTGATATTTTACAAAGTATTTCGATAACTGAATAATATCAAAACAAGGTTTTATACCACAAGCATACCAAAATAAGGTATCATACCACATTAAGATATTCATATGTTATCGGTTAGTTATTGGTTCTTGCTCGGGACTGCACTTCTAGAATGTTTTCTGATATTCGGAAAAGTTTCTTGAATTTTTTTTTGAAGTTTCTAAGAAAGTTTCATGAACATCTACGAAGTTGCTTGAATTTTTACGAATTTCTCCAAAATCAAATGATTTTGTCTTATCTTCTACAAATTACACTTGACTTCTAAGAAGCTGCCTGGACGTCTGTAAAGACTCAGTTATATACATCTGACATATTGCAAACTCTCCCACACTTTCAAATTAGGAAAGTAGCGGTGAAGACACGTGAATATTTATTAAAAACACCTGGCATCCCTGGCCGGCAGTGCCGAAAGTGTCAGTAATTGGGCTGTCGCATGGCATGTTTGGCAACCTGGTATTTTGACACCTCCTTCAGTTTAATGGTAGCACGACAATATTGAAAGGGCATTGCTCACCATGTCTAGCAGATATTTGTCCCCTACAGTAATCATTTGCTCATTTGAGTGCTGCTGATAGGAGTGTTCAGATATCTGTCAGAAATTGCGTCAAACCTGCCATGAAATTTCATTGTTGATGCTTGAACGATCATTCTCGAGTTATTTTTCATGAAGAAACTTCAGTTTGACAACTTCAAAATCGCCCCAACCATCGAATGGCATTCTACATGGTTGCGTCCCAACCAGCGATGGTGACTGCTACTGTCCACTCGCCACACGTAGTCACGTTGCTGCTGAAATAAAGGCTGAGCAAAGCAGGCGGATGACACTTTTACAGCTGAACTGCTTTTTCTAAAATTAAACAACATTTTAATCTACATGTTACATAGTCGGCCCATAGAGAGATCGCAGATTTGTCCCATTCTGCCCCGCAGCAGTAGGCGGTGATGTCGGGCAACGACGACAACGGTTCCGAATGTGCGATCTCAGATGGCGATGAAGTCTTTGCACCCATTTCGCCCATTAAAACTGCCTGCACTATTAAGCCAAACCCCGAAAAACACCCTGCAAACAATCAATCATTTCAAATGAGCGGCACTACTGGGCACTGCGGTGCGCGCGATTAGACAAATTCCTCACACCATTCCGGCACGATGTGCGGCGGCAGCGGTGGCGGCGGCCACGTTGCTTCCCCATATGCGAGGCAATTAATTTGGCACGTATCGGTGGCAAATTCATTCGCTAAATTTTCGGCTCCCTGCCGTCTTGTACCGCGCGGCGGTACAGTGCGACCGTTTATAACTGGAAATCGTTGGCAGCCGATGACGAAATCTATAGCATTCTGTCAATTTTTTTTCTAAACGACCACGGGACCCCCTGTTCCGCTGCCGTCTCGGTGGAGACGCATGGTTGTTTGTAACATTTCTCCCTCCCGCAAACGATTTGTCATTCAATAAGAGTCTAGTCTTCCTTCTTTTCACCTTCACATGGCAGTAGTTCAGTCGTTTGGGTCGAGATCACCCATCGCCCTTTCGCCGGCCCCTCGCCAACAACAACGGGTGGAGATTTATTTTCGAAAATAAAAAGACATTAGGGCGTCTACTGTCCGCAGCCCGTCCGTGTGTAAATAAATTCCCAACGCTCTTCTGCTTTTTGACCATCTGAACCATGTCGACTTCTGTGCGGTGGGCTTCCTATACAGCGAGCGGCCGACCATCGTCCACATCCATGGCTTGCTCTTCGTCACCAAGCCAGTCAGCAGTCAAAAACTAGAGCCGAGGAATTTTGGCACGGCATACCTAGTCCGCTAAACTATTGTGGGTCGGTCGGTTGGGAAGCTGCAGCTTACTTCGATCTTCGTTGCACTGAAGACCGACGACGACGACGACGGTTGGAGTTGCTTGCAACGCAGCGCAGTGAAGCGCTTTCCGCGACATCTCAAAACATGTGATCTAGATAGTTAAAAATAAAACTAAACGTCGTCGTTGGTCGATCGAACTGAAGCTGGTCACGCATAAACAACTTCAGCAGCAGCAGCAGCAGCAGCGGTGTACGAATGTGAGTGATGGATTGATGGGCGTCTCGATATTGTATTAGTTATCGAGGGCTGATGATGATTGGAGTAACCTTTCCATAGGTTCAGAAGTCCAAATTTTGACAATTTTTGTGAAGTCCTGAAGATTTTTTTTTGGATCGCATGAATGATGTGAACATTGTTTGGGAATATGAGAAGTGAGACAATGATTTGACGATCGTCTTTTAGGTGTACATGGTGCATTGGGAGGGTTTCAGATCAGTAGATTACGTAAAATATACACTTCGAAGGGGATTTCAGCTGCCTTCTTTCGATTTAATAACTTGAAACTTATCAAGTGTGCTGTACTTGCTGTACATAAGAAATTTCAATGTCAATAAATATTTACAGAACCCATGGGAGATTCTATAAATATTCTGTATAGAATTTCCGATGAGTTTTGTAAGTATTATTTGACTTTGAACTTTAACATTTTCTCTAGTTTATGAAATAAGTTTTTAAAACAAATTAACAAAAGTTTTCATAAATTCCTACTTTTTCTTCTTCTTCTTCTTCTTCGCATTTCAAGCTTATTGTTTATGGCATATTAGCTTATTGCGTGCTCACAACTTAGTGTTCTAGATGCACTTCCACAGTTATTAATTGAGAGCTTTCGATGCCTGCTACCATTTTTGCATTAGTATAATTGTGTGGCAAGTACAATCATACTCTATGCCCAGGGAGTCGAGAAATTTTCCAACCCGAAAAATTCCTAGACCGGACCGGGAATCGAACCCAGTCACCTCCAGCATGGTCTTGCTTGTAGCTGCGCCTTTACCGACTGAGCTAAGGGAGGCCCCTCATAAATTCCTAAGATCCCTTTAATGGACATTTGTAAAGATATGGGACTTTGTAAATTTTTAGCCACCTCAAAAACCCGGAGAAATATGGTCCTCAGGAAGACATGCGTGAAATGGTTACTTTTCGTTTTGTTCTGACGACTGTCCACAGCTCGATTTAGGCATATGCATGGTTAAACAAAACAAATCATAGGATTTTTGAACGATTTCCTTGAAATGGATTTTTGTTTCCGCTATTTAATATTAGGAAAAAGCCAGCCTACGACCACTTGTGATCCAACTCTTCCTTTATTGTAAGCTCTTGTACAGAGTTGCGACCTATCACAATCACGATCGTGAAACAGCTGATGGTAGTAACGCTTAGTACATTCCTATCCATGTGCTTGTCGAAGCACTCTCCATTACCATCCTTCAAGTTGACGAAAGAAGTAAAAAGCAACTGGTGAATGGCATCTTCGGTGGTGATCCATCACCGATCTGGTCATTCCCGACAATCACGACACTCATTTGTGCTCGTTTTGAAGCAGTTGCTGCTTTGCTTGCTTATGTGAATGTGTTGGTGAAAGAGACCAACAGCTTACGTTTAATTTTGCCAGCTTTGTTTGTAACTCACACAGTTCCGCGTGTCCAAGTGAACTTGGAATGCGTCGGCATTGTTTTCATTTTCCTCTGTCGTTTCCCTTTTTCTCATCATCGTACTGCAGAAGTCTTCACTGTTTTCGTTATGCTTTATATCATCAGAAGCAAGTGTCACATTTTGCGTGTGAGCAGCGACCATTACTGGTGATTGTTGTTTGCCACGGCTCTACCTCTCACTGCTTGACAAAACGTTCCTTGAGCGATAGTCGGTTGATTCGTTGACGAGTGTCGAGTGAGTGTCATGATATAATGCATCTCTGCTCTTGTACATCAATCCCAATTGATTTAGAAACAAATCGCAGCGTTCTAGGACAACTACCTGAACATTTCTGATTTTTCAAGACTGTTAGAGTAAGTGTAGCAGTTTTGGCTCTAGTGTTCGAGTTTTCTGGCCTAGGAATTAAACACATTTATTTAATAGTTTTTATAGGTTATATATGGCAAAATCTGTGTTCTAACTCTGAATCAAAATAAATTTTAAAAGATCAACTTTAAATAGGGCCAATTAAAAATGGCATAATTACCCTATCATTAAATTTTCAAGGATCTCGCAAAGAGAATCTCAAACTTATTTTAGCATAATTCAGAAATAAACTCCGTGAAAGGAAATCACTCTAAAGCTGGGTTTAGATAGGGCAAGTCAATTGATCAAGTCAGTTGAATTCAACTGACTTGAACGCGAATTGAACGTGTAAACCATGCCATTCAACTGACTTGATCAACTCACTTGAATTGAAAAAAGTTGAACCAGGCTCAACTTTGCAAGCCAATTGAATTCAACTGAGTTGATCATTTGACTTGCCTAGTCTAAACCCAGCATAAGGGAAATTCCAAGGGGCAAGTCAGCTGTACTCGGAGCAAATAGTTTCGCAGCGAGTAGATTTGAGCAACTCACAATTACTCAAAACTGATCAAAGTAGTCTCGCTTTGTTCAGCATTTACAAACCTTCAATGAAAAGTCGAAACTTACCTTCTCGAGATTTTATTTATATGAGTTGAAATCATGCATTTGTTAAATTTAGTAACCGATAAAATTTTATGAGATCACGCTCATATCTGATAACAGATTGATCGGTGCTATGTGACATCTATCCACATTAGTTGCCAAGGTATCGTGAACAGGGATTTGATTCTTATAAAACAGGATTTATCGTAGCTAAAGCATTTTTTTTCTAGGTGATGACGGAGTAATCTACCCTCGACTCGTGAACTTCAGCTGGTGTATTAGTTTCTGTTTGGATGCATAACCAGAGCGTATAAACTAGAGAGGGTTTAGTATCTTGATTGCATTAGCAGTGTTGCTAGAATTAACCTTGACATAGGTTGCCAAGGCAGTTTGTGTTGAATCTGCTCCTCTCTTATACTAGACCCTCTCCAGTATAAACCATACGATATCTACTGAAACGTTATATCAAAGGGCTGGTTACCACGACAGGACGACGTATGCGGCGAGAAAGTTCTTTATATCTAGAAAGTAATAAGTGGGAAAGAATGTTATCTGATCGTAAATATGATCAGTGGCGATCCAAAACTAGTCGCGACCATTGGAAGAACAAGACCGGGGACGCCATCAAGAATGGGTTGGCGAGAAGTCGTTGAAAGGAGATTGGAAGGAAGTGTAATCTTGTGCTAGAAGTGGTAGAATACGTACAATATTTAGACCAGAACGGGTGTGCGGCAGAACTAATTGTTGTACTATATAAACAAATACTAACATTCAAACAATTATTAACCTAACTGTGCCTTTAACTTTATTAAATACTTCAATTAAAAAAACTTTAGAAATTATGTCTTGATTTCCTGTACTTTACTGTTAGATTGAGCTACATAGGCGCACGCGATTCCACTCTGACGATATCCCATAAGCCATAGAAAGTGTGACTTGAAGCGCTCTTCTAACCTGGAAATCGCTTCGGACGAATTGTTGGTGGGCAGTTTTTTGAAAGAGACAAACATCTCATCGATAGTAGCCTTTTGAACACCTGGAACTTGAAGTGATCGCTCAGACAGGTTTTAATTCTCCTCGGGGACTGCTGTTGTGAAGTCATGGCCGTGTAAATCGAATGGGAATCACTTCACCGTGAGTGATAAGTTGTCACTTCACCGTGAAGTTTTATCGGTAATAAGGGCCATGGTCGTAGTTTTTCTGAGATATATTCGCAACGCCATTGTTCCCATCTTAAGCGGTCCTAGTAAGATTTATCTTTGTGTTGCTGAAGATAGCTCATAGATTTACTGCACCGAGGCCTTGCTCAGATTGTACCCGGAGATATTCGATTGGTGGCAGTTGGGGACAATCTTAGCCCTTCTTAATGACATCATGACGTTTCTTTTCATCCTGCATATAAGCTTCGTGGCGATGTTGAAAATATCAAAAAATCAAATATCATCAATGCCCAAGATCACGCCATGATAGCGGTCATCTGACTTGTTGTTTTATATGTTGTCTTGAATGTTGTATGTGTTGTCATGCGAACAAGGTCTCCAATTCCGTCTTCAAGGAACGATTTTGTTTCAGTGTTCGAAAATCCCAAAAGGAGCTGTCAGTGACGATTGTCAATTTTGGTTGTCAAATCTGACACCAAATGCTAATAAACTGACAATATGCTGCAAACATCAATGTTGACAAGATTAGAGATGAACTGGCCTATGGCTAAAAATCTCTTAAATAAAGATTAAAAAAAAAATGTTGACAAGAAAAATTATTATGCGTTATCTAACCTAATCATTTTCCAGGATGTTTTTACATACTAGCTGCGTTTGCATTAGATTAGATAAGATTAGACAAGATTAGATTGGGGAGTTTGTTCTAAAGTGCTTGGTTCCCTGTGGGATACAACCCTGAACTTATGAGATTTTTAGATATTATGCCTTTTATTATTTGAGATTACGCCACAACCAAACAAGATTTGAGTATTCTTGACCGTCCATGTTGAAGGGTTTTTAAAGTAGAATCACTTATACACCGTTCACATTACAGCGTATATCACGTGATAGGCCGAAGTGAATTCTTTGGCGTTTCAATGGCGTTTCAATGCGTTAGGCCGAGTTTAGAATCCGTAGGCCGAGTTTGGCGTCAAGAAGCAGTGTTAGACTTTTGACAATATCTCAATTGTGGGATACGTGGGATACGTTTGGTCATGATCAGTAATGAGAATTTCTACTATTTTTGTTAAGATAATTTGAAAAAAATCACTGATATAATGATTTACTACACCCACTATTATTTTTTCTCGCTAGAAGTCATTTGAAGTTGATGTAGAAGTCCTCTGTTGCCAAGTTAAAAGAAAGGGAATCTTTCGAAAACCGTGATGCGAGTTCAACTGTTTTTCTCTTGGCGTGACTCATTATACACCGACTCTAACTCTACACACTTATTTTGTGCCACGGCCCATACAAATTTTAACATTTCAAGCTGAACATTGCATTAGGTCCTAAGTAACATTGACAGATTCTCTTCGTCGACTTTCTCTTTGAATCGCCATGGCCATGTAAAGGCATTCCCAGGTATTTTCAGCACACAGATCGATAAAACAAGCTTTTATCTAGCAAGTAATAGAACAATGACAACAAGAAACGGTTATCTGATCAAGTTATTAACGAAAGAGAAAGTCGACGAAGAGAATCGATCAATGTTACTTAGGACCTAATGCAATGTTCAGCTTGATTTTTGTATGGACAATTGTCTACGCATGGGGAGGGGGGGGGGGTCAAGAATAAAAAAAAAATTGTCTACGTAGTTAATGGACAGCCCCTTATCAAAATTGTTTATTTGAAAAATTTTCATCTGTCAAATTTAAGTCAAATGCAACACAGCCATAATTCGCTAAAATTCGGCTATTTTGGATCATGTAATATTTTCAAACAACAAACTTTGATTTTTTTTTTCAAAAAAATTAAGCACGGAGATGGCACTTCTGATCAAATTGACGTCCGAGACAAAGTTGTAGACAAATAATGGTTTTCTCGAAAAAATAAAGTAGTTACAGCAAAAAGCAACATTTTTTTTTGAATCGACCTTTTCCGATTTGTGTGAAACTTTTCATAGTTGTTTGTTGTGGGCAAATTTTTGCTTAAATTCGGCCATTTTAGATCTCTGGCGTCCTTGAAATTTAAAAAAAAAATGTAGCAAGGAAATGGCATTTCTGATACACATTACGTCTGAGACAAAGTTGTAGTGAAAAATAATGTCGTTGTGGAACAAAATAAAAAAAATATTTTAATTTATTTTAAGAAAAATTCAAAAAATGATCCGAAATATCTAAAAATGTCCTTGCTGGTTGTTGATTCTTTCTTATCAAAGAAAAAAGCTTATGAAATCTTCAAAATTTTGGAATGTTCAATACCATGGACATTTGAAAACTGTCAAAAATCGTACAACAAGAACTATTGGTCAAATTTTTGAACTTTCTTTTTGTACACATTTTTGGGTATTTTTTTCACAGAAAATGATTAAGAATGTCTCAAACATTGTTTTCCTGAAATAACATCGAAAACGTTCTTATAAAAATCTTTAAAAACTTGACCAAAAGTTGACAATTTTTATGTGTTCATAATTTTAAATATTTGCAGTTTTTTTTTCTTTGAAAAATGACAAATCGGACAAGGACATTTTGAGATAGGTATGATAAATGTCGGCTTCGCCACCCATTGAGTATTTTCGGACACCAAAATTTAAACGTTAATTTCACCGTATTTTCCCGTCAAAACACTTCGCTGAATGTATTCACACTATTCCTTAGTCTTTCGATCTGATTTCAGTTTTACGACAGAGCAATCCCCTTATGCCATATTTTTGTCTAAATTAAATGGATAGAGAAGCAAGCAGTAGATAAGTAGGGTTAACTACCCCATTTTCGACCTATTAAGCACAACCCGCACTTAGTCTTTCTTAATCTAGCGCAGTTTAGCACCAAACGGAATGTTATTATTACTGATGGCTTCCAAATTTATTTACCTTTCCGTACGTACGTAACAATTGAATGCTCACTGCGTGTTTATTATAATTTCTTCGATTTTATTTTATATTTTATTGCAATACCTTTCGTGGATCTTTCATAGCATCGTAATGTTTGTTTGCTTTGCACGATAGGTAGCTGGTTTGACAGTTCGATAGGTAGGGGAGAACAGTACATAACGCACCCCCGGGGTAAGACGCACTTTTTCATTTTATTTTGAGTTTTTCTTGGAAGTTTTAATCTAATTCTAGGATTTATCATGCAGGATTTTGAGTTCAGATGCTATGCTAGAAGTGCTGCTTGATAAGACAACAAAAAAGATACGCAAAAGCCATGAAAAACACAAATCAGTGCCAACATTTCAAAGGGGCGTAATTGCATTTGTAAACAATGGCTTTAGTCGTCGATTTCTCGCGAATAAAATCTCTCTCATGAAAAATAATTACACCAGCAGGTAGAGGAATGTTTCCTCTATCAGCAAGCAATGTAATTTTGTAGAGGTAAGATTTCATTCGCGAGAAATTTACGGTTAAAGTCATTGTTTACAAAAGCAATTACGCCCCTTTGAAATGTTGGCACTGAAATGAAAGTCAGCTGGTGCGTTCTGCCCAGGGGGTGCGTTGTATACCATTCTCCCCTAGACTTGGCTTCACTCTTGGCGTGACTCATTATACACCGACTCTATGTAGAGTAACCACCCCTTGGCTAGACCGAGGGGGGCGACACATCTAAATCTCAAGTTTAGATGGTCAACAAATCTCACACTAGCGAATTAATCTTCGAACAATCTTCTTTCATTTGTCGCATCTACTTGCACCGCTCATCAATTTTTTGCAGGAAATCTTCAGAATCGTCATAAATCTTCTTTCTATCTACTCAGCGTGCGCCCAGCTAGCTACAGCAAAACACATTCTTTTTTGCATCGTAGATAGAGTCGTCCCCCTCGGGCTAGACTAACATTTGAAAGGTGCGGACCCCCGTGGGCGTACTTTGGTTTGCGTGGGCCTTAGAAAGTTTGTTTACAAATGCTTTTGTGCCGTTATCAAATGTTATGCCTGAATATGTCAAGCTAATAACATCTTCCAGAAAATGGCAAGTAGTGAAATGGAAATAATTTTTAGGTCATCAAAATTTGGAAGCGGTTTTCTCGGTATGCTAATATTGGAATTCTGCCCTTTTCAAATTTTAATCTAGATTTGATCGATCGATTCGGTTCGATTTCTCTGCCGTTAAATTCGGAGAAACAACACACCGCTAATTGAACTCGGTTCGAAACGGATCGGTTATGTTTTTGTTTTGCTTGGTGTAGTACGCGCATTTGTGTGAGTGCGCGTGCTGAGCGACGTTCCGAGCGAGTATTCATGATTTGATTTCACACATTTTTGTCGTATACGCTCCCTTTGCCTTAAGCCCGGTTTACACGGGGCAGGGGAATTTCGATCCAACTCACTCCCGATCTGGTGGTCGACGTTCAAAATTTGAATTAATGACAAAGTTGGATACCGATTCAAGTGAGTTGAACTCCGACTGGAGGCATCTAAACCGGACTTAAACGCCGTCGGTAAGCTAAAGCATCCGCCCCAATACGAACAAAGCAGCACACCCTCTGGCTGGTGACTATTGCCTGGAAGGTCGGTGATATGAGTTATCATATCATTATGATTAACAACAGCTTGTTTGACGCGCTCGTTCCTCATGTGAGAGTGGTTTGATGGGCAGACGACCGACGAACGACTCAGCATGCCATGATATGCTTACGGGTTTTCGGTATGGATATGACAGATCCTCTATCTCATTGTTAGGTCATCAAGGCGAACGAAGTAGGCTTTTGTGGATTGGTTTTTTGTTTACTTACGGTAGAATCGTGCCATAGACATAACAATGTGAGTATTTTTAACTGCAATAAAAATCGTTCGCCTCGGCATTTACTTTTGCTGATATCTCTGAAAAATATCTGTTTGTTAGCTGGGATCTCTGCAAAAATCTAATACTCAAGGCAATTGTTTTATTAAATCTTAGCCAAATTGAATTGCAGAACTACTCGGCTGTTGGAATCTCAGCAAAAAAAAGTTAAGCGTGTAGTAGGCAGTGCGGCCAACAGGCGGCGTGGTCTGTTTGCCTCTGTAGTGCTTTGAGCTCATAATGATGAGTAAACATTTACCGATGATCTTAAATATCTGTTTGTAAAAAAAAACTAACCAACTGAATTGCTTCTCTATCTATTTACAGATAAACCAATCAAAGCCGATTTGACAGGTTGGCATTGTGGACCGTAGAAAAGGTAATCATCCGCGTATAGAAATAGGAAGTCATTTGCCGATCAGAAATTCACCTTCGCATGAACAACACGAGGGTGCGGTGTGCTTTTTAAAACTGAACAACAACCCATACGAAAACATCAAATTTTTATCTCAAGGTTAGAATTCGCGTCTATATCGCGGGCGAGAGATTGCTTGCATTATTACTTACTGCTGCCGTCATCATCGTTATTGTGTTTTGATTCATGTGAGTGTGTGTGTGTGTAGGTTATAATTTTTAGCGTACCGATTAAGTGAGAATGTGATAATGAAACTCGGAAAAAATCGGTTGTAGAGCAACGCCGACTATCGAGACTGGGATGAAATTAGCTCCGAAGTGCAGGTCCCTGCTGCAAAAGTAAGCAAAGGTTATATAACGCAACCATGTGGATGACTCAGCGATATATACAAACCAGCCGGGTAGCATCACAAACATGAGCTGGCGTGAGTGTGTAAAACACTCAATCCAAAAAAACATACACAATCATCCTACGTAGCGTAGTAGGCCTAGGCTCCTTGGAAACGATGATGGTGATGTGAAGAATTTTCCTCCCTCGATCGGAACAGAAGCTCCACGCCTCCTGTGATTGTTTGTGCTCGCTTAAAACCTCATCAATCATTGTTCATCTCGGCAGTTTAGTCGTTTGGGAGTAATCCGACGGTTAGGGAAATCTACTGGGGTGGTACAATAAAGTTTCGAATTTCACAACTAGGTACCTACCAAGATGACAGCCATCAAGCTACGCAATGTGGAATGTGGCACTTTGAGGGAAGATGTTTAGTAACAACAACAAAATATTCAACCGCAAATGAGCGAAGCACGCTACCTGGTTTTAATTACCCCACCGGGAAGCTGACAAATCTCCCGGACACGTTTTTTTTTTCTTTTTCCTCGGATCAAGTGCTGTTCACACTCGAGCATCATCCACCATCATTGCTTGAGTTTGAGCATGAGGTCGGTTTGGTTCGGTTCGGTTCTCTCTTCCGTTATCTTTTATTGACTTTCGTTCTTGTTCGTTGTTGTCCGAGTTTATTAGTCCGGCGGCTCAGACGCGCATGCAGGGGGAGAAAGTCTGCCTGCTAATCGTTTGCAAATGAGATTCCGAACGAAAATTCACCACTACATTCATCTGAGATAAAATATAGTAGGTACGTTAAAGAAAAAATAAAAACATCAACCATGCGGTAAGAACTCGCGTGCAAAACGGTGTCCGATGAGCAGTGAGTAGTCACCAGATCGGGAAAGCTGTAGTAGGCGCTGTCCGGTGCAAGTATTTCGTAACCATGGTAAATAAAAGCTGGTTTGTTTACATTCTGCTTCTCTGTGTGCGTGGTGGTGAGAGGACGCGGTGGTAGCAGCGCAGCAAGGAATGGAAAAAGCTTCCATTTTTCGAGGTCACGTTGCGTAGCTTAGGAAGGATTCGGCACAGGTGCTATGTACTCGGAGCAGACGGACGGATGGACGAACTCACACAAACACTAGCACGGCGGCGCTGCTGCCGATTCGGAAGTGCATACGTGTAAGCCAAAAATTTGTTTACTTCCCCGCACAGCCAGCAGTCCGGCACAGCATCGCACCAATATCAGTGCGACAAAGAGTGTAAACAAGCCGGTAGCTATAGCAACAGCTGATTTTCACATGACTGACGATTGTCAGCTGTGTGCCGGTTGGCACTCATCACCACCACTACGAAGCAACGCGCTCTCTTTGGCGAGAGAGCGGACGTGAGTTACCTTGGTGTGTTCTGGCGTTGGTAGTGGTGTAGAACGAGCTGGATCTTTGCGAGCTAGTCGAGGGTAAACATAAATTTTTCAATTCATTTCAGTTTTGGCCGTACCCGAGTGCGAGTGCATCCGTGCGATATATCTGCGCGCTCCGTTAGACTCATTGAATAGGCATTTTTTGGTGCGGTGGTTTGACGGCCGCAAGAAGGGAGCAGGGAGGGAATCAATATGTGAGAAGAAGAAGCTGCCGTTCGGTTCAGAGTACAGAGGAAGGTGCTTCCTCGCAGTGAGACGAAGAGGAGAAGATTTAATGAGTTTCCGTTAATGTTATTAGAAATTTTAAGTGTTACGCATCGCTACGGTTAAGTTTGTTCCCCGATTGTGAGAGTATTTTCTTTGCAAGCCAGACCTTACACAAGGCAGAACGGAAGTCGTGCCAATTTGAAGGAATTGTTCGAAGAGTGTTGAGTAATCGAAACTTTGCAGGAGGTGTTGGCGACGCAGTTCAAGGTTTTTTTTTCCCATGAAACCTTTTACTGAACGGGAGAGAGAGAGAGAGAGAGAGAGAGTGGTTTATGATATGTACACTTGTCACATCGGAGTGTGAGAAGAAAGAGTGAAGCAGGAAAAAGAAGGAAGCACGCAAACCAGGAGCTATCGTGTCCAGTGAAAATTAGAAGGCACACAAGCCAGACAAGCTCCAGCAGGAGGAAGAGGTGCCTTCGGCTCGGCCATATTTAGATAATTGAAAAGCAGAGCAGCGCTACCAGTCGAGAAAAACAAAAACGGAAAGAAGTACGCTGTCAAAGACCTATTTTTCGAGCCAGAGTACGTGTTACATTTTTTTCCTTCTGTTCCATCGGTGGTGGCTAACAACAACGACGACGACGGCGACGCCATATAGGGAATACTAGCCGTGGCGACTAAGCAAGCCGTGTCTGGGTGTTTTCAGTGTCTGTGAATCGCCTACTTCGGTTTGTGTGGAGTGCGTTACAGTTTCTCGTTTCTAATTGATTGAAATAGACATTTGTTTTCGTTACACATTGTTGTCTGTTGTACTTTCGTTCGTTTGTGACTCTGTGTGTGAATGTTTGGTGATTAATATTGTGACGCAGTTTGGAAAGTTTGCTTAAACGGAGTCTCCGCCAGACAGGATTATATCGCGATAAACGATTTCCCCGTGGATCCCCAGTATGACAACGGTAATTATCAGTGTATGAAAAAATTCAACGATTTTCCACTTAGTGGTACTAGTCTATCCGAAAAACGTGTTTTCCCAAGACAAGTTATGGTTGAGCTACGGTGCTGCTAGCGAGCAAATAAACAACACTCGGCTTTTGAGAACCAAGTGGAGATAGGGATGGATGGTAAAAGCTGAAACGTGGCACGTGTTTGCATGTTTGGTTGTTGTTGTTGTTCCATAGAGCTCATAGCTCATGGCAACCATTCGTGAGGAGGGGGGAGGGAGATTGAGCGAGTAGCCAGTTATTAATTAGCAACTATCGAGAAGCCTCAGCTACCGCAACCTCTCTACCTGTGCGCTGCCCCGGTCCGGTAAGGTGCAGTCGACAAGTGTGACCTAGATCGCAGTCGTTGCTACTTGTGTCATTTATGCTAATTTTGACACACTCTCCTGCGGTGTGAGCACTATCGAGTACCCACTGCTCATAACTGCAGTATGAGTAGAGAAGCAAAATGCAACCTGAAAACCATCACCATTTTTTTCGCAGGCATATTTTTTTCGATAACCAATTGCTCACTAGTTTAAGCACGGTGCACGATTAGAGCTCGCCGCCAGCGGCGCATGTAGGTGTTGGTGCTCGGTGCACAGGCAAGAAAAAAACAAACACGTCATACTGATTTCTTGCAAATTTTCAATCGGCCTGCTGTCTGTGTGCGTGTCTATTTGTGTCAGAACGGTTGGCGAAGGTGACATGTATGATGTAATGCATATGATTTGCCCAAATGGGCATAGCCGTCTTTGATTGAAGTGGACTGACGGCTGAACTAGTCCGACTCTGCTCATCCGCCGAAAGCAGAAAAAAAGTCAATTGATAAAACTTCATTGATCCATCACAAGCCAACACATGCTCGGTCCATTATCATCATTCAAGCAAGCAGTCGGCTCCAGAAGCTAATATCAAGCATGTAAACAACGGTCAAACCAGTGATGTCAAACATACAGATATACAGACTTTTTTTTGGAAAATTTTCGATGCATAAATCTGAAAATACAGATACAGATTTTTGGAAAAGCACAAAGATTTACACAGATTTAAGAGATTATTGAGCATTTACAGATGTTTGAAACTCAAAACACAGAAGACGTGAAATAAAAAGTGGCATCACTGGGTCAAACTCGGATTGAATCACGGCCGCAGCGTCTTTCCTGCTTCTTCTCCATGTCCGTCCCTACGGCGTTAAGTCGGCGTCTGCTCAGCGCCGTACATATTTCTGTAAACAAATACACTCACCAACAGCCGGAATCAGAGAACGGTAAAGATGATGAAAACTCCGCAGTGGCAATTCCGCCGCCCAAGGAAACTCCAAGAATGTGAGTACGTATGAAGAACACAGGGATGACACGAAGCGTGAAGCACAGGGACGGACGGATGAAACGAACGAAGAACCAGATATAACTCTTTCAATTAGCCTATTGTAGTGGTGGAATCTGTTGTTTACTTCTCTATTCTCCCCCGAAGTAGGGCTCTATTTTCAGCAATCCAATCACCCGCATCCGCAAATATCGTCTACGGAGATATGTAGTGGTGAGCGCTTCACTTCGCTCTCCGTACTTGCGCTGTATTGGTGTGCTCCCTTTTCGTTCACTCACTCACTCACTCGCCGGTTCAATGTGTTGGTTTTTGTTTATTGGATATCGTTTTCACTCTATGGTGATAATGATGATAATCGACATTTCACTTTCCGGTTTTTGCGTTCGTGTCCTTCCGTTGTCCCCCCAAACACGGTTGGGTCGAAAATTGGGTGTTTCGAGAGGTGGGAAGGGCGGCGTACGCCCTAATTTAATAGAATCTAAACTAACAATTTACAACCGTGTGGCGAACCACCTACAGAGCAGTGATGAAAACGTGGCGGTGGTGGATTTACCCGACTACGTCAGGAATGCATTCATCAATCCCGGGGGATTATGATGAGCACGATGTGGCTTACCACTGACTATCCGTATCGTCTCTAATCGAGCAAGCTTTTCTCTGGCTGTACTGTATTGTTTGCACAAAATGGCAGGCGTTCATGGCTTACTGCGCGAAGCAAGCATTGGCTTATCACCCCTCGTCGCCACTGACGCAGTCTCGTCGTTGGCTTTGTGGTACGCGCAAGGTTCGATGGCTTGCTATGTTGTTGTTGTATGTAAACACGCTGAGCGACGGCGGCTACGACGTAATGATTTGCGACGTTTAATCTACAAATTACCTGGCAGAAAAACGTTACACTTTACGGTGGTGGAACACGTGGATTCCACACACTCGGGGGAAAATGTATGCAAACAACCTTCCATATTAGACTTACATCAGCGCACGGTTTGACAAACCGCCCGCGGCCATAACTCTTGAGCTTTAGCTTGGCGGGTATGTGACATCATTGATTTGCTTTTTCTTCTGCGTTGTTTGGCTTCAAGCAGCCTTATGGAGGCATACGTTCTTGTCACCGACCGTACTTGAATGACATAACCTCGTTACGAAATTGGCAACCCTGCGCTTCTGATGCATGGTTCTCGGCCCCGGGGTTGTTTATGGCCAACAGGTGCGGATTGGACGATGCGTCTTGCTAGGCTAGAGATATGGCGATTTGGTTCTGCTCCGCACAAAAGATAAACAATACGCGATCGCGACGCGTCCAAGCGTTGCGGAACGGTTGCAGAGGTGTAGTGACTAGCCAGCTTGGATCAAAGTAGGCGCAGAAGAGAATGTGTGGCGAAAAAGGAAGAGATCCGAAGAAGAAAGCAATCCGTGTGTCTAGGAGAAACCGTTCGTCAGAGTTATGAATCAACCAGGGTGAGCCAAAAATAACCCCTGTGTATCGGTGGCGGCTGGCGGCAATGGATGCATATAGGCGGGGTGTGATAGAGGGACGGCCGGTGCCGGATGCCGAATACTCCCACCTTGCACTGGCTCTGGATGGATTAAGCTGTGCTCGCACGCGGGTGGCAAAACGAGAGCATTTCAAGAGTGAATTTTCAAATAGTCCTATCTGTTTTCGTAAACAAAGAGTTTTGACATACTGACGTTTGAACCTTTGTTTTCAGAAGCAGATACGGCTATTTGAAAATTCCCTGTTGATTTTGGCTTTCGTCATCTGCACGCTAAGATTAGTATTGCTTATGAAAGAATCGAAAAAATAGGGTAATATTTGGAATATGGATGAAATGGATGGTCAGAAAAATTAGTTAGTGATCCCACCCACTTTTGGGGAAGCTTAATTCATATTTGAGTTACTTTTTTCTGGAGGTTGGAGTAAAGTTTACCGAAATATTGGTAGATTTTCAAGGGGCAAGACAACTGAACATATCAGCAAAAAAATCTAAATATCATCGAAAATATTTAAGTATTTTCAAAAACTAATTGATTAATCTACGCGAAACTGCACCAGTGCATGCGACACCTAGGTTTGAAATCCAAAACCACAAAAGTGATGATGTACTAAAAAATATTCCATACGATTTGACAGCTAGAAAAACGTCATTATCATTTTCACATCATTTCCATCTGCTGGCCGACCGTAACGTAGATATGTAAAAGATAGAGCTTTTTGTCCTGAACAATGTTTGTTCTACAGACAGGCATGGAAAATCATTTGCATTCATTTCGTTCATTCTATCAAGTTGTACACGGCGAATGAGAACGACCCAAATTTGAGTTTAGTTCACTCATAATCCTAAAAAGTGCAGGAACTCAGCGATGAGTAAAATTTGTCTCATGGTTTCCTGTGGAAAACCTAAAAAATCTGCCGGAAAATGAGGAAATTGACGAAAATTTTATTCAGTCTCGGAGTAGTACCAATAGACTGAGTGAATGCAATCTTTACATTTCTCAAATTCGGGAATTATTCCCTGGAAAATCCTAGAAAAACCTGGGAAAACATGAGGCAAATTTACTCATCGCTGAGTTCCTGCACTTTTGGCGATTATGAGTGAACTAAACTCAAATTTGAGTCGTTCTCATTCGCCGTGTATCAAATTTAGTTTTTTTTGCTTACATCAGGAAGAGATTTTAAAAAGCCGAGTGTTAGGCAATCAATTTTACTGAGATCTCATCAAACATGACGTTGTTGAGATCTCAGTAAAACAGATTGCCGAGCACTCGGCTGTGCGAATCCCGGTTAAAAATTGCCGAGATTAGGCAAAACAATTTACAAATGATCGTCCATGCCTTTCTACGGATACTTTTGTTAAGTTTAAGTCAAGCAATGAAAATATCCAAGGTGTCCCGCCCTCAGTAGATCTTATCAATTTCTAGTTCCGGGAAAAAAAAACTCAACCTTGGGTATCCGATTCTTAAAATTGTCAATAATTAAACAAATTCCCAAAAACAGCCTGAGCCGAATTCAAGCTACCTAACGCGAAGCGAATATACATGTTGTTGTGTTTGCATCAACAGAGCGTCATTACACTGATGGGGTAAAAGGACTGCTTCGAGTCACGCTGGTTGCCATGTCGATGACGAAGGCAACTACGATGAGAGGACGTGTCACGCTGCTGTTGTGTGTATGAAATCATCGGTGTATGTGTCGTTTATGACTTCATTAGAGTAGGCGAGTGCAACGAGAGAAGCTTCTTTTTATTACCGAGGTGTCTCTTGTCTTTTTTTTTTAAACTCAAATATAGGTTAAGTCGTGCAAGAGTCCTACAGCACGGTACTTATGGATGTCACACGTGTTGGTAGCATCGTACGTATACACGTATTATTATTAGCTTATCTCGGTGGGAAGGCGACACTCTTCCATGCCTTTTTAACGATGCCTTCACACTCTTATCACATTTTAATGTGTGTACAGTACACCATTCCCTACCGTTCTTCTTTGTTGTTGATAGTGGAGTGTCGAACTGAAAATTCCTTCCTCCGTTTATCGCTAGTTAACATCAATCTGCTACAACCGACACATGTTACCGAAACTGGGTGTTTGCTTGCTCGGGTTTTAGACCCTTTAGGGAAATGTAGCGCAAAGTCATAAACTCGGTTGGGGCAGGCTTTGCACATCAAAATTCAACCCCATTCCCCCATGCGGAGGGTAAATTTCGATGCCTTTTACTACCTTTCATCACGCGACCACACGCATACACACACACCCCTTAAAAAAACTTCAATCATCAAGAGCGTATCCCATAACAACAACAACAACAATGCGACACAATTTCCATTCCCCACCCTAATTAGTTCATCGGTAGCAGAGGTTCGGAACCAATTTACTATTTGTTTAACATGAAAGCGTCGCTTTGGCAACAACCGAAGCAGCAAGTCGGGAGAATATCCCCAGTAAGAAAACGACAAGAAATAGAATGCAGCGCCACCTGTGATGACATAACTACAGGAATGGCATCGCTGTCAGCGTCGCCGCAGTGAGCTGTCATAAAAAAATAATGCTACTGTGTTTTAAAAATAGCCGCACCACTTAACTAGTTTGTGATTTGTTGCTCCTTTTACTATTGCTCCACACTGACTGTTTGGTTGTTATTAGTGCGCCGCCATGGTAACAAAACTGCGGCGCTAATGCCATATGCATACACACCAACGTGTGTGTCACATCTCCGACTGACTGCATAATGATAGCGCGAAATTTCATTTTGCTAACGATATTAACGGAGCAGTACAATGCGATGGGATGTTTAGCTATATTTCCAACCTACACATCGCATTACTTCCAGCGAGCCAGCTTGTTTAGCTCGTTAAAGATTAATGGTTTCTGTCTATTTTTACTGTGTCTGTGTTGGCTTTCTGCACCATTTTGCCATGAGTTGCTTCTTTTTCTTATTCTTCTTCACCCGAATGTGAATAATTCCCTTCGAGTAGGTTACGTAATCCAATTGTGCTGTTACGACCGATGGCGGGAGAAGGAAATGGACACAATGTCATTGGGCATTCATATTCACTTGAACTTGAAGGATTTCCTTCGTTCGCGGGAAACTGGATCCCAATGGGGAGGAGGAATGATGATTGATGACAGCTTGATTGATGGCAACACTGCTCGGCAAATAATGTAATGCTTTTGCTTTCAGCAGGCTCTGGCAGGTCTTCCGTCTTGTTTATGGGTAGAGTGAGCCTTCTATGTGATTTGAGAATAATCTTGGCCATTTGATGTAGAAAACATGTCAGTACTTAGTTGAGATGACTGTGGTACCTTACATTACTGCTCTTAGCGAATTTGTTTATTATTTAGGTTGCCAGGTTACAAAATCAAACGATCAATTAATAACTGTGGAAGTGCATCTAGAACACTAAGTTGAGAGCACGCAATAAGCTAATATGCGATATGCAATAAGCTTGAAATGCGAAGAAGAAGAAGAAGAGCCGGTGGAAATTAACGATTTCAAATTTGCTCACTACTTGACTAGCCTATTGGTCCCAAGCAAATCGATTAACGTACCCCATTCTAGTCAAAATTCTAGTCCTACACAATGTTTGTTTTGATTCTCTATGAAAGTTTGACAGATAAAATGAGGGGTTCGTAGATTATCCTATGTTTCAAGGGGTGCATCGATCAGCTTGGGACCGAAGATAGTACCAGAGCTGAGCCAAAAAGTTGAGCACGTTTCTTCGGGACCTACTAGTCTTAGAGTTACCTCTATGGTATAACCAAAG